>NC_138193.1:21395947-21995947 GCF_964194105.1 Spermophilus citellus
AAAAAAAGAAAAAAAAAACTAATAAATGCAGTCTTAGAGTTTGATTAACTTCTCTTCCAGTAGGTGGCGCTGTGCCCACCAGGCCAAGTTTCTCCTGTCAATAGGCGGGAACCAATTACTGTGCAGCAGCTCCTCCCAGACTGGGCGAGTCTCCAATCCTGAGTGCCTAGGGCCTCCTCTTGTGTCTAGTCACTTCCCACTTTTCCTCTAGCCAGGCCCCTCTCATGGGTGCCGCTCATCACAATACTGGCTACACGCCAGGTCTGCTGCTTCCGGGAGTCCTGTTTTCATGAACGACTGGGCACACTCTTCCAGTTTGCCATTCCCTCAGACCCTAAGTTTGTAGAGCTTGGGGCTGAGAATCCTCAGCAAATTTTACTTGCCCTCCGGTAGCCACGCCCCCGGTAGCTGGTGCAAGAGACCTCAGCTGTCAGCACTGGTGGGAGCGGTAGTTCTGCACCACGAGTCCTGCGCCACCTCTGATTCCCTTGGTCTGGCTATCATGCTCAGACTGTTCGCCCCAGATCCACGTCAGCTCAGCATTGCCTAGTGATCCTGAGCAAACACATTTAGGTTGTTTACGACTCCCTATGCCTGCACAGCTGAAGAGGTCAGAGACTTGATCTCTCTGTGCCCGCCGCCATGTTGGAATCCACCCACTTTGGGTTTAGCTATGTATTATTCTTTTTGTTTTTCTACACCTGAGGGGCTCTTAATTTTACCTTGATTTCTGAAGTACATTTCCCTGGATATAGAGCTCCAGCTCAACAGAATTGTCCTTCAGCACTTGAAAGTGTGTCCTTTCCCTTGTCCTCCCTGTTTTCTGGGGAGAAATTCTCTGGTAATTTTAGTTGCTTCTCCCATAAAGCTAAGGATTCTGTCTCTATCTTCAGAAGCTGTCAGTGTGGCTGTGAGATGAGCTGAGAGGCACCTCCTGGTTCATCTGAGTCCCTGTGCATTTGCCTTCTCAGGTTCTCCCAGGTTTCTCTAGCCAGGTGTGACCATGGCTTTCCCTCCTGCTTCCTCCTTCCTCTGTCTGCTCCAATCGCTTGCTCAGCTCACCTCTGCTTTCATTGTGGTGGATGCATTTTTCAGTTATGAAACTTTCATTCTTTGCCTTTATACACTTCCAATCCTCTTGTTGATGCTTTCTGATTGTTTTTTCATTTATTTCAAACACATTTGCAGGTGTTGATGCACTTTTATGGTGGCTGCTTTAAAATCCTGTTCAGATAATCCTTAGATACATTTCAATCAGTGTTAATGTGAACTGACTGAACTTTCTCATTCACATGAGTTTACCCAGGTTTTCAATTAATGAATAATGTTTTCTTTTTTACCTGGACATTACTGATATTTGGTCCCCTCATAGCCTAAAATTCTTAATTTCTAGGAATCTCCTATTTAGTGCCAGTGCTTTGACTTCTGGTCTACAGAGGGCCACAGCTCACCACATAGAAAGGTTTCTTGTCCTGCTATACCCAGGAAGCACATTCTCCTTGGAAGCACTTAGTCCCCACAGATGCCTGAATTCAAGGCAAATCCTCTTAATCACAAATGGTCAGTTTCATATCCGTGAGACAAAATGCCAACAGTCATCTAACTTAGAGGAGAAAAAGTTTATTTAAGTACATTTGTTCAGGAAGTCAGTTCATGGTCATCTGACCCCATTGCTCTGGGCCCAGGTTGGCAGAACATAAGGGCAGAAGTGTGTGGGGGAGGAGAGCTGCTTCACCCTTGGTGGCCAGGAAGTGTAAGGAGAGCAGGAAGGGGCCTCAGGGAGGGGCTAACCCCTAGTGACCACCTCCTCCAGCCACACCCTGCTGCCCTCAGTCACCACCCAGTTAGTCCACTCAGCAGGGAAGGAATGAAAAACCTCAGCTCTCCTAGTATTTTCTCTGAATATTCCTGCATTAACACAGTAGGTGTAGGGGGGTCACCTGAAGTTGAAACCAAAGCACAGTCTACAGAAGTGCACATGCAATGACATCAATATATATGTTTTGATTCTAGCAGATTTTTTTTTTCTGAAAACAGTGACTCATGGTCTGGAACCAGATACCACACATGGCACATGATCTGAGGGAAGTACTTCATGGAGCAGAAAATTAAGAAGTTCTCACCATGCCCTTTCCCTTCCCTCTTTTCGTCACTAGCCTTCCAAAGGAAAGCTGCATCCTCTGCTGAGCCCTGGGTTTGCAGGGACAGGATTTAAAATATTCTCCCTATTTTCATTTCTTCTGATTGTTCCCAATTTCACTCTATCTTCATTTGAGGACAGCTCTCATCTGCTTTTGACAAGTGTATATCTTCTCAGGATCACTTGGACTCTGATTTCTGTCTTCTCCCTCTATGCCCTGAACCCATCTGCTTTCCAGGAATGCATGCTCAGATCTTTGACAAGGACACACATCTTTCCACACAGAGCTTGTGACCATACACTCTTCTTAAATATGGACTTGATAAAATATATCAGAGCTACCCTTCATTCTGGCTACACTGTGGGGGCAGTCACCTTACCTGTGCCATCTTATGATGCTAATACATTCAAGTCAAAGCCTCTTCAGGCCCCCCTACCCCTTGACATTAACAGATGAGGACAATCCTCATGGTTCTCAAAGTGAGCTCATGATGAGGTGTAGGGTAAGAGGGAAACTTGGTACTGGACACCCTGTATCGGTACATGAATTATAACTTTGCTCTGAATCTGCTGATTCCCAGAGGTGTCATCTGCATCTTAGAATAAAGTGTTTTCTATCTCCTCTTTCACTTTTTCAAAATGATATTTGGCATAAAACCCCCAAAATGAAAATACAAATCTAGATCACAGTTGATGACATTTGTTAATAATTTTCACAAATTAGTTTATAAAATTATATCACTTTTTCATCATTTATTTTTCAGCATTGCATAGATTTTATCCCAAACATTGCAAAAAAATTAATAAAATGATATTTCTACACTGTGGCTTCTGATAAAAACACTCACCATTTATCTTCACAAAACAATCTCATACAGGAGAACATCACACTTATAGCCTGGAATTGTGCCAAAAGTATTGAATTAAATGTGAAAATAAGCTGAGTGATGGGGAGCTTCTATAGGACACCAGGTGTGCATGCGTGTGAGCTCTGTGCACTGGATTGGAAGCATGATATCTTCAAGTTCTATTACACTTTGTCTAGGTCAATGTAGAGCACTTCCCCACTCCCTTCAGGACAAAACTCAAGGAAAGAGAGCTGTAATTAGTCACCTGGTCCTGAGGCTGCTCCTTAGTCTCAAATGCCTTCACAAGATTTACCCTTGCATGAAGCACCACCCTCCTGGGGTCTCTCCCTCCTCTGTTTGGGGTACTTTAAAACTTTATTGATATTTTACACACAAGCTATTTTTGTATCACTTCAAAAAATCTTTGTTGCTCTTGTAACTATCTTTTCCATTTCCCAATAGATATTTTTTCAACTATGAAGGTAACTGTACCTGAAGTTTAATGGAATCTACCATTGTTTTTCAATATGAAACCCAGACATTCTCTGATGTTTGAGGGTTTTCAGGTTCATAGCAGAGTTTGCTGGAACAAGTTACACCCCTCAGATGAGGTCAAGTGCACTTGAGCCAGTGTGTGATCTAGACTTTGATGTCCTTATGGTTGTGGGAACCAAACCATAAAAGAAACAGTGGCTGCAGGAGTGAAAATGGGCAGAATCATTTCAGCCCTGATGAACTTTGTGTGGATCTGCTGTGGTGAGTGGGGTGTAGAGTGTGTGGTTCTTCCCCTCTGTGAATCAGGGATGGCACAGGGGCTTCTGGAGATGCATCTGAGATGGGATGTGGGATACCTATGACCAATAAAGTACAGCAAAAGCAAAGACCACAATGTGCCCCTGGGAACAGCAGGGGCCCCAAGATCTCAGAATATTGTTCATTGAAAAGTATATATATATATATATATATATATATATATATATATATATATATATATATATATATATATACATTTTTTTAAAAACTTCTGCAGTGTGCAAAATCAACCAGGCCTATAGTAGTTGATAATCTTTTCAAAATAATTCAATTAAAAATCACTAGTTAATGGATCACAGTCCCCATCTAGAAGAGCCAACATTAAAAATGCTAGTAAGGCATAAATGTGCCTCTCCTTCCCCCTTAACAAGTGAATTTCTGATCTGTTTCTAGGGGCTGCAAAATAATGTTTTTTTCTTCAGCTTTACCACTGCAGAGGATTCCTGTGTAGGTGACCTTGGACATGTTTCCTTCCCCCTCCTGTTTCCATGTCTTCAGTCCCTGTGTTAGTTGCTGGGATGAGTAACAGCTGTGATATGCAGAACCTCCCCAGCCACTGCAGACTCCAGACCACAGCCAGGGACTAAGTTCCTGACACATCCTCCCCTGCAGAGCCCCAGGGTTGCCATCCTCCTGGGCCACCTCCAATTGAGTCTGTTCTTGATGTAAACATAATCTAATAAATCTGATTTTGATTAAGAAAGAAAAAATATAAGCTGCTTTCACCTGGGCAGAGAACACACTAGTCACAAGTGACCCTGGAGCCCCCGGAATCCTACAGGGAAAGTTGGGGTCTGAACAGAGTCCTCAGGGGGTCCAAGGTAGGTCCCCCCCTTGCTCAGCACCTGCACAGATGAGGGGAGAGGCCCAGTATCTGGTAGCATGTGGAGCTGCAGCACCTCTGGGACCTTCACTGCTACTTCCCTGGGTCCCTTGGTGACCCCACCCAACTGCTGAGTGCTGCCCTGGGCCTGAGAGGCCCTGAGAGCTGCTAAGGGTCATAAAATTTTCTAATTATCACACTCCTCACCTTAGACATTCACCATTTATTTCTGGTGAGTCTTTCAAAGTCCTGGACATTTGGCAAAAGAAGGCATAGGTTCTAGACATGGAGGTGTAGTAGTCATCCCCAACCATCAATGTCATCTGCCACAGAGGGTGTGAACCTCTACTCACAAGGCCCTCAACTCTCTGGGACCCCAGTATGAGAGTGGAGATGCTCACTCCTCCCAGGAGCTCCTCTGTCCCCCCTATGTGCACAGGTCTTAGCATAGGTGCTGGGGCTGCAAAGGACTCACTCTCCTTGGTCCCTCCTGAGTAATCCTCCAGGAACAAAGGACTGGGCAGTTTTAATGGAAGATGTCCTTCAGGAATGACACTGATGAATGGGTTGACAACTGGTGGCCCAGGGTGATAGTGAACTTTTCACACAATGACCAAAAGACCTGAGAAAAACAGATTCAGAGGAAGGCATTTACTTAGTGCTCATGGTTTCAGTATTCAGTCCATGGTCAGCCACTTCACTGCCCTGGGCCTGAGGTGAGTCAGGGCATCTCGGCTTCTCCAGGCACTTTGTCTGTTTCTGAGTTATTTCTGGATTTGGGATGTGTCTGCCTTGACCTTTGTCAAAAGCTTATACTGGACTATGTCCCTTCAGGGCCTGAGTCAGGGATTCCCTGGGAGACTGTGCCTTTGCAAACAGCAGGGGGCACTTCAGTGACACTGAAGAATTATTTGACAGAATGTCACACCCAAGATTAAACACGACTAAAAGCCTAGAGACAAAATTGTTTTTGGACCTTTTGTGACTGAACCTTTCAAAATGGCCATGATTGGAAATAATGACATTCCAAGTGGATACAAATCAACTGTTCTCTGTTCAGCAGGAGGCTCCCAGTCACCCACATGGCCCAACACAAGGACCCATCAGCCACCTTCCCAGCCTTTCCAGTGAGGTTCCTGCAGGTGCCATCATCCAGGGCTCCTAGGGCTCCTGATGCTTCTGAGCATCCAGCCACCAGGCAGAATGACCACTAATGGGCCCTCATCTATCCCACATGGGTACCAGGTCAAGGACTGTGGAGGCTTATTAGGGATCACACACTGTACTGTGGGGAGCACAGATGCACCATTCCTAGGCCTCAGACAGTGAATTCAGTGCAGTTTGGATGAAAGCATTCGAGTCTTCCTGTCATCATCAGGTTGAACACGCATAAAATACAGGACGCATGTAAATTAGAGAGATAGGGAGCACCCCCTCCCTCCACCATTCTTGCAGGCCTGCCCTGGTCCTGTGAGGCATTTTAGTGGAAGCTGAGATCTGAACTGAGGGCTTGAGACCAGTTCTCTGTGTCCACCACCTTTGTCCTCTTGATGTGTACCAAGGACCCTGGAGATGCCCAAGGGAGAGAAAATGGTTACTGTCTGCTGACCCAAACCTCTGGAGATTCTAGTTTCTCTAATATGAACTGGACCACCTGCCTCTCCAGAGACACTTGGAAAAAGCACCAGGTGCTGCAACATACTCCTGATATGGCCAGTGGCCAGGCTCCATCCCACCTGGAAGCAGGTCCACTCACCCTGAAAGCCAAGGACATTTTGGAATGAAAGTTCAGGGAGGGAAGGAATAGATTGTTCACAGTGAGACTACCATCATTGTGGATAAAATGGTGAAATCACATAAATAGAAACAATCTTCAGGATAAGTGGGCATTCCTATGGCACACTTGCTGCTATGGGTTAAGTGTAGTTGACAGAAGCTTCACAGTCATTAAGGTTGAATGTCCTCAGTGTTGATTGTTGTTGTTGTTATTATTATTATTATTATTATTATTATTATCATTAAATGATTCCAACTAACACTCCAGAGTATGGAGCAGAGTGTTTTGTTTTGGCCTATGTTAACTGATTAATTTCCATATCTCCAACTCCCCTGCATTCTCCATACCTTCTAATTAAGAATAGGATATTCTTGAACATTTTATTTATTACAAAGCACTGATGGTGACTAGAATGGTCAACCAAGTTTTTCTTGAACCACAGAGAAACTGCAGAGCTGGACCCCAAGCACTATGAGTCTCTGGTCCCTCCATTTCTGCCTAGAGTGTTGAACAACAGAATATTGTGTGGCTTCAAGTTCCAGACATGGTGGACGAATCCCAATTCCTGCACTGCTAACATGTAGCTGGAAACTGGTTCATATTCTGTTGGAGCCATGGTTCAGAAGAGCTCCTGAAATCCACTTAAGACTAATTATCTACGGAAAGAAATAAGCACAGCAACAGCAAAGCATTCTTCACAATGTACAAGAAAGCACCTGTTGCTCTAGCAATGACTGTGGGCAGGAAACTCCTCAGGGTGTTCCTCTGCATGTGGCCACTAGATGGGGCCAGCACACAACAGTGAAGGCAGAGAGGGGCCACAGGCCCCTGGAAATTATGTCCAGTGGACACTGATCCTGGGGTGATTGTCACTAGCACTTCAAAACCCCTTTTTTAAATTCCATAATTTTCATTACAGGGCTTGGAGGATGCAGGTGGATAAGGATGTGAACATACCCAAGATTTCACCCAGGAATGATGCTTTAGAAGTCCAGGTATGTGGACTTCTATGGGGAAAGTGTTGCCAGGCAGCCCTGGTGGGTGTGGGCATCTGCCTTCTGCAGTTGGATGGGAGGGGTGGAGCTCCCAGAGAGAGCCCTGGTCACGGTCTCTGCATCTGTAGGTCTCTGGGGCTGTTTTAGTGTGTTAGTGGTAGTGGGTATGACAGCTATGTCACCTTGACACAGCAGCCTGGGAGCTGGGATGCCACTGTTTATCACTCTGATGCTGGCACAGGGCAGAGCACATGCTTATAAACCAGCATACTGGGAGTCTTGGTGACATTCTTGACTGTTACTTTAGAACTATGCTGGCCTATGTGGTGAACACTGGTCATGTGTGACTAAATATTAAAAAAAAAAAAAGTTTAAATTGAATCTTTCAGATGCACTTGCTGTGTCTCAAGTAGTCAATACACGCTGGTGACTAGTGGCAACAGGATGTTCCTTTGGCCCATGTTGTCTAAAGAGCACAAACCTCCCAGTGGCTGGTCCCAAGCCTGTGTGACCTCTGGGCCTTCTTAGTAGGCATAGGAGGTGTGGTCTTGAGTTGTCCCAGGGATATTCCTGAGAGGGCAGGAACAAGCCTGCACTTACAGGGAGGCCAGTCGGCCTGGGCTTCCCCACTCTGCCTCCACATCTGCATCCTCAGAAGCCTCTCTGAAGCCCCAGCCTTGGCCTCTCACCTGCACCACAGAGTCCAGCCCTTAATGCTCTTCTCAATTATCACTTTTGAATCCCTGGTTGTCTGTTAGTCTGTTAGAAGAAAGACTATTGATGTGAACTGGACATCTGTGTTCCTTACAGAATCTGTCCCTGTGATGGATGCATTAGGGTCAGCTCCCGAGCAATAGTGAAGATTAGCAGTGAAGCCTCATGGGACCGAAGTCTAAAATCCTAACAATGTTATGTCTAAGATTGACCAGCAGGTTTCAGACAAACCACAGCCAACGAGTCACCTTGTCTTAAAATATCAGGAAATAGAGAATGGACCACAGCACACAGCACGTGCCTCACCACAGAGTCCACCTAGCAATGCTCCCACCAGTCCACAGTCACATCCTGGGTGCTCTGGGTGACTCTATTCTACTTCAACTTATTGTAGAGCAAGCTGAACCTCTCTAGTCCTAACATCCCATATCTGAAATGCTCAGAAACCTAAATTCCTGGGATGAATTCTAGTAGATTTTGGATTTTTATATGGGAATGCTCAGTTATTAAATGAAGAAAAGTTTCCAAAATCTGAAGAAACACTTCCAGGTTCCCATATTTAGAAAAAGGATCTTCAACCTACTTTCATCATTACAATGTTTGACCATAAGGACATACAAACAGGAACACCATGGACCAAGATTATGTACAACTATAACGCCTTAAAATTTTAAAAAATCTAAATAAATTTATTAGCCACAAATTGATTTTTAAAACCCTGTTTTCTAAAAGACTGTTTTAGGAAATGTGCTTCTTGGCCATTTCCTGATAGCCTAGAAAAGAAAGCTGAAGGAATTCTAGTTCAGCAGACACCAAGTGGAGGTGGTGGGTTTTTTCTTTTTGTTAGTCATTTGAGAAATATTAGAGAGAAGGTTGAAAGACAATACAAGGGTCCCCTGAGCAGGAAGGCTGAGACATGGCATGGGAGGGTTTCCTGAGGTTGTGGTGTGAACGTGGATGGTGGGAAGAGCCCAGAGGTCAGCTCTGGTGGCTGTGATGGACAGGCCATTAGATATTTCATTGCAGATCAAGACAAATTGGTAGGATTCAAGAGCTGAGACCAGGTAATGTAAAGACCACCCAGAGCCCAGTGAGGCTGTGGAGGGAAATTAAGTCTGAATCCTGTGGGTCTCAGTGAAGCTGCTCTTCTGACAGTTCTGCGGAGCATTTTCACCATGGAAACAATGACATCTTAACAAGAACAGAGGGGTTGAGTGTCAGTGGTCAAGGGATCATCTTCATTTATTAGAAGTCACACCTGCAAGGAGGGTGCTGCCAGTGTCAGAGCTTCACTGATGTGGGATGTGAGGTAAGGGCAGCTGTAGGAAACTCCACCCATGTCCCTTGATCTATGAGACATCTCTGTCCCCAATCTGATGGTCTGACTCAGGCCCACCCTGACAGCCAGGCCACTGGGTGGAAACTGTGCAGCTGTGGTGAAGCTGTCACAGCTGGATGATGTGGACTCCATGGGAACTTGGAGCAGTGTCAGTGCAGGAGCTTCATGGAGACAGAGGAAGGTCAGGAGAGCAAGAGTTCACCTGTGGGAGGATGTGGCACATTTACAGGTGACAGTTTTCCCCCTGTTAAGGAGAGAAGGACTGAGTAGGCTGGCAGTGTGCACTGTGCAGGCAGGATCATCACAGAGCACAGAGGATCATGGGAGGCAGAGCTCCTGCCTCCTGGACAGCACCATCATCTGCCTCAGGGACCTGGTGCCACTACAACAAGGGGGTCAGAGCCTGGCCCTGCTCCTGTGTGCACTGGAAGTTTACCTATACCCACTGCCATTACTAGAGACTGTTGCTCTTCACTAAATCTCACAAGGGATGAAGTTTATTGTTCCTCCCATCCCTCCATGGAGTCCAGAGCATATCTGTGCCTGGGCCAGATCCCTGAGGTGCTCTGCCTCAGTAGGACCCAGAAGGAGCCACAGAGCCCCATTTGGCTCCTCTGCCTCCTGTTCCCCTGGGTCCCAGCTGAGGGGAACATGGGATGATTCTGCATGTCTGTGAAAATGCCTTCAATTCTGTGGGCCTGTGTCCTGGCACCTCAGCTCAGCAAGCCCTGTGAGCAAAACCCAACATACTGCCATGATCCATCTCTACTGTGGAGATCATGGTAAGATCTAAATTGAAGAAGTGATGATTCAGTTTTATCTCCAATTTTAGGGTTCATGTGAGATATTGTACTGACACAGACCTCAGCTTCACTGTCTCTGTCTCCAGAGGAACAGCAAGCTGAAGTGTGGGCAGCTAGTTACCTTGGCACCAGCAGAAGCCTGGGCAGACACCTGGAGACCCCATCTGTGCTGCATCCTGCAGGCCCAGTGGCATCCCAGTCTGGCTCAAGGGCAAAGGGTCATGGAGAGACTTCCCCCTGCCATCAGCATCCTGGAGCCTGGGATGTCATTATACTTACGCTCAGGAAGCCTCAGGGGCTACCACAGCAGCCCAGATGATTCCAGAGGGAAATAACAGCTGCTATTTGCCTTTAATCACTTTCTGCCTGGTACATAACTGCCCTCTCCAGTGACACAAAGTTAGACTTTGTGCTTAAAATACAAAGACAGCCTGTCCTGAAACAGCCTGTTTCCTCTGCTCCCTGAAAAGGAGATTGAAGGAGACAGAAAACTCACCTTCATTCACATATGAGAGATGTTTGGTCCCTTAGACCTTCTTTTGCTTCCCCAGGTACATGGCAGAGGTTAAACAGGATGGGTAGTGTTTGCTATTACATGCAGGTGAGCAAGAGGAAATGTAGGCTCGGGGAGAGTCATAAAAACCCAAGGCTATGCTCAGGGTTAACAGTGATGGCACAAGCACAACTGTGTGTCAGAGTCCCTACATACTTCTCCTCTCTTCCTGACCCAGTGATGGCCTCCTCATCCAGGACAGAGCCTGCTAATGATGGCTGCAGCAATTGTCCTCAGATCCTGCTAACAGGACATTTCCTCTGCATTCCAGGATAAGACCTTGGGTCAGTTCTGTGTATTGTGATTCTCAAATGTGGGGCTCCAGCACCTTCATGTTTTGTGTGTCTGCAGAAATTGCCCAGCTGGGGCCTCTCCTCCACACACAGCAGGGTCAGGATTCCATGGACATAGAGGCAAGGAGGGCTGGGTCCATGGGTGGGTCCCTCCTTCCTGACTCTTGCCCATGCTGTGCCAATGTCCAGAAACCCCAAACACATCAGTGAGTTTATACATCTTCCTCTCTTTCCATTTTTATTTCTGTTTTTACCTCCAAAGCATAAACTATCCTCTTGCTTCTGTAATGCCTCCTCCTCCTCCAAGAGTCACCAACACAGAACTGTGCTTTACACACAAGGACAGCCTGTCCTGAACCAGAAAGTGACTACAGATCACCACTCACAGCTCAGGGGGCTAACTGTGCCCTGTGACCCCAGGGAACCATGTTCACCCCAAGCAAATCTGAGCTGTGCTGGTCTGACCTGGGAGACCTAGACACACTGAGCCTGTGTTGATTGACCAGGAGAGACCTCCCTGCAGCTGTGCCCAGCCTGCCAAGCCCTGCTGATTTGCATATGCCCACAACACAGCCCACTGCCCTGTGCAGGAGTCAGTCCCCATCAGGACACAGCATGGCCATGAGGGTCCCTGCTCAGCTCCTGAGCCTCCTGTTGCTCTGCCTCCCAGGTAAGGAGGACAACTGTGGGGATGTATTCATCCCAGTGGTCAGTGCTGCCTGGCTCTTCAGGGAAGTCTTCTTGAAACATGATTAATTATAAGGATACTTATATTTATGTTTCCAATGTCAGGTGCCAGAGGTGACATCACAATGACCCAGACTCCAACTTCCCTGTCTGTGTCTTCAGGAGACAGAGTCACCATCACCTGCAAAGCCAGTTAGAATAGTAACAGTTGGTTAGCTTGGCATCAACAGAAGCCAGAGCAAGCTCCTAAGCTCCTGATATATAAGGCATCCAATTTGCAATCTGGGGTCCCCTTGAGGTTCAGTGGCAGTGGGTTTGGGACAGATTATTCTCTCACCATCAGCAGCCTGGAGCCTGAAGATGCTGCCACTTATTACTGTCAACAAGGTTAGCAGTTACCCTCCCACAGTGACACAGACCATGACAAAAACCTTCCAGGGAGCAGAAACTTGAGGCTGGGCCATTTGAGGACAGTCTATCTTATTTGTGCCATTTGAGGACAGTCTAGCTTCTTTTCTTCTGGCATTAACTATGTGTAAAATCAGTGAGGTCACAGGGGTCAAGTGATGTCATAAGGAAAGGGAAGGCTCTTGGTACCCTGGGACACTGTGTGTGTGTTAAGTGGATTCTCTGCATCTCCACAAGTCCAATCTCAATGTGCCACTTCCATCTTAATGTAAGCAGAGCTGGGCCTAGCTGGTGCTGCCCTGTGCTGAGTCCCACACTCCCTTGTGGTGATTCGCTCAGTCACTCAGTCATTCAGTGCCCAGGGCATGGTGCCAAGGTTCAGGGATGCCTCAGAGCTGCTTTTAGAACAGTCAATAGTTCTTTCTTTCTTTTTATTTCCTGGGGATGGCCTGCTTTTTTCTAGTGCTCTGCAGGTCCCTGCTGTGACTTTTTATTGGTGACTTGTCAGAGGCACAGACCCTGTCCTCATCTTGTAAAAGCCCTTCTTCCCCTAGCAATGTGCTGGGCCCCATGACCACACAGCAGGGCTCCTGGGTCACAGCACAAGTCTGATGCTTAGTGTCCTGCTCTGGATCCCTCAGCACAGACAGGCTTTTCTGGTAGCTGATGTGTGGTTGGTGCAGCTCACCCAGCATGGAGGGCACCATCACAGCTCTGCACAGAGCCCAGCCAGCACTGAGTTTCCTTCTCAGTGATTAGAGGAGTAAGGAGCAACACCTTGTCCTTCTTCGGAAGGGGGGGGAGCCAGCAGGCCTCAGACATCTGGGTCCCCTCATTTTCACAGTGTGAAAGGCCCATCAGTTGCTGTAGGTCTGCAGCCCAATCACTGGACACCATGGACTTTACTAGAAAACAGAGGTCTTCCCATCTCCTGCTCATCATGTCCAATCTACATGATGACATCATCCAGGCAGAGTCCCATGGGGGTGGTGCTGCATGGTGTCCACAGGACCAGAGTTTCTTCAGGCTGTGCTACACCTTAGAAGAAGAGAGTTCTCATTACTTGAGGGATGAGCTGCTGGGGATTCCAGATGCCTACAAGTCAGGCAGAGTTCTGTGACAGGTGAGTTTTTGATGTGCTGCTGGGTCCTGTATCTGGTCCCTGTACCTCTTTGAACAGACTATACCATGCTCTCCTTTTGTACCATGCAGGTATACCTGGGGCCATGACCTGATCAACACCCTGAAATCTGACCCTCCCAAGTGGAGCTGAACCCAGGTCACCACAGGACACTGTCATCTTCACCAACTGTCACTTTTCAAATTAGCAAACACTTTTTGCAGATAACCTTGGGAAAAAGGCAGTGATCCTGTCCCATGGGGGACATTAGAGCTTGGGAGCTCTGGCCTGCACTCAAGACCACAGGGCTGCTGGGCCTCCACACATCAGCTGAGTCTCCCCAAATGCAAGATCAGGAAGGTTTTATACTTTCATTTGGGACCTTTATTAACTGCAACCTGACAAGGTGAAATTTCCCCCAGGGATTCATGGAGTCAAGCCACAAAACAGGTCAACAGTGGACCAGACTGGTGGGAGGGCAAGGTCCCCTGCTCTGAGGATGACCTGGGTGAGCAGTGAGGATGAAATGTCCTTGTGAATTACAAAGAGGTGACAGAACACACTGAAAGCCCATTCAGTGAATGTGACCAGACCCTTGAGGTATCCAGAGAGGAGGGGACAGGAGTGGAAGGAAGGGGTCTTGCAATCCCTGTGCTGTGCTAGGGTGTCCCCAGAGCCCACAGCTAGGATCAAGTCACTGTTGAGTACAAGGGGCCCCATGAGGGCTGAGTTTCATGCTTCACTACACATGAAAGGAAAGGAACTGAGACTTGCTTCTCACATTACTCTGCCATCTCCAGAACAGACCCTCAGGAAAGAACCTGGATGGCCTCAGACCTGCTCTTCTTGGGAACAGAACAACCATCCTTTATATAAATTAGTGCTTTGGGGAGACAGAGGCATGAATAGCAGAATCATAATGGCTTCCACCTCCCTGGCCTCCTGGTCATCAAGGCCAATGTCTAGATAAACCTGAACCATGTCAGAGGATTCACACACTCCACTCCCCCTTTGCCTTCAGTGTTCTTTTTACATTCTAAGCATGAGATGTCCTTTCTCTCTTAATTCCTCCATAATTCTAATGTCAATAATGAAGAACCATCTTTAGGAAAGAGAAGAGGGCTTTTCTGGATCATGGAGAGAGCAATAGATCACTCTTCACAGAGAGTCCGCTGATACTGCTCTATGTGTTCCAGGAAAATGCATATTCTGCTCTGTTACATCTGTGTTGGCCTGAAATGACCTGGTCAATGGGCACACCTCACCTGTGCTGAGTGATTAAGAGAAGCTGCCCTGCAGCTGTGTCCAGCCTGCCCAGCCCTGCTGATTTGCATGTGCCCACAGCACAGCCCACTGCCCTGAGGACTTCTTAAGAGGCTGTTCACACCCTGTGCTGGAGTCAGTCTTCATCAGGACACAGTGTGGCCATGAAGGCTCCTGCTCAGCTCCTGGGGCTTGCTGCTCTGGCTCCCAGGTAAGGAGGGACAGCACTGGGGATATAATGAGTCCAAAGTGGTCTATGTCATGCTCTGATGTCTAATTGAGTGAATATTTAATTCTTGTTTTCTATGTCAGCTGCCAGATGTGACATCATGATGACCCAGTCTCCTGCCTCCTTGTCTGCATCTCGAGGAGACAGAGTCACCATCACCTGCAGGGCCAGTCAGGGCATTAGCAATAATTTAAACTGGTATCAGCAGAAACAAGGGCAAGCTCCTAAGCTCCTTATCAAATATGCAACCAGTTTGGAATCTGGTGTCCCCTCAAGGTTCAGTGGCAGTGGATCTGGGACAGATTTCACTCTCACCATCAGCAGCCTGGAGCCTGAAGATGTTGCCACTTATTACTGTCTACAACATCACAGTTTCCCTCCCACAGTGATACAGGCCATGACAAAAACCTCCCAGTGAAGCAGAAGTTTGAGGCTGGGCTGCCCCAGCTGTTCCTCCTGCTGCCTCCACCTGCTGAGTGTACTGCTTAGAGGCAGCCAGGCCCTGAGGTCTCTGGGAGGGTTTCCCAGAAGAGGAGAGGGAAGGTCCTCTTCCCAGGAGTCTGCTTGCTCCTTCTCATTTCCCTCAGCAGACAGGACAAGGCTTCTCCTTGTCTAATCCAGGACAGAGCTTGTTGCTATGTGTGGTATTGTTGTGATGCTGTGAGGGACACTGTGTGGTGTCAGCTGGGCTGGATGGAGAGGCCTGGAGTGTTGGAGTGTTAGTAGAGCATGTTCATAAAGATTAGTGGGATTTTCAGAGCACTGAGTGAGAAAACACCTCCCTGAGTGTAGGTGTCTCTATTCAATGTGCAGGACCAGGTGGTCTGTAGCAGAAACAGGGGACACTCATCCTATATCTTCTCTCAGCTCTTTTTCCCCAAGAGAATGGGATTTTACTGCCACCATGATTGAACTTCGACCTTGAGTCTTTCAGTCTTTGGGCCTAGACTTGCACCTGCTGCTTTTACTGGGGCTAATGGACCTGTGAATATAGATAGTGGACACCAATAAGCTGCTTATTACATTGATGTGACTTATTGGTTTGTTCTCTGGAGAACTCTAACTCAGGCATCACAGAAAATTTATCCAACAAAAGATGACCCAC
Source organism: Spermophilus citellus (assembly GCF_964194105.1). NCBI lineage: Eukaryota > Metazoa > Chordata > Mammalia > Rodentia > Sciuridae > Spermophilus > Spermophilus citellus. The sequence continues at coordinate 21,411,858 of NC_138193.1, forward strand.
TACAGCTCTTCTAAGCAGAAAGTTTTTTTTTTTTTTTTTAATTCAGAAGTTTAATATAAATGACAAACTTTAAAATACATAGCATATGCTAATGAGAGAAATCATCCACTAAGGGTGCAGACACCACGGCATGTGAACCTGCTGTGAAGAATGCTAGACTGGAGATGATACCCGCTTCCTGGAGCACCTCTACGTGACTCAAGTCCTCATCACTGTCACCTGTTTGCCTGCAGGTGTCATTAATGTAAAAATCTCATTGGAGTGTCTTCCACTGAACAATTCCACAGGAGACACCATAGGAAAAAGAAAGAGAGAACCTCTCCGAATTCTGAGAACCTGCAGCTTGAGGAGGCTTTAAAGTGTCCTCAAGTGTGCATGCAAGCATTATCAGCACATTTAGAGTCATAGAAAGAAAATTTCCAGATAATGCTACACAGAAACAGAAGGAGGTGGGGACCCGCCACTATATGTGGTTTTCTGCTTTTTTTTTTTTTGCATTTATATTTTAAACAAATAATGCACATTTCTTAGTTCTGTGTAATATTTGGTTATTTCTTAAGGATACAGTCACACTCTGGTGGTGTTTCTTGTGGATTTTCAGGCTCAGTGATGAGATGGTGCTGACCCAGTTTTAGTTCCCCTGACTGCCTGTAGGGGACAGAGCCAGCATCACTGCAGGGCCACTGAGTACACTGGCACTACCAGACATCCCTCTTGGGGTCCCAGAGGTGCAGGGGTAGGGGTCTGGGGCAGGCTTTCCTCCCCATCAGCAGCCTGCACTGGACATGCTGCATCTTGTTGCTGCCTGCACAGCCACAGTCCTCCTCACCTGGCTACTATGAGAAAACATCTGGCTGAGCCTGCAGAGCAGAGACCCTGGGGACCTCCTGCTCTGCCCCTGAGCCTGGCAGGGCCATCTGGGCGGTGACCTGAACAGAGCCCAGGGGGCTGCCCTCCCCCAGAGCTGAAGCAAGAGCCCCTGCTTGACCCGGCTGTGGAGAGCGGCCAGTCAGAATGACGCCTGGCATTTGCCAGAGGGAATGTGTGAAAGGTGATGCCAGTGAACCATTGAGATGTTGATTTGAGTTAAGCTATATATAATTGCTGTGATGCTGGATTGATTGTATTGTATATTTGACCTTTACTGCCGGGCAATGGGGCGGCTCTTGCTGCCTCAGGCGCCGCTGCTTTGGGGTTCTCACACTACTTTGGAGTTCTGGTGGGGATTCCTGGAGGGTTCCCATTTGTTGGGGAAGGTCCGGAGAAGGGATTTCTGGTTGGTGTGGTGTGTGGCTGGAGGAGCTGCATGGGTGGCGTGAGAGAGAGGTTCCTGGGGAGCATGTGTGGAGTGTGCTGGTGGATTTTGGAAATAAAGTTTGTTCCCGCTTGAGTGGCTCGGGATTTGTGCCAAGCCAGACTGTGGCATTTGGTGGCCTGTGTGGGGAATGCCTGAGGGTAAGTGATAAAGTAAACTGCTCACTCCTGAGGGCAGTGCAAGAGGATGGGTGACCATTTAAAGATTTTTCTTTTGTTTTGTTTCACTTTTGTTTTAAGTTGCCAGTTTCTGGAGATGGGTGGGACGGAAGAAAAACGAGCTCACATCTGAGGAAAAACTATTTGCATCTGAGGAACAGATAGGGAGAAAAGACGGATGCACATTTCAGGAGGATAGAAAGGAAGATATAATGAATTTTTGTTCCATTTTTGTTTCATTTTGTCTCGGTTTTGTTTTGCATTATCTTAGTGAGGGGTATCTTTTTATGGAAATATGGAATTAAAAATTAATAAGAACCAAACCGAAAGGGCATTAAGTAAAGTGATAGAGGAAGGAGGCATCTCAGTAAAATCAAGAACAGTTTAGGGCATATGTTGAGACAATTCAGGGGCATATGTTGAGACGATTCAGAGGTATAGCCCATGGTTCATTAAACAGGGGTTGTTAAATATATCGCAATGGAACCATCATGGTGAAGTTTTAAAAAGATACAAAAGGAAAGTGCAGGAACTCTGCCAATTGGCACATTACCATTACGGACATTGGTACAATCTTGTTTGCTTAGCCTAGGAGAAGACATTTTAAATGAAGTAAAAGAGGAAGTCTCTCAAGTTAGTCAGACAGGGAAAAAAAGTTTAGAGAAGGAGGGGCTATCAGGAGAGAATTTACAATGGAAGGTTGCTACTAACACCTTTTTATCACCAGAGGGTGTAAGTGTCCAATCAACAGCTCCACCTATGGAGACAACATATGCTGAGTGGCCCTCAACCTCCGTAAATTGATAGATGGGATCCTGAGACAGGACCTCAAAGATTAACATGCCCTGTATTTGAGGTGGCAGGAGGGCAGTGAAATCACCATGTTTTAGATTTCAAAACAGTGAAGCAGCTAAAAAGAGGCTGTAACAACCTATGGTCCTCAAGCACCCTTTACTATAAGCTTGGTCAAATCCATTACCAACTTGAACATGACACCAGCAGATTGGACTAGTATGTGTAAAGCTGTGCTAAATGGAGGTCAATACCTGTTATGGAAGGTTGCCAATGAGGAATTTTGCACGGAGACAGGTAGGTGAAATGCAGCAGCTGGTTATCCTCAGAGAAATCTAGATATGTTGTTAGGAAAAGGACCTTATGAGGGTCAGCTGCAACAAACTGCATATGATCCTGCTATATACTCACAAATTTCTCCAGATGCAGTTAGGACATGGAAGACTTTACAAGGACATGGAGATTTACAATGTCAATTATCTAAGGTAATACAAGGAGCTAATGAACCTTATGCTGAATTTGTAGATAGGCTTATTCAAACAGCTACCAGAGTTTTGGGGATACAGAGCAAGCAATGCCATTAATTAAACAGCTAGCCTTAGAACATGCAAATAGTTGGTGCAAGCAGATCATTAGACCATGGAAACATGAAGATTTAAACACATATATTAAATTATGTAGAGACATTAATGAACAAGGGCAAGTCTTGGAAGCTGCAGTACAACAGGCTTTAGATGCCAGGCCAAAAACATGCTACAATTGTGAACAAACAGGACATTTTTAAAGGAGTTCCCCATAGGAGGAGAGTTTAACAAAACTAGGTATCAAAGAAGTAGAATACAGGGTATTTGCCCACGATGCCGTAGAGGGAGCCATTGGGCTAATGAATGCCGTTCTCAAACCACCATAAAGGGTATTCTGTTATCAAAAAACGGACAAGGACCAGGTGTTTACCCATAATATCATGGAGAAAAGCATCGGGCTCCATTGCCAAAAAATGGACAGGGGGGCCCAAGGCTCCGGGGCCCACAACCACAAATATATGGGGCAATGGAGGAACCCAGCAACACCATCAGGGTAGTGCCCAGGACACATTATCCATTAGATCCCTCATGAGACAAACCAGAGAGAGCACAGGGTTGGACATTTGTGCCTCCACCAGAGCAGTACTAACTCCAGAGATGGGAGTTCAAATCATTCCCACAGGGGTAAAAGGACCTCTTCCCCAAGGAACAGTAGGCTTATCATTGGGATGGAGTTCTTCCACTCTAAAAGGACTTATAATAAGTCCTGGAGTACTTGATCCCAATTATGAAGGTGAAATAAAAATTATAGCTAGTTCTCCAAGAGGTATATCAGTAATTTCACCAGGGGATAGAATCACACAATTATTAATAATACCCAGCCTGCATGATAAATTTTCCAGTTATACTGTAGAAAGAGGTTCCAGGGGATTAGGCTCCACAGGTGTAGATTGGGCTATGCTGTTTTTAAATTTAGATTCTTGCCCAATGCTAAAACTAAATATTCAAGGACATGAATTTAATGGGCTACAGGACACAGGTGCAGACATTAGAATCATATCTCATCAAGAATGGGTGAAACATTGGCCTTTACAACAATCCTCTCAAATGCTTCGAGGCTTAGGAGTGGCAACTAATCCCCATAGAAATGCAATGGTATTAGATTGGAAGGATCCTGAAGGATGTGAAGGAACTATACAGTCATATGTATTGGATCATCTTCCTATAAATTTATGGGGACGATGTCCTATATCAATTAGGTTTGACATTAACAAATAACATCAATCCAAATGCACCCACTATTAGGGCTAGACACGGTTTTAGGAAAGGAAAAAGATTAGGAGAACAAGAACAAGGTATAGCAGCACCAATTCAAATAGATCAAGGAATAAATAGACATGGATTGGGTTTTCAGAAGGGGTCATTGAGACCATAAAAATTGCTTGGAAATCAGAAAGACCAGTATGGGTTCCTCAGTGGCCCCTGACTAAAGAAAAGATACAAGTAGCCCATGACCTGGTCAAACAACAATTAGTGGAGGGACATATACAACCTTCCATATCTCCCCATAATACTCCTATTTTTGTCATCAAAAAGAAATCTGGTAAATGGAGATTATTGCAAGATTTAAGAGCCATTAATAATGAGATGCTTATTATGGGTCCTGCTCAATTGGGGATTCTCCAATTGTCTGCTTTGCCAAAAACCTGGCATGTTTTAGCTATACATATTAAAGATTGTTTTTTTCCATTCCAATTTATCCTGAGGCTAGTCCAGGTTTTGCATTTACTGTCCCTGTGCTGAATCATGAAGGTCCTGATCAGAGATATGAATGGAAAGTACTCCCTCAAGGGATGGCTAACAGCCCAACTATGTGTCAAATTTATGTTAACAAAGCAATCCAGCCACTTAGAAATCAAAATACTGAACTACAAATATTTCACTATATGGATGATGTATTGTTAGCACAATAAGATAAAAACACATTGCTAGAATGTTATGCCACACTTACAAACTTATTAAATAATTATAACCTAGAGATAGCAATAGATAAAGTACAATTAAATTTTCCAATTAATTATTTAGGAGTTCTATTATCCTTAACCATGATCCGTCCACCAAAAATTCAAATATGAGTAGATCAACTCAAATCACTTAACAACTTTCAAAAGTTATTAGGAGACATAAATTGGATAAGGCCTTATCTAGGGATACCAACAGGAGAGTTGAGACCTTTATTTGATATCCTAAAAGGTCCATCAGATCCAAATTCACCTGCATGTTAATGCCTGAAGCAAGAAAGGCATTAAAGAGAACTGGGATTTCCCCAGAACGTGTGTAGAGGCCGGTGTGAGTTCGGGAACAAAGAATTGCTGTTTGAATCTACAAAGCTGTGAGTGGCTCATGATCTTGTGCCCAGCCAAGACTGCGGCAATATAATATAGGAACATTCAACAATCAAAAACAAAACCACTCACTTTGGGGTAAGAGACTTTTCCTAAATAAGCTCAAACACATACAGCATCTGCCAGCCATGCCCATGAATTCCTGATGTCCCAGTGAGTGCCTCTGCCTCTGCCTTTGCCTCACAAAGCCCCTTGTTTGCCAGGGGTTAACCACGTCCAGAAGGCTCTGGAAGAAGTATTCTGGGCAGCAGGGCTGCTGTTGTTGATAAGAGGCCTCTTGTTTGACTGGAGACAGGAGCTATGGGAAACCAGAAACAAAAAGGCTCAGATGGGAACAGCAGCAAAGGTCTCAACCACTGGTCAGACCAGGAAAAGGATTTGGAGTTCCTCCCTCCTCGCTGCCAGATTCCACAGCTGGGAAAAATGGACATCCCCCCCACCACAAACCCTACCCCAAGTAAATCCATTTGTTACCTTATCATCAAGTAAAATCGAGTCATCAATGAATTAATTAATACAATTATGCCAGTATGGTTGTAAACTACTCTGCTGGCACATAGAATCGTTTTACCTTTAATTTCCTGGATAAAACGTACAACTTGGCTGCGCACCTAACTTGAAGAGGAAATTAGGAAAGGTTAGTTCCTCCCTGCCATTCACGTCACTCCAGCCCATCCTATTTTAAAATCCTGTGCATTCTGGGTTTATTTTTAATTTCAAAAAACACATTTTAAATTAGGCTCTAAAGAAAGAAGCTTGTGTTTCTTATTCTTTTCAGAGAAGTCCAAGAAATGCTGCATCCGTGCATCTGAGAAATAAATAGGAAAAAAAAGAAAGGCATTAAAATTCATTGAAACATATATGGAAAATATGCATCTGGATAGAATTGATATAAATTTGCCTTTATTATTTATTGTACTATCAACAGAAAATATTCCTACAGGAGTATTTTGGCAAGAAGGTCCATTATTGTGGATACATTTATCTTATTCTCCTAACACTATTCTTACTAGATATCCTGAGGTTATAGAATAATTAATACTCAAAGGAATAAAAGCAGCAAAGGGAGTGTTTAGAATTTCTCCCAATAAAATTATTACTCCATATACTATGGATCAAATTGATGAGTTAGCTAATGAGTTAAATACTTGGGCAATAATCATGTGTAAATCTAATGTTTCATTTGATAACCACTTACCATCTAACCCTTTGTTGTCTTTTTGGTCTTCACATCCTGTAGTTTTTTCCAAAAATGACAAGGAAAACTCCTATCATGAATGCTCCAAATATATTCCCTGATGGGTCTAATAATGGTACAGCAACAGTAGTTACCCCTGATCAAACTTTTACATTTTTAGGACCCAAACAATCAGCTCAAAAGGAAGAGCTTAATGCAGTATTACAAGCTTTTGTGATGTTTAAAGATTCTGTATTTAATTTATTTTCTGATAGTCAGTATATAGTTAATGTTATAGTATTCCTTGAAAATGCTGGTAGGATTTTCCCTTCCTCTACTGTTTTCTCTTTGTTTTCCATATACAAAGTCTAATCTGGGACAGAAAATATCCATTATTTGTAGAACATATCAGGGCACATACAGGATTGCCTGGAGCCCTTAGTTTGGGCAATGATTTAGCAGATAAATCTACATGTGACATTCATATTTTCTCTACAATAGAAGAAGCTACAAATTTTCATAAAAGGTTCCATGTCAATGCTAATACTTTACTAATGTGTTTTAACATAACTATGGAAAAAGCTAGACAAATAATAAAACAATGTCAAAATTGTGTGACCTTTTTAACACAAGTTAATCTTGGAGTCAATCCTAGAGGACTGATACCTAACCATATTTGGCAGATGGATGTCACACACTTGCCAGAATTTGGAAAATTAAAATATTTGCATGTTACAGTTGATACTTCTTCCAGATTTTTGATGGGCTCCCTTCATGCCAGAGAAAAAACTAAATATATTATAGCTCATTGCTTACAAAATTTTGCCACTGTGGGCGTTCCAAAACATGGTCCTGGTTATACTTCTACCTCTTTTAAACAATTTTGCTCATCATTTGGCATTACTCATATAACAGGAATTCCATATAATCCACAGGGACAAGGTATAGTTGAAAGAGCTCATCAAACAATTAAAATGTACTTATAAAAGCAAAAAGAGGGAATTGAGAAGGGGTATATATCCCCCAAAGATAAACTTAAAATAACCTTTTTACTCTAAACTTTTTAAATTTGGATTCATTAGGGCTTAGTTCTGTGGAAAGGCATACGTATCCAAAAAATGTACATAAGCCTAAGGTACTTTGGAAGGATATTTTAACTGGACAATGGAAAAGTCCTGACCCAGTGATTGTCTGGAGTTGGGGTTCTGTTTGTGTGTTTCCACAGGGAGACAAGCAGCCGATTTGGATTCCACAGAGACTAACTAAAGCGATTTCTACAGAACAAAAAGTAGATGACTTGGCTCAAATCCATAATAGCTGATATCCTTACATCTGCAACAGTGGTTCTCCCACACCTGGAGGCTAATCAATAATGAACACCATTAAAGCCTATTTAAATGTAAAAAACCTTGGGGCTTGCTTGTGGGAATACCTTCAGACCCATTATGCAAGTTACAGGAAAAAGGATGGGATATCCAAAGAAGAGTCAAACCCAGGTGGTAACCAGGATGCCTTTTTCAATATTTATTTTATTATTGACTTTTCCCACATCATGAAGTTCTGCTTTATTTTTTGAGCTCATACAGACCTAGGTTAATGTTTTTCAGATCAGTTCTATTTTTTGACTGTGGAGTTTTTAAACATTTCAATGGAGATTTCACTTGTGTAAAGCTACAAGGCCTTTACTATTGTCTTATGTGTTGTATGTTATGTGTGCACACTTGTTTTTTGTGTTGTGTGTCTGTATGTGCATATGTCCATATATCATATGTGAGGAGTGCTCATGAAAAAATGCATCCAAATATTTTTTTTTATTCACATGATTTAAATGGTTTAATTTAAATTGGGTAAACAGCTGTTGAGGATTGTTTTAATATGTGAATAAAAGGAGGTTAACAGATCTGTTTGTTTACTTTCACCTTTCCTTTTCATCATATCTAATTCTATTCAGGATACTAAATTATTTAGAAAATTGCTTTCTTTTAGTGCCTGCTGGAATGTTACATAATTTTTTTTTATCCATCATTGCCAGAATTTCTATCTTCATCCCAATGCCAGTGAAGACCAAGAAAAAACCAAACTACAGCTTCTGGGATAGCTATCACAACAAACTGTATAAACGGATGCATCAATGAATAATGTAACTCAACAAGTGATGCTCAATCAAGGAGTCAATTTACTTTGGGAGGAAATGAACATATTAATAGATTCCTCTGCTTTAAACTGCTTTCAGAACTTGCCTGGACTATGTATTACTTGTAACAATTGTGAACTATCTGTTGGTGCAGTGAATTGTGGTAGTGCTTGAGTATCTTTGCTGATGGTGTCACCGGTGGTACAATTTTTTCCAAAGGAGCCATCAATTGGCTTGGTGTTGTGGAATTTCTGTATCCTCTTCTGCTTGTGATGGTCGTTCAGGCTAAATTTGGGGGCCAACAGAGGTGAGGCAAAGAATCTCACCCCCCACTGGTGCAAAGGCCTATCCACAAGTAGGGCTGTATGCTGGACCTGTAGTCAGAGACGGGTAAGATCCAATTGCAGTGGTACCAACCTAAGACAGGAGGCTGACACCTTGAGGTCAGATCATCCAATGACAGGTAAGGACCATATGTAGTATTGGACAACCTAACAGGCACAGTCCCTAAGCCACATTGCTTGTTGTTTAATTAAACAGAAGGGGGAACCAGTTCTCTGCACCAGAAGCTACTCTACACACTAGAGAATGGTGCTGTGGATGACTTCTCCTTTTCTTTCCATAGATGTCCTTTATCAACTGCTGATAACATTACAGTGCTTTTCTTCCCAGGCTGCAGGTGACCTTTTATTTCAAAAAGATATAAAAAGAGTATGATTGTGAGACACAGGTGTGGCTTGGAGCTGAGGTGACAGCACATCACATGTATGCCTGCATTGGTTTCCAAGGGTTAACGAGTGGCACATAGACCCCCTGAAACCTGGGATTTTTCTTCAGATTCACATCACCTGAAGGACCTTTGTCCAGGTGAGTACTGGACTGAGACTCCAGGAGACACTGAGTACTTAGGCCTTGTTGTAAGAAAACTGACCCAAAGTCAGAGTGTGAAGTCTCTGCAAAGCAGACTGTCCCAGGAGGAATATTGGCTGTGGTAAGGCAGGGGGTCAGAGTGCATTATTGTCATTTGAGGGGCAGGACAGGGCTCCAGTCCTGTGGGGTTGAGATGAAGTCTCCTCAATCCTCAGTGTGACTCCATCCCTCATCAAAAGATGAGTGAACAAGGGACAAAACAGTAAGAGAATATGACTTTGCTAGCTCAAGGAAAGATAGAGAAATTCAAGATATTCTCATATCTTGTGGAGCCTGATCACCCCATAGTGGATCCCGGCTGCTCTCCAGAGAAATTGACTGTTTTTTTTTTTTCCTTCATCTACACATTTTAACTTCAGTTTGAAAATAAACTCTTTTTTGTTGTTGTTTTACCATTCTTGGTTGTAAAACAAACATCCTGTGTCCAACATTTTAATTTTAAACTGTCAACAACTGAGTTCAGTTGACTGTCATTTCTTGTTCATTCCTTTAATTTTTTTTTAAATATACACATTTTTAGGATTGAGACAACAGATTTATATTTTAGCCAGTTACCTTTTCTTAATGACATTTGCTAATTTGTTCACAAAAAATTACATGAGTGTTGAATAACTCATTTCTCAGAATCATACACATAAATAAGGGACATATGTCACAGGAGCACATGCTGAGGCCCGTCCTCCCTGAGGCCAGGTCTTGGCCCAGCCAGTCTTCTCTAGAGGGTGTTTCCTGGAAGAGTGGGAACAGCCTCAGAAGCAAACCCGAGGAACTACAGCAGTGGCTTAAGCCCAACCAGAGATCTAGAGTTGGGGCAGCAGGCCTGGGGCAGACCCCCAACAACAGGAAGTCCCTGAATGCTTCTGCCATCCTCTCCTCTCACTTTCACCTATCAGCAGCCATTTCCATTGCCACATCCCTCTGTGACTGTGATGGCCCCTCCTCCCTCCCTGTCATGAGGACCCTTGTGATGTCATTGTACTCAAGTTGATAATCCTGGATGATCTCCAGATGCCAATGTCATTATGTCAATCACAACTTCCAAGTTCCTTTTGCCCTGTGATGTAGCACCTATAGTTTCTAGATAGTAGGACATTGGAGTCTCTGGGGGAGGTTTATCCCAAAGAAAATCACTACACAATTCAAACTGATACTTCTACCTTGTAGCTCCTGTGATTCTATTGTTATACAGTAATGATAATATATCCCTAAAATACCTTGCCATAAACTAGAATAAATGTCACAGCCTATTATATCCCATGATGAGTGCCACCAAAATGAAAATATGTAATTTTTTAGTTTTAATTTTAGGAAAACTTTGGAAAAGAGATAGAAAATTCAATCTTTCAAACTGAAAATGAATGGTCAAAATAAATGAATTTGTATATCTTACATCAATTTATCAATATTAGGAACATTGTTTTTAACTGATAACATGAAGAGTCAGGGTCACATTAGTAAAATGAGGATTTCCAGAATTTTTTTTTTCTGGTACTGAAATAAAAAAAAAAAATGAAGCAAACAAATGAGAGAAAACTCAAAAAATAATGAAAATTCTTATAAAATTTAAAATTCTACAAAAAAATCAAAGTGAGAGCCTGGTCAAGATAAGGCCAGGTGAGTTACAGTAGGAAAAACCTTGAACTTTTTATATACCTATCCTAACTCCATCCATGTGGGAAGTGGCAAAGGGCTCATTTCCTGAGGCCCCGGTGGAATAGAGCAGCATGCAATTGTAATTTTCTACCTCATCTGTGGGCTGCCTCATGGACTGCTCTCTCTATCACATGACTCATGTAGAGAATCAGATGTGACTGCATAACTATTACTGTCCTTGAGGGAGTTTACCTGCAAATGGGATATTCTGTCAAGGTATAGATAGGTAACAGCAGACATGCTTGAAAACGAGGTGTCTGCTGTCCTTAGGAGGACTTGCCTGCAAGCGGGATGTTCTGCCAAGTGGGCTAGGAGGGCGCTGAGAAAATTTTTATTATCTGTTCCTAACAAAGAGCAGAGCTCAGCATGCTCCAGGCCGAGAGAAGATTAGCCATGAGAAGTGGGTCATTTCTGATTTGAAAGTAAAACTTTTGTATGCTATGTTTAATTACCTAAAAGACATGATTTATTGCTGTTGGAAGGCTGCCTTCTTTGTTCAAAATAGTATAAAAAGATTGCTTGTATACAATAAAGCACTTTTTTTTTCTGCTGCTGCTTTGCTTGCTCTGCTTCTTCTTTCTTTCACATGCTGACCTGTGAGTGAATTACTGCAACAACTCAGAACTCAGACAGGGACAAGTGCAGGGCTCAGGGCTCAGGTGAGGGAACTGTGGACAGCAGTGGGGAGTGTCACTATATATCCTGGAATTGTGTGCCAGAGTGTTGAGCCCAAATGTGAGGACAGGCTACGTGACAGGGGACCTTCTCTAGGACACTGGGTTTTGCATGAGTGTGAGCTGCCGGCTCCCAGTTTGGTACATAGTATTTCAAATTCTATGCCATTTACCATAGGAACATCTCCACTCCTTCTAGATCAAAGCTCATGGAAAGACAATTGGAATTATTTACCTGGTCCTGATGTCAGGTGGTTGCCCGAGGTCTCTCCTAGGACCCAACCACCTTCCCAGGATGGACCCTCCCATTAAGCACCACAATCCTGGGGTCTCTCCATCCTTTTTTGGAGGGAACAATACAAGCTGTCTTTGTATAATTTCAAAAAGATCTTTTGTGTTCTTGTAACTTTCTTTTTCTTTGCCCCATTGATCTTTTTCTACTATGCAAGCAGTTGTACCTGAAATGTAGTGGAATTCACTATATTTTAACAGTATAAAACCATGACATACTCTTGTGTGTTAAAGTTTTCAGCTTCATGGCAGAGATTGCAGAATAAGTTCCAGCCCTCACATGAAGATAGGTGCACTTGAGCCAGAGTGTGAACCAGGTAATCATAGGGACCACACTTGGTAATCCTAGGGACCACACCATGCAGGAACCAGTGACTGCATGGTGAAAGTGAGCAGAATCATGTCAATCCCTGTGTGGAATCTGCTGTGGTGTGGAGTGTGCGGAGTGTGCATATTTCCCTTGTTTAGATCAAGGAGGGCACTGGGACATCTGGGGATGCACCTGAGAGCAGAGGAGGGAGCTCTGTGAGCAATGGGGACATCAACAGCAAGATCATCTTGGGCTCTAGGAGGAGCAGAGGCCCCAAGATCCCAGAATGACATTGTTCATTGAAAAATATTTTTTACCTCTGTAATGTGCAAAGTTTAAGCAGGCCTACAATAATTGATAACCTTATCAAATGATTCCAATGGAAGTCACCAGTTAATTGACCACAGTCTACATCCTGGAAGAGACAGTATCAACAGTGCTAAAATGCATGAACATTTCCATTGTATCCTCTCCCCCTTCCATGTGTCTGTCTGATCTGTCTCTAGGGGCTGAGAAACAAGTGGTTACTGACTCACTGACCAGTCACAGCTATGATGTGCTGAACCTCCCTTGAACAGCAGACTCCAGACTTCATCAGGGACCAGGCTCCTGCCACATCCTCACTTTGGAGGAGCATAGTCACCAACCTTCTTGTCCACCTCTACCTGAATCTGTTTTTTATTTTTAAACAATCCAAGGTAACTGTTTTGATTAAGTATATATATTGATATATATGTTAATCAAATATGTGTATAATATATAATAATATGCATAATAATATAAAATAATATATATAATGCTGATGCTCCACAGACCTATCACTAGAAAGCAAGGACACAAATCAATAAACAATCCAAGGAAACTAATCTGGAAGCCCTGGGACAGGAGCCATGATCTTATCCCATGGGAGACATATTTTTTCAGCTTTCTCCTGGGCAGCTAACACACTAGTCACAGGTGAACCTGCAGACCCAGGACCCCTAAGAGAAGGTATGGTCTGAGTAGGGGTCCTTAGGGGTCCTTAGGGGTCCATGGGTAGGTCCCTCCCTTCCACAGCACCTGCAGACCCTGGGGACAGAGACACAGGGTGCTGGTGGTGATTGGAGTTGCAGCACCTCTGAGACGTTCCCTGCTGCTCCAGATGGCATCCCACAGCCTTGGTCATTCCACCTCATACAGAATTTGAACCCCAGGATCAAAGGTACCCCATAATCAACATGGAACCCAGATTATAAGGGTTAGATGATGAGACTGGTTAGATCCCATACTAAAGCTAAGGGTTAGAACAACAGGCAGAAATCGAAAGAAACTGAGAAACAAAAACCTAATCAGATAGTGAGTTTGTGGATCCAAGGACACTAAGATGGCAAGTCACTGATGGGTCCAATCTGTTAGGGACAGAAGAAGGTTTTCTCCCTGGTGCAACAATGAAGGAGCAATATTATAGACAACTAGACAAACACACATGATCAACACAAGATAATTATCCACAATAACCAAACAGTCCGTCCTCCCTTCCCAGTCTCCAGACAATCTTCACAGCTTTTTGATCAGAGGCTCTGGGCCAAGCCCATGTCTGTCAGAAAACCAGCTAATCCAAACACCTACAAGGCTTTCTAATCAATCCTGGTGAAATGCTTCTCAGGTTTTACAGTTAACATAGTTGACACACCTCTGGGTTTACATTTATTTTAGATGAGACAGCACAGAGGATTTATCATAATCTGTTTGATACACCTAAGGCTTTAGAATCAGTCCAGTTGATATACCTTAGGCTTTACATTCAAACCAAAAGCAGAGAACAAATAAGGTACCTTTAAGCACATGTAGCTCCTTTTGTCTTCCTACACCCAAGACTCAATGGGTCACTACATAGGATCCAAACCCCAGCCAAAGAGAGATTTCCTACGACCAGAGGAGAGGATGCCTCTCTTTGTGTTTGTGGGGTGGAGGTACTAGGGGGAAGAGAGCCACAGCCTGGACACTGGAAGATATCTCACTGGGGCCTCCAAATATTAAGATGCTCTTCCAAAATCCCAAATAAAACTCTGGATCTTTCTGAAGTAAAAACGAAGGATTTATTTTGGCAAGGGCCAAGGGAAAAGAAACCAAACAGTTCTGCAACCCTCAACCCTGATCTGGGTGGAAAGAAAATAATAAGAACTTAAAACATAAAGAAGGGGGCAAGAGAGGCAATTGTATTCACAAGACACTTCAAAAGGGAAAAGTACTTTTTCTCAGAATTCACAATTTTAGTACATACTCAGGAAGGCAAGCGTGCATTAGCTTTATAGTTCACAGATATTGTAGTCAGGGTCCAAGTGGGTGAGGGTGGAGGACTGAGCTTCTATGCCAGTGGACTCATGGGTAGGGGGACAAATTCACAGAGGGTAAGGTGTCTGAACAAAATGGGGTGTGGCATAATTTTTAAGTCAGAACATAACATTATGATTCAGAATTCTATTTGTTTGGAACTGAATGTGAAAGTTGTGGAATCTGCTGAGTTAGGACACATAGGGACCTAAATTCACTAACAAAGTGCTTCAGGCATTTTTCAGGAAAATCCAATCTCTTGAAAGATGGATATGCTCAGAGGAAGGCAGCTTTTCTGGTGCAGGAACATTGTCATCAGAAGCTCATGATCTCTCACTTAGACCCTGTCCCCTCCCCTAGAAGCAGCATGTGATCTCTGAAGAGGAAAACGACTTCTTCACCTGTGTTTAAGTTGCCAAACCCATTTCTCTCCATCCAGCCAACAAGCAGTTGCTCCACTCTACTGTCTGCAAACTGCACTGCTGTCCCCTAGTGCAGAAGCCGGCCTGAGATGCCTGTCCCTGACCTCTTTTCCAGGTCACCTCACAGCCAGTTCTTTCTTTCTGCAAAAACTTATGTCACCATTTATACTTCTGTGTGTGCCAGGAAGTGAGCTTTTGTTTAGTGCTAATTGCTTTCATAGAAAAGATTCTAGTTCCCATAAATGGCAGAATTTGTACTTCTGGTCACTAGAAGAACAAGCCCCAGGAGACCACTCCTCATGAATCTCTGCAACAACTTCCAGGAGGACACAGTCCAATCTAACTCCTGCCCCTGAACCACAGCCAAGGGACTCACAGAGCTGCCCATCTTGGCTTTTATCCTCTCAGCAATGAGACTCCATGTGCCAAAGTACCGAATGCGATCTGTTCTTCTGAGGAGACTGGCAGGGGCCTGAGCTCTTCTGTCAGCTCCCCTGGGTCTTAAGATGCTTCACCCAGCACAGTCATGTGTTCATGAAAATAACAAGTGGGTCACAGGAGAGCCTGGTCAGTGCACAGTCAACATCAGGTGGGACAAAGTGCCCACCCTGCAAGTTCTCCACAGGTCAGTGGCTCAGCCTTTAGGGGTCTGTGACTCAGATTCATGGTTGCTCACTTTGATTGTCTCCTCCTGGCTCCAGAGATGGGATGGGTATGGTTTATAGCCCAGCTTTTCAGGAGCTGAGGACACCATCTTCCAGTTAAGGAAGAGAAGTGGTGCTTCACATGGTGCTTCATGTGGATTCAGACCACCAGCTGCCCTTCAGGATGGAGAGGTCCGTCCTTCTTCTTGGGGTCATGTGAGGGTGAGGTGAAGATCTGAGACCACACCCCATACATCAGCAGGTCTTCCTCAGACAGCTCGTCCCACATAACTGCAGTGCACCTATGACCAGAACATGGACATTACTGCCCTGTCCCATCCCGTCTCCATGGCATTTCACATGTGGCCAGTAGCCCCCTAGTGTCTTCTGTAGCAAATGATCCAGTGGAGACCTCATTCAGCCTAGGATGGCAGCCTCTGCTTCCTTGGATCTCATGGTCCTGTCACTGTTGAAGGTGCTGCACCAGTGGCCCTATATAATATCCCAACAGAGGACACAGTGTCCCTCAGGACTGACTTCTGCTCCTGCATCCAGCATTGTGGTCACTCTGCTTCCATAAAGAGGGGCCCCACTGGGCAGCCTCACATCAGTGGCCTTTCTAAAGATGGTGGGATCACAGGTAGACATCGAGGCACCAGCAGGTCATTCTGCTCTCTCTTGGCTCTCAGATGGCTATCCTCCTGCAAGTCATATGCTCTTTCCCTGGTGTCTCTGAGATCTAATTTCCTCTTCTTATAAGAAAATCAGTCATAGTGGATTAGGTTTCAACTCAATCCTCACTTTTGCATAGTTACCTTTTCCAACACCATGTCCATGAGATCAGTCATACTGTGAGGTTCTAGGGGACAGAACACCAACCTTTGAATTTTGTGAGGACTCAGCTCAGCCCTTACTAGGTAAGATGCTCTCCCCTTTTTATGGCCTCATGCCAGGTGGGACATGGCTTCATGGTCCTGCATCTTAATGATGGTCTCTTTAAGCCTGGACTTGGGGTGTCACCAGAGTTCTCCAATGTTTTGCTCTTTGTCCCATTTATAACTAATAAGAATGTGTGGAGAATTCTATTTTTGATTTATGAATATCTCTTTGTCCATCAAAATACTATTATGTACTAATGTGTTTGTGTGTTCTTCAATGGGTCATAAGTATTGTGATTATTAATAATTTTAGTACTCCAAATTCTCCAGGTTGGTCTCATTGATGTCCCTTGAAAATTGGTTTATAGCTGTATTTTGCTATGACCCCCTCAATATTTGGTTACATCTTGAGTTTCAGGATAGTTCTGGTTTCTATTTTTTCTATCCCAGACTTTGTGAATAAGACATTATCCAAATTTATGATTTCCATTATTGAATAGTAGTATGTAGGAATTATGGACTCTTTTTAAGATTAGAGGGTGAATTCTTCAAGACTCTAGAGGGTCATCCATTTATTACCCCATTTCTGTATCCACACAGAGACACATGATCATGTTCTATCTATAAAATACTTTGCTTCACATTCCCACATTTAATTACATTCTAAAACACAGAGTTTGCTTACATATTCTCTTGTCATATCAGCCACTTCTTTTTTTAACAGTACATCTCTTGAGTCTAATTGCAGTTCATTAATTTAATTATTTGAACAATTTCTCATTTTAAAACCAATCTCTAGGGGTCATCTTTGTAAATACCTACAGACCTCATGAGGGCAGAATGTACAGGGAAGATCATAGAATTGGGATTAGAATGAATATGGGAAGAAGAGGACCTCCTCCTCTGAAGACACTGGTTTCTGAGGCCACAAAGAGTGAGAGTCATAACCTGAACATTCAGGGGACATCAGGCATGGACATGTGCAATCACAAGCAGAGCTAGGAAGGGAGATTGTGCCCTTCAAGTAGGAGGTGAGGAAATCTTGACCTGGGCTGGTCTTGATTAACACAGTGGGCAGAGCAGGGACAAACAGAGAAGAGAGTTGGTGCAGCTAGAGATGGAAGATGAGGGAGGACAGGTCCTGCCCTTCTTATCAATCAAGACTCAACTTTTTTAATATTGCCTGTCTTCTTAACACCTAGATCACAAAGGAATCAGAGCAAAGAGTCAGCCATTATGGCCTCAAAAACAGTGATACATTGCAAATCCAAAAAGCTTGTAAACTTCCCACAATTTTGGGGATTTTGACCTAACCCACAACTTCTGTCATGGATGGGACAAAGCATGAACAAAACCTAAACGTTATCAAATAGTGTGCTACATACAGGAATTGAGATTGACACTGCCTTTGGCCCCAGAAAGCAGAACATTTTCTATTAGCAATTCTGATCTTCCCTGTCTAACCTGGGACTCAGGTCCTAGAGACTGTGCTGAGTGACTGAGAGGAAATAGCCCTGTAGCTGTGGCCAGCTCTGCTCAGACCTGCTGATTTGCATGTACCCACAGCACAGCCCACTGCCCTGAGGACTTCTTAATAGGCAGGTCACACCCTGTACAGGAGTCAGTCCCCATCAGGACACAGCATTGCCATGAGGGCCCCTGCTCAGCTCCTGGGGCTCCTGCTGCTCTGCATCCCAGGTAAGGAGGGACAGTACTGGGGATTTACTAATCACAGTGTGGTCAGTGTGGCCTGAATCTGCAGGGGAGTCCTCTTGTAAAATAAATAATTCTGTGGCTATTTGCTTTGGTTTCCAATAGCAGATATCAGATGAGACATTCAGATGACCCGGAATCCATCATGTCTGCCTGTATCTCCAGGAGACAGAGTCACCATCACCTGCAGAGCAGATCAGGACATTAGCTCTTATTTACCCTAGTATAAGCAGGGTAAATAAGAGCTCCTAAATGCCTGATCTATTCTGCAACCAATTTTGGACGAGGGGTTCCATCAGAGTTCAGTGGCAGTAGATCTGGTACGGATTTTACTCTCACCATCAGCAGCCTGGAGCCTGAAGATATTGCCACTTATTACTGTCAACAGCATTACAGTTCCTTCTCAGAGTGACACAGGCCATGACCTAAACCTCCCAGGAAGCAGAAATGTGAGGCTGGGCTACCCCAGCTGCTCCTGCTGCCTCCACCTGCTCAGAGCACTTCTTAAAGGCACTGAAGGTCACTGGCATACTTTGGTAGAAGAGCCCAATAGGACTTCTCAGCCCCCTGCCTTTCTTTCTGCCTCGTTAGACCCAGCAGGCAGAGATGATAGAGAATAGTCCATGATCACCAATCAGAAGTGATGGGCCACAATTGAGGTCTTGTTCAAAATAGGAGGACACAGCAGAAGGCTAATCTGGAGAAATGCTAATGAACAACCTGAAGACCTTGTTCAAAGGGATAAGCCCATGAGCTTCACCTGTGGGAACACTCAGCTACGTCCTTTGTCCCAGAGAGGCAGGAAAAGGGACTGTGGTGGTGAACCTGGATGAGAATCACAGGAAGGATTAAACCTTTAGGCTAAAAGGCACAACCTGTTGCCCTGACCACTTCTCAATGTCTGTTGAACATGCTTTGATCAGTGCTCAGGCTACAAGTCATATGACCTCTCATCTGGCACAGCAGAGTGGGTTTCACCTGCTACCAAACCTCCTCTCTGGTCTCAAGACTTCTTTTTCTTTTTGCTTAAATAAGTCCTACTCCATTTACTCTTCCCTTACATTAGTGTCCCTAGATTTTTCTCTATGAAGGAAGTGAGCAAGGCAGGGAACCCAGTCGCTCCTTTCAACTCTGGTCTCACCACTGGTGCCCCTACTGATTTAATAAATAAAAACACCATTGCAGCTTAGGAGTTGGGTTTGTAGAAAGAGTTGGATTTAAGTAGAAATTGGAAGTCACTGTATGTACTGAAAACAGGAAGTCCTCTAAAGCACAGGGAATGGGACTCTAAACTGCAGGCTCTCACAGTTTTCCATGAGTGCATAAAGATGCAGACATGAAAACAATACAGAGAGGGCAGTGGTGACAACAATGGAGGACCCTCTGCTCCTGGGTCAGAGCCCAGTGCATCTCTGCAGAGGCAGTCCTTGGAGCAACCATTGAAGATGGTAAATTGGGTCCACGTGGCAACTTTTGAAAGACCAGAAGATGTGATATGAAAGCAGAGGCTGGACATGGGAGATTCTCAGGTGCTGCCCAGAAGCCAGAGCTCTCCTTCCACTGAAGTCACAGGGCCACAGGCTTCTGTCCCATGGCCCTTGGACCTGTGTAGACCAGGTGTGGAGTTGTCAGCACCTCCCAGGTTATTCCCATCCTCAACTGGTTCACAGCTCCCTTGCAGGTGCAGTGGGTGTGGTGGATTCTTTCTCTTCTAGAGCCTACCTCTGAGATATGGCCCCACATGTAGCATCTGCACAGGAGTCAGAGAGAAACAGGTCCTAGGAAATGTGTTTTCAGAAGCCATGATGAGAATAGCAGTCACTCTCTGACTCCCAAAATGGTCACTGTGGGGCAGGCCCACCATGGCCATAGATAGGGACCCTCACCAAGGCTTCTGGTGGGCTCACAGGATTTATGTTTTAGTGTTTAGCAAGCCAATGATTTGGCTCCCAGGGTTGCTGTGTAGTCAAGTTCTGAAACCCTCTGGTTTAGTGTACACACTCAAGGGCATAAACAGTAACCTGATAGCAGGAGCTCATATGTGATCTTTGGCAGGGGCCTTCCTGGTTTGAACTTCATGTGAAAAGGTTCATGAAAATGGCTCAAGTGGTGTCTAAAGGCTATGGCCACCTCTGGTAAAGGATGGGCATCATTCCCACCTGCCTCCCATCCTCTTCCAACTGCCAGATGCTGGAGACTTCTTCCTGGACCTGAGCCTCACCTTCACCAAGACCGTTGCTATTTCTCAGCTTGGAAATTCTGTCAGGAAGGTAGCAATTGTGCATGTGCCTCTAAGTGCTGTGAGCAAGAAGGAATTATATTAAGAAACATTCACTAAGTCAGAGAATCCACAGTAAAGGAAGAAATTACAAGCAATATAAGAATCTCTTTCAAAATTAATGAGATTTTCTTGACCAAATGAAAAGCAAAACCTCATGTAAATATAGTGTTATTTTCCATCCTATTCAAAAGGTTCAAGCTGAACTGCATCATCTGCATAAATGAGAATTGTTCCAAGTGCAGAATTTCAGAGCCACCTAGAGCTGTTGAAAAAGAATCTGCATTTTAGAATGTTGAATAATTCCTACACATGAGACTTGAAAGTGTAATTTTAGAATGCAGTTATTTCAGATAGATTTGCTTATTTTCCAATGCATACATTTATGGAAACTCCTACTTAAAACCATATTAATAAAATACAAACTTTACTCATTTGTCTGTTGCTATAGCAAAATACCTGAATTATACAATTACTGTGTTGTAAAGAAAATAAATTGTTTTAACTCAGTTTTCAACCTTGAAAGTCCAAGGGTGGGCAGTCCCACAGGTTGTCTTCAGGTGAGAACCTCTGACGTGTGTCACAGTGTGGTGTGGAAGTGGGAAAGGCACGAGCTGCACACTGCCATGGTCTAGCCTGTGGTGTGGCCTACCTGTGTGGCAACCCACTCTAGTAAGGACTCGCTCTGTGCTTGAGACCAGCATTAATCCTTCCAGGGCAGCAGCTTCAAGGATATGTCCCCTTTCTACCATCTCCAAACTTCTTAAAGGATCAACCACCTCCTATCATGTCCACGCTG
Organism: Spermophilus citellus; assembly: GCF_964194105.1. Lineage (NCBI taxonomy): Eukaryota > Metazoa > Chordata > Mammalia > Rodentia > Sciuridae > Spermophilus > Spermophilus citellus. The sequence goes on from NC_138193.1 coordinate 21,433,268, forward strand.
GGATCAAACTTCCAGGAGATGAACACCGATGAAAACCAATTGGGAACATTAGATACTACCCCCATTGTTACCTTATAATTAATATGTAGTAAACTTGAAATATTTTAGCATTTTTGCCCTTTAGCAGAGCATCAAGGGGACAGCATTTCTCATCAACTTCATCCACTACTCACCTGTCCTGCTGGTTTGGGCCCATGGGTGCTCCTGCACTCCTTCATGAGAATTCTGTGGATGTCCTGCATCATTCTTGTGCCAGAATGAATGTCACATTTACACATCATGCTAAAGTATACATTACAATAACAACAGGGGGGAGAACAGGAGCGTAGAGCAGCTCAATCAGGGGTGGGAGGAAGGGGGTGGGAAAGGACTGGGCAGGAGACAGGGCACAGTGTGACATCTAATACCTTACTGCTGTGTGTGCTCAGAATGTACTGCACCAGTAAAGTTGAAATCCTCGTTGTAGAAATGCTTAACTATTTATTATTTTCTATCTAGCCATTTAATTAAAATATTATTAAATTGAGTTTCATTATGAACAGGAATCAATTCATTAAGTTATCAAGAAAAGTGTGAATTAAGTCATAATTAAATAAAAGAGTAAAATACATATTTTTTTGAAAAATTAACTATATGTTCATAATAAAAAAATTGGTGCAGTCCATTTTGAGAATTCTGAGAACTAAGAGTTTAAACAGTCAAGGGTTTCTCAGTGTTTGGGGCACAGCAGTCCCTGGCTCCCTGCACCTGGCATATCCATAAATTGATCCTCCACTGAGTGGTGACAGGCTGTGGCTTAGAGAAGGTGGCCTGCTGCCCTCAGGGGCCTCTGGGCTCAGGATCCACACTGACTCCTGGGTTTGGAGGAGCCCCTCTGGAGGATGGGTCTCTAGTGTCACTAGGGACCTACTCTCAGCTCACACTGAAGAGACCTCCCTTTGGGCCCAGGCAGGAGCAGAGGGCTGGGTCTCTCCTCCTGGCCACACAGGGGTGTGTGTGCCACTGGGCTGCAGGGTCCTCAGAGCACAGCCTGGGGCTGGAGTGACAGGGCCAACTCTGCACTTGGCACTCTGACCCAAACTCACCCACACAGGTCCAGTGCCCAGCAACCTCCAAGCTCCCAGGGATCACACATGGGCTTGAAGCTTCATGGGCCCAAATGAACAGCATCTGTCCTTAGAGACAACACCACAAGGAACCCACATGCATAAGTCCCTTCTCTTTCAGTTGAGCCTGGTCACCCTAGAAACCCACAGGCCCCTCCCTACCTGGGCACAGGAGAAGTTAGTCTCACCCACCCTGATAGACCCTGGTAATGTGTGTCCAGGAAAGAGAGACCAGCTGTGTCCACTGTTCAGGTTGATGTCCACACAGAGCATGGTGAGCTGACCACACGAGCTTGAGAGTCTGCTGTGGACTTAGAAATGTTACCTTTCTTTTTCTTCTTCAGGCAACATCAGAAAATATTTTTGATCAGCAAAGAATTTATAAGATGTTTTATTATGTCAACAATTTCTGATATAAATTATCCAATCAGAGTGTAGACTTTTCATAGATTTTGTGTTCACTTCAAATAAAAATACCAGCATTTCCTAAAACTTTGTTCTATTAAAGATTACTTTGTGAGGACAACTTTTTCTAAACCTGATTTTTTACTAATCAGATGCTACAGATTTCTTTCTGCTCCTGGTTTTCCCACAATCCAGGTTTCCACAGTGGGAATGGGCATGTGAGTTTCCCAGGGCTGCTCAATAAGCACCACACACCTAGCCTTACTCAGAGGAGTTCACTCTCAGCTCTAGAGGCTGCAAATCTGGAGTCCAGGGGCAGCAGGCCAAGCTCTCTCTGCAGTTGAAGATGGGCCCCCTTCCCTGCCCCTTCCAGGCTTTGCTGGCTCAGGCCCTGTTTGCCTGGTAGCAGCTGAACCCTAGGGTCTGCCCAGGGTCTCTGTGCTCTCCTTTTCCCTGTGGGCTTCTGTTTGTGCACTGTGTACTCCTGTCATGTCAGTAGTGGCCTTCAGTTGTCCCCTGTGCTGTAGGGTAACCTTTCCTAAGCACCTACTTCTAATAGCTCTTTGCAATGTCATGTCATGTTGTGATCTACTGAGTGATAGACTGTCACCATGTTTTGGGGACAACACAACTAAACCATGGCACTAGGTAAAACTAATTTTTTATCTGACACCTATTATAATAGTTCTTGGGAATTAATTCTAAGATTAATAATTATGCACATTTTCTTTGTTGTTGGTTTCCTGCTTCTTTCTTCCCGACTCTGTCACTAGCATGGCTAATTAGGAGGCCCATATTTTCAAGAGAAGACCAGGAATAACCTTGTTTAACATTATATATCAGTTGGAAGAACACCAAATTCATAGAAGAGAGGAAAACATGAGGGTATATAAAATGTTCAACTAGATAAATGTGACACGTTGAATTCTACAGCTCTACCACATATTTTGTCAGCAAATCCTATTGCTGCAATTGAATTCAGGGTGAAGATCAATGTCACCTCCGTTTCTCTGAGAACCTTTTCACAGATCTTACTATTGGGAATTTCCCAGAGCATACACAGACCAAGCTTCATTGATAAACTTTTTTAGCATCATATTTTCTCTTAGATCCTTTGAACTGTTTATTATGAAATTGAGTGTATATGACCAGAAAGTTTCATGAAACTACATTCCTTCAATTGCTGCAGGATTCTGAGTTCAGAACAAGAGGAATTTGACATTGGTTCCAATCTTCAGGAGGTGTGAGACTCAAGGTGACCTGCAGTAGGTTGTCAGGTGATCATCTGAGCACTGATTCTACTATTTCTTATTAACTTAAGAGGGACATTTGGACTGTCCTTGAGCAACTCTGGGCAAGCCTCCTGCTCCAGAGGGACAATCATTAAATAAAGTCCTAGAAGATGCCAGTGAGATTCCCAAGAAACTGAGCCCTGACAACTGAGGGTGCCATCCTTGCCAGTCATATACTATGTGTCCTTCTGAGCTGATGACTCATGACTGTCACTGCCCCACACACAGGCCAAATGAGAGAGACAGATTATCACCAGAGCAAGGAAGCAACAGGACCTCTGAGGGTATCTGGCTCTAAAGGGTAAAAAGACTCCTATGGGAAGATCCTTTTCCTATGAATCATGGGAAATTAAGAATCATCTATTACTTCTAAATATCAGAGAAAAATTTCTTTCTCCTTGTCAGGTTCTTTTGACTTTTGGAAGGACCCAGGGAGACACCATTTCCAGCACTTGTGACATGGTGATATGAGCCACCACAGGAGACTTAAAAGAGCTAAAGCAGGTTGGTTTGTGGGGAGGAAACTTCCTTTGTCAGTTCTAGTGGGTGTGAGGTATCTTCCTTCTCCAGGTTACATGGGAGGGAGTCAAACCACCTGGCCATTCTCTCCCCAGACATTGCCCTGGACACACTGTCCACTTTCTCATGTTGGGTTCTGTATTGGTGCTTTCTACTGAACTCACTGTGTCTTTGGCAAAGATTTTCTCTTTTCCATCAGATCCTCTGCCTGCTACTGTAGGCAGCATGGACTTCATCTCCTTGATTTTCTTCCAATCACAGAAGACATTTTGTGATATTTATTCTGAGAACAGTCCACACCTGCCATTGGCTCTTTCCACCCAGCTGTACCCACCAGGGCATTTGCATGCTGCTCCCTGGGGCAGGCCTTCCTGCAAGGCTGACATAAAAGCTCAGCTCTAACCTGCCCTTGACTCACCAGGACTCCTCAGCTCAACTTCTCAAAATGAGCCTCCCTGCTCAGCTCCTGGGGCTGCTGCTGCTCTGGATCCCTGGTAAGGACAGAGGGGATGAGGAGGGAGAAGGGGGAGTGGGTGAGCTCAGTGCTTCCTACATATGAGCTCTGTACATATTAGTTGTGTGGGTGTCACTGCATAGTATGGGGCATGTGATGTTCAGATCAATTAAAGGAGAGAATTTTTTAGAAGGTGTGTAACTATAACTTGTGTACTGGTAAAGACAAGGACATAGAAAAAGGAGAATGATGTGTTCAACCTGTAGACAGGCATTGTGAACACAAAACTCTATCTTATATGACATAGAATATTTTTGGATAGGGATCAAAACTACATACACACAAAAGCACGATTGATTTAGTTGAGAAAGGAAGAAAAGAGAAATCATGAAAATGTTTCATAATATTGTGCATAAACTTTCATTTCTGTCATTATTTCAGGATTGAGTGGGGATTTTTTCCTAACCCAGACTCCCCTCTCCTTGTCTGTCACCTCTGGACAGCTGTCCTCCATCTCCTGCAAGTCCTGTCAGAGCCTCCTACACAGTGAAGGAAAAACCTAATTGAAATGGCACCAGGGGGCTGGGGATGTGGCTCAAGCGGTAGCGTGCTTGCCTACCATGCATGCGGCCCGGGTTCGATCCTCAGCACCACATACAAAGATGTTGTGTCTGCCGAAAACTAAAAAATAAATAATAAATAATTATCTCTCTCCTCTCTCACTCTCTCTTTAAAAAAAAAAAAAAAAAAGAAATGGCACCAGAAGAAGCCAGGCTAGGCTCCAAATCTTCTGATATATAAGGTTTAAACACCATGTCTTTGGGGTCCCAGACAGGTTCAGTGGGAGTGGGTTAGGGACAGATTTAACACTGAGAATCAGCAGGGTGGAGGCTGAGGATGCTGGGGTGTATTACTGTGGGCAAGATACACATGTTCCATTCACAGTGGTTCAGCCCGGAACAAAAACCTCCCTTCCTGGTTGGCCCAGCTGCCACATGAGCTGCTGGTCTGGGCAGTAGCTCAGCAGATTGTCTGAGAGGAAGAAGCTGCAGCTGAGGGCTCTGGGCCAGGAGTGCCATGGCCACAGCTCAGTCACCATCTACCAAGGTCCCACCAGCTGCACAAGCCCTGGGGTGTCACTAGCAGGAGGGAGATTTCTGGGGAAAGGAGTTGGAGAGCTCCACGTTGAAAGTAAGTAAGCTGAAGAGGCCCTAGAAACCTTGCAAAAATACAGAATTCTTCTGTCAAAACAGATTAAAAATTTTAAATCATTAGTGTAATTTTTATTATAATGGTGGTCTTTGTTTTCCACAGCATTTTTAAGAAATATATTAATTGTTATTATCCTTTTATGTTGATTCATGCACAACAAAAAGATGCAAATTATGACATTAGGGATAATGGGGCATAGTATTTTCATGATATTTTTTTTTCATAATAAAAATAAAGGAACACTTTTATACATAGGATTTTATTTTGCACTGCTATAACAATTTCATTATAGACCAAGGGAGAAAAAGAAAAAAAGGATAAAACTACCACAGAGTAAATTACTAAAGCTTTTCTACTTTTAACAGGATTTTCCATCTGGTAGATTTATTGTCATATCCCCTTCAAAACAGACAAGATGCTTACCATATTTTAAAGATTACAGGTTGCCACTGAAAGAAAAATTTTACACAGTCACTGTACATCAAGGTTGAAAAACTGTCCTGCGTGAAAAATATACTTAGAAATCATGTGAATAAAAGAAAAAGAAAACATTATTGTGTTTAAGGAAAGATTAACGTTCTCATAATGTGCCATCTAAATGTGGATACTCATTCTTCTTGGAGTCACTTAGATGTAGGGATCGTGCTTCTGCCCTTTCCACTCATTATATTGTGTTTTTATCCAACAGTATTCATTAAGGCAAACAAATCCTTTTCTGAAGAGGTCTCAAGGAAATTGTGGACAAATAGCAAACTTTTGGCATTAAAACAGATTAACACATACATAGCCTTTAGTAATATACATTAAGCATATTTTTCTTGGACTAGTGACAAGAAAAGATGAACATGCTTGTTAACAATGTCAAAAAGTTTAAAATTCAGTGTCCAAGCAATTCCTAACAATGCTTCTGTAGCTTTAAGCTCTAAACAGTATAGAATTTATGCAAATGCATTAAAGAATTCAAGCTTGGCAAATTACACCCAAGCAAGTTATTAAACTATATATACAGAAAGTAAATGATAAATACAGAATTAAAAGAGTCCTTCTGTTTTTCCTTACAGTCTTGAAAATTGACAAACTTTCTGAGGACAGTTCTATAATATTAAACATTAGGTAACCACAGGTGTTGGGAAACCTAACTATACAAACCAATTTAAAATACTCAAGATGACTTCGTAGTGTTTAATACAATTCAGTTTGTAGTTAAGGGCACAAGACAACATTTAACAAAAATAATCACATCAATTGACCTAGAAATCAAATGCAAATAGATATGAATACAATCTCCAAAATCTGTCTTTTTAAGTGAACATGAACCATTTATTCAAAGTTATACAAGAATTTGAAGGATTAAAGTCTTCTGTGACATAAAGCCATTTCAAATAGTTTCATGTCTCAGCTGAGCAGGAGGAGAGAAGGTGAAAAGAGTAAGTGAGTAGCCCCATTTGGGCAGCTAGACAGTAAAAACAGACTCAACAGCAGCCTCCCCCAGCTTGCTGTCCTCCCTGATTGCCTGCGTGTGTTGCGTTAGTAGCAGCATGCTGAGGGCCAATTTTAATGCCATTTGCCTCATTATTAATGTCAAAGACGCCTTCTTGGATTTTTTCATAAATTTCTTTTGCTGTATTAATAAATGCCTCTTCTACATTGGAAGCAGTCTTAGCAGAAGTTTCCATGAAGATAAGTCCATGTTCTCGTGCAAAAGCTTCACCTTCTTCTTTTTTTACTTCTCTTCTAGATTCTAAATCAGTTTTATTTCCAATAAGCATAATGACCATGTTGGAATTGGAATGCTGGCGGGCATCTTCTAACCAGGTTGTCAAGTGGTTGAATGTATCTCTCCTTGTAATATCATACACTAGTAAAGCCCCTGCTCCACCTCTGTAATACGACCTTGTGATGGAACGAAAGGACTCCTGCCCTGCCGTATCCCATATCTGAAGTTTTATCTGTTTTCCATCAATTGTTATCATTCGAGCACCAAACTCTACACCAATAGTGAGGTCATGCACTGGCTGAAACCTCTTGTCTGTGAACTGTAGCAATAAGCATGATTTACCAACACCTGTGTCGCCGATGATGATGTACTTGAAGAGATAGGCGTACGCCATGGCGGCGGCCGCTCGGTGCCAGGGCACACGGCTCCTCCTCCTGCTACTCTTTTCATGATATTGAAGTTAAATGGTGAACACCTTATTTTAAGGTTCTAAATTTAGAGTGATATATTTCAACCCAAATTTATAAAAACAAAGAAAACCAGAGAGCTATCATAAAAACAGAAAAAAGGAAATGGGAAGGTAATCACAATATTTTACCCCCATAATCAACTCAAGAGAAAGGAGGTTGTAATGGAGGAGGTCGATGGGAACAAATGCAAGATCAGAAAGAAAGCAAAGAAGAAGAGCAAACACTCTGCCTGAAATTTGCAGAATGTAGATAGATTAACTTCCAATTGAAATATGTGGACTGGCAAAACAGATTGAAATTGCATATATACATGCTGGGTTATATAATCTCACTTTAGGTTTCAGAACAAGCAAAAATACAGAGTTCTTCTGTCTAAGCAGATTAAAAAATACATCTGTTAATTTAACGCCACCTCCATTCTCACATCTCCAGTAAAAACATGGAGAAATACTAAGCACATACTGAGCAAAGACAGGAAAAGAGCTTATGCTACTGTTAGACATATTTAATTTTGTCAAAATTGCTTGAGGAGACTAAGGATGTCATTAAACAATGACAAGAGGATCAATTCATGAAGAGGATGAAACAGGTACAAATATAAGCACCAAACATCAAAGCTCCAAAACACTTTTAAAAACAGTGACAGATATGAGGGACAGACAGACTCCCATGTAGTAATAGTGCAACACCTCCCTATGGTACTTTGAATAGTCCACTGGAAATCCAGACAGAGGACAAGTGATAAAATAGAGATCTTTGGCAATGTAATTGCCCTAACACACACGGAGAGAGGATTCCACCCACAATGGCATGCTACATGGTTGCTCAAGTGCCCTTTGAACGTTCTCCAAGATCCTGCATATGTTAGGCCACAAAACAAATGTTTATATATTGATAAAGATTTAGGAAATGAAACATGCAAATTATCTACTGTCATAAAAATGATATTTAGTTACAAATTAACAGAAGAAAGTGAACTTAAAACATTCACACATATTAGAAAACATAGCATACTCAGACATAAGAACTGGGTCAAAGTATATGTGTTAATGAGCTCTTCATTCCTGGGACCAAAAGACAGACATGAACAACTTAGAGAAGGAAAGGTTTGTTTTGGCTCATGGATTAAGAGTTTTTGTTCATGGTCAACTGGCTCTATAGCTCTATGCCCCAGGAGAGGCAGAACATCATGGCAGGGAGAAACAACTTAGGACATGACAACCAGGAGAGAAAGAGGAGGGGAGACACAGGAAGAACAACTCTTTCAGGAGATGCCCTTAGTGACCCACCTCTCCTGGGCATGCTCCATCTACCTAGAGTTACCATTGAAACACCCCATTCAAACCAACATGAACTGATTATAGCTTTAACAAACTGAATTTTTCACTTCTCAAGATTCCGGGAACAATAGAAAATATTGGGGGGATAGGTCACACCCAAATCATAAATTTCCACTGCTGACCTCCAAAAGCTCATGTCCATGTCACAGTGCAAGATACATTTAGCCCGTAATCAAGAGTTCCATAGACTTCACAATGTCAGAATTACCTAAAAGTCCAAGTCCAAAGTCTCTCCTGAGACCCAAAGTAAACTCTTAGTAGTGAGTCCTTGAAAAAGTCAAAATCAAGTTGTATATGTCCATTTTCCAGTGGCAGATTGTCAACATTCTTTTTCCAAAGGAAAGAAATAGGACTATAGAAAGAAGGGGTGGGACCACTCAGGACTATAAAATCCAGTTGGGCAAACCCAACCTGTAGCCCCCTGTCCAGCATGTGGGCATGTGGCACAGTGAAGTTCTGTCCAAAGGGTTGATACAGGGCCCTGCCCCTGTGGACTTGCTGGCTGAAGCACACATGGCCTCCCTTTCCACTTGTCTCTGATGGATTCAGAGTTTCCCTCAGCAGATGTCCCATGCTCTTGGCATCTCTCAGTCTCAGGGCCTCCACTCCAATGCCACCTCCTTTCTCACATCTCCACAATTTGTCTTCTCAGGGTTGCTGCAGGGACTCAACCCTGATGCACCCTGCCTGGCCTACAGGGCCTCCTTTGAAATCTCAGTGGAACCTCATGACCCCCAACTCCTGCATCCTGCATTCCTGCAGAACCAGTTCCATGTGGGTGAGGCCTATATCTGCCACCATCTTGAGCTGTCACCAAGCCTCCTGGGACCACAGATATACCACCCTCTTAGTGCCTGGGTGGATGAATACAGTGAAACACCCTCCTAGGAACCAGGCAAGCAGGGTGCCCCATGGTCTCTTCTCAAAGGAAACTCAATATTTTATACTCTTAAGGCTGAGATGGTTGTGTTCTTGCGAATTCCCAAGATAGCCTCAGGCCAGCTGTCCCATTGTTCAGGAGCACAGCACTTCTCATTCATCATGGCTGTGCTGAGTACCTGCTGTGCAGAGTCAGGACATTAGCCAGAACCAAACTCCTGACCCCCTGACCTGCACAGCCTCACCAATGTCATTTTCCTGTTCCACATCCTAGTTCATTTTCTTTGATAAAAAGTCATTTCAAATGTGCACTGAGAGGGTGCAAAGCTGTCATGTGTGCATGAGATTATCTGGGACTCCCTTAAGGGCAGATGCAGTGTGGGAAACCGGGATGCACTGGAGTTGCTGGGGCAGGTCCCTTCCCTTCCTCAGCACCCTGCAGAGGCTGGGAGGACAGGCACAGGTTGGTAGTGGGGCTGGAGCTTGTGCACCTCTGGAATTCTGCGTTGTTCTTCAGCTGCCTCAATTGACCAGCTTAATAGCTGAGCATGGAAGGTCTTCCTGGAAGTCCTTGGGAGGCCTGCAGCAGTTTTGGAAGGGTTTTGGGGTGAGAATCACAAGCTGATTTGGCAGATCTTAATAAAGAACCCCAGCTTCCCTCACACCAACCACTGCATCCTGTAGGGTCCCTCAAGCACCTTATCTGCCCTGCAAACCCCAACTTTAGCATCTCCTGTGAGCATCTAGATCCCAGCTGCTCTAATTCCATTATGTTTTCTGAATCACCCACAAACTGCTAGTGTTCTGTACTTAACTAGTTGAACTATTTACTGAGGCAAAGGATTACTTGAGTTTCTTACAGAATCTGGCCTAGTGATGGATGGAGGAGGATGAGTTTCATGAGTGAGGGAGAAGGAATCCACAGTCAAGCCTCTAGGTTGCCAGACCTTAAATCTCACAAATTGCTGTGCCAAAAATCTGCCACTAGATGGCGAACAAAGCTCACAAAGAACAAAACCTAGGGGTCTGAGCTCAGAGCCCTGGAAAAGCAGCAGAGATCCTGTGCCAAGAGGAGCACTAAGGCTGTTTGGGAGTATGTGGGAAGTGGGGTTGAGTGGTCCTCATATATTAAGATGAGGGCAAAGAGCCCACTGCAGGCTCCACTATGATGTGTAGCATCACATAGAAGAGGGGAAGAGAGGGGGAGGGGAGGCTGCAATGTCAGTGCTTCCCTCAGGCTGTCCCCAGAGTGATAAGCAATGTGTGGGTCACTGCTCACTCCACAGGGGCCCAGGTGGCCTGAGTACACCTGGAGCCTCCACGGGAGGCAGCACTGCTAGAGAGGGAGCCCATCTGTTGAGGATCAACTGCTCCAGACACAGGAACAGCAGCTCTGAGCCTGGTCTCTGGTGAACAGGACTTCACTCCAGAACTCCAGGTCCATGGCCCTGCAGAGTTGTTCCAGGTCCTGGAAGACAGGCAGGAACACAGATCCTCACCAGTGAGGCTGGAGCTCCAGGAAAGGCAAACATGAAGGAGATGGGGACCTCTCTCTCTTCACCCTCTGTGTGGGCTGAACCCAGGCCTGTGCCTACAGGGCAGGGCCTCCACCTCTGAGCTGCATGCCCAAAACAGTGTCTGTCTCCTAGAGGGAAATTTGGATTGTTCCCAGGTATTCAACCACTCCCCAACATGCCACAGTGGTCAGTGTTGAGCATTCAGGTCTCAGCCCTGGATACCTCTGCAGGGTGAGTTTGTGTGCAAATAACCCCTGGATCCAGAAATCTCCCATTTGAATCCCATCAGCAGACCATGCAAAACAAAGGTCATTCGTGCAGGAACAACTGTCACTCTCCCCAACAGTAGTCCATGACAGATTTTTCTTAAAAATCTGCCCTCAAATTCATGTCAAAAATAACATTTTATCTTATTTGTTATTTTTATAAATTATAATGGCTTTTCATATATTTATTGTATATTTTAATTTTCCTTCTGTGATTTGTGCATTCCTGCTCATGACCCATTTTCTTTGATTTGTTTATTTTTATTATTGATTTGAGGTGCTCTCTGTGAACTATTGATACAGTCCTTTTCTATATAATGAACTATGTCCTGTTAGGGCACTACTTGTGTTTATCTCTTTTTAGTGTATGTTAAAATATTAAAACTTAATGTTTTAATATACTCTATTATCTGTAAGTTTTTTTTGATAATGAGTATTAAACCCAGGAATCCTTAACTACAAAGCAACATCTGCAGCCCTTCTTTTTTTTTTTTTTTTATTTTGAGACAGGGCTTTGCTAAATTGTGGAGGCTGATCTTGAACTTCTGAACCTCCTCCCTCAGGCTTGCATGTTGCTAGGATGACAGGTGTACACCACTGCACTTGGCTTATTACCTGTATTTTTTTCATTTAAATTTTTAGTTGTAGGTGAAAACAATACCTTTATTTTATTTTTATGTGATACTGAGAATCAAACCCAGTTCTCATGCATGCTAGGAAAGCTCTCTAGCACTGAGCCACAACACCAGCATGTGTCATCTGTATTTTTAAAAAGTGGTTATGCTGTTATTATCTACAGTTAACCTAATATACATTTTACTTGATGCTAGAAATTCCAAATAAAATATAAGTTAATAACATGTTGATTTAGTAATTATATCTTACATTCAAACAGACAGTTTATCCATGTGTATGGCACATGCTCCTTATCTTTCTAACCGTCATGGACTCTGACTCTGGAAAGACTTTGAGACAGAAGGTTCATTCACCTTCCTATTGGTGTCAATCCCCAGGACCATGGATCATGTGCTGAGCTCAGCTTCCCCACAGAGCCAAGCCCAGGGCTGAGCTCCTGGTCTTGGACTCTCACCTTGGCTGTGGGATCAGAGCTCCTCCACTCAGCACCTAGAGCTGAGGAGAAGTTCCCTCCCTGGCTCACCCAGCTAGGAGGAAGTGTAACACCTACATGTTCCCTACAGGCAGAGTTGAACATTTGGAGACATGCAGTCCAGACTCACATTGCTCACATCCAGTGTCCTCATGCCTCCAAGACAGGATGAACACACTCTGGCGTCTCTACCCCTCAGGAGGGTGCATAGAGGGTCTTTGTGACTCAGAAGAGAGAATAAGTATATTTAATCAGCTACATATTGATAATGATACTCAGAAAAGAAAAATGGATAGGCCATGGTGTGGCACATCTGAAGTCCAGCAACTTGGGAACCTAAGGCACGATTACAAGATAACACCAGCTTCAGCTTCTTAGTAAAGTTTTAAGCAACTTAGAAAATTTTAAATAAATAAATAAATAAATAAATAAATAAAAATTGCTCAGGATGTGGCTCAATAAATAAGTGCCCCTGGCTTCAAGTCCTAGTGACAAAAAAATCAAATTTTTCAATTTTTTTATCCTCTTGCCCATCATTGGGCTCACATCAAGAGTTTGCCTTGAACTTTTGGACATGCAGGAATTGTTTAAACTATGGGGATGCTTTCATATGGATGAAATTCGTTTTTGCTTGGTGAGTCACACTTTAAGCTTCAGGGGTCCAGGTCCCGAAGACTCTGGTGTAAACTTCCATTAATGCAGGAATCTTCAGAGGTGAAATGATGAGATTATGAATCATGTACCCTCACTGGTGAGTTAATCCATTTAGTGGATTTATAGTTCAATGGACTATCTGAGTAATAACTCTAAGCATGTTGAGTATTTCTGGAGGAAGTCAGGCTACTGGGGACATGCCTTGAGAAGTAAATATTGTCACCCTGGAACCTCGACATCTCTCTCTCTGTCTCTGTCTCTCTCTCTCTCTCTCTCTGCTTCCTGGGCACCATGATGTGAGCACCTTCCTCCTTCCATGCCTGTGGGAGGCCGTCCTCCCACGTGATTTGAGTTATCTCCCTGGCTGGGTGAGAGGCGCTTAGACACAGCTGTGTTAGAGCTTTCCCCACCCTTTTCCAAGTCCAAAGGCTTGTCCATGCAGAGGCATGCCTGGCCACGGCCCTGAAGACCTGATTGTTGCCCCTGACCTTGGGATTCTTCCCCCCTTAACCTTCATTGGATGGTTCCCTGAAGATCTATTGAAAGGTATTCATGGAGCCATTAAGTCTATTCAAATGGAAAAATTGCCTGAGGCTAAGGAAATCTCTTTTCCTCTAAGCTGGCTAAAAATTAAGACAAATTATATTCAAACAAAAAACCTTGGGGCAAAACTGAAAGTAAAAAAAACTTAGCCTTTCCTGAAAAAAAACAGAGTAGTCTGGAGGAAGACCATAGAGAGGAGATCATAGAGAGGATGCCTCAGGGGGATAGAAGGTCTTTCTCCCAGAGAGGAAAATCTGGAAGAGATTCATTGAGAGATAGAAAGTCCATCTCTTCCACGTGGCTTACAAGCTCAAATTCAAGATGGTGACAGGGGAGAATCTATATATGAATCGCCGCAGTCTGAGGGAGAGGAATTAGACATTGAAATCTGGGATTTACCAGTGAATTTCAACAGGCTGTGCTTAACAGTACCTGCCCTGGCCATTCAAATTCAGCCATTGTCTTTTAAAAGGACAAATTTTAACAGATACTCTGAGCTGGCAATGACTTTTCTTACTGCTTTCCAGTCAGGAATTAGGAAGACACAAGAAGCGGGGGAAGATACTAATGAATTTTAGCTCTTCCAAGTTTTTGAACAGGTTAACCAGCATGTTCTCCTCCATTAGGTAATTCCTTTTAAAACTATTAAAGAATTCAAAAACGCCTGTGAGGATTATGGTCCAAATTCACCATTCATGCAGAGCTTGCTTGAGACTATTTGCTCTCAACCAGTCCCACCGAGTGTTTGGATTTCCAAAGCCAGGGTTTAATTTAGTAGGGGGGATTTTCTACTTTGGAGGCCATACTGGACAGAATTTTATTTTGAGCAAGGATAAATGAATCAGAAACAAGATCTCCAAACATCAGTGGAGATGTTATTAGGTACAGGTGAATTTATTGATTTGGAAAGGCAGATAAATTTTGAATTTGCAGTGTATGATTAGATTATAGCCTGTGCAAAGCTTGCCTGGAGACAGATTGCCTCCAGGGACCAATCTAGCTTAGTTCCGACTAAAGTTAAGCAAGGTGCTAATGAGCTTTATTTGGATTTCCTTAAATAGCTTGAAAATTATTGGTATTAGTTCTTATTTAAAGGTTTTGTAAAACTCTGCTCTATACCCATCTGGTTCTGGGTTTTTCTTGGTTGGTAATCTTTTGATGGCTTCTTCTATTTCCTCCATTGATATTGGTTTGTTTAAGTTGTGTGTATCCTTCTGACTCAATCTGGGCAAATCATATGACTTAAGAAATTCATTGATGTCTTCACTATTCTCTATTTTATTGGAATATAAGTTTTCAAAATAATTTCTGATCATCTTCTGTATTTCTGTGGTGTCTGTTTTGATATTGCCTTTTTATCCCATATGTTGGTAATTTGAGTTGTCTCTCTTCATTAGCCTGGCAAATGGTCTGTCGATCTTATTTATTTTTTCAAAGAACCAACTTTTAGTTTTGTCAATTTTTCAGTTATTTCTCTTATTTCAAATTTCATTGATTTCAGCTCTGATTTTAATTATTTCTTATCTTATACTACATTTGCTGTTGTTTTGCTCTTCTTTTTCTAGGGTTTTGAGATGAAGTGTGAGATCATTTATTTGTTGTTTTTTTTTTTTTCCTTTTTTTTTGCGGAATAAACTCCAAGCAATCAATTTTCCTCTTAAAAGTGCTTCCATTGTGTCCCATAGATTCCAATATGTTGTGTCTGTGTTTTCATTTATCTCTAAGAATTTTTTTATTTCCTCCTTTATTTCTTCTGTAACCCATTGATCATTCAGTAACATATTGTTCATTCTCCAAGTGATGTAGGATATTTACTTCCTTCTTTTATCATTGATTTCCAGTTTCATTCCATTATGGTTGGATAAGCTGCATGGTATTATCTCCACTCTTTTATAATTTCTGAGAGTTGTCCTATAGCATAATATATGGTCTATTTTTGAGAAAGATCCATATGCTGCTGAGAAAAAAGTATATTTGCTTGATGATGGTTGATATATTCTATATATGTCGCTTAAGTCTAGGTTATTAAGGTTTCTTTATTCAATTTTTGTTTGAAAGACCTGTCCAATGGTGACAGAGGTGTGTTGAAGTCACACATAATTATTGCATTGTGGTCTATTTATCTCTTGAACTTGAGGAGAGTTTGTTTTATGAACAAAGCTACCCCATTGTTTGGTGCATAAATATTGATAATTGTTATGCCTTGCTGGTGAATGGTTCCCTTTAACAGTATATAGTGTCCTTCTTTATCCCTTATATTAACTTAGGCTTGAAGTTGATTTTATTCTATAGGAGTATGGCCACTCCTGCTTCCTTCTGAGGACCATGTGAGTGGTCCCAATCTTTCACCTTCAGCCTGTGTATATCTTTTCCTATCAGATAAGTCTCCTGAAGGCAGCATATTGTTGGATCTGTTTTTTAATCCACGTTACTAGCCTATGTCGCTTAATTGGTGAGTTTAAGCCATTAATGTTTAGGGATACTATTGATATATGGTTTATACTTCCAGTCATATTTATTTATTTATTTATTTATTTATTTAAATTTGGCTTGTATATCCTCTTTGATTAGTATTTTTCCCTCCTTTACTGAGTAACTTCCCACTGTTGGTTTTGGATGTTGTTTTTCCTTTCTCTTCTTGTAGTGTTTTGCCCAAAATGATTTGCAGTGCTGGTTTTCTGGCTTCGAATTCTTTAAATCTTTATTTATTTATTTATTTATTTAATTTTTTTAAAGAGACAGATAGATAATTTTTTAATATTTATTTTTTCAGTTTTCAGTGGACACAACATCTTTGTTTGATGTGGTGCTGAGGATCGAACCCAGGCCGCATGCATGCCAGTCGAGCGTGCTACCGCTTGAGCCATGTCCCAAGCCCTTAACTTTTATTGATTGTGAAAGATTTTAATTTCATTGTCAAACCTGAAGCTTAATTTTGCTGGATACAATATTCTTGGTTGGCATCCATTATTTTTCAGTGATTGAAATACGTTGTTCCAGGATCTTCTTGCTTTCAGCATCTGTGATGAAAAATCAGCCATTAACTTAATTGGTTTACCCCTGAATGTCATCTGCCTCCTTTCTCTTGTAGCTTTTAATATTCTCTCTTTCTTCTGTATTTGGATATCTTCATAATAATGTGTCTTGGAGTTGGTCTATTTTGGTTTTGTATGTGTGGCATCCTGTAGGCTTCCAGTATTTGGAAATCTGTTTCATTTTACATGTCTGGAAAGTTTTCTAAAATTATTTCACTCAACAAATTGCTTATTACTTTGGTTTGGACCTCTATCCCTTCCTTTATCCCAATGACTATTAAGGTTTTTTTTTTTTTTATGATACCTCTTGGATGTTTTGCTCATGGTTTCTTACCAGCCTTTCTGAGTTGACTAGACTCTTTTCGAGATGATATAATTTGTCTTCATTATCTGATGTTCTGACTTCTACTTGATCTACTCTACTTGTGATACTCTCATTTGATTTTTTGATTTGCTTTATGGTTTTCTGCATTTCAAAGATTACTGTTTGATTTTTTTATAATCTCTATTTCCTGGTAGAATTGATTTTTTGCTTCTTGAATCTGTTTATGTAATTCATTTTCAAAGTGGTCTTTCATTGTTTGGATTTGCTGCTAATGACTTCTTTAAGATTACATTCCATCTGAGTCAGGTATGCCTTGATGTAACAATTTAAAAGGGGCCATTGAGGTAATACCTGAAGTAATAGATTCTTATTTTGAAGGAGAATTAAAAGTTACTATAAAATCAAATTATGCCCTTTTGCTTACTAGAAAAAATACATTTGCACAATTAATTTTATTGCTCTGTAATTAAGAGGGACCCTCACAAGTAAATTCAGTTTCCAAAACTGCCAGAGAGAGTACTGGTCTCAATTAGTGTGGCAGGAGCACCCCCTACTGTAACTTAAAATTAATCATTAAAAATTCAAAGGTGTGGTGGACACAGGGCCAACATAACAGCTCTGTTGCTTCTGGCCTTAGAATTGGCCCTTAAATATAGCACCAGCTAACCTAGAGGGAATTAGACAAATCTCACAGCCTCCTCAAAGTGCAAATTATCTCCATTGGGAGGATCCTGCTGGGAACAATGGCATTTTTAAACCTTATGTGTTAGAGTCCTTACCAATAAACCTATGAGGAAGAGATATATCAAGCAAAATTGGATTATTATTAGTAAATCCAAATTCTATGAGATCATTTGAGGAAATTAATCAAGGGCTTAATCCTGGAAATAATGAGGGAACTTATCAGGGAGAGTATCTGATTACAAACCAGTCTCCTCGACAGAGATTAGTAAATACTCCAAATCAAAATTTTTACTAGGGGCCCTGAGTGTCTCCCTGATTCAAAAGACAGCAGAAAATATCACTGGACTAACCAAAGAGCCTATATGGATTTCTTAGTGGCCAATCTCAGGGGAAAACCTTAAGATAATTCATATGTTAATTGAAGAACGACTTCAGGCTGGTAATACAGAATCAACACTTAGTCCTTGGAACACCACCATTTTTGTTATCAAGAAAAAGTCAGGTAATTGGAGGTTACTACAGGATTTAAGGGCAATAAACCATGCAATTCAGCCTATGGGTTCATTGCAGCCTGGACTTCCTTCACCCACAGCAATTCCTTTAAATTATAGCTTAATGGTAATAGATCTAAAACACTTATTTTTCTCAATGAGGTTGCATCCTGAGGATTGTGAAAAATTTGCTTTCAGTTTCCCAGCAATTAATTTTAAAGAACCTGTGAAAAGATATTGCTGGAAGGTCTTGCCACAAGGGATGCATAAAAGTCCGACTTTATGTCAAAAATTTGATGGTCACGTGATAGCTCCAATAAGCGATAACTTTCTTGATGCATATAATATTCATTTTATGGATGATATATTATTGGCACATGCTAATCCAGAAGTACTTTCAGAAATTTTTACTCAGTTAGAGGCTTCACTTATAGCAATGGGTTTGTTCATTGCTCCTCAAAAGATGCAATATTTAGGTCAGATAATTCAAGGACATACAATCTGTCCTCAAATCTACAGATAAAAGTTAAGAAATTACATACCCTTAATGACTTCCAAAAATTATAAGGATATATTAATTGGCTAAGGCAATCCTTAAAATTGAGTACTTCTAATTTAAGTCTTTTATTTCAGATATTGCAAGGAGATCATTCTCCAACCTCTCCATGTCAGCTGACAATAGAGGCTAGTGCAGTTTTAAAAAAGGTTGAAAGTGCAATTAAAAATGCACAGCTTACTAGAATTAATCCTAATGAACTAATATATTTGTTAATTCTTCCAACTGTACATACCCCAATGGGAGCTATATGGCAAAGACTGTGAGTTATTGAGTGGACACATTTAGCCCACTTTCCCCAAAAGACATTATTCCTTTTCATGACTCTATTGCTCAATTAGTAATGAAAGGTAGAACAAGAGTTTTACAGTTAATTGGATCTGAACCTGATATTGTAATTATTCCATTTTCTGTACATCAAAATAATTGGATTTTTCAAGCTTCTAGTTTATGGCAGATAACTTTTGCTGATTTTCCTGGTCAGATAGAAAGTCATTGCCCTCATGATAAAATCATTCAATTTGCATCAATGACACTATTTATGTTTCCAAAGATTGTACATGTCCAGCCCATAGATGGAGCCCTATCAGTGTTAACTGATGGTTCAAGCTCAGGTAAAGCAGGTTTTTATAGCCATGTTCACACAGAGGTAATACAAACCTCATAGACATCTGCCCAAAAAGCAGAGCTATAAGCTCTCATATGTGCCTTAAATTACTTTACAAATGAGCCTATTAATATTTATTCTGACAGCTTACATGCAGTCAGAGTTACCAAAAATATTGAAACTTCAGTTATTGGATATACCTCATCACAAGAGCTATTTAAATGATTTCATAATCTACAAGAGTGGTGCAAATGCAAAAAATACCCATGTTTCATAGGACACATATGAGCTCACTCTAATCTTCCAGGACCTTTAACTTCAGATAATGACAAAATTGATAAATTGGTAGATGTCTCCATATGATTGTGCACAAGATTATCATTCCTAGCATCATCACAATGCTTCTGGCTTACATGAAAAATTTAATATCACCAGAGAACAAGCTTGTCAAATTGTAAGTCACTTCCCTAATTGTGTTATTCACACTACATCTCTGCCATCAGGGGTAAATCCCCGTGAATTAAAACTAAATCAAATATGGCAAATGGATGTAACTCATATTCCTCAATATGGTAAACAATGTTATGTACATGTAATAGTTGATACACATTACAGATTTATTTGTTGCCACAGCGTGTACAAAGGAAAATACTCAACATGTAATTTCTCATTGCCTAGCAGCTTGCTGTGTTAGGATGCCTTTTACAGATTAAAACAGATAATGCACCAGCTTATGAAAACTCTTCTTTTCAACAATTTTGCCAAGAGTTTCAAATTGACCATAAAACATGAATTTTTAAAATCCCTAATGTCAAGCCATTGTGGAATTTATCACTTAAGCTGCAATTACAAAAATTAAAAGGGGGAATAAGTTTATGACTACCCATAATAGCCTCAACCATGCCTTGTTTGTTTTAAATTTTTAAATTGTGATGCAGAAGGTCACACTGCAGCTGAGAGACATATGTCTTCCAAAACAACAGGCCCTTTAGGCAGATTTTTGTGGAAAGAATTACAGACTGGTCAATGGAAAGGCCCAGATCCAGTGATTATGTGGGGCAGAGGTCATGCTTGTATTTTTCTAGAAGGTGATTTCCATCCTATCTGCATGCCTGAACATGCAATCATACATGGAAGAGATAGAACTGAGATTCAAGTGACTGAAAATTGACACAGAGAAGCCTCCACTCAAAAGGAAGATATATCGAAGAAGAATGAAGAGGAACCAAAATGACCCAGCTGAAAAGCTGATCTCATGGGAAGACGTGAAGAAGCTGACAATACACACTTTGCAAATAATTTGACTCCTAGGAAGAAATAAGACTCCATTGATGATGGTAACTTCAGTGATTGCCCTACTGGTATGTCAGGTAAAAGGGAGTTGAGCAGACACTTACAGGACATATTTTTCAGATCCACCCCAGTACATCCAGCTGTTTGGACTGGAGAATCTATTACAGTGTTTACTATTGACTCGTTCATGATGGGAGGATTTACAGATACTTATATTACTTCCAATCATGTGACTAGATTTAATGATTCTGGATACAGTGCACAATTACCTTTGTGTTGTTGCAACAATAAACATGCTGGCTGTCTGAGAGTATCATTTGAGGAAAAGAAAGTGGTTGGGAGACCTAGATTGACTAATCATACTATTTATGGAGACTTAAAACCTTCCACTAGATCAGTGATTAAAATGGGACTTTCCCTTAACAAACCAATCAATTCTGCAAAACCTCCACGAATACCTCACTGTCCAAAAGTTCTACAATTGAGATTTGCATCTTTCCTAGATGGATAGATTATGAAAATACTTTTCCAGTAAAACATAACATGTCTAAAGACAGTAGGTATATTTTAGACTGGTCTCCAAAAATTGATAGAGACAATTACAAAAAAATTCTGCTATGACACCTGCAGGATTTGTTAGCAATATTTTGACTTACAGTGAGGGTGGTATTTAAAAAGATTTTTGGTGCTTAATTGCTGCCTCAGAATTCTTACATTTTACAGACAAGCCTTTACCAAAATTTGTTGGCAAGAGCTGTAAGGAGGGATATTACTATGGCTTATGAGCCTGTGTCCAATCTCCTTATGTTTTAATCATTGGAAATGTAAAAGTTAAATGGATAGATGACAGATATGCTATAATATGTAACAAATGTAACTTAACCAACTGTATTAGTAGGTATAATCTAGGAAAAGGAGTGCTAGTACTTCATCAGCCCTCTTTTGTTTTATTGCCTGCTAATATTTCAGAGCCATGGTACACTGATGCTGGTTTTCAAGTCTTACAGCAAATTCATACCCAGCTAGCGAGACCTAGATGTGCCATTGGAATTACAACTGTGGGAGTTTTAGCCTTGGTTTCTTTCATTGCATCTACTGCCACAGCCTCAATAACTTTATCTCAAAATATTCAACATGCAAAATTTCTTAATAATTTAGCCCAAAATACTTCCAACATTCTGCACACTCAAGTAAATATTGATGAAAGGACTGAGCCTAAGTTAAATGCCTTATAACAGTTATAAATATAGGTAATAAACTTTCGGCTTTAAAATTTTAAAAAAGGCTTAAAACCCACACAAGTTATAAATATGTTTGTGTTACAGCTGTCAAGTACAATACTTCTCTCTGGGATTGGGAGAAGGTTAAGAACATTGGTTGTTTATTTGGAAAAAATAATAATAATAATAATAGTTTGAATCTTTGGAACTACATCTTCATATCCAAGATATTCAAAATAATAGAGCTGATTTTTCAGATACTTCTTCTTTGGCTAATCAAATATTAAAGAAAATAAATGGATTTAACCCTGGAAATATTCTTAAACACTCATCCAGGTACATTATTAGATTATTCTCTTTGCTTTTAATTCTTTTTTGTGTTGTAATTATAGAATGGCAAGTCTTCAGAGTGAAAGTGCAGAGACGTGAGAGAGTAAATCATTGCTTGCTTTTTAAAAGAAAAAAAGGGGGAATATGTGGGAGGACATCCTCACATGTGATTTGAGTTACCTTCCTGGCTTGGTGAGATGTGCTTAGACACAGCTGTGTCAGAGCTATTCCCCAACTTTTCCCAGGTGGAGGACTTT
The DNA here is from genome assembly GCF_964194105.1 of Spermophilus citellus. Taxonomy (NCBI): domain Eukaryota; kingdom Metazoa; phylum Chordata; class Mammalia; order Rodentia; family Sciuridae; genus Spermophilus; species Spermophilus citellus. Next base: position 21,455,548 of record NC_138193.1, read on the forward strand.
CCCATGCAGAGGCATGTCTGGCCACTACCCTGAAGACCCAGTCATCTCCCCTGACATTGTGATGCTGCCCCCCTTAATCTTCACTTGGTGGGATTTTCCCCGGAAGTTTTTTCCCCCCAAAAGTCCACTCTCTGGCATGTTCTCTCTCTCTGTCACTCACTGGTCTCTTCTGTAAACCTCGCCACCACATTAGGTGGCTAGAGGCAGGAGCTAGGGGAAGCCATCCTGGAGCTGGTATCAAAATTAATAAGAGTCTTGTCTGTTTAATTTAAAACTACCTGTCAATTACTCATGAATCAAACCTTCTTTCATGAAGCCAGCACTGGTCACTGGCAGAGTGTAAATGAGAATGGCTTCTCAGAGCTGGTAGGCATGTTTGCATGTGGAAACATCTTTGCCATCTGTCATCCAGAGTTCCTTGCATGCAGAAACCTGCATTTCAAGTGTTTTCAGAAAGGTCTGATAAGTGGATTTCCATGGAATTTTGTGGAATTGATATTTTCAGCAGTCCTTGTTGCCTTCTTGAAATTGGTGATCCTGGGTGCAAGGATTCTCTTGTAAGTCAACATTGTATTTTGGCCCTGGTCTTGGCTCTGAATGTGCTTGCTGATAGTAGTTTGGGAGTGCAAAAGCAAAGCAGTCTCTCAGTAGCTTCAACATTCAAGATGTCATTTTGTTCTCAGTGAGCACATTGGGATTTGTCACTAGTTAAACTAGCATGAAGAAAAATTTCTTCTCAGAGGAGGCAGTTTCTCTTTGAAGCGTCTGTACAATTGGTCAATGTGAGTTCAATGCAGGCAGGCACTTACATTTCAAGTGAATTCTGTGACAATAAATTGAGCAATGGATTTCAATCAACCCTGGGGAATTGCTCTTCCCAAAGGACCCACAATTCTTCTCCAAGTTGCTGAACCAAGGTCCAAGGGCTCTCTTGCTAGCACTCTTTGCATATGGGCTGAAACTGTGCTCTGAGTATGCTTTCTGAAAATATTTTGGAAGTGCAGTACAGAAGAATTTTGGCAAGCAGCTTCCAAATTATGAAATGACTTTTATCTCATCGTGCCCATTGAGCTTTGTACATGTCTGAAGTAGCCTTAAATCCAACTACTTCTGAGAGCTAGTATTCACAGTTTCCATTGGAAACAACTGTGCTCTTGGTCACTGATTAGTTGGATGCTTTCAGGAACCTGCAGTTTCAATGAGTTTTTAGAAGAAAGAGACCAAGGGCTTACAATGAAACCTTAAGCAATTCATTTCCTAATCAATGTTGGTGATACTAACCAGAGTGGACTTTTCAATGGTACTTTGTCATGTTTTTGCAGGAAAAGTGCTGTGAATGTGCATCCTGAGATCCATTTGTAGGGGGCAAACAGAAAAGTTTTGTCCACAAAGTATCTTTGTTCTTAGTGAATACATGGCAGTTTTTCCCTGGTTGAACTTGCAGGAAGCAGAACCTCTTGTCAGAGCTGATGGCACAGTTTCACTTGGAACCATCTACACACTCAGTAATACACAGGTCATTGCAGATGGGCTCATGCAAATTCAAGATAGTTTTCAGAATCCATTTGAGGAATGGATTCCAAAAACCTTTGAGGAATTGACCAACCCAGCAGTTCCAATGCTTCCTATCTGAGCAAGTGCTCCAAGGTACAAGGGCTCTCCTGCTAGTGCACTTTGGATATTGAGCCTGAACTGTTCTCTGAATGTGCTCGATGAGAAGAGTGTGAAGTGCAGAAGAGAAGCAGGGTCTGCAAGCAGCTTTAATTGCAGGATGTAAAAGTGTTCCTAGAGAGCACATTGGGATTTGGGCCTGGTTGAACTAGTAGGAATTGGAACCCCTTCTCAGAGCCAGTAACTGGCTTTACTTAGAAGTTTCTGTGTCTTGTATAAAGCAGAGTTTGTTGCTGGTGGGCACTTTCATTTCCCATGAGTTTTCAGAAAAATTTGAGAAAAAGATTTCAATGAAACTCTGGGCCATTTATCTTGTCAACCGTCCACTGTTCCACAAGAATATATTGGTGATGTTAGGTCCAAGGACTCTCTGGGTAGCACAATTTGCACTTTGGGTGTAAAGTGTTGTCTGAACATGCTGGCTTAGAAAAGCTTGAAAGTGCAGAATGGAAGCATTTTGTAAAGGCATCTTCCAATTAAAGGAACGGTCTTGTTCTCTGTAAGCACATTGGGTTTTGTTTCTGGTTGAAGTTGCATGAAGCAGAACCACTTCTCAGAGCTGGCACTCTCAGTTTCTCTCTGAAGCATTTGTTCCATTGGGAATTCAGTTTCCCTGCATGAAGGCTTCTGTATTTCTATTTTGTTTTCTGAGTGAGTGGGAAACGTTGATTTCAGTGAAACATTGGCTAATAGATTTTCTTCAAAAGGCAGCTTTCCTCTTTAAAGTTGGTGATCGAAGAGACAAGGTCTCTCCTGCAGGTACACTTTTCCTATTGGGTCAGAAGTGGGTTCTGAATGTGCTTGCTCAGGAGAGCTTAGAAGTTCAGAAGTGAAGCGGTTCATGCAAGCAGCATCCACTTGCAGGAGCAAAGTGGGTTCTCAGTGAGCAATTTGTGGCTGTCCCTGGTTGAACTAGAGTGCTGCAGAATGACTTGTAATAACTGGTAGACACAGGTTCACTTTGAAGCCTTTGTGCCATCAGTAAACCTCTTTGTTGCATGTGGGTCCCTGCATGTCATTTACCACTAAACTCATCCAAGTCCAGCATAACATGAAGCTCACACATTGTTAAGGAAGGCTATTCTTGAAAACACCTCAGGCCCACACGAGTGTCTTCAGCTGTGAATCTGTAGCATTTCCTCCTGGGGGCCTCTTTTCCAGTGATGCTGCCGCCCTGCCCTCACCAGCCTCCCTCCATTTCCCATCTTTCCTCTCTCTGGTCCACCCCTCAGATCCCATCCTCCCCTCAATATGTTCTCATCCACGAAGCCTGCCCATGTGCCTCCCACTTGGTTCAAACTTCTCCAGTGCACTTGTTGTCAAAGCAGGGACTCTGAGGAGAGAGGGGTTCTCCATTCTCCACACTGAAATCTCTCAGCAGGGAGGACTCCTCCATTCTTGGATGGCAGGGCTGTGATCACCTGGGAAGGTGGAACTAGGAGGCTTCCAGGGGGCTGGTGGTGTTCTGACCCAGGGTGCTGGTCACTGCAGTGCATTTCATCTATGGACCTCAATTAGCCATATGCTGGAGATTTGTGTGCTTCTGCATCTGTATGCCCACAGTTCTTCATGTGGGGGAAAAAACAATGTTCTCAATGTTTGCTTTATATTATATTCAACTGGTAATTTACAAACCTCAGTGGCCCATCTTAGCCCAGAGCCATTCCATCAGCCCAGGACCAGTGGGTGGTCCAGCGGTCAGTACTATGTACAGCTCCCAGGTTGCTCCAGTGTGCAGCTGAATTTGACACTCACTGTACCATAGGATTTGCCCTTGAGGTTAGAATTCATTGACTTCCTCTTATGTCATTTGACTGGTCAGGATGTCTCATTAACTATTCTGTGAAATCTTCAAGTTATCAATCTCTGATCATTTCTACCCTCTGATGACACCTGGTTCAACAGCTTGTTGTTTGTGGGGTCAGCCATGGGGAGTCTGGGTCACAGAGAGGGACAGGAAGACAATAATATGGAATAGTGGTGTAGAGAGTAAGGGGTGGGGACAGAGCCCACACTGTGTTTAGGGTAGGGAAAGGATCTGAAGAGACCAGGAACCAGAGCCTGGAAATGGAAGCCATGACAAGGCTTCTGACTAGAAAGGACACATCCTTCTGGGCTGAGGTAGAGGTCCAGCCAGGCATAGGAACACAGAGAGGATGCAGGAGAGGTGGATGGTCTATATCACAGAGCTGCTCCAACATCATTTCTTATAGAGTGATTTTTTTTCTTCCCGTAATTGTTGGTAAATACTAATTCATTCACATGCATCTGAAAACACATTGTTTGTTGGAGAGCCTGCTCATCCAACACAGGCAATGATATTTTGGTGGATGTGCGCATTCTAAAAGGAGGTGAGGTTGGTGCCAATAGACTGTGTGGGCACTCAGGCATTGGCAAGCTTGCTTTGGAGAGTAAATCCTCTAAATGTTATTGGACTGGCTTTTGAAAGCTCGTTTGATTTGGCTACATGTAGAATTCTTCCACAGCAATTAAGCATGATGTATATTTTAGGCAGTATGGTCGCTGAGGGGCAGGTTGGGGGTGTGGAGCTGTGAGCATTAATAGCTATCATGTTTCTCACCTTGAGTTGGCTACCTACAACTGGTGACTGTATTTTGCTGCTGCTGAGGAATACTGAACAAATCTCTGGCCCAGTAATCCATTGCTAAACTATATCACCAACAAAAAGACATTGAGTGAATGTGAGGACCAGAAGAGACTGGGAACAACCTGACAACAGCCTTGAAGTCCTGAGCTCTGGTACATCATATGCCAACTCAGCTGGGTATCAACATTGTCTTCATGGGCTCTTTAGAACTGTGTGCTCACAGGTGCTCTCAAATTTTAGAAGCAAATGCAGAATGATAGAATCTTCTCTGAGGACATTTTTCTAAGTCTTATTTGAAGAATGTCTTCACTGGAATGAGTAGGCATTCGGCAATCTATTGTCTTTAAAATTTCATGAGATTCTACCCCTACTTGGTAGGTTGTGTGAAAGAGACTTGGCCTGAATGCAGTCAGAGCAGCCAAGGAGAACTAAAAGCAGGCGTAAAATGGCCAGATAGACTGGGATCACTGCACACCTTTCTAGAACCTTCTGTCATGCTCTGGCATCCCTGAGATTAAAGTGTGGGGACCCTGTGATCTAGATTTGTTAGCAAGTAGTTTTCTTTGAAGGCAATGCTAGAAAACTCCAGGTGGGAACAGGAAGTGATTAGGAACTGGAAGACAGGGTGTACCAGCCAGTTGTTGCACTGAGTAACTAAGCAGGACACTGCTAAGGACTGATGGGGGTGCAAGGAGATCATGCTACTAATAGAAGCCCTCCTACAGGGTGAGAGAGCTGGGGGGTTCTCCACCCACTCCTGCCAGCCATGGCAGGAAGCTGCTGCTGGCCTTCACTATAGGCAAATGGGCCATGGTGCGGGGGCTGGAGGTCAGCTGGGGTGTGAAGAAATGGCATAGTGCTGGACAATGACATCCAGCTTTGAATCCCCAGACTGGGATCTTTAGCAGGGCAAGGACAGAGACTATGCTCAATGCATCGTCTACTTCTCAGCATAGTGCCAGGCACATAGCAGACGTTCATGAATACCTGTGGAATGCACTGGCTCACCCCAGCCCTGCTCCAGGCCTCTCAGCTGCGCTCTCTCTGCTAGTCCTGTGTGTTCTAGTGTATTCAGCTCTTGCTTCTATGTTTTTCACTTTCCTGAATTTTGTCCTCTCCCTCCACACTCCTGTGGTAACTCTGCCTTCTTTCCAGGTCTGTCTGGTTGGGCTGTGGCATAGAAATCTCATTACTATTTCAGGTGGAGTTTTTAAACTAAATAAGACACATGCTTTGCTGCTTAGGATTGTCTTCAGCATAACATGAGGTAGAAGGTTTGAAATTAGGATTGTCCTCCCAATCGTACGTCATGTAATCCCTGTGCACAGACCAGGAAGTGCCCTGGGAAGAAAGGCAGTTGTAGGTTTAGAATCAGAGACCAGCATGAGAAGAACACTTTCACTGCTTACTAGACAATGATGTTGGGCATGTTATGTAACCTCTTGTGGCCTCAGTGTTTGCATATCTGAAATGGGGATAGTTCTATAGCTGACTTGAGGAGGTGGGTAGAGAGAATCCTAGAAGTAGAGGAAGAAAACACCCGGCATCTGTGAAGCACCCCACCCCGGTCATTAGCCTTTCCATGATTTTCTAAGTGTGTGTTGATTGACTGTTGGTTACAACATGCCTGGAGATATTCCTGAGGTCCCGTGTAATCCACATGGATGGAGAAGTTCACTTTTGCCCAGTTGCCACATTTGCAAGGACACCTTCTAATACAATCGGATCCAGGAAGCTGGGGGCCCTTTGCAGAACAAACAGGATCCACAGCAACGTTCAAGCCCCTGAGACAGAGGGCTTCTGCTGGTGTCCTCATGTCCTCATGGGCACTGCAATGCCTTTCTCCACTGATGTTTTTTGAGAGCCTGGTCCAGGCCAGGCCAGGGCTCACTGCTGAGGAAGTGGCAGAGAATGAAGCACCTGCCTGGCTGGCTTGTAGGGGACTCAACAATCAGGGACAGGACAGGCAAGTGATGGTGAAGATGAGATCAGTAGGTGATGTGTCCGAAGCTCTTGGTGTGGAACACTCTTATAAACACCTTAATATAAAAGTTTCCTCATCCCTCAATCATTGCAGGAGGAACTGTGCTTTTGTTGTTCCAATTTACAGTAGGTGGCAACTGAGGCACTGAAAGATCAGGTCACTCAGACAAGGTCATGGAGATAGCACAGGGGGAAGTGTGGCTGCAAACCCTCCCATGTGGCTCCAGCTTTGGGCTCTTTATCACCCACATCCTGCAACCTCTTGGTCATGCTGTGGCCCCTGTGACTTCTCTGTCACCAAATAGTGATTCTCAGCATGGCCTTTCCCAAGTCCTCTTCCACCTCAGACTCCCTGTGTCTCTCATAGAGTTTAATCAGATTCCTGGGCCCCACTGGAGGTCCTGGTTTTGCCATTCTGGGGTAGGGTCTGAGAATGTGTGTTTGTAACAAGGTCCCAGGTGACCCTGAAGCTGATGGGTGTCAACTCAGGTGACGTTCCCCCACCTCTGGGGTAATTTGACAAAACCTGGAGACCTTTTGTGTCATCACAAGTCAGGGGTGCTGGTGCACAACTCTGGTAGAGGCCATGGGTGCTGCTGAATGTCTTCACTGCATGGGAAAACCTCTGTAGAATAAGAAGGATCTGGCCTAATGGGCCAAAGGTGCCAAGGTGAGTAACACAGTGTGGAGTACAAGCACATGAACTTGGGTGTGTGCAGGAATTGCCTCGGGGCTCATTTCAAATGTGGCTTCTGTCAGTGCAAAACTCCAGCACCTTTGAGTTGCAGCATTTCTAACAAGCTCTGAGCAGAGATGCTGGTGCTTCTGACCAAGGGGCCCCACTTTGAGTAGCCAAAGTGATGTGGAGTTCTTAGAAATGCAAAGTGGACATCTCCTGCATTATTTCAGAAGAAAAGAAACTCTGAGTTGTAACAATCCCCTTTAAACTCACCTGGTTTCAAGTTTTCCCTTAAAGCAGTGCTGAGACAGGGGGGCCAGGTGGGGGAGAAATCTCCACTCCTCTCCTAACCACAGGTAGAGGCCTGCTGAAAATGAGGAGGGCACAGATGTGGGTGAAAACTGCCTTGCTTCAGTCCCCAAGCATCCAGTCAAGTATATTGTCACCTGGAGTGGTGGCTTCTTTTCCAGGGCCCACGCTAGCATTGGGGTTTGCATCTGCCTGACTTTCAGTTCTGCGAATGGAAGGTGGGAAACTGGCTGCTTGAGACATGGTGATCTCTTGGGAGAGGGTATGGGAGAAATGACAGGATGCCCAGCCCTTCAGAGCCCGCACCCCTGCCCCTGTGATAAATGGCAGCATTAACAAGGTTTGGTTGAGAGGGTTTCCACAGATTTGTGACCTCCCATGTCCTCCAGCAGATGTCACTATGGCTGGCAGAACAGAAGGCCTTTCAAGATTGAGCTTAGGGGGGAGCAGAGAGGGGAAAATGGCACCAAATAGTAGCCAGAAGTCAAAACTACCCTTGGCCTAGCGGGCTATGATTCATACTATTTTAGGAATGGGGACATTCTCCAATAAACCTACTATCAGATCATGCCATTGAGGTCCAGATTCTGAGATTTAGGCAGAAACTCTCCAATGAAACACAAAGTTCCTGGCTTCTCTCAACTGAGAAAGTCCCAGGTTTTGGCTCCTGGCCTATTTTTATCATGAAAAAATTTTTTGAAGGATACAAATAATTTGCACTGAATAAACATATATGTGATGTAGCTTACCCAAAGACATCATATTGATGGGTTTTCAAAATTGATCCATTTTAAAAATTCAGCAGCTTATTCTGAAATCCCTTTGCAATACATATAATTTTACCCATTTTTGACAATTATTTGATAGGATGTCATGGATATTTTAATTGTTAGAATTTGTCTTTGTGTGTGTATGTGTGTGATTTGTAAAATGAGCATAAATTTGGCATTCATCATGGGCCATGTTAGTATATACAACAGTTAACACATGCTTAACAATAATTATAAGTCACATTTTCTTCCTTTAATCTTTCCCTGAAGATGTGCCTTCCATGTGTAAAGACAAGTGTTTTCAAAGGTCACTCTCTGGGCAGATCTTTGGCCTTACGTTGTCAGTATTCCAAACTGTGCCAGAAAACAACAAATCTGATTTCACAGACTGGGCTGTCCTTAGCTCTGGCCTCCAAAGTCATTCCCCTTCCTGGCTGTACAACCTATGAGACTTGCCAGAAAGGAAGAGCCATGGAAGACTTTAAAGAGGACAGCCACAGGATCCTCTTTGCTCCTAGCCTCTTGAAAAATCATAAAAACAATAACATCAAGCAAACCCATGGTCTAGAACCTTCTTCTGTAAATAATTAGTATTTAACATATTGATATGGATGATGTGGTTCGAATTTTATTTTATTGAGAATGTGTGTGTGTGTGTGTGTGTGTGTGTGTTTAATTCTGAAGAATCAAAGCCAGAGAACAGAAATAATTCTATTAGCTGCATCTGGATAGAACTTGACCTCCTTTCCCAACAGGGAAGGACCTAGATTCAATGGCAGAGCCTGTTTGTGGTGTAGCCAAGTGCCTCTGCAGCATTTTCAATGCTAGAGCATCTGTTCTGAGAATTTTAGTATAGCACCTAATTTTTTATCTTTGTAGCAACTTGCAAATGTGGGTGTTGAATGAGGGGTATTGATCAGAGGAGAAAAGCCATTGTTTTGAGAAGGGGAATGTCTAAAGTCTTGTTAGAACAAGTGGAATGAGGTCACTTAGGACTTCAAGGAGAGACAGCAAAAGTGGGGGTGGGGGTGGATATACAACAAACCTCAGAGTTCCTTCCATCTCAGGAGGTAGCAGGACATTGGAGCAATGCCTGTGCATCCACTGCTCAGTTCCATCTTGGGGGCAGACCCAGCACTGCAAGCTGATGAGAGACAGGACATAGGAAAGCCATCTTTACTGCAGATGACACAACTGAGCATCTGGCTCATTCCAGAGGATGGGGGGAGGCAGATGCAAGCCAGGCTTGGACAAACCAATGGAGTACCATCAGGTGACCAACAGTCAGTTCAAAACTCTGTTGTTCCTTAGAAAACTTGAAATGCAACCACCATTTGGCCCAGCTACCCCACTCCTCGATCTATACACAAAGGACTTAATATCAGCATACTGTAGTAACACAGCCACACCAATGTTTATAGCAACTCAATTCACAATAGCTAAACTGTGGATGCAACCTGGATGGTCTGCCGAGGATTTTAAAAATTTTTAATATATAAACCCAATGGACCATTACTCAGCATTAAAATAGAATATAATGATGGCATTTGCACGTAAATGGATGGAGTTGGAGACTATCATGCTAAGTGAAGTAAGCCAATCCTATAAATCCAGAGGCTTAATGTTCTTACTGAGAAATAGATGCTGATTCAAAAATGGGGGGAATATGAGAAATGGAGTAATTTTGGCCAACATGAGGGAGGGGAGGGCATATGGGGGCAGGATAGATGGTGGAATGATATGGACATTATTCCCCCAGGTACGTGGATGAGTAACAAAGGGTGCAATGCTACAGGCTACATTGATCCAATTAGGTAATGAAAAGTTGTGTTGCAATAGTGTCCAATGAATCAAAATGCATTCTGCTGTCACATATACCAAATTTAAAAAATAATAATAATAATTAACAAAAAACCCCTATGGTAAGAGAGCTTCCAGTCCTGGAGCACAAACAGTGCCATGGGCCTCTGGGATACGAGATAGAAGCAAGCACAGAATGATACATGCCCCTGACCTTACTCATGGAGAATGGAATACAGTCACATAATAGAGGTAGACAAATGGTTGTGAGTGATATTTTAATGCAGATAGCAATTGGTTGTTGGTGTTCTGACCCACAGTAGTCATTTTACAAGCAATGCCAATCCAGTGCTCTGTCTTGCTCTGGGCCACCACTCTCCCTGCCTGGCCTATGTCATAGCATCCCCTATAAGCAAGGAGAATGGCAGGCCCCTTTAATGGAGCCCTGTCCTCCTGGGCAGCAGTCCCATGCCCCTGGCTGAGGAGCCATTTCCCACAGAAAAGCCCAGCATCCAGGGATGCATCCACAGGGTCCCACGGCCATGAAGGGCAACTGCAGGCTTCACACCTAGGACGTTGGGGACAGGTGAGGAGGCTATTTAGTTGTTGTCCCACCCTAGGTCACCAGCTGAGCTGACAGCCCCGCAGGTCAGCTGAGTGGATTTTTATTTGCAGGGTCCTCTTCAGGATGCGGTGTCCTCAGCAATGTGGCCTGCGCCATGGACCTCAGAGGAGAAGAGGTGGCCTGACCCGCAGGCCCCCTGGAGAGTGGGAGGGCGACAGAGCAGCCCAGTGTGACCTGGGGAGCAGGAGGCCAGTTTAAAAGAGAGACCCGCCCAGGTATTTCAGGTCTCACTGACTCTGTGTCTATTTTTCCTGTTGCACCTGTGAATTTTGTTTTAGGTCCTTGCTTTAAAACCCTTTCCTGTTTCCTTCTGTGTATCTGACCCATCATTTTAAAAAATGTTCCAAGGTCACTTTTTTTGTATACATGGGTTCTGTGGATTTAACCCAGGGCCTTGAGCTTGTTAGGCAAGTGACCTACCTGAGCTATACCCTCAGAGACCCCTGTAAATTTTTTCCCCTCAGTCGCAGGGTCTAAGTTGCCAAGGCTGACCTCAAACATTCCTCTTGCCTCAGCCTCCCTGGTGGCTGGCATGGCAGGCATGCATCTGGGATGGGAACTCATGTGCATCTGTTCAGGGCTGAGCATGGTTATGCAGAGCTGTTCTCCAGGTGCCCTGCAGGGCTCTGGAGGCTTCTGCTGTCCAGTAGCCCTGGTGCCATCATCAGTGCTCCTCCCAGCCTAGAGCAGGAAGCTGTCCAAGGCTGTAGGCTGACCTTATTTTCTTCTTTGGGCACTCATAAATTCTCTGGAGTATGTTGGATTGTTTGTCCATTATGAGACTAACAGGTCCTCTAGAACATTCAAAAGATTAGTAAAATTCCTAAACAGTAAGCATGCACAGAAATTGGGCTAATGTTTTGGGAAGAACAATGTTGGATGATATATTCATGGCTTGAGTATATCATTCAACATGAAGTTACATTTTATTTCTTACAAAATAATAAAATAATGAAGCAATACCATGGGCTGAGCCAAATAGATCCTCAGGATCTTAGGCATTCTGTAATAAATATGTGTCACTTGAAGTATAGAGTTGATCATCTCTGGTAATGAAATGGCAGTAAAGGTATCAAAGCAAATGATTATCTGTTTTCAATTTTCTGTGATTTGATTCAAGTGGCAAAGTGGTGATATTTATTAATTACTGGATCAAATAGGTTCATAGTTGTTTTAGAGTACAATTAGGTGTCTTCAAACTTTAGGCTACATGGGCACATTTGTGAATGGTTCCAGCCATTCTCTCATCCTTTGGGTCATTCCCCTCATATGTCCTGTGAGACATTTTCTATGTGAGGCTTAAAGAAGAACAGAATATGCTGTAAAGAAAACCTAGTGATCTGTGCAGTATAAAATTGAATGGGTTCATTCAGAAATCAGAAGTTCTATTGAAAGATATTTGCATGAGCCAAATAAATCCTATTTCTATGAGTCCTGGTGAAGACAAGGTTTTATCTTTATATGTCTCATTCTGTGTTTTTTTTTTTGTTAGAATGAAATTCATAAGTTGGCAGACCATTTTATTAGATGTGTAACTAGATGTCATTGAAATTACCCACTTTTAAATGGTAGACATTTTGTACATGAACACTGTCAGTTTTCACCATTTTTAAAAACAGGTCTGGGCTCAGGAGCCCAAATACCAATATTTAGCTGAAACATGTTCTTCAATTTGGCCTATCCAACAGTATCCCCTGAAGTCATCTGTTCAATCAGCTTCCTTCCTCCCTATCCCTCACTGGCTTTCATAGAAACCATACGCTGTGTATGAATCAGGAACACCAGTCCCACAACATTGTGTTCTTTGATTATCCAAAGTCCCACTTTTCACTTCACCATGCCTGACATAGGCAATAATATTTATCAACAAATGTGAGATTTTCAAAGATCCAATTCTATGTGCTCCTTTCCCAAAGAGCCTTAGGCAGGGATATAGCATACATAAATAGTAAGTAAAGGCCATAGTTTTTAAAATGTCATCCATTGAATAGTTGACACATGTCTGAGATACTTTTTTATTTTGGAGGAGGTATTATTTAATAGGGAATTTCAACAGCTAAATAATAGTAAAATGAGAAATCTTGCATCCATTTTATTCTTTGTTTCTGATGATTTTTATGAGTAAGGATAAGATACTTCCTTGTTCCAATGCAGATGTTGCCCACTTCTGGAATGGATGTGCGGTGTCTCCTGCTACTTGCATGTCTGCATGTTGTGCTTGACACAAATATTGTCATTGGTAGGTGGCAGAAAATCAATGCTGAAGTTAAGCTCTTGTGTTCTAGCAGCTGTGCTGAAAATCCTTGGTGTGCCACCTTCTGAAATCCATGCTTCTCCGTTCAAGTTTCTTATTAACTTCTTGGTGATGAGCATCATGGTCTCCTGGTCTTTGAGAATGGCCAACCTTTGCTCTGTGAATGTGGAAGATGGTCATGTGGAAAGCTCCAGGGAGGACAGCTTATTGATCATGTACTCTAATCCATATGCCTGTTTAATGACCTGTTTTTCTTCTTTGGTTTTAAGGGAGTTAGTGCCCTCAGACACTTCTGTGCAGCTGGGAATGCAGGCTTCTACTTCACCTTGAAGGAAGCGTTGATGATTCATTTCCAAAAGACATGAGAAGAGAGAAGTGAGCCTCTGGTACCATGCATGTTCCTTGCATTGCCCATGGGCTAGAAGAGAGAAGAGTTGCTTCATGAGATTTGATCTCCTTTTTCCTGAAAAGTTCCACACAGAGGTGAGTCCCCAGCATGTTTAGACACCATTTCAGACACCTTTCTTGACGGAATTGAATCAGAGTCCCTGATGATGGGGAAGAGCTAAAGATGTGTTTGCTGTGAAATTTCTATTTTGTTTCTCAGAACCTGAGTCAAGCCAGCCATTGTGCTGTCAGCACATAAGATGCTGGTCAAAAGTGAGGAAGTGGTCTTGCTTTATGAAAACACCACCCTGATTCAGTGAGTTAGAGGCAGCCTGCAGTCCCTCAGTTTTCCCATAAAGGCCAATTGCTGTGGATGGCCTCTGGCCTCATCATGCAGCCCTGCTCAGAGTAGGGGATTGAGGGTCCAGGCACATCCCTAGTTCCTTTTGACCTTTATTGCCATTGGGCCACCCAAGAGTCCTTGGACTCTATCTGGTCTTCTGGCCTGGGTCAGTGGATGTGAGGTTTGGAATCCCCTTCTTTTGCAGGATCCCAGGCCCCCCAGCCACTTGAGGGCAGGTACAGCCTTCCATAATTATGTTAGAGGGGAGAATTCTCCCACCCATCCTCATCCATGCTCATCCCACATTTTGTAGCTTGACACCTGAGGATCTTTATTCATTGACTTAGTGGTTAGTGATGATGGTTACTAAGACTAAGTGACCCTTTCAAGTTTACATCTCTTGCATGGTAGGGCTAGGACATGGATCTTCCTAATTGATTTCATGGGAATTTCTCATGGAAACTGTGATTGCCTCCTAAACACACACACTTTATTTGGAGTGTCAAAATTCTTGGCACTGCCTCGTTGGCAAGTGTATCTTGTCTTCTACTTGGGAATTTCACAAATATTTTCGTTTGGTTTGTGGAAGTCATTCAGAAGGGGTTTAACTTGAAATAACCCAAACTAGAAATACCAGTTGTCTTTTTCACACATGGATGTGTGTCATGAGCATCCCTTTCTGTGTACTTGCATGAGTTGCTCCTTTGAATTTGTTGAACAATAGTTGGCTGGGGAGCAAGGTAACGAGGGATGGATATCAATGTCTGTCAAGTATTCTGAAGTAAAGAATGTATTCCGGTTGTGAAGGCTTTTCTAGCCAGTTCCTATGGCTCAGTCAGGGATCAGTCAGAGGATTCTGTCTGGTAGACTCTTTGGAACAGATGTCAAAGTGGCCTTGTCTTACCCTGTCCAGGACTGAATGCTGAGCTTGAATGGGAGCTACTTGTCATTTCAAGCACTTCCATGAGTCTGTCCTCTGTTCTCTTGTATCCAAGCAGTTTCTAACAGGAAAGGAGAACAAAAATTGAAAGTATGGTGATTAATTATTTTTACCAATATTATTTCATCAACTTTGTATAATACAAAATTAACTTTCTGCTAGTAAAATTTCATATGTTTAGGAAATAATGAAAATATTGGGGTTGGGGGATGAGGATGTGCAAATCAAATATTTTCGAGCACCAACACCTGTTTTTTTTTTAACTTAAATAATAAAGTGCCAGAGGACCACACCTGCTATTCAGCCTCAACAATCTCCAGGTCCAGCCTCCAGGTGGCCCATTCACAAGGGTATGTGGGACCACACTGTCTTTGGATGAGCGAGCAATACCCAGTGATGTTGTCGTCTCACAGAGTAGATATTGGAGAGAGACAGTGGGGAGTTAGTGGCACATGAGGGAGGGAAGAGCTCTCAGGATGAGAAGAGGAGGCCGCTTCAGGACTCACCAGGCATGGCACAAGGCTGCTGGCCATGGTATATGCCCGGGCCCACTGAGTGGGGCAGATCCATGCTCTGTATCCCTGTGCTCTCCTCTGTAGCCTGTTTTGGCAGCAGATCAGGAATTGAGGTCAGAAGTGCTCCCAGTAACACAGGCACTAGCCCCCACAGTGTGTTCCTAGCCCTTTCCCCACCTGGCCTGACTTGGTGCTTGTCTTGCCTCAGGGCTGAGACCCTACAGTCATCAGAGTGTATCTGTGGACCAGATCCACCCTGCATGGCCAACATGCTCAGACCTTCATCTGGGTCCTAGGCTGCTGCACCCAAACCCTGTCAACTGGGTAGCCAACAGCAGAGTAAGGATCTTATGTTGAGTTCCAGAGGCTCAATGCAATAGGTGTTGGGCTGTACCAGTGCCATAACCCCTCCCAAGTTTCAAGGGGAATGTCCTCCCAAATCTGTCAGCCCTTGCCCACTCTCCTATGGCTGCCCATGACCTGTGGTTCCCACATTGGTATCCCATCCTGATTCTAACCTCACATAGCCTGTATCCCCAAGTCTCCCTGGTCTCTGGGTCCAGACTCCCTTTTTCTACAAGAATATCAGATATTGGATTTGGTCCCTGTTGATGCTATGTTCCATCATGTGAACTCTTTGCTTCATCACTGTGCAAAGACTCTTTTTCCACACAAGTTTGTATGACTTTTGGGTGGCTAAGAATTTTCAGGGGACACTTTTATAATTAGAACACTTTCCTTTCTTCAGATCTCTCCCCACTGAGCCTTTCTTGCACCCTTGTCCTAGTTCCTTTATGGCAGGTTCCCTCCTTATGGCTAAGAGGTCCTAGTGACCCCTGGATTCACACATTCTCTGTAATCACCAACACACTGCAGTATTCTCCATGGGACTGTGGTGTTTTGTATTGGAACCCACCTCCTGACCTCTAAAAGTAGTCTAGACAATTGGGTTGGCTCCCTCCCTCCTGAACCTCTTTGATGCCCTTTGAAGTAAGTTATTCTTTTGGATTCCTCTCACGGTAGAAAAGACCTTGGATCCCCTGCAAGAAAGTCTTCTGTCCTGAAGGTCAGATGTATCCAGATGTTGATTTGAAGGATATCAGCTCCTAGAAGCCCTCATCTCAGCTGCAGTGTTTCCTCCTCTCAATGCAAAGCAAGAAAGTGCAGTTGGCCCTGCACCCATTCATCTGCATCCATGGTCCCCACCAGCTTGAAATCCAAACTATCAGGAAAGGAGTTGTGTCTCTCTGTACAGATACTTCTCTCCTCATTGTTTCCTGGATCTTACAGTGTTACAGAGAATGACACTGCCCTTTCATTCTACTAGGTGTCAGAAGTCATCTAGAGATAATGGAAGTGCTACAGGAAGAAGATATGCAGTGTATAGATGCAAATACTCCGCAATTTTTGTAAGAGACTTGAGCCTATATGGACTGGTGTTTTTAGCAGACTTTGAACAAATTTCCCTTGGATTTCCTGTGATGTTTCTGGTTTCTGGGCTTGAAAGTGTTCAGTACATGAGTGTGAGTCAGCCCCATGGGGGATGTGGGAGGGGGGCATTTGGAGTTGTTGTGCAGAGCCTCAATGATGGCTTGTAAGGCCACATCTAGCACTGCAAGCAGCAGATGAGAAGGAAGCCCTCTCCCCATGTGTTCAGCTTAACTCTTGTCTTATCCAAAATTATGACTTGTGAAATGTTGAAGAAATGGAGTCATGCCAAGAAGTTAGGATGTTCTGGGGAGCATGGACTGTCATTCTATTCTGTCTCTGCATTATGATGTGTTAGCGGGTGGGAACTTGAAGATGTGCTTAGGCCATGGATTCTTCTTCCCTGGGAAGGGGATTCTCAAAGCAGCCCTTGTCCCTGTTTCACCTGATTCCCCAGGAGTACACAACAAAAATATTCTCAGAAGTTGTCCCCCAGTCTTTGTCTCCCAGCCTCCCAAGTTTGAGAAATAAAATCTGTGCTATGAATTACCCAGTGTCTTGTATTCTGCCATCACAACACAAACTATGCTAAGATGAGTCAATCAGCAGTCTCCCAAGTGTTTACCTTGTGGTAATTGACAACAAACTTCCATTTTGTAATTGAACCATTTTGGAGTGCACAATTGAGTGGCATTAAGCATGTTCCTGTGGGTGTATAGGCATCGCCTCCATGCATCTTCAGAACTCATGTGAATGTACTCTTGCCATCATGCTGAATTCTAGTGCCCTCCCAGGCCCAGGAAAAGATCTTTGTACTTTATCATTTTATGAACATGATAATTGGGAATCTGAGATACGTGAAATCCTACAAAATTTGTGTTTCTCTGAACACCATCAATTTCAAGTGATGCAGTTCTTCCCCACTCATGGGCATAGCAGATCCATGACCAACTCTGTGGGTGTCTCAATTGCACTCTCAGTAACAGTGGTGACTGTGTGCAAATGAGCTGTCTGTCCAGTTCAGATCCCAGGATTTAGGGTCTTGGGTTCCACACAGCCTGTATGTCCCCTCCTCCTCTAGGTCTCTGCAGGCCAGTGTGCACGAAGGCCCTGGGCCTGGTGGTTTCTTTAGCTGAGTGCAGAATGTGTCCACTGTGTCATGGGTCATGATGGACTATAAATAGAAGCAATGCCCAGATACTCCTGGGATCTCAGCAGGCCCAGCCCATGTGCTGAGAATTGATGTGATCTCCTAATTAATGAGGCCCCAGGATCCCAGAGGAAAGGGCAATCCAGCGGAAACTCAGTGTCTCTGAGAGAACTTTTGGGGTGGGGACTGGGAAACATTGATTTGATGACTCTTATGCAGAGTCATGTGCTTCAAATCCAGGTAGAGGTGCTCAGGAGCAGCCTGGGATGGCATGTGAATTCCCACCTCCAAACACTTGGGATAACCTGGGGCTCTGAGCAGCACAGCTGCCTCACCACAATGAGGATGTCCCCTGTGTCTTTGTCTAGTTACTTGGGTTTTCTTCAGGTCTCTCAACAATTCCACAATACACCAGCTCTGAACCCAGAGTCCTGGGCACTTAGTTGAGGCTCAGTCAGCTCCCACTTCTTTCTACCTGACAGCCCTCCTGTTTCCCTCTGCACTCATTGTGTTGAAGACAAAAAACCTGGAGGGTGGGAATTCCCATCATTCAAAAGTTCCCAGACACATTGCACTCTGTCATTTGTTCCTAGCACCCAGATGGTTGGGGTGGGCCACAAGCACTCTGGCATCCATGTGTGGGAACCATAGCAGTACAATCAAGAAACAGGAAGTAGAGGGGTTGGACTGAACAGGACAGATGACAGGGCATAGTACAGAGTGCAATGGAGAGTTCTCACCCAGGGTGAATGTTGTGATGTGCAGAAATGCTCTACTGGTGCTGGGGTGTCTCCATGGTTCCTGGGGTCTTGAAAGGCTACAATGCACCCAGAGTGTTCTTTGATGCACATAGTGGGAGGCCCATCGCCCACTATGTTCCTGTGGAAGAAGTATGAGACCCCTTTAGTGTGGAGGTGCCATCTAGGAGGCCGCCTCACTTCTCTGAAAAAATTGATGGTAAAAAAAAGGGTAGGGACCTGTGCCCAAAGGGCCACATATGCTCCCATAAGTTGGTGGTGGCTGTAATTCTCCATCCTTTAATTACTCCCTCACCCAATAATGTCCTTGTGTCCTTGAGAAATGCTCTCCCTTCCCTGTTTTTGTTAAATAGATATCCTCTTGCAGTCTTGAGTGAAAAGGGTTATGGGTTGTGCAGAAGATGTTGGTCCACTGAGCATCTTAGAGACTGTCCTTTATGGAGCCTAATGATCCTCATTTGGGAATGAGGTCAGGGTCCTAACTGTGGTTAGTGTGAGGACACCCTGGGCTCAGCAGAGGGAAATAAGGACAAGGGAAACTCAGATGTCCCTTCATGGCCCCTGAAGTTGGATGACTTACCCCTTTGTACCTGGGATCAGGAGACCTCATTTCCTTGAGGTCACCCACATTCAGGTGTAATCCTTGAGTGTGAGGTCCTTTCTGGGGACCAGGGCTATTGTTAGCCACCAGGAATGACAATGATCTCCATGCTCAGTGGAGCCAGTGTTGCCAGGGAAGAGAGTCCATAGTCACTCCTTGTCCAAAGCATCCCATGCCAGGGGTTCCCATCCCTAGCACTCCTGTCCTGAAAGGAAGCCCCTCAGAGTCAAGGTGGGTCCAATTAACTCTCATGTGTTCACTCATCACTGTGTTCCAGAAGTCACCCCAGTTAACAGTGCTGATGAGCTAGGACATGGCTCAGAATGTCACCCTCATGAGCTTTACCCTGCTGTAGCTGCAGATCTGTGGCTGTAGAGACACAAAATCTCAAAACACATGCACTTGAAAGAAAATAGCAAAAACCAGAGCCCAAACAGGGCCAGGTGTGGCAAGGACAGCTGGAGTGCCTAGGTTGAGACTCAGAATTATGTTAGTGGGGTGGCATTGCTGCTGGCACCAGCATGATAACAGAGACAGCCCTTCTCATTTTGGGGAGCAGTGTGTTGGGGAAGGCAGTAGAAATTGACAGGCAGGATTGAGTCTGGCCCTAGGAGAAGGTTGGGTAAAAGGCAAGGGTTGGAGGTCCTGGGCAGATCGGAAGAGGCCAGAGCACACCCCAAAGCCTGGAGACTGCACTTGATGTGCAGGGTTTGTGAAACACCACCTCCCTTTTAATTACTCACAACTGAGAGCAAGAGGCATTGATGAGTTCTGTTTGTATGCAGCTGCATCCAAGGTGGCTCTGATAGGCCACCTCGTTTCCTTGTCTCAGGAGGCTGGGAGACCAGGCTCCACTGAGCCTCGGCTGGAAGGATCAGAGTCTGAATTAATGCCTGTGTTCCTGGTAGGATCCATGTTGGCTAGCCTCAGGGCTTTTGTAATGAGAGGATAGGTGATTGTCATGTCTTTATCACAGGACACACTTGTCAAATAGATTTGTTTGTTTTGAGGCTGGAAGGGAGAGAGGGAAGTAGTGCTGGAGACAGGGATGCAGACAGGGGTCATACACTTGGCATAACTCAGTCTTGGAGATGATATTCCATCACCTGCATCCACTTGTATTCCCATGAATCCAGAGACAGATTCTGAGCCCCTTTGGGGTGAGGGGTGAACTGGTTCTGGGCAGCAGGATGCTGTGGTACCTCAGAGTCTCTCTGAGACCCCCAATGCTAGATGCACTTGGGCCCTTTTGAAATCTTAGGAGAAGCCTTGGGAAGTTGTATGGCAGAGGGGAGCAGCCTCTGCATTTCAGTCACCTCCAAATTGTCATGGTGCAGAGCAGGAACTGCAGCCAAGATGAGACAGACATTGGCCACATCCCTTTGTGGGACACAGGCCTGATTGAGTTGGGGTGCATTCTTTGACTCTCCAATTCTTGTGATTGTCCCATCTCTACATTTGTGCTTTAACCACCTGTTATTCCCATTTCTGGTTTCAGAGAGAATACAGGGTTTTAAGGGCCAATAGACACAATAAACACTAGAGATTAGATGCTACCCTGCTTTCCAGAAAAGACTGGGCATGCCATGAGTGGCACAATGATGGGACCAGTGTCCCAAAGCTGGTGAGAGGGATGTACTGGTTGTGAATGCTTTTGTTGAAAGGTTAACAATCTTGAGAACTGTTTGCTAATATTGTTCCCAGAATGTGCTGTCCCCCAACTGCCAAACTGCAGAATGTACTCCCTCACCCGGTTGCAGGCAAACCGCCCACTCACCCTGACCCATCAATGAACTTCCCTCCCTGCCCTCTCCAAGAAAAGTATATAAGCTCTGCTTAAGCTGTTCTCAGGGCTCTCTCTCTTTACTCTATTCAAGTGAGCTCTGAGCCCCAGCATGCTGGACCCCCAATAAACCCCTTGCTGTTGCATGAGACAGTCTCTTGGTGGTCTCTTCCTCTGATGCTCGCCCGACCTTTACATTGTGAAGGCTCCAAACTGGAACTGTAGTGGCACCAAGCTGGGCAGGCATTGGTGGGGGTATTTGGGTAGTTGTTGGTTAACACATGTGCACTTGATGTGGATAGGCATGGGGGAGAAATCAGCAGCCCATAGTGCTTTTGAAAGTGGTCTTATGTGGAATGAGGCTCAGGTATGGGCACAGAAAATGACATCATCACCTTGACAATGGATCAAACAGAACATGGAACCCTGGTATCCACGCACCCCTTAACTGACCAAGCCATCCGAGCTCACTTGGTTGGAGACACTGGATTGAGAAGGATGGTCTCCTGTGGTTTCAAACCATGCTGAGCCTCAGGCCCTCAGGAATCTCAGGGGGGCCACCTTGCCTTTTTGGAAGAACACTGGGTGAGGCTTTGTCCTAGACCTTAGAGCCTCTGGCAATTGTCACAGAGGAGCTCAAGAGTAACACTGTGTAGCATAGGGCAGGTTAGCCTAGCAGGCCCTCTAGTCTGATCCCTCATAAATGGCCCAGGACTCCTATTCTGACTGTGTGTGTGTGTGTGTGTGTGTGTGTGTGTGTGTACGCACACACACATGTGCGTGCATTCTTACTGATGGGAATTGTCCCATTGTGCTTTGAGTCTAGTATATTCGGATAAGTCATTTTTCTGTTTGTCACCATTTCTATTTTTGAACCCACCATTCTTGGTCCCAACCCAGGGTGAAAATGATCAGAACACGGATGAGCTCTGAATGGTGCAGAGCCTTGAAGCTTACAGGAAGGACCAGCTTAGGAATGAGCTCCTGCATGTTATTTGTGGGAAGAACCTAGATTTCAGCAGCAACTTGGGGTTCATCTAAGGGGATTTCACCCCCACCCAGCAGGGGCTGGACCTGCTGTTCCCAAGGTAAGCTCCAGACCACCAAGCCCAAGTGTGTAGCCCCCTCATGCTTGTGTCTTGGGGCTGCCATGTACCTCATAGGGACCCAAAGGTTTGTGATACACAGTGAGATAGAGGAACACGCTCATAGTGGCATGTCAGCCCCGAGTGGGATGAGTCCTGGAGGTACCTAACACAGCCTTGCATGGGGAGTGAACTCTCCCTCTCAGGCAGAGAAACCATCCTGACTCCAGCTGGGCTACAGAAGTATGTGGAACAGTCCCCACACACTGGGCACTGCAGCTCAAAGGTGTGAACTGAGCTCATTTCCAGGTGGACTCAGTGAGGCCTGGTGGTTTTTCTGGTGTGATGTTGCTTTCTGAAGAAAGTAGTTCTGTGCCAGAGGCATCTCATAACTCAGACCTTGGGCAAAGCACTTTTGTGTTAATAAAAGACATGTCAGGTTCCATAGTGGGACAGAGCTTCCTATCTGAGATAGGACAGGGGCTGGACAGGGGCTTTGGAGATGGCAGCTCCCACACCCAGAGAGATATGTGGGAATCAGCAGTTTGGGCTCATTCACTGATGAACATGGAGAAAGCACCCACTGTGTGAAGACACGTTTCCAGGCATGTTACATAATTCAGTGAAAAATGGAGTGCAAATGACTGCCATTGTGTCCCTTTTCATGGGGATCAGCCTGAAACTGCAGGTGCCATGAGTATATATCCTGCATATGACAGCATCCCTGACTCCATGAGGCATAACTGCAAATTGTCCTCTTTGGTGAACATGGTAGATCCCTGGACCAACTTCAACATGGAATGGGCTTGGGTCAAGAGGGTGGGCTCCTGTTTCCAGAATAGGGACCTGCAAGGTGATTTGATTTGGGAAGGCTGAGGAAAGATTGTTCTCCCCAATTATGTTCCCTACCTGCAGTGTCAAGTTCGGGGCTTCAACAGTAGGAGGGATAAGGCCAAGAGCTATAGGTAGAGTCATGGTCCTCTGGGGAAGCCCCTGGGACAATGGATCCCACCACATGACACCTC
Source organism: Spermophilus citellus (assembly GCF_964194105.1). Taxonomy (NCBI): domain Eukaryota; kingdom Metazoa; phylum Chordata; class Mammalia; order Rodentia; family Sciuridae; genus Spermophilus; species Spermophilus citellus. The sequence continues at coordinate 21,478,262 of NC_138193.1, forward strand.
CCTCTCCTCCCCCAGGGCCACAGAGATGCGGTCTGCACTCACGGGAAAAGAGAGGTCCATTGCTACTCAGGGGGAATCAGTGAGAGCTCACAGAGAATGAGGTAGCATTGCAGCCCATGCCAGGGGAGGAGGTATCTCTTGAGCCCTGAGAGAGTAAGCAGGAGGACAGACACTCCTGGAAGGTGCATTCCAGGTTGCAGAGCACATAGCCAAGAGAAAGAAGAGTGTCCGGCCTGCACAGAGGAGGGGAGATCAGGTCATACCATGGATCTAATGCTCCTTCGTTGAAGGTTCTTTGCCTAGCGACCTGTCCTGTCCCTGCCTGTACAGCCACTATGTCTTGTCTGGGGTAGACTGGTGTGTGCAGAGCCAGGGAAGGTTCAGGAGTATAGGGTCAGAGTTTTGCTCTGGAGGCCATGGCAAAGGAGAGGCCAGGGTTTTCCTGACACCACACCTGCCTCCCCACAGTGCCTCACCTTCCTTCCTAGGTACCTGGATGGACTTATACACTGAGCCTTCCCATCAGCCTCCAGGCTCTCTGACTCTGCACCTGCCACTGCCATAGATGTGGCTCCTCCTGGGTGGCTTGAACCTGGAGCACCAAGCACATCACCTGCTGGCCCAGATTAAAGATTGCAAGTCAAGTCAGGCAGAGCCTGAGAGCCAGGTGGACTGGGTGAGTACCTAAGGGTATTTTAGGAAAGATCCGACTGTTGCCCCACTGCGGGGAGTCTGTATGCCTGGTGTTGGGCTGGAAAGAAGGATAAGCCTTTGTCAACTCAGGAAATGACCCCAGTCTGCAAAGAGGTCCTGTGTGTGCTAAGGGTCTGAGTTCTTCCTGGCAGACAGCGGTATTGTCTGTCTGTGTGAAGAAGCTCAGGGCAAGGCAGTGACGTTGGCAACTTTTCTCCTCTAGCTACAGACTCAGGTCCTGTGAAGGATCCTAAGCCAACCCAAGAGCTAGAGACTTCTCCCTGGGAAGGGGCAGTAGCAGCATGTCATCCAGAGCTGGAGTCCAGGAGGTCAGGGTTCTCCACTAGGTACTCCTCATGGCTGCCTCATTCACATCTACCTGGAAAAACCAAAGGACAACAAAGTATAAGAGCATCCTGGTGAGTCTTCAAGCAAGAGAGTCTCCTGGGAGCCCACACTGGTAAAGACCAAGTCCACAGCAAACACCTTGTACTAGGCCTGTCTTCTTAAATTGGAGCTTCTGGAAGGTCAGAAAGGAGAGCAGAAAATGAGGAAGAGAGAGTTCGGTATTAAGAGCTTGACCTGAGATGTGGGAGAGTAGCAGCATGCCAGGTCTGGGTGGGAGTGGGCTTTCGTGTTTTGGGGTGTGCAGGCCAGAAGTGCAGGAGCGAGTGCTAGGCTCAGAGGAGGTCAGAGAAATATCGAGGATACAGGCTGTCCTCTACTCACCTTGGCATTGATTAGGAGTATATTGAATCATGGAGGTTGAAGCAGAGGAGTTGGCAGTCATTTTCTTGTGTGTGGGAGGGGATATGTTACTGGTTGAATTGAAGGGAGCCATTATAGAATGATTAGGGTGGGTAAGTGTGGGTCACAGACAACTGGGGGCCTTGGAGGAGCCCATTAGTATCCTAGTTTGCATGTATGTGAATAGAGAGTTAGCGGCTCTCTCTGCAGAATTTTCCTGGGTGTGCAGTATCCATAATGAGACTCCAGTGTCCAGCTACAGGGGAGCCATGTTGAACCATCACACTTGCTGGGTTCGTACCACCTGCCACACCAGCAAGCACTGACACTCTCAAGGCCAGCAGCTTCCATGCCTATCATTAAAGAGTCCTGAGTGTGTGTTGTGCCCTAGCTGTCAGGACCAAAGCACCGAGGGTTTTCCCTGGTCCACACAAAAATGCAGCTGCATTCCAGACCAGAGCAAGGATATGGAAGCCAACTGGTCTACTCCTCCCATCTTGATGGGACTAGTGTGTGTTTGTGCAAAGCCTGTTTGGTCCTTGTTCCCATCTCCCTGTAGGGCATAGCCAGTTCAAGCAAACTCTTATACCAAGATTGGGCTAGAAGCACATAGAAAGGTCCCACATGATCACATTAAGGCCTCAGGTAGCAGGGTAACAAGATGGTGCCTTTGTGTTGAGAGCTCAGTTGTCTCTGATTGTCATTTAGCACTGTCCTCTGGGTAGCTACTCCCAAACTCCTTCTCTGATGAGCTTTTTCCAACCCTGCTCAGGTGACCTGCCAGGACAGTGCTCTGACCATCATCCTCAGGGCCTTAGATGCACACTTGCTCCAGCAGGAGGATCCAGAAAATGTTGAGCTTCTTCAAATTGTCTCGAACCATCAGAGTAAGTGGAACAATCAGAGAGTGGGGAGCAATGAGTCACAGTGAGCTCAGGATAACTGACAGCCAAAACACAGTGTGCATTGGCCCAGTGCCCAGGAATAGTATGGTGGGGCATAAATCTGCAGGTTCTTCATGTTCCCCAGGGGCTGTGGACCTGCCTACCATGTGTTGTTTCCTTGGCCTGAGGAGGCATTGCAAAGCTCTTATCCACGAGGGGCCAAGAAGAGAGGCTTCTTTGTCTTGTATCAAAGAAGACAGAAAACCACAGGGTGCCTACTTTGGCAGCCTGTCCTGACTGAGACAAGTACAGGAGACAAGCAGTTCAATGAAGAATCATTCCTGGCTTCCAATCTTTGTATTCATTGCAAACTGAGTCTACTTAGGACCAGAGGCCATTTCTAGAGAGAAGTGTGTGGTAGAATAGAAATATTCACAGCTGGTAAATGAGAGAGAGAGAGAGAGAGAGAGAGAGAGAGAGAGAGAGAGAGAGAGAGAGAGAGAGAGAGAGAGAGAAAAGAAGAAGAAGGAGGAGGAGGAGGAGGAGGAGAAAAATAAAAATGAGTTGAAGGAGGAGACAATGAATAAGAAGGTAAAGATGACTAGAAGAAGAAGCATGAGGAGAAGATGAAGAAGGACAAGAACAAGAAGGAGAAACACAAGCCAAACAAGAAGTATAACAATAAATCTATTAAAAATGTGAATGATAATTTTACTGATGAGAAGGAAATGCAGAAATGGGGATTTCAAGAAAAACATATTGCTCTGGGTGGCACAGCCCTGCTGTGGACATCCTCCACCCATGCCCAGCACACCTCCAATTCATACCACCTCAAATTAGCCTAGTCCTGTATGAGTGGATGAATCCACTGGCAAGGTGGAGGCACCCATCATCAAGTGCTTCCCCCAAACCCACCTGTGATCATTGCTGCAGTGGGGAGAAAACCTTCAACATGTGCATGTTTGGGGGCCAATCCAGAAGCAAAGTCTAGCTGTTCCTCTTTGGCAGGTCCAATGTGAACTGAGAGGTTCTGGGGTGCAAGAGGCTATTTCTTTGAAAGGTGTTCCTGTAGTGGACCTCCTGTGCATAGAGGTTCCTCAGGGAGAAATCAGTGGGGAGTCTTTGGTGGAACAGTAGCTGGATTCATGGGCTCTCATGTCTGTGTGTGAGACCTGAGCTTGCAGAGGCTCTCAGTTGTGGGGGATGTTGGGTTGTGTACTCCTTGAGTGTCACCTACCACGTCTCTGCCACTGCCTCTCCAGAGCTGATGATCCCTGCTGATGAGAACATATATTACGCCCTAGATGGCAGAGTGGATTATAACTTTCTCCTATGGGAAACAGCTGCCAGCAAGTGGTTCAAGGTCAAGCCAAAGGAGGTAAACAGCCACCTTCTTCACTCTTTACTCCTTGTGCCACTCCACATCCTCCAAGGTGACAAAAACCTCAGATTCTGGATGGATGTTGGAGAATGCCCACAGAGCCAACTGCCAGGCTGGGTGGGGTTCAGTTGCTGGTCTTTGCTGATGTTATCATCCCCCACAGTTCTTGGAGGCTCCTGTGGCAGTGGAATCCAGGATCCCAGCAGCTGTGAGTAGCGCTCTGCAGTGGCTGCAGGACCATTACCCCAGGCCATCCAAAGCAATGAGTGCTCTATGCGAAAAGTCACCAGTATCAGCTCCTCACTGCTGCACTCCAGCGAGCAGGTGGAAGACAGCAGCTTTGTTCCCATCCACCTAGAAGGACAGAGCAGGAGGGAGACAAAGCACATCCTGGTAAGCCTGACAGCAGGGCTGCCTCCTGGATGTCCACACAGTGAAAGGCAGGAGACACAGCAAACCCCAGGGCTATGGTGGAAAATAAAGAAGAGAGAGGTCTGAGGAGGGAGAGTATCAGCATGCCCAGATCCAGCAGTGAGTGGGCCTGTGTATTCTGGGCTTTGCAGGCCAGAATTGCAGACCGAAGTGCTGTGGACAGACGAAGTTAGAGAAATGTCCAGGGTGCAGGCTGCAGTGCCTACAACTTGGTATTCTCAATGAGTGAGGTTGGAGCTGAGTAAGAGGCAGTGATTTGTCACATGTGTAGGAGGTGATGTGTTGCTGGTGGCAAGGAAGGGATCCTCCTTAGCATGACTAGGTGTGGGAATTTGGGGTTGGGATTATCAGGGGGGTGGGTCATGCCAAACTTCAGAATATCAACCTTTACATGTACATGAATAGGGAGCTAAAGAGGTTCTTGGCAGAATTTCTATGGATGTGCAGTAAACACCCTAATGCTGCAGGTTTCCAGCTGCAGAGGATATGTGTTCAGTGACTGCCAGTGCTGAGTCAAGTACCTCATTACAACCAAGCCCACAATGAGCTTCCAGAGGCCAGGGCCTCTCATGGCTATCATGAAGCATTCAAATGCACACTCTTATGTCTGAGTCTGTTTTGTGTAGTGGCAGTCAGGACCAAAATTTCTAGTGTGTCTGCCTCCTCCAACCACAAAGGCAGCCTGCACCCCAGACCACAATTGGCATGCAGGCCACTGGCCCATTGCTTTCATCTCAGTGGCATGAGAGTGTGTCTGTGCACAGGCAGTTTGGTCCTTTGACCTGAGTGGAAATGTGGCTCCCCAGATGGAGGGGGGATGGCATGTACAGGCAGACATTTGTACCAGAATTGGTCTAGTAACACATTGCAAGAACCTAGTAGGTATATGGAGGCCACACTCATGTAGCAGGATAACAAGATTGTGCCCTTGTATATATAGCTGAAATTTCTCCTGAATGTTTGACCACAGTCTTATGGGTAGCTCCTCTAAAACCCATTTTCTGATGACATTTGTCCCACCCTGATCCAGGTGACCTGCCAGGAGAAGGTGATGAGACTCATCCACAGGGCCTTGGACCAATATTTGTTGTAGCATTAGGATCCAGACAACTTTAAGCTGCTGAGAATGATGTCTGAGCATGAGAGTAAGTAGGACAATCAGACAGTGGGGAGAAATGATCCACAGTGGGCTCAGGATAACTCACAACCAAAAGAAAGTGGGCCTTGGCCCCCAAAACAGCCAGAGTGTGGTGGGCCTGGTGCAGGAAACCAACTGCAGTGATGGGTGTGTCCAATGTGGAAGTGCTCAATGAGGCCGCAGGGGGATGCTGGACCTCCCTAAGTGTGTTCTCCTCTGGGCCTGGTCAGGCAATGCAAAGCGAGTATCCATGAGGTGCAAGGAAGAGAGAGGCTTAATCAGTCATCAGTTTGGTTTAAGGCTCACTGATAAGGATGCTTTCAAATGAAGAGGAGGAAAACATGGGCCTTTATTGTAATCAGCATTTCTATGGATAGAAGCAGCACAGGTTTCAATTCATGGCCAGGATATGAGAAGTCCTGCCTACTCACAAGAATGTCAGGATTACAGCAACTAGGAACAGGACTCAGTGAAGAGGAAGTCAAGGCCAGGGGACAGCCTGTTTTTTTTTTTTTTTTTTTTTTTTTTTTTTTTTTTTTTTTTTTTTTTTTTTTAGCAATTCCAAGTCTTCTGTGCCTGGGTGCCCATCTCCTAAAGATGTCAGAATGGCCAGGTTATTATTCCATCCAGCATCAAAGAAGGGCATCTGAAGAACATAGGCCACAATGCTGATCTGTCACAATGCCAGTGCTCTTTCCTTTCTTGTGAGCCAGACACTCCTAGCCTCCACAATCCCAGCCTGTCCACAATAGAACCCACCATCTGTTGGGCATGTACGGTGAGTTTTCCAATTTTCACACACCACCTAATTTGGGTTGGTTCTGTCTTACACATGAGGAAGACTGAGGTGCAAGGAGCTGGGCAAGGGGGCAGTGTCTTAGAATCTCAGGGACTTGGGAGGCTGTGCAGGAGGATGGGGAGTTCCAAACAGCCTCAGAAACTTAGGGAGACCCTGTACCCAAGTAAAAAGGCCTGGGAATGGTCTCAGTGCTTAAGTGCCTTTGGTTTTATCCCTGGTACAAAAATAAGCCAGTCAATAAGGAATTACCAAACTGAGAGTCTATGAAGGTGATTTCAGAAGGAGACACTTTTAACCCAAGCATCAGTTGAGAGTGGGCTCCAGACCAGGGGAGGTTTATGTGAACAGATGTCAAAAGGGAGGACTAGCTGGAGACCAGGGAACCCACTAGTTGTGATGGCATCTATGCCTTATGGCGTTAGGGTGGCAGTGATACTGGCCCTCTCCTAGATTTTGAAAACCTTGTTTTTATTGGGGAAGCTTTTTGGAGGTGGAATCTATTTTAGCAATCCTGGTTGAGATGAGGTGTTGACTACCACAGGTAGAAGCCTACCCAGAATTCAGTGTCTGTTAGGAAGTCTTTCCTGACTGTGACAATGACAAAGAAAGGAAGTCACTTGTCTTTGGTCTTGGTTTCACTCCTGGCTATTGATTGAGAACTGATTTCATCTTGGGGTTCTGAACAGAGGCTGCATCTGGACAGAAGAGTGTCATAGATTTGAACTCCTTAGAGGATGCCCAACCATTGCTAGAGAAAGAAGGAGAAGGAGGAAGAGGAGAAAGAGGACACTCCTGAGTGGGGAGAGGATCATAAAATGAAGAACAGGTGGAAGAAGAATGAAAAGGAGGCAGCAAAACAGAAGGAAGGGTGGAGGGAGATACACAAGAAGAACAACAAGAATAAATCATGTAAGAACAAGAAAAATACCCAGAAAGAACTAAAAAAAGATGCAGGACAGAAAGAAGAACAAGAAGTAGAACAAGAACCAGAATAAAAGTACAAAGCAGACAGCTCATGGTGAGAAACAAGGGACAAAAACAGCAAACCTAGAAAACAATAGAGTTCTCCAGGGCACCACCCTGCTGAAGTTCTTCCATGTCCATGCCCAACACACCTCTGATATTTACACCTTCCATCTGCGTATTCATCCATGAGTGGATTCATCCAGGGAAAGTGGATGAATTGACCCACCATCCAACAATTCCCTGAATGCCCATGTGTGAGCATGGCTGCCCTTGGGAGAAAGGTTTAAGCACAGGAGCCTTCGGAGGGTCAATCCTGATGCAAAGCCTAGCAGTGTCTCTTTGGCAGGTCCAACCTGCACTGAGAAGTTCTGGGGCCCAAGGTGCTATATCCATTGTCAGTTGCTCTTTTGGTTTAGAATCCTGTGCATCATCTTCTTCAGAACAGATTCATTTAGGGAGTCTTTTGTGACACTGTAGCTGGAATGGAGGTCTCTCAAGTCTGGTGCAGGCCTGCCCTGGCAGAGACTCTCAGGGGTCGGGGGTGTTTTGTGGTATAAACTTAACAATTCTCTCAATTTCTCTCTGCAGAGATCAAGGTCCCTGACCACACAGTCATGTATCTGTCCATGAATCCACAAATAAAATATCATTTCATCATGAGGAAATGCCCCACTGTAAAGAGGGGCCCAGGTCAAAAGAAAGGAGTTAAATACCTACCTTATTCAAGCTATACTTGTGCTGCCATTCCACATCAACCTGGGGAAACAAGAAGCCTCATCACCTGGACATATGTTCTAGAAGCCCATAGAGCCAAATGACAGGCTGGGGTGGCTTTCTGTTTCTGGGCTTAGCTGATATTTCATCCCCCACAGTTCTCAGAATCAACCTGCAAGTCCTCTAGGCCACTTTCCCACAAGCAGGTGGAAGACACCTGCTTAATTCGCATCCACTTAGAAACACAAAGTCCAAAGATGGCCAAGACTGTCCTGGTAAGTCTGGGAGCAAGGGTGTCCCCTAATGCTTACACCTGGGTGGGGAACAGACACTGATCTAATACCATGGACTAGTCATGTCCTCTTGAATTGGCTTTTGGATGATCAGGACAGATAGGAATCAAGAAGGGAGAGGTCAGTGTGAAGGGCTTGAGCTGAGATGAGGGAGAGCAGCAGCATGTCCACCGCCATGTCTGAGGGAGTCTGTGTGTCGGGTGGTAGCATGCAGTCCAGAAGGGCAGGGGCAGATATTGGTGTCAGATGAGAATAGAACATGACCTAGTTTGCAGGTTCCCCTGTATGGAATGCTGGTGTCCATGGAGAAAAGAGCAGTATGAGGTTCTGCATGTTCCTTGAACAAGGAGCTGAGAGGGTCTCTCTGCGGAGTCAATATGGATGTAGAGCAAGCACACTAAATGTCCAGGTAACCTGCAGGACAGGAGCCCTTTCTAATGATCACCCTTGCCAGATGAGATGCCCTCCTTCACCCCAGCCAGCACTGAGCCTCTGGAGGCAAGGAGCTCTCATGCCTATCTTTCAGCACTCCTGTGTGTGGTCATGTTCTTGGGTCTGTTTTTGGCCCTGGCTTTCCAGACCAAAGCCTCTATGTTTTGTGCTGGGGCCACCCCAAATGCCGCCTGCATCCTTGGGTAGAGCTGGGATCTTGGAGGCCATTGTCCCATTCCTCCCATCTTGTGGGACAAGATTGCATCTGTATACAGGTTGAGGGGTCCTGTCAACTCGAATGGAGTGCAGCTCCGCAAAGAGCAATGGCAGACCCTGGCAGTCCTACGTACCAGGTTTGGGCTAGTAGCCTATGGAAAAGCCCACACAATGAGTAGGAGGCCAGCCTCAGGTAGTAGGGTCATGGATGGTGCCTTGTATTTAGAGCTGAGGTGCCTCCAGACTGGCCCTGCCTACTGTCCTTGAGTAGTCACTTCAAGGCCCATTTCCTGAAGACCTGTCTCCCATGCTGCTCCAGGTGACCTGCCACGATAGGGCTCCTGTCGTCATCTGCAGGGCCCTCGAGCTACACTTGCTTACTCAGGAAAAGCCAGAGGAATATGAGCTGGGCCAAATCATCTCTCACCGTCAGAGTAAGTGGGACAATCAGATGGCAGGGAGCAAGGGTCAGGATGTGGACTCAGGTCAACTCTTAGCATGAAAGAGTAGTCTCTGACCCCCAAGAACACTCCAACAGGGTTGTAGGGGCTCATGCACAAAGCAAACTGCACTTCTGCTGGTGTAAGTTCTTGAGGTTCTATGGTATGCCCCAGTGACCATTGTGGCTCCCCACCAGGTGCCCTCCCCTGGACAAGAACAGGCATCCAAAGCTGACATCAGTGAGGAGTGAGGAGGAAAACCTATTTCCAGGAGCAGTATGGTTCTGTGGTCTGGGATAGGAGTGGTTTCAGAGAAACATGGGAATTCGTGGATTAAAGATGGAACTGGCACTTTTGTGGACTGAAGCAGCACTATTGAGAGCCTTCTGTGTGACCAGAAAACCACTGTCTGTGCAGAGGATTGCCAAGATTCTAGCAAGCAGTAATGGGATGAAATTGGAATGAAAATACAGGCTGGGAGACAGCCTAAATTATCTGTGTTTGAACAAATTCCATGGTCTTCTGCACCTGATTCCACTCGCCAAGGACTGATCAAAATAGCCAGGTTATGATCCTAAATGAAGTTAGATGAGGGATTCCTGAGCAATTCATTGGGGGACTTCTTTGGCTCCACCCATGCAACCCAGCCAATCGGCCTCAAGAGCAGGAGAATATTGGGAGGTGGTGAGGCTTGTGTTGGGGTGAGAGGCTTGTGGGAAGCCAGTGGTGGCAGTTGGGCTCTGAGGGTTTTTCTTGAGGAGCTCTTTTGTTTGGTTTGTGTGGTTCTAAAAATAAAGTTAGTTTCTTTTGACAAATGGGCTCCTGAATTGTGCCCAGCCAGACTGCGGCAACAACCTCCTTTCTCTTGAGTTGATTATGGGGGTAAAATATTGTGATTACCTTCCCATTTCCTTTTTTCTGTTTTTATGATAGCTCTCTGGTTTTCTTTGTTTTTATAAATTTGGGTTGAAATATATCACTCTAAATTTAGAACCTTAAAATAAGGTGTTCACCATTTGACTTCAATCTCATGAAAATACTATGCCCCATTATCCCTAATGTCATAATTTGCATCTTTTTGTTGTGCATGAATCAACATAAAAGGATAATAACAATTAATATATTTCTTAAAAATACTGTGGAAAACAAAGACCACCATTATAATAAAAATTACACTAATGATTTAAAATTTTTAATCTGTTTTGACAGAAGAATTCTGTATTTTTGCAAGGCTTCTAGGGCCTCTTCAGCTTAGTTACTTTCAACGTGGAGCACTCCAACTCCTTTCTTTGTCAGAGAATGGTATCAGGGTCAAAATAAAGGATCATGAGTTTGTGATGTAATTAAAGCTGCAGCAATTGAAGGAATGCAGTTCCATGAAACTTTCTGATACCATTCTCTGACAAAGCATGTGACTTGTGAAGACGACAATGACCTTCTACACCCTTGTCAAAGTCCCCCAATACATTTCTCACTATCTAACCAACAAGCAGCTTCTCCACTCTGTCTGCAAACTTTGCTGCTGCCTCATAGTGGGGAAGCTGATCTGAGCTTCCTGCTCCTGACTTCCTTACTCACAGCTTAGACTTTCTTTTTCTAAAAACTGATGTCACCATATAGACTACTGTGTGTGCTAGGCAGTGAGCCCTTGGTTGGTGTTAATTGCTTTCGTAGAAAAGGTTCTGGTTCCCAGAACAGGCACCCTATGGAGTTCAGGTCACTAGAGGAACAAGTCCCAGGAAAGCATTCCTCATGAATCTCTGCAAATACTTTCAGGAGGAAATGGACCAACCTAATCCCTGCACCTGCACCACATTCACAGAGCTGCCTGTTTACACTTTGTGTGCGAAGTGCCAGCTGCTTCTCTGTGGGGGCTGGAAGGGACCTGAGCTCTTCTGCCAGCTCCCCCGGGTCTGAGGATGCTGCACCCTGCACACTATGTGTTCATGAGAACCACAAGTGGGTCACAGGAAGCCTGGGTCAGTCCAAGGTCACCTGCAGAACTACTCTGAACACACCTCCCCCAGCCTTTCTTTTGATGAACTTCATGGACACAGAGCAATAATGACCAGGGATGACTCAGGGACTTTGTACTTGAGTGGTGGCTGAAGTCCCATCCCCTCTGTCATGCCCTATCCCCACAGTGCAATCACAGGCAGGTAACACTATCATGTTCCTCACCACTAAAACACTCAGGGTCATCCAGGTGAACTGCGCTGGCACAAAATAATCACACAGAAACAGAGAAATACTTTTTCTTTGAGTCCTGTGATGGCTCTTCTGACCTTAGTGGTCTGTGGAAAAAGAGAGGGCCAGCATGTGCTGCTGCTTTTATTGAAAAGAAGCCATTCAAATGAGGCAAGGGGTCAGGTTTCAGGGGTGGAGTCTAGCTTCCTGATGTCTGCTGTCAGCAGATTGACTGACACCTAAGAAGGCCATACCCAAGGACAGAGCAAGAAAAGGGGACACACAAAGGGCATTTTTATGGAACATTCTATCCAAAACAGGGCAAAGGGGTAGGATTACAAAGGAATAGGTGAGTGTAGCTTAAACCCATGGGTGACATGCCTACACGTGAAGATACTTTCTACTTCCTGGGCTGGGACAAAGCCAAAGTCACCATGAAATGTAGTGATTCGTCGGAGCTCCTTGCTTCAGGACTGGAATGTGTGGGTCATTAAGAGTGGCTCCACACATAAACCCACAGGAAGACGCACACAGAATGTGTTTTGGGCAGGCTGGTCTCTCCAGTAGAGGAAAAGATTGTGCAGTAGGTCCCCACAGTGTGGTTTTGCATTGACCATTGATGGGCAGCAGGTGGGCCAGGATCCATGGGCCCTGAACCAGGTAGGATAAGGTGCCCACCCTTCAGGTTCTCCTCAGGTCAGTGGCCCAGCCTTTGGGTCTGTGGCTCAGACTCATGGTTGCTCACATTTATAGTCCTGGCTCCAGAGAGGGGATGGGCATGGTCTAGAGCCCAGCTCTTCAGGAGCTGAGGACTCTGACTACCAATTAAGCAAGAGAAGGTGGAAATCAGTGTTTCACATGGAATCTGGCCACCAGCTGCCCTCAAGATGGAGAAGTCTGTCCTTCCCTCCTGGAGTCACGTGAGGGTGAGGTGAAAACCTGAGGCCACACCCCACACATCTGCAGGACTCCCTATAGACAGCTCGCCCCACATAACTGCAGGGCAATTGTGACCAGGACATGGACATTAGTGCCATGTCCCCTCCCATCTCCATGGCATTTCACATGTTCCCAGTCTCCTCCTAGTGTCTTCTGTAGTAAATGGTCCAGTGGAGACCCCCCAGCTGCTGTGGAGCCAGGTCTCCTTAGCCTCCTTAAGCCTGGGATGGCAGCCTCTGCTTCCTTGGATCTCGGGGTTCTGTCTCTGTTGAAGGTACTGTGCCAGTAGCCCTACAGAATACCCTCACAGAGGACGCAGTGTCCCTCAGGATTGAATTCTGCTCCTGCATCCAGCATTGTGGTCACTTTGCTGCCATAAAGAGGGACCCCACTGGGCAGCTTCAGATCAGAAATAGACTTTCCCATGACTGTAGGATCTCAGGCAGACATTGAGGCACCAGCAGGTCATTCTGCTCTCTCTTGGCTCTCAGGTGGCCGACCTCCTGTGTCACATGGCTTTCCCTGGTTTCTCTGAGACCTAGTTTCCCCTTTCTATAGGGATACCAGTCACACAGCATTAGACCTGTACCCACAACCTCACTTTTATATAATTACATATGTCTCACCCTCACCAAGATTGTCACAATTTCATCCGGATACCACACACGTCCTTCAAGAAAAAAAAATGATGAAACTCAAGACAACATAGTGGAAGTTATGGTTAAGGAAATAACATATTTTATACTGTTGGGTTACTTCAAGGTGATGATTTCCATTTTTAATACAACAATATTCCATACCAGAAAGGGGAAAAAGAAATTGTGAGAAGATGTTTTTTTGACAAGCCTTCAGATTGCACTTCTACACCTACGCACACCAGTGAACACACACACATCCATGATTGTATGGACATCACCTACACAGTCCCCTGTGTGTGTCCTGGTGCTGCCACACACTCTCCTGAGCAGGACCCTCACCAGACCCTGCAGGTGGAGAAGCCCACAGCACCAGCCCCCAGGGAGGGCAGCCTCCAGGTGCAGCAGGAGAAGCTGCAGAGCCCAGGGGATGCTGGACACCAGGCTGGGCTCAGGGGTACAGTGCAGAGCCTTGGAGGAGGCCAGGCAGGCCTGAGGCAAATCATGGATACTTTTGTGAAAAGTTTGTCCAGGGAATGTCCAGGATGTCCACAGAGACACTTTGTTGCTCCTTGCTGAGGGCTCAGGCTCAAGAAGACCTCCAGGGAATGGCCACCTTGTCCTCTGCAAAACAGACACTAATGTACCATGGTGCCCTCCCACTGCCAGGATGGTAGTAAAATCTCTCCCAACAATCCTGTTCTCACTATTCATCAGAAACATCAAGAGAGGACTCACTTCTGTTAAAGTGAGAACACGCAGGGTCTCACTCATGTTAGTCTTTTTTTCTGTGTCCAAGGAGACAGGTCACTGTCCTTTACTGACTCACCAAGAGTATTAGCAGTGTCAAGCCTAGCACCATCAGGACCAGGCCTGGCTGCTGAGCTCCTGCTGCCTCCTGCTGCCCTCTGAACACCCTGCCTGCCTGGGAGGGCTGTGGGGCAGGGTTACAGGTCATTCTTGTCCCCAGCAGCCACACTTCATTCAAGGAACTTGAACTTCTTCCTGTCCCCACTAAAGGACAAACCTCCACTCAGATGCTGCTTGTGCACAGGGCTGCTGACAGTTTGAGGACCCTCAGGGGTGCAGGTTTGGGACAGCTCTGAAGTCACACCCTCCCTCCCCTCACATCCCTTCTCCCTGGATCCTGGGCTCCTCCAGTGTCTCTCTTCTGCCCTCCTGTGTGGGTCTTCTCTGTCTTGTCCCCTCCTACTCTGAGTTCACACCTGTCACTCCTTACTCTCCACATGGCTATCCTCATATGGGTCACAACCCTGTTCTCCTGCATGTCCTGGCCCTTGGCCTTCCTCTGACTCCACCCCTTGGATTCTCATGGGAGAGTCAAAGGTGGTGCCTGGTGGTCTTTAGAGATCAGAAAGGAGAGCCGCAGATGGTCAGGGTTGTACATGTGGCCACCATGGTCTACTGTGAGCAGAGACCCTGCGTCATGTCAGCTGTGACCTGCCAGAGGCAGGTCAGAGAGGTGGCCAGCAGCCACTGTGGGTAGGTTTGTCCTGTGGCCGTGCAGTCACTGAGCCAGCTGTTCTGCCCTATGTGGGGGAATCCAGCAAAAGGAGCTGCCCTTGCCCAACTCTGGGCACAGAACTTCTTTCCTCTTGGGGTCAGAACAACTGCCAACTGTACAACACCTGCTCCTATATGTAACCACGGCCCCATGGGTCACCCAGTGTCATGAACAATGGGAAGATCACTGTTCCAGGCAGCAGGAGGACCCTGTGAAGGTCCTGAACCCCATGGTGCTCATGCTCAGTCCTGAGAGTGGAGAGGCAGAAGTGGGTTTAGGCAAGAGATGCCAGCTTTACATGCCCAGGCTCAGGGTGTATGAACTTAGAGTCACATGTGCATGGTGGCACACACCTATAGTCCTGGACACCTTGAGACTTAGGGAGAAGGACTACAGGTCAAGGGCACCCCAGGAAAATTATTGAATCACTGTATATAAATTAAAGGAAACTGATTTGGATGTTGCTCATTGCTGTGCTAGCATGTAAGAGACTCTGAGTAGATCACCAGAACTGACAAAGTAACTGAGAAAAAATAATAGAAAAAAAATCACACATTAAACCAAAAGTCATAGCATATCTATGTGCATACATATATTCATACTAGAGATGCAGAGTAAACACAGATAGATCCACATAATTTATCTCCTAAATATTAGGTTTGGGGCATATAATATTCCTTTCATTCATTTCTAAACAAATTGGACTCTGGCTGAGATGAAGCTCTGGTGGGTCTTTGCTGACCCTCACAGGTCAGGGGGCTGATGGTTCCCTGTGGCCTCAGGGAACCATGTTTCCCCCAAGCAAATCTGTGCTGCCCTGTTCTGACCTGGGACACCTGGAGACACTGAGCCTGTTTTGATTGACCAGGAAGTGTCTCCCTGCAGCTGTGCCCAACCTGCCCAGCCCTGCTGATTTGCATGTGCTCACAGCACAGCCCACTGCCCTGAGGATTTCTTAAGAGCCTTCTCACACCCTGTGCAGGAGTCAGTCCCCGTCAGGACACAGCATAGCCTTAAGGGCCCCTGCTCAGCTCCTGGGGCTCCTGCTGCTCTGCCTCCCAGATAAGGGGGGACAGCACTGGGGATTTACTAATCACAGTGTGGTCAGTGCTGCCTGGCTACTCAGGAAAGTTCTCTTGCAACATCAAAACTTAAAAGGGTATTTCTTTTTATGTTTCTAATATCAGGTGTCAAATGTGACATCATGATGACCCAGTTTCCATCATCCTTTCCTGCTTCTCATGAGACAGAGTCACCATCAACTGTAGGGCCAGTGAGGACATTAGCAGTTATTTAAACTGGTATCAGCAGAAACCAGGTCAAGCTTCTAAGCTCCTCATCTATGGTGCAAATGGTTTGGAATCTGGGGCCCCCTCGAGGTTCAGTGGCAGTGGATCTGGGACAGGTTAAACTCTCACCATCAGCAGCCTGGAGCCTGAAGATGATGCCACTTATTACTGTACACAAGATAGCAGTTACCCTCCCACAGTGACACAGGCCAAGACCAAAACCTCCCAGGGAATAGAAGTGCGAGGGTGGACTACCCCAGCTGCTTCTCCTGCTGCCTCCACCTGCTGAGGGCATTACTCAGAGGCAGCCAGGCCCTGAGCACTACAAGGAGGGTCTGTCAGAGGATACAGGGGGGCTCCTGTGCACCTTCGGCCTTCAGCTCATCCCCAGCAGGCAATGAGCTCAGTGTATGATAAAGAAAGTAATTTAAAACCTGAAGAGACTAAATTAGGCTGTATCATGGGTTGTGCAGCAAAGACAGGCCTCTCCATGTATTCCACATGGGAATATTTTAGACTTTATTTTTTTTAGTATAGTTTAAGTCCCCAGCAAAATTGGGGTGAAGTACAGAATTCTCCTGAGTCCCCTCTGCTCCCACAGCCCCTCCATCACCACCCCCATACACCGTTGCTTTTGTTACAATACATCAACCTCTTCCCAAGTCTACAGGTCACTCCAGGGTCTCTTTGTGCATTCTGTGGACATAGACAAGTGGACAGTGATGTGTGTCCAACATGTGGCCTGGCACAGTGCTGGTCCCACCCTCATACTGTCTGATCTCCAGCTGCTCCTCATCCCCCTCTCTGCTGCAGACCTTCATGATTTTCCATCCTGTAGTTTCACCTGGGCTGAGTGACAGGACCTAGAAGATACAGCAGGTGAGTTGTTCAGAATGGCTCTCACCTGAGTGCTGTGCATGCAAGCTTCCTCCAGGGGTTTCCATGTCATGATAGGTAGGTGTTTTCTTTCTTTTTTTCTTTTTAAAATTCTCCTCAAAAATTTAAGGACAGCTCTCATGTTCTTTTGACAAGTGTCCATCACTGTTCCTCAGTCCTGGTGTTCACCCAGATCTCCTCCTCTCAACCACCAAATGATGATCATAAACCTACTTGTTATAGTTGAATTATACAACTTTGCACAAACAATAAAAAATTTGGATTTCTGGTTGAGTGCTCTTTGGCAGATGCTGAGTTAATAAAGCTCTAGGATACACATGAAGGTATTCTGTAGTAGACTCAGGGAGATATTTTTCTGCTGGGATCAAGACCTGCTACCCTGCAGGGTTTAGAGTTGCAAGAGTAGAAAGTCACATGCCCCTTATTTCCTAAGACATTTCTTCTTGCCATCAGGGACATCTTATTAAACATGAAGTGCATCTTGAGGGAGACTCCTAGAGTCTGTAGGAGGTCCACCACAAGTGGGTTGTGGGTTATGCTGTGTTTGGAGGACCAGTGGAAGCCACCATCATGCGCCTATTGTTCCTGCTCCTGCAGCACACAGTAGGTCCTGTTGTGAAGATTCTTGTCTCAATCACACCCTCTGTGAGTGTCTGGATGCTGATGCTTCTCAGAGTGCTATGGGCAGGAAAGGCAAACTTGACCCATGGCACAGGTGTGTTCCAGGAGGAGGGCACCACAGCCCTGCAGGTGATGGTGTTGTGAAACTCCAACTTCCCACAGGTGGCTGTGAAATTTGTTTGAATTGTTTCCACTGCTGATAAATCAGATACGCTGTGATGGTTGTCGATCAGCAGCACCAGTAGAGGTGGTGGAGAGATATGGCACTTGTCATGACCCCCACCCCTGCCTCCAATTGAACAAGGATCTATTGTGAGAATATGGTGGTAGTGAAGGGATACAGAGACCAGGCAATATGTCTAGAGGTGGAGGAGGCTTCTAACATGGGTGCCAGGGTCCAGGGAAGGTCGCTTCCTTCCTCAGCACCTGCAGAGGCTGAGGAGAGTGGCACAGGGGGTGCTGGTGACTGGAACTGCAGAACCATTAGGACCATCTGTGCTGCTTCTCATGGGGTCATGGGTAATCCTGACCAACTGCTGAGTGCTGCCTCTGGGCATGAGAGACCCTGGGAGCTGCTGAGGGTCTCACAGAGGCTCTATAAATATTTGGGGTGGGGAGAATGAGGCTTGGCTGGCAGCTCTAGACCAGGAGCCCCAGTACAACCCCTCCTCTGGTACCTCTGCACCCTATAGGGGTCCTCAGGCCCCTACTCTCTTTGCCAAAACTACAACTTTGGCATCTCATGTGGGTCACATGGGCCAGGTGTCCCTGAGACCAGCATGTGTTTTGAATTCCTGATGAACTGTTAATCTTTTGTCCCTAAGTAATGGAGGGATCGCCTGAGTTTCCTGCATAATCTTGTCTAGTGAAGGAAGAAGAGGAACAGCTTCATAAAATGGGGAGAAAAGATCCATGCTCAAGACTGTGGAACCCCAGACTACAAATCCCACATTTTGATGCTGCAGACTGTCACTAGAGAGCAAGCACAGCAGACAGTAAAAATCCTATGAAACTGATCTAGAAACGCCAAAACAGGAGCAGTAGATCCCTGCTAAGTTAGTCTTCTTATGATGATGATGAGCATTGTCACCATGGAGACCATAACACCAGAATCAAGAGCCCCTCATGTTCTGTGTTAGATGCTGTTGGAAGGCCTGATTCTGTTTAGGTTGAAGTCAGAACTACCAGGAAGACGCTGTTGGTGTAGCAGCTGCACAGATGTGCCCTGTGAGGCCAAGTGAGTCTGAAGACTGTCTTCATGTGGCACAAACTGTCAATGACAGAGCCCCATCTCACCCAGATGGCCTGACTCAGGCCCAGTATGACAGCTTTAGGCCATGGGGTGGATACTGTGCAGCTGTGGTGAAGCTCTTATAGCTGAACAGTGCTGGTTCCAGGGGAAGATGGAGCAGCCTCAGCACAGGAGCTCCTGTGAGATGCAGAGATAGGTCAGGAGACCAAGAGTTCAGGTTTCCAGAGGAAGCAACAGATGAATGGGGTGTGACAGAGTTTCCATACTGTCATGGAGAAAAGGCCTTGAGTTGGTTGGTGGCTGCACTGTGCAGGATGGAGTGGATGGACCACAGGAGGAACCTAGGCAGGGCTCCATGTTGCTGCTCAGCCCTCTCATCCATTTCAGGGAGGAGGAGCAGCTCCCTGGGGCTCAGGCAGTCCTGCTCCTCCAAGCAGATGTGGTTGACCTTGCATGGCCTCTGCTGGGCCTCAGGGAGGTATGTGCTTTTCTAATTTCTATAGAGAATGTGGTGGCCTCAGGGCCTCAGGAAAGTGGGACAAGGAACAAGTGAGATGTGCACCTGAAGGTCAATTTCTGATGGACTCCCCATTCCAGCCTGATGCTGTCCTGCCCTGGTGCAGAGCACTAGGCACAGGTGGAGTAGAGAGTGACCTGGGGTGGCAGCTTCTCCTTTTCCTATGAGTTTGCCCAAGCAGCATGTCAGGGAAACTAGCTGACTGATGAGGCAGGAAGACCTGGGAACTCCATGACAACAGGAGTCTGCACTAGCCTCTGCTGCTTCCAGGGCTTCCCTCAGTGAGCCTCCCCTTATTCAAGGGAGAAATGCTGAGAGTCAATGGGAGAGTCCTTCAGGCCTCTGTTCTGGAAATGCCAGAGGCTCCAGGCAATGGCAGCAGTGCCCCATCCAGTGAACCTTCAAATTGGGGAACAGCTTGGACACATGAAAACGGCTGATCTCACACACATGTGAACACACATATCAACACTGTATGATTCATATGTGCAACACTTTCCAGTATTGAAAATGCTGGTATGCCCTAGGCCTGATTCACACTCATGCTGTATATTAACCTAGGAGACTTACATTCACATTGTTGACACATTGCTAACACTGACATACCCATGAGCATTGGTGGATATGTTGGATATGCCTGTGCTGTGTTTTCTGGTGTTAATTTCTTCTCTACTTGACTTTACTCCTTTGCCTAGTTGGGTCATTAAGATTCCTAGTCCTGATTCTCAAAATTAATTTGTCACTCTGGAAGAACATAAATATATTCTCCATAAAAAATGACAAGCTAAGGTATTTTCTGACTAGCTGGCTACTTGATAACCTCTGGAGAAGTCTGAATGAAGTGTCTTAGGGAAAGCCCCAGAAGGATGATGAGTTATAAGTATGAAGGCCACAGTGGGAAATTTCACTTATAATGTGAGTTATAAGTATGAAGGCCACAGTGGGAAAACTAGAAAGGTAGAATGAGCCCTCAGTGACACAGAGGGACTTGGAAGGCCTGTGAGCCTGTCCAGGAAGAGTGTGGATAACAGAGGGTTGAAGGAACAGGGCAGCCAGGGCCAGTGGGCAGGATGGAGGGGCTGAGCAAGGGAGAGCATCAGGAGGAGAGAACAATGAGTGCTGTGAGCAGTTAGTGGACAGCAGGGCCCTGAGCCTGATGGGAGGTGAGGAAAGCATTTGTACTGGATTTCAGGCTGTTCCATGGGTCTCTGCTTAGTTCCTCACACAGCTCACCAGGACTGTGCTGAGGCTAACAGCATGATAGAGTGGTAAAGTACCATGGCACACTTTGGGGCTGACACTGTCCTGATTCTCTATCCTGTTAGAACTTGTTCAGGAGAACATGGGAGATTCTGTTATGTCACAGTATCATGGACGTGAACCCTGAGCAAGGGCAGCTGAAGTAATTTCTCCCGCCACAAATTCCATGGTGATGGAACTCCACCCAGCCAAGGGACAGCTTCAGTGCCTGTGCTGGTAATGTCTAGAATGCTGGGGACATGATCTACTGTAGGAAGAATCTCTAACTTCTGAATGGATGAAGATTCCATTGGGAGCTGGTGGAGCATTAATTGCTAATTCCTCATGGGCTAAAAAAGGCTGGGGAAGCAAACCTATCAGACTCCGGTGGGAAAAGAAGACATATAGGATATGAGGCTCAGAACAGGGAAATGTAACCTGAAGAGCTGCTCAGCCTGACCAGGTAAGGTTCTGGACCAGGCCCTCACCTCCCCATGTGACCCTTGCTGAGGAGTCCAAGGAAATCCACAGGATCCTCTGCAGATCAGAACCAGGAGCTGCGGTCCTCCACATTGCCCAGGGGAGAAGTTGGGATCACGTCAGACATGCACATCACACAAGATGGAGAGGAGAGGGTTTAGATGGTCATTGAAGAAAGATATTACTGCCTGCTGGATAGCATTGGGGTCTTTCTCAGGGACCCAGTGCTTGGAGCCTGAGGAGCCAGAGCCAGGCCCTTGTCACCTGACACTAGTGGTTTCTTGTATCAAAGTCTGGGCCTAAAGAGAGCTGCCAATACTACATCTCTCACAGAGTGAGTTTCCTGGGCCTGCAGGAAAGATCAGTAAGGAGCAAGGAAGAGGTGTGGCCTGGTCACCTCCTTCTTGCCAGGCAGGTAACCCTACCTCATGGAGAGGACCAGTCATGGGAGATGAAGAGAGAAGTGAGACCACAGCCTCCATGCTGTTTCCTGTAGGACTATTCCAATGTCAGCTGGGTAGTTTGTCAGCCAGGTGAGGCATGAAAAAAGAGGTAAAATACTGTAGCTAGGAGGGAGATCTGCCCTCAGGCTAAGCCTAGGACTCTCCTGCTAGGACCACCTGGTTGTTCAAGTGCAGAAAGGAGGAGGCAAACTCTCTGCCCCTAGGAGCCCCACTGGCCCCTCACAGCTGCTTTCCCTGCCCCACCCACACTGCTTTCCAGAGCCATATGAGTGACTGCTTAAGGCTCTGGGGAGCTCAGTGTTAGGTGGGACCCTAAAGGAGCCATGGCAGCCCCCAGTCAGCTCCTCTGTGTCCTGTTAATCTGGCTCTAAGGTGAGGGACCATGGGATGGTTCTGCATGTCTGTGAAACCTCTGTCATTGTGGTTGGGTCCTGTGTCAAGGAACCTCTGTTTATCAAGCCCACTGATTCAATCTCAGGGTGCTTCAGGGTCCTGGCTCTACCTTGGAGACTGGGGTATGACCTAGACTGCACAGGTGACCTTTCTGTTTTCTTTTGTCTCAGGTGCCACAAGAGAAATTGTACTGACACAGACTCCAGCCTCTGTGGCTTTGTCTCCAGGGGAAAGAACCACCCTCACCTGCAGGGCCAGTCAGAGTGTTGGCAGCTACTTAGCCTGGTACCAGCAGAAGTCTGGGAAGGCTCCCAGATGCCTCAACTATGGTGCATCCAGCAGGGCCAGTGTGTTCCCAGCCCAGTTCAGTGTCAGTGGGTCAGGGACAAACTATACTCTCTCCATCAGCAGCTTGGAGCCTGGGGAGGCTGCAGTTTATTACTGTTTGCAAGGCCACACATGTTACCACAATGGTTCACTTCCCAACAGAAACCTCACCAGCCCCACTGCCACCCTCTCTCCCCTGGGGCATAGCAGCTGCCCCCAGAGGCCCCCAGTCAGATATTTTGCACTTTTCTCTTTCCCTGCACCTGCAAAGTTTGTGTGAGAGAGGATATAAAACTTCATTCAGGTCTGAAAGATTCATAGTCTCCTACACCCTCTTTTGCTCCCCTGGAAAAAATATGAGAGATTAGAGAGGATGGGAACACTTGATATTATTTCCCTACTTCACCAGGTGAGGATGGAGTCTCCAGAAGAGTCTTAATATCCCAAACACAGGAGGAGTTAAATATCCCTAAGAGTAATTAATTTTTAGATATTTATTTCCTTCTCATTTTGACATCAGCAACATCTTGCTAAATCTGTCAAAGCATAGACACTGTCAACCAACCGTGGCTCCAGAAATATCTCCAGGTTTGGCTCACATTTATTTCCTTTCAAAGCCAGAATAAGATGGGGAAATCTTTAGCACTTTCTTTTTTGTTGTATCCACACAAAGATTCTCAGTTATTCCTGCTTCTCCACTTATAGAGAACCCAGTGTTACAAGGAGGTGGGAATTGCTGGAAAGGTCAGGCTTTCTGATGAGCATGTACCTCCATCCATCCTAAGGAGCTAACATTGGAGTGATTTGTCTTTATCCTGTCACAATCCTGCAACCTGATGTTTGACACTGAATAATAAAGAGTGTGAATATAACTCTAGGTCAACATACCTGGACATAAATTTTGTAAATAGCCAATCACTAAGGGAGTTATTTAGGAAAAACCTCCAGAACCCATTCAAAGACAATTTGCAATAGGTTATTTTAACAATGAAATGCCAAGAAAATTCCAGATGTCCTAGCCAATAAACCTTCTTTTTCTTCTCTCCCTGCCCCCCACTTTGGCCAATGAACTTTCAAAGTTGCAAGCTCAGTATCTCACATGCAGAACCTGATACCTACCCCCAAAGGACCATGTTACTGTGAAGAGGCACCATATCTTCCTCCACCTGCATGAAGAGCCTCAGATGCCCCTTCTTACCTCCCAGTCCCCAAGTAGCCTCCTTCCCTTCCTGGAATCCCTCTGCCCCCAGTGCTGGAGAGGTAGAGGTGAGCTGACTCCTCATGGCCTCCATGACAGCAGGCTTCACAGGAAATCTCATTCTTTTTGCAAACTTGGGTGTCCCAGTTTGGCTTCCATGTGTGTCAGCTGTAAGGCCTGGTTGGTGTCAATTACTTTCATGGAAACGTTTGGAATCCCAGACCAGCCCATCTCTGGAGCTCAGGTTTGCTAGAAAGACCCCTCCCACTAGTTGGATTCCTCATGAATCTCTGCCACTCTCTCCAGGACAAAGTCTCCCTGTGCAACTCCTGCCATTGTGCATTTCCCACTCAGCACAGGAGATAGGCATTTGTCCCTCTAGTGTGCTCTCGTGTTTGGTGAAGGAAACTGGGATGTTTTTGCACAGACTCTTCTGCTTGACTTTGAACCTTTGAAAAACATGCCAGATGTTTCACCATTTTACAACAGAGTACTGGTATTTATCATTTCTATTCTGACTTCACACTAAAATCATCTGTTTATTATATTCTCTTACTTGGGAAATGGAAGAAACACATTTTCCTTTCCTTCTGAGGAGTCAAGGAAATTATGGGTTGGAAGATGTGAAGAGCAGAGCAATGACCAGGAGCACTGACTGCAGAGCTCACTCTGGGCTCCTCCTGGGCACACTTTGACTGTAGAGCCTGAAGCTCCTTCTTTGCACAATATAGATAAGAATTTTGCACAGGCTCCTGTACTGAATGTTACAGAATAATATTAAAGGAGACTGTCAGAAAGTAAATTTATCTTTGTCTGCTTGTTTTGGGGTTGAAAAGCATAATATGAACATAGCAGTCCATCCCAGTGGCTTGCAAAGCTGAGGCAGGAGAATCACAAGATCAAAGCCACCTTCATCAACAGGAAGGCACAAAGCAACTCAGGGAGATCCTGCATAAATACAAAAGAGGGCTGAGGATGTGGCTCAGTGGTTGACTGCCCTTGAAATCAATCCATGGAACCAAAAAAAAATAAATAACAAAAAATAAAAGTAAAATAAGATAGCAGTCCATCTCAAATTGTTAAGCAAAATCAATGCAATAATTATCAAAAGAAAATTGCATCTTCTTTCTTTCTTTCTTTTTCTTTCTTTCTTTCTTTCTTTCTTTCTTTTGCATAATTGTCAAATCGCTACTTATAGTTAACAGGATAATGCAGGGGACACAGAGAGACTAAATAATCTTGCAAAACAGAAGTACACTGAGAGGCCTCAGTTTCTGATTTCTAATGTTTTTAATTTAATTTTGTTGGCTGTTCCTCTGGGGTGCTGGAGACAGAACCCAGGCCTCCCCCATGCTGCCAATGCTCTCACAGTGACCTGACCCAGACCCTCCCTTCTCCCTCCCACAGTGCTGGGGATTGAGAAGTCACTGTCCCTTGCAGACACAGCAAGAGTATTAGCATCGTCCAGCCTGGCACCATCAGGACCAGGCCTGGCTATTGAGCTCCTGCTGCCTCCTGCTTCCCTCTCACACACTGCCTGGGAGGGCTGTGGGCAGGGACATAGGTCATTCTGGCTCCCAGCAACTACTCTTCCTTCAAGGAACTTGAGCTTCTTCCTGTCACAACTAGGAGACAAACCTCCACTCAGATGCTGCTTGTGCACAGGGCTGCTGACAGTTTGAGGACCCTCAGGGGAGCAGGTTGGGGACAGCTATGAAGTCACAGTCTCTCCACTTTACATTACTTCTTCCTGGATCCTGGGCTCCTCCAGTGTCTTTCCTCTGCCCTCCTGCTTGGGTCTTCTCTGTCCTGTCCCTTCCTGCTCTGAGTTCACACCTTCCTGCTCTGACTCCACCCCTTTGTTTCTCATGGGAGAGTCAAAGGTGGTGCCTGGTGGTTTTTAGAGACCAGAAAGGAGAGCAGCAGGTATTCAGGGCTGTACATGTGGCCACCATGTCCACTGTGAGAAGAGTCCCTGCATCATGTCAGCTGTGACCTGCCAGAGGCACTTGTGTTCTTCTAATCAGAGGAATGGCCACCAATATGTGTGGATGGGTTTGTCCTGTGGCCATGCAGTCACTGCACCAGCTCTTCTGCCCTGTGTGGGGGAAGCAACCATACAGGAGCTGCCCTTGCCCAACTCTGGACATAGAAACAACTGCACATCTCTATGGCACTTACTTTTCTCTGTCACTGGAACCTGTCATGTTCCCCAGTGTCCTAAGCAATGGGAAGGTCACTGTTCCAGGCAGCAGGAGGATCCTGTGCAGGTCCTGAACTCCATGGTGCTCATGCTCAGTCCTGAGAGTGGAGAGACAACCATGGGTTTAGGCAAGAAATGTCAGCTTTACCTGCCCAGGATCAGGGTGTCTGAACTTAGAGTCCCATGGGCAGGGTGACACCCACCTATAGTCCTGGACACCTTGAGACTGAGAGAGGAGGACTGCAGGTTCAAGGCCACCCCAGGAAAACTATGGAACACAGTGTGTGAACAAAAGGGAGCTAAGTTGGATGAAGTTCATTGTGGCTTAGCATGTGAGAACCCTGACTGCATCACTGTAGCTAAGAAACTAATAAATAAATAAATAAATATAAAATCATACATTTATCAAAAAGTCAAGAAATATCTATTTCATACAAATATTCACACTAGAGTTACAGAGTAAACACAGACATAGTCATAAGATTTATATTTTAAACATTACATATGTGGCATGTAGTATTCCTTTTAGTTCTAAGCAAATTGAACTCAGGCTGAGAAGAGGCTCTGGGGATCTTTGCTGACCCTCCTCTCTGGTCTACTAGGGTCTCTGCCCCAGGACAGTGAGCTCAGCACTGAGTGCAGAGCCAGGCAAGAGCTGACTCCTGGTCTCTGAACCTCCCCTTCCATGGCCTTTCTGCTTGACTCAGCCCCAGGGAGTGGAGCACCTTCCTCCCCTGGCTTCCCTGTCAAGCAGCCTGAAGGCAGGGCCTCTGCTTCCCCAAGTCTTCACCATGTGCCCAGGAGAACCTCCTCTTCAGAGCCCAGGGCCAGAGACTGCAGCTCTCAGGCAGCTCCAGCCTGAACTCAGCATGCATGGGCTCCTGCCCTAGCCTCTCCCATCTATGTCACCAGCAAATTCCTTCCTTCATCAGATGCTCTGACACATTCCCACAATTGTCCACCTGCAGGTTGTCACCTTGCTAAGGAGAAACTTGACTTGAATATACTTTTCCCAGCCCCACAGTAAAGATTTCATTGTAGTCTCTCTTCCCTAAGGAACTTAGCACAAGCACAGGGATATTTAAAATAGGGTGAAGCTTTTAAAACTCTCCCTTTTGCCTTTAGTTTACTGCTCACCAGCTCTGTCCTACTGTTTGTGGTAGGAACAGGTGAGCCCTCCTAGACTAGGGCAGGAGGAAGTATCAGGGGACAACTGATGATCCCAGAAATGATGTGTAACTGAGGGAGAGAGGGGCTGAGGCTCTGACTCAGAGGTAAAGAACTGTGCAGCATGCACCAGGCCTTGGGTTCAGTCATCAGCTCCAAAGGGAGGAAGAAATGAATGAAAATATGAGAGAAAGAAAGATAAAAAGAAAGAAAAGTAGGAAGAAATGAAGGAAGAAAGGAAGGAAGGGAGGGAGGGAGGGAAAAAAAGAAAAGAAAAAGGTTTCTGGTATCTAAAACAAGAACAAATAGAAAAACGTTGTCCTGCTTTATTCCTGGAAAACTTGCTAGACGACCTGATGCAGGACATGATGTTTACTGACAATGTAGCCCTCTTGAGGTCATGAGGCATTATTAAGAATTAAAAGGCCCTGTGGTAATACTGGAAAAGCAGAGATATGTAAGTATTCAGGATCTTTGCAGTTTTTACCAAGATGCTGGACCACCCTATATTTTCTAATGTTCTATAGTACTTTAACTTGTTTGTAAAATTATTATTCTCCTAAATGACAGTTAAGAGGAAGAGCCTGGCTGAACTTACACTTGCTGGTCTGGAGAATATGGGCACCAATATGGGTATGACTGTGCTCTGTGGGACTCTGAGGCAGGGAGAGCTGGATCCATGGGTGGGTCCCTCCTTCCCTGCCTCTTACTCATGCTGTATCAATGCCCAGAAACCCCAATCCCCTCAGTGAGTGTACACATTTTCTTCTCTTTCTTTATTTATTTCTCTTTTTACCTCCTAAGCATGAACTATCCCCTTACTTCTGTAATTTCCCCTCTTCTTCCAAGGGTCACCAACACAGAACTGTGCTTAGGACATAAGGACAGCCTGTCCTCAACCAGAAAGTGACTGCAGATCACCCCTCACAGCTACAGGGACTGACTGTGTCCTGTGGCCCCAGGGAACCATGTCCCCCCCAAGCAAATATGAGCTTCCCTGGTCTGACCTGGGACACCTGTACACACTGAGCCTGTGTTGATTGACCAGGAAGAGCCTGCCCTGCAGCTGTGCCCAGCCTTCCCAGCCCTGCTGATTTGATTTGCATGTGCCCTCAGCACAGCTCACTGCCCTGAGGACTTCTTAAGAGGCTTCTCACACCCTGTGCAGGAGTCAGTCCCACTCAGGACACAGCATGGCCATGAGGGCCCCTGCTCAGCTGTTGGGTCTCCTGTTGCTCTGCCCCCTAGGTAAGGAGGAACAGTACTAGGGATTTACTAATCACAGTGTGGTTAGTGCTACCTGGCTACTCAGGAAAGTCTTCTTGTAACATAACACTCACAAGAATATTTATTTTTATGTTTTCAATGGCAGGTGTCAGATGTGACATCACAATGACCCAGTCTCCATCCTCCTTGCCTGTGTCTCACGGAGACAGAGTCACCATCAACTGCAAGGCCAGTCAGGATATCGGCAGTTATTTACACTGGTATCAGCAGAAACCAGGACAAGCTCCAAAGCTCCTCATCAGATATGCAACCAGTTTGCAATCTGGGATCCCCTTGAGGTTCAGTGGCAGTGGATCTGGGACAGATTTCACTCTCACCATCAGCAGCCTGGAGCCTGAAGATGTTGCCACTTATTTCTGTCAACAAGGCCACAGTTTCCCTCGCACAGTGATACAGGCCATGACAAAAACCTCCCAGGGAGAAGAAGTGTGAGGATGGGCTGCCCCAGCTACTCCTCCTGCTGCCTCCACATGCTGAGGGCACAACTCAGAGTCACCAGGATCCCAGGGCCATAGGGAGGGTTTGTGCAAGGATCCAGGGGGGCTCCTCTGCACTTTGACTCTTTCCTTCAGCTCAGTCCAGCAGGGGATCATGATAACAGCCTCAATGACATGTTCCTGGACAGAATTTAGATCTCAAGGGCCTGAAACAGGCAGTAGTTGGTGTTGTGCAGCAAAGACAGGCCTCTCCACATATTCCACACAGGAATATTTTAAGACTTTGATTTTCAGTGCAGTTTAAGTCCTCAGCTAAACTGGGTGAAGTACAGAGTTCTCCTGTGTCCCCCCTGCTCCAACAGCCCCTCCATCACCACCCCAGACTCTGTTGCTTCTGTTAAAATTCATCAACCTCTGCCCATGTCTACAGGTCACACCAGGGTCACTTTGTGCATTCTGTGGAATAGACAAGTGGACAGTGATGTGTGTCCAACAGTGTGGCCTGGCACAGTGCAGGTCCTACCCTCACACTGTCTGAGCTCCAGCTGCTTACCAGCCCCCCTCTCTGTTGCAGACCTTCATGATTTTCCATCCTGTAGTTTTACCTGGGCTGAATGACAGCTGCCTGGAACTCACAGCATGGACAATGTTCAGACTGGCCTGTTATCCTGAGTGCTGTGCACACAAAACTCCTCCAGGGGTTTTTATTATAGCATAGAGAGTTGTTTCCTTTTTTTTTTCAAAATTTTCTTCAAATTTGGTATTGAATCCAGACACACACTATCACTTATCTATAATCACAGTTGCATATTGACCAGATTCTGTGATGGGTTCTGAAATGAAAAGGGAGTGTTATAAATCCATGGATATATTTTTAAATAATGAGCAAAGTGTGAAAGAATTACAGAACAGAAAATAGATGCCACATTCCAAAAACTAAGGGTGGGTGGAAGAATCTGTAAGGCAATACTTGCTCAAGTGAAGAAAAATATTATTACTCTTAGGCTCATAGCACTGAATGAGAAGCTTAAGTGGGGTGGTCAAGGTCAAGTCTTGTTCAGCACAAACCAGGGCCCTCATTGCTGGGGTGTGCACACTGCTGGGGTTGGGCTTTACTGAGAAAGCTAGATGGAATTTCTGCTCTTTCTCAGAGAGAATCCCAAATGTCACAGACCCTGCCTGGCCCTCAAGGTTGTCCTTGCCCACTGCAAGCCTCATGGAAATATGGTGTGTCCTGCACTCTGCAGGGGCCCAGTGACTCAAGGGTCAGTGAAGCTCCTGTCCAAATTTGTTTCTCCACATCACAAAATCCTAGTCCACCCAGTGGGGCAGGGGAGAGTTCCCACCAGGTGACCCTTCCCACAAGACATACCTGAGGTGTGTCCAGAGAGAATGGTCACTCAGGAGGGACCATTGGGACAAGATGGATAGGAGGTTGACCAGGAGGCAAAGCTGAGCTGGGAAGATGAGCAGACATACAGGAGACCAAGGCCAGGTCCCTGACACACACAGAGAGATGGTCAGTACAGGATCTCAGGAGAGGAGGCCCCATGAGGACTTGGCCCTGCCATTTTTGCCACCCCTGACCTTAGCAAATGCCCACAGAAGAAACCCAGCCTGCTGTTGAGGACTCACCCATGTTAATCAATCTCGCAGCTCAAGGCAACTCCCAAAGCCCAGTCAGGTCCTCTTCCCTAGTGCAGCCCCTCTGCCAGGGCCACACCAGAGTTCTGGGGACACTGAAGATGTTAATGAGGAAACACAAAAAACAGGTACACTTCAGCTCCCCTAAGAGGTCCACTGTGTCCTAGAAATTGTAGGTCTTCTTTTCATTTCTTCCAAAGCTTCTGAGTGTGATATTCTTGATTGTAAAGTGGTTATTTTATGGTTATTTTCTTCTGTCCTTAGTGCAGTGATTCCGATGTTCTGCTAAGGCCTGCTACATCCTAAGTGAAAGTGGAAGTTCATTTTGTAAACTGAATATAATGTATGGGTTCCAGCTTTTGCACTGAGTTTTAAACATCCAGATCTAGAGACAGCAAAACCTGTATCCTACGTGGACACAAATGGGGAAAATAAAGAAAAGCCTAAAGAAATGATGATGGTCAAAGTCAAGCTCACATGACTGACAGGCGGGGCTCCATATTCCTGGGTGAGGGCAAGGCCATGATACTTCATTTCATCTGTTTCAAATTGTGTTCTACTAACTATAGTGATCCATGAACAAGTGTTTTAATATTGTGTAATATAAATTTTAAAAATTGAACTAAATGAACAAATTATCCTACTTAGGAAAATATACTGTGCTTAAGGTTTAGACTTCCAATTTAATACATTCCATCAAGAATACAATTAAAGTTAAAATAAATAATTTGTTAGTATAATGTAAAGAAAATATTGCAGAGAAGTTAGAAAACTCGATCCTTCAAATTGAAAAGAATGGCCTCATCAAATATTTTTTTAATTTAAATCAATTTCATCAATGAATAGTTTTTTTTTTTAATTGATGACAGGGACAGCATAACACTATTTAAATAAGGATTTCTGGGAATTATTTTTCCTATTGAAACATAAAAATGAAAAAAAAATTAAAAAAATGAAAACTAAATGGGAAAACCTGATGAAAACTCTAATTACACTCCAAATTCTTCTGAAACATAAATGAAAGTATTTTCAAGAAAAGACTACTTGTGTTACAGCAGGAATCACCTGGACCTTTGTCCACCTTTCCCTACCCCCTCCCTGAGGGAAGAGGTAGGATAGAGAACAAAGGGCCCAATTCCCTGATCCCTCCTGTGGCCCATGAGGAGCAAAACAATACTTAGTTGTGAATTTCTACCCCCTCGATGGGCTGCCTGGTGGACTGCTCTCTCTATCACATGTCTCAGAACTCAGACAGGGACAAGTGCAGGGCTCAGGTCTCAGGTGAGGGAACTGTGGAAAGCAGTGGTGGGCACAACTGTGTGTGACCACTGCATGAAGGAAAAGGGATCAGGAAACCCACAGCAAACCCAGGCCCTAAAGAAGCTTCCATGAGACCCTCTAGATAACCAGCTCATTTCTAAACAGCCATAGATTCTGGGGAAATTGGGAGGGGAAGCACATACTCAGGCACCTGCATGCTCAGGAAAGACCCTAGGCCTCAGATCATCAGTGAAGAGCTTCCACATCAGAATTCAAAATATGGGCAGTTGAATTTTTAATTCAAAGTCTGCAGTTCAACAGAAGACGGCAAGGCACACAAAGGACCATGGAAACAAGAGCCATTCAAATGAACAAAAATCTTTAGAAACCATCCCAGCAGAAAAAGACATCAGAGTGACAGGACATCAGCTTTCTAATGTCTGCCTTACAGAGGCAGCTTGGAGACTGAGGATGTCACTGTCCATCACTACTGCCATGACATGGGCAGACTGTGTGTCTGTTAATTAGCATCCTGGTGGCAGAAGAAATTGTGCTGATACTGCTCTTAGATCTGTGCTGTCTCACATGGAGCACACTAGCCACAATGACTCTATAAACTTAGAGTCACTTACATTTTACAATGAGCATTTCCTTTGCACTTGGTTCTTTCCCATGCTTCATCTCTTGGGCCATGTGTGGCTAATTGCTGCCACAGGGGACAGCTCAGATATAGATCTCTTCATCATGGCAGGAGATTCTGTTGGCCAATGTTGGTCTAAAAGATTCACAAGCTTTTTCATGGAGATGCAGCTCAGAACACAAACCTCCCCAGCCACTGGGCACAAGCCTGTCTTTTCTCATCGGTTATAGATACTGTGGCCCAGAGTCTGCTCTGGAAGGGTTCTGGGATGGTAGGAATGGGGCTACATGGACAGATCTAGACCAGGAGAACAAGGTTCCAGCCACCTCTGAGAGTATGCCCTGCAGCCCTCAGGAGCTTTGTAAATCCACACTTGTGGCATCTCACCTGGATCACAGTGTCCAGCCCCCACTGTTCTATGACTATTTTATTTTCTGAATATGAAATTATCTGTTTGTCTTGTATCCTCAAGTTGGTGTCTGCATCAGAGCAGGGATCATTTTCTGTTCTCTACAGAATTCTTCTGCTGATGGAAGCAATAGAAAGAGCTTCATCAGGAACAGAGAAGGACTCCAGGAAGCCTCCTTGGGACCAGACTCTGACTTTGTGAGATGCAATAACAATGAGCAATCAGTAGGTGTCAGAAGAGACCACAATTTGCAAAGAGAAGCTTGCTCTTGGAAATAGTATGTAAATAATAGAGTGATACTGTCCCTTACCTACAGAAATATCCCTAGGCTTGAATGGGGGTCTCTGTGTGGCCAGGAGCATGTGTAGGACCTGCCCCGGGGCTGAGGTTTGGACAAACCTCTCTGTGTTGGTGCTCAGAGACTAGATGCCCAGCCCTGCCTTTGCACCCCTCAACCTAGTAACTAAGGCCACTTCTTTAGTATTAGTGAAACTGCCCCCATTTAAATGTTGACACCTCACCTCATTGTTGGTGTGTTTGCAGAAGTGGTCTATAAGAAGGGATGGAGGTTAAACAAGGTCATCCAGGTGAGGCTGATCCCACAGGAACTGTGTTATTCTGAATAGATGTCCAGGTAGCTCTCTGTCCAGGGAGGTCTCTCAATACCTCTTAGGCCACATGGAGAAGCCTGTGTGGATAAGAAGGGAGCCCTAAGAAGAGAGCCTACAATAGAAGGGTCATCTGCTGCCCCTTGACTTTGTATTTTCAAGCTACAGAAAATTGAGAAGACATACCTTTACAATCTGAGCCACTGAGACCAGAGAGTTGTGTCTCCCTATGACAGTCCCTGAAGATTACTTCAGAATCTTGACCTTCCCTGAGCAGGAGCAACCTCAGGACCAACCTCATGGACTTGGACCTGCCAGACTCTTCTCTCTCCTGCTCCTCTGACTCATGAGGAAGGAGGACCCTCATCCTCAGTGTGAGACTTGTGATGTTTCTTTGCACATGATGTTGTCCACGTGTTTTGTCTCTGATCAGAGTCACAGCACATGGAGTGAACACGTGTTTGCTGTTGATAGTTGAGGATCTTCATGTTACTTCTGACTTAGAGGATAGTGGAATCCTAAAATGGACCATGTCTATAGCTTCCCTCTTTCTGTCCCAGAAGAGAGGATCTCTAGCCTCTGCAGGGCCTGTCTGAGGACCAACAGGGTCCCAGCCTGGCAGCAGCACAAACCAGGCCTTGCTCCCAGCTCCTGCTGGCTCTCACTGCCCAGACCATGATGCCTGGTGCATCTGGACAGATGCTACTCTGCCAGTAGCTGTGCTGTTTTCAGGGCATTTGCCTCTTCTGTCACCTGTAAGACATCAATCTCACCTGAGCTGCTGTTCCACCAGGAGGCTGCTGAAGGTATCAGACTATCCCAGGAGGCAGGCTAGGGACAGCTCTGAAAGCCCACTTCTCTGCCCCTCTCTCCATGTGGCTCTGGGCAAATGACCCATTCTGTGAATGTCCCTCATCTGTAAATGGAACACTAAAGATTCCAAGGTTGCCTGCAGCTGGACCATACCATGGACCTTGAGATATACACACAAATTGGAGAAAATTACAGGGCTGTTTTATGCACCCTTGAATATCTTAGAATGAAGACACTACGTAAGATATTCCTAGTCAGTTTTTATTCTTAACTGAAAGTCTTCAGGGTTACCTGATTCTCTCAAGTCTGCTCCTGCTTTAGGCCAAGCCTCCTCCTGGGCACCACTAATGCCTATGTAAACTGATTACAACTCAGAAGCATCTCTCAAGGACCTGAGAGTCTTTGCCATGAGTGGAATCATCAAACAACAGGAGCCATGTCCCCTGGACTCTGTGGGAGGCAGAATGCTGGCTTTGGCCATGCCAGCTACAGTCACTGACTGCCCTATGTTTCTTTTCTCTCTGCCTCTCCTGAGTATCCACATGCCCCTGCCTCCTAATCATTCCAATCATAGTAGAGTTAAGCCTTCTTCCCTGCTGCTCACATTACAAATAATGGTCTCATGTCTAGCTGTTGTGTGATGTTTTATGGAACATGCAATGGGACACACCTAGAAGTCTGACCTAAGGTTGACCCTGAGCCTGGAAGAACCAAAATCCTCAAACCAACAGAACCTTAGATCCAGAACTGTAAGCTTGGCCTCCTAAAATCAAGAGCTGGGGGCTGACATAAAATCAAAACACAAAAAAAAGTAATAAAAACTTTCAAAGCTACAACTGCATCCAATCAAGACCACCCAGGACATCATTTACTCCCCATATCCCTTAGAAGCCCACTTCACTGGCCAGCGGGGGATGTAGGTGTAAGCTGTCCTGCTGTCTCTGTGTTGGTTGATCTGCAATGAAGTCCTTCCCTTTGCTACAACCCCAGGCCATGGTGTGCACGTGCCTGTCTTCTCCACCTGTGGGGCAGCAAGCTCTGGCTTGGTATCATACACATTGTGGGCACATGTGCATTTGTTCCACCAGAGAAGCCTCTTTCTATCCACTATGTGCAGCATTAGAAAGTCAATGAGACTTCAAATGACATCAGCCCCTTCAGTATAGGTTTTCTAATTCCTGTTTGTGTCAGTTGATTAGGGCTGTCATAATACAGTATCAAAAAGCTGTTGGCCTAAAACAGCAAACACTCGCTCAGGGTTTTGGAGTAGAGAAGGCTGGGTCTCTTTCCATGCGACAGGCTCAGGGCACTCATGACAGGGCTCCTGCACCAGCCTACACTCTCTTCACTTTCTGGAGGCTGCAGCTCCCCTGGCTGAGTCCACATCCCTGCAGTGAATATGTCCCTGTTCACATGGCCTCTCCTCTTCCAAGTTAGATCTCCTGCTCTCTTATGAGAACACCCTCTGGGCCCATCTGGTGAATTCTGGATCATCTCCCCATGTGAATATCCTCCATCGCATCTGCCAGGCACTTTTCATATGAGGCAGGCCAGCATAGGGGAGGACCTGCCCCAGTGGCCCCACACTCAGTGACCTGAATGGTGAAGAACAAAGTCTCCATGTTCTCACACCACTGTGTCTCTCTCCCTGCACCCTTAGCATCTCTCCCTCATGGTCACCAGTGACATCACTTCTCCAAGGGTGTCTGCACCCTGGAGGGGCTCACATAGGAAGAGTTGCTGCATGACCTGCCTGTCACCATTTTCATGTAGAGGACAGACACAACCAGGATGGCCCTTGCAGGAGATGTGGTCCTTACAGAGGAGAGACCTGGGTTGTTTCTCCCTGGACCTTGGATTGTCTTCAAGGCTGAGTGGCCCTCAGGACTCAGGTTGGGAACAGGTGGCACCTGGCTAAAAGTGGACCCACCTCACAGGTGGCATGTATATTGTGGGCCAATGATGTCACTATACTTCTAAAGTATAAAAAGACTACATGTTGGTTGTAGTTTTCTTAGTTAAACTCCAACTACCCACAGATGGCAGGTGGAATTTGGTTCTCCTGGAGAGAAATCAGATATCCTGAGGTGGCTGTAGTACCAACAGCACAGTAGAGGTAGTGGTGGAGAGACATGGCACTTGTCATGACCCCGATCCCTGCCTCCACTCAATCAAGGATGAATTGTTCAAATATGGTGATAGTGAGGGGGACACAGAGACCAGGCAGTCTTCCCAGATTAGAGAGACGTCTAGCTCACATGGCCACTTAGCTCTCCTCTGTGGCACCTTCTCTGCTGTCCCACAGAATCTATAAAGTCTGCACATGCAGAACCCCCTCCACGAGCCTATCTGCTGCATCTCTCAGATTTCCTGTATTCTCCTCCAGGCTCTCAGCCAAGCAGCTGTCCAGGAGGCCATGCACAGATCTTTGACCAGGGCACCCCCTGTCCACATGCTAGATGCTCTTCCTAAATATCTACTAGGTTGATGTGATATACAAGATTCACCATTGTCACGAACTGTCCATGGGTTGTGTGTGGGTCACTTTGCATGGAAGCCTGGTGGATAGGAACATCTGGTGCCTGGGGAATTACCAGTAGACATTTTCTCAGGTCAATTGCCTAGAGATATTGTGAACTTCTATCCCACTGTGACATGGGCCACACAGCACCTGAGACAGGAGTGACTTGCTAAGGTTCCAATAAACCTGCTAATTGCAAGACAATAGGAAGCAAGTTTCCCCCTTGAAATCTTATCCCTGCCTTTGATGCATCCCTTAAATAAACCCTCCAGCCATCTTTCCTTTGTCTAATTCCAGCTCTTGTGAAAATTCAATGTATCAGGGGCTTGGTTTTTGTAATTTATTTCTAACTCTTTGTCATTTGTTTTTCCCCAATTATATTAGACTTTAAGTTTTCAAGTGACTTATACCCTCCTCAGCAGGAAGAAGAACCCCCCAATGAGATGCTGGGTGTGCCCCCTGTGAATCCATTATTCTGGCTACACTCTGGGAACATTCTCCTCACACTTTACCTGTGCCATTTTATGAGGCTAATCCATTCATTCAAGTCAAAATCTAGTTTGTTTTGCCCCTTGATATTATCTAATTGAGACAATCCTGTGATTCCTGAAGCAAGATTATGCAGAGGTGCCAGGGTAAGGCAGAAACTTGGTAGTGGACATCAGGATAATGTCCATGAATTATAACTTGGACATGTATCTGCTGACAGTATTATCTGCATCTTAACATAAAGTAATCTATCTACTTGTTCACTCTTCCAACAATGATTTTTGGCATGAAAATATCAGCATCAAAGAACAGATATAGGTCGCAGGTAATGATATTTTATTAATGACTTTTACTAATTACTTTATGTAAAAATCATTTTTGAATAATCACTTTTCAGTATAGCACATACTTGATACCAAACATAACAAAACACAATATTAATGATGATATCTCTACAGAGTGCCTGTTGCCAGACATGCTCACACATTATCTCTACAGAAAAATTCATATTGGAGATCATCATTTGTTATACTCTGGAGTTGTGTGCCATGATTGTTGAGACCAAATTTTCAAATAGCCTGAGTGAGAGAGGACCTTCTGTGGGGCACTCAGGGCTGCCTGTGTG
This sequence comes from Spermophilus citellus, assembly GCF_964194105.1. NCBI lineage: Eukaryota > Metazoa > Chordata > Mammalia > Rodentia > Sciuridae > Spermophilus > Spermophilus citellus. The sequence continues at coordinate 21,515,463 of NC_138193.1, forward strand.
TGAGCTCTATGAGCTGGATGTGAAGATGCTATTTTCAAGTTCTGCTCCACTTACTCTAAGAACATGCCCAGACCTTCCCCACTCCTAGGGTTAGAGCTCAGGAGACACAGTTGTAACTAGCCACCTGGTCCTGATGTCAAATGGATGCATGACTCAGTCCTCAGCCCCCAACCTCCTTCCCAGGATGGACCCTCCCATCAAGCACAATCCTCCTGGGGTCTTTCCATCCTACTTTGTGGGGAACAATAAATCTTAGCTGACATTTTACTTACAAACTGTCTTTTTATCATTTCAAAAGATCCTTGTTGCTTTTGTAACTTTCCTTTTCATTGCTCTATTGATCTTTTTCAACTGTGAAAGTTGTACCTGGAGTTTAGTTGAGATAACCATATTTTTGTGCAATATAAAAGCCAGGACATACTCTTGTGTTTGAGCATTTCCACCTGCATGATAGAGTTTGCTGGAATAAGTAACAGCCGTCACCCAGGGCAGGTGCACCTGAGCCAGTGTGTGACCAAGGCACTGCTGTCCTCATGGTCCTGGGGACCAAGGCATGAAGGAAAGAGTGACTGCAGGAGGAAAAGGGAGCAGAAAGTTTTCAATCATTATTGATATATGTGTGGAGTCTGCTATCATGTATGGTGTGTGGTGTGTGGGGCTGTTCCTCTGTGTAGATCAGGGAAGGCACAGGGGCACTGGAGATGCATCTGAGAGGGGAGGAAGGAGCCCCATGGCCAATGGGGGACAGCAACAGCAAGACCAGGAGGAGCACATGGGAAGAACAGCGACCTCAAGAACTCAAAAGAACATTGTTCATTGAAAACAAAATGAAACAAAACAAAAATATATGTACATATATGTATTTTTTTTTTACTTCTGCAGTGTGCAAAACCAACCCAGGTCTAAAGTGGTTGATAACCTTTTCAAAATATTTCACATAAAAATTACTATTTAATTAGCCACAAACTACAGCCTGGATGAGCCGACTTTCAACAGTGCTGTGAAGACATAACTGTGCATGATTTTCTTTACTTCCCATCTTCTTTTTCTCCCTCATATGAAACTTTCTGATCTGTCTCCAGGGCTGGGAAACAAACTGTTTTCTTTCCCAACATGACCTCCACAGTGTCTGCTGTCCCTAGAGAGTTCCTGTGTAGGTGATCTTGGACACCTTCACTTCCCCCTCCTGTCCCATGTCCTCTGTCCCTGTGTGAGTGGCTGGGATGAGTCACAGCTTTGATGTGCTGAACCTCCCTGGTCACAGCAGACCCCAGACCTCAGCCAGGGACCAAGTTCCTGACACATCCTTCCCTGCAGAGCCCCAGGGTCACCATCCTCCTGTCCCATCTCCAAGTGGGTCTGTTCTTGATAAAAAAAAAAAAGTAATCCAATAAACCTGTTTTTGATTTAGAAAGAAAAATATAAGCCACTCTCATCTGGGCAGAGAACACACTAGTCACAGGTGAACCTGGAGGCCCAGGACACCTACAGGGAAGGTGGGTGTCTGAGCAGGATCCTCAGGGGGTTAGGGGTAGGTCCCTCCCTTGCTCAGCACCTGCAGAGGCTGAGGGTACAGACCCAGTGTCTGGTGGCACCTGGAGCTGCAGCACCTCTGGGACCTTCCCTGCTACTCTCCAGGGTCCCTGGGTGAACCCACCAAACTGCTGAGTGCTGGCCCTGGGCCTGCGAGCCCCTGGGAGCTGTTAAGTGTCCTAAAATTTTCTAATTGTCACTTTCCTCACCTTAGACATTTACCATTTATTTCTGGTGAGTCTTTAAAACCCCTGGGCATTTGGCAAGAGAAGGCACAGATTCTAGACAAGGAGGTGCTGTGGTCCTCCCCAGCCATCAGTGTCATCTGCCACAGAAGGTGGGAACCTCTACCCATGAGGCCCTCTCTCTCTGGGACCCCAGGGTGAGGGTGGAGGTGCCCTCAGTGCTCACCCCTCCAAGGAGCTCCTCTGTCCCCCCTGTGGGCATAGGTCTTAGCCCAGGTGCTGGGGCTGGCACAGGATTCACTCTCCTTGGTCCCTCCTGAGCAACCCTCCAGGAAAAAAGGACTGGGCTGTGTTAATGGCAGATGTCCTTCAGGAATGACACAGATGAATGTGTTGACAGCTGGTGGCCCAGGGTGGTAGTGAACTTGTAACACTGTGACCAAAAGACCTGAGAAGAACAGATTCAGAGGAGGGACATTTACTTGGTGCTCATGGTTTCAGTGTTCAGTCCATGGTCGACCACTCCACTGCCCTGGGCTTGAGCATTGGCTCCTCCAGGCACTTTGTTTCTGAGTTATTTCTGGATTTGGGGTGTGTCTGCCTTGACCTTTGTCAAATGCTTATACTGGACTATATCCCTCCAGGGACTGCATCAGGAATTCTCTGGGAGACTGGAGATAGCCCTGGAGAACTCCAGGGGCCACTGCTACTATGTCTTTGCAAACAGCAGGGGGCACTTCAGTGACACTGAAGCCTTCTTTGACAGAATGTCACACCAAAAAGTAAACATGACTAAAAGTCTGGAGTCAAAATTGTTAAAAAAAAAAAAAAAAAAAAAAAAAACTGAGACTGGACTTTTCAAAATGGCCATGATTTGAAATAATGACATTCCAAGCGGATACAAATCAGCTGGTCTCTTCTCAGCAGGGGGCTCTCAGTCACCCACATGGCCTAACACAAGGACCCATCAACCACCCTCCCAGCCTTTCCAGTGTGGTTCCTGCAGGGACATCAGCCAGGGCTCACAGGGATCCTGATGCTTCTGAGCATCCAGCCACCAAGGCAGAATGACCACTGATGGGTCCTCATCTACCCCACGTGAAGACCAGGTCAAGGACTGTGTAGGCTTATTAGGGATCAACACTGTACTGTGGGGGCCACAGATGCACCCTTCCTAGGCCTCAGACACTGAATTCAGTGCAGTTTGGAAGAAAGCATTTAAATCTACCTTTCATCATAAGGTTGAACCCTCAAAAAATACAGAACACACCTGAATTAGAGAGATAGGGAGCCCCCCCCTCCACCACTGCTGCAGACCTGCCCTGGTCCTCTGAGACATTTTAATGGAAGCTGAGATCTGAACGGAGGGCTTGAGGACAGTTCTCTGTGTGTCCATGACTCTGTTGTGATGTGTCCCAAGGACCCTGAAGATGCCCAAGGGAAGGAAAATGGTCACTGTATGTTGACCCAAACCACTGCAGACTCTAGTTTCTTAAATATAAAATGAACCATCTGCTTTTTCAGAGGCTCTTGAAAACAGCACCAGGTGCTGGGACACCAGATGTGGCCAGAGGCCAGGCTTTATCCCACCTAGTAGCAGGTCCACTCACCCTGAAAGCCAAGAACATATTTGGAATGAAAGTTCAGGAAAGAAGCATAGATTGCTTACACTGAGAATATAATGAGTGTGGATAAAAGTTGTGAAATAGCAAAGATAGTGACAATCTTCATGATAAGTGGGCATTTCTAAGGGACACACTTTTTGCTGTTGGTTAAGTGGACTTGATGCACAAAAGCTTCACAGTCCTTAAGGTTGAATGTCCTGTGGTTGATCATATGTTTTTGATGATTCCAACTATCAATCAAGATATGGAGCAGAGGTTTTGATTTGGGGCTCAGAAACCTGATTGACTTTTAAATCTCCAACTACCCTGCATTCTTCTTCTCTTGTAATCACACTGAGAACATCTTGGAATATTTTATTTATCACAGTGCATTGATGACAACTGAAATGGGTCAACAAAGTTGTCCTTGAACCACAGAGAAACTGCACAGCTTGGACCCAAGTACCATGATTCTCTGGTGCCTCCATTGCTACCTAGAGAGTATTGAACTGCAGTATGTGGCTGGTAGATTCCAGACAAGGTGGATGACTAGCCATGTGTGAGTTTATAAAACTAAAATAAAATTAAAGTTTAAATTGAATCTTTCAGATGCACTTGTTGTATATCAAGTGGTCAAAACACACTGGTGACAAGTGGCAATAGGATGTTCTGTTGGCCAATGTTGTTCTAAAAAGTTGGTTTGACCATCTTTGATGTTGTAGCTAAGAGCTCAAACCTCCCAGCAGCTGGTCACAAGCCTGTGTGACCTCTGGACCATCTTAGTAGGCACAGGTGGTATGGTCTTGATTTGTCCCAGGGATCTTCCTGAGAGGGCAGGAATGAGGCTGCACTGACAAGGAGGCCAGGAGGCCTGGGCTCCCACACTCTACCTCCACACCTGCATCCTCAGGAGCCTCTCTGAAGCCACAGCCTTGGACTCTCACATGCCCCACAGAGTCCATCCCTTAACCCTCTTCTCAATTATTACTTTTGAATCCCTGGTTGTCTGTTAGTCATTTGTCCTCAGCTAGAAGAAAGATCATTGATATGAGCTTGACATCTGTGTTCCCTACAGAATCTGTCCCAGTGATGGATGCAATAGGGTCAGCTCCCTGAGCAATAGTGAAGATTAGCAGTGCAGCCTCATGGAACCCAGAGTCTAAAATCCTAACCATGTTATGCCTAATATTGACCAGTAGGTGGCAGACAAGCCACAGCCAACCAGTCACCTTGTCTTAGAAATATCAGGAAACAGAGAGTGGACCACAGCACACAGCACATGGCTCATACACGCAGTCCATCTAGCAATGCTCCCACCATCCACAGTCACATCCTTGGTGCTCTGGGTGACTCTGTTCTACTGCACCTTATTCTAGAGCAAGCTGAGCCTTTCTAATCCTAATTTCCCATATCAAAAAGCTCAGAAAACTGAAATATTTGGGATGGATTCCAGTGGGTTTTGGATTATTGTATGGAAATGCTCAGTTAATAAATGATAAAAATTTTCCAAAATTTAAAAAAAAAATTGAAGTCTAAAGCACTTTCAGTTTCCCACATTTAGAAAAAGGATATTCAACCTGTGTTCTACTTTCCATCATTAAAATGTTTGATCATGAGCATGTACAACAGGAACACTATACACCAAGATTATGTACAACTGTAATGCCTTAAAAAATTCTAAATAAATTTACTATCCACAAATTGATAAAACACCCCATTTTCTAAAACACTGTTTTAGGTAATATGCTTCTTGTGCATTTCCAGAGACCCTAGGAGAGAAAGCTGAAGGAATTCTAGTGCAGCAGACCCCAAGTGAAGGTGGTGGTTTTTTTTTTTCCTTTTTGTGAGTCATTTGACAAATATTAAAGAGAAAGTTACAAGACAAAAAAGGCTCCCTTGAACAGGAAGGCAGGAAGAGTCTTACCTCCAATTTTAGGGACTATGGGAGATATTGTGCTGACACAGACCTCAGCGTCACTGTCCCTGTCTCCAGGGAAGAGCCAGCTGAGGTGTGGACAGCTCGTGACCTTGGCACCAGCAGAAGCCTGGGCAGACACCTGGAGGCCTCATCTGTGCTGCATCCTTCAGGCCCAGTGGTGTTCCAGCCTGTCTCAGGGGCAGTGGGTCATGGAGAGACTTTCCCTTGTCCATCATCATCCTGGACCTGTGATGCAACAGTTCCTTACTCTCATGAAGCCTCAGGGGCTACCACAGCATCCCAGATAATTCCAGAGGGAAATAACAGCTGCTATCTGCCTTCAATCCCTTTCTGGTACATAACTGCTCTCTCCAGAGACACAAAATTAGACTTCTGTAATTTTCTGTGTCCTCTGCCCCCTGAAAAGGAGATTGTAGATTGTAGCAGAGAGAAAATCCACCTTCATTCACATATGAGAGATGCTCCGTCCCTTAGAACTTCTTTTGCTTCCCCAGGAACATGGCAGAGGTTAAACAGGATGCGGGAGTATTTGCTATTACATGCAGGTAAGAAGGAGGAAATGTAAGCTCAGGGAGAGTCATAAAAACCCAGGGCTATGCTCAGGGTTAACAGTGACTACACAAGCTCAACTGTGTGCCGGGGTCCCTGCATATTTATCCTCTCTTCCTGACCCAGTGATGGCCTCCTCTGTCCAGGACAGAACCTGCTGAGGGCCATTGCCAAGTAGGAATGACGCATCGATATTTCCTTGCCAGCGTACCCCATGTTAAATGGACTTGCCTTGGAAATTTGCTGTGACATTGCATGTGTGTTTGAGAAAGGTGACCCTGCTCAAGTACGAGGGTGGATCCAGGATTAGGGTGTATCCTGCAGTTTGAGGAAGTATCCCTGCTCCTTGGGTTTAGGGCGTTCCCGGTTTAAGAGAAGTTTAAGGCGTTCCCAGTTTAAGACAATATGGGTTTTAGGGAAGTTCGAGGTTGAAGATTATTGCTGCTAGGAATAGGGCATTCCTGCTGCCTGAGTTCCCGTTGAGTTCTCGTGAGATTGAGAAAGTATTGGAGAAGAAAGCCTCGTGGAGTAGGTGAATTGTGGGCAGCAGAAGGGGATTGCCCCAGAGCGTGTGTAGAGGCCAGTGTGAGTTCGGGAATAAAGAATTGCTGTTTGAATCTACAAAGTTGTGTGGTGGCTCATGATTCTGTGCCCAGCCAAGACTGCGGCAAGAACCTGCTAATGATGGCTGCAGCAACTGTCCTCAGGTCCTGCTAACAGGGCATTTTCTCTGCATTCCAGGATAAGGCCTTGGAACAGTTCTGTGTGTTGTGACCCTCAAATGTGGGGCTCCAGCTCCTTCATGCTTTGTGTCTCTGAAGAAATCACTCAACTGTGGCCTCTCCTCCACAAAGAGCATGCTCAGGGCTCCATGGAGGAGGGGATTTGTGGACAGGCAGGCTTTCCTGCAGCTAGATTATCATGCCCATTTCCAGAATCTGATATCCTAACAGTGTGTTTTGTGTCTCTTTTTCTTTTCACAAACCAGACTTCTTCTCTTTCCTAGAACCTGAAAGTGGAAATTGTGAACTCAGCTAAGACAAGGACATACCTGGACATCAATTCACTAAGTCACAAAGTGCTTCAGGCATTTTTCAGAAAATGCATTCAGAGTCCACTCAAGCATGGTTTGAAACAGGCTCTGACAGGACGGACATGGCATAGGAGGCAGCTTTTCTGACCTCACCATTTCATGATCCTTCATTTAGATCCTGACACCTCCTCCAGAGGGAGCATGTGATTTGTGAAGAGGACAATGGCTTTTTAAACCCTGTGAATCTCCCCAAACACATTTCTCAACAAGTGGTTCTTCCACTCTCCCTGTCTGCCAACCCACTGCTGCCCCTAGTGGGGAAGCCAATCTGAGCTTCCTGCTCCTGACTCCTTGTCCTTGCAGCTCACCTGACAACTGGCCGTTTATTTTTATAAGAACTTATGTCATCATATAGACTTCTCTGCGCACCAGGCAGTGAGCCCTAATTTGGTGCTAATTGCTTCCTTTTTAAAAAAATATTTAATTTATTTCATTTTTAAATACATGGCAGTGGAATGCATTACAATTCTTATTACACCTAGAGTACATTTTTTCATATCTCTGTATATAAAGTATGTTCACAGCAATTCATGTCTTCATACATGTGGCTTTCATGGAAAGGTTTCTCATTCCCAGAACAGGCTTCCTTTGAGATCACTAGAGAAACAAGTCCCAGGAGAACACTCCTCATGACTCTTTGCAAACACTCCCTGCACAACAAACAAGGGAACTCACAAAGCTGCCATCTTGGCTTTTATTCTCTGAGAAATGACATACCATGATACAAAGCACTGAAGCTCAGTTGCTCCTCTGAGGTGACTGTAAGGGCTTGAGCTCTTCTTCTGTGTCCCCTGGGTCTCAGGGTTCTGCACTCAGTGCACTCAGTATGTGTTCATGAGAACTAAAAGTGAGTCACAGGAGAGCCTGGGTCAGTCCAAGGCCACCTGCAGAACTGCTCTGCACACACCTCCCACAGCCCGTCTTCCTGTGGACTTCACGGACACAGAGCAGTTATATTCATGAACCTCATAGTAGTGTGTTTGGCTAAACCCTCTCCCCTGTGTCATGTCCTGTCCCCATAGAGTGCAATTATAGGGAAATGATGCCACAGAAAACACATACAAAAATATGCAATGAGCAGGCTGGTCTGTCCTATAGAGGGAAATATTGTGCAATGGGTCCCCACAGTGTGGTCTGGCATTGACCACTGATGGGCAACAGGAAGAAAAGGATCTGGGGTTTCTCATCCTGGTTGAAGAAGGTGCCCACCCTGCCGGGTCTCCCAGGTCAGTGGCTGACCCTGGGGGTCTGTGACTCAGACTCTTGTTTGGTCACATTCATTGTCTCCTCCTGGCTCCAGAGATGGGATGGGCATGGTCTAGAGCCCAGCTCTTAATGAGCTGAGGACACCCTCTTAAAATTAAGAAAGAGAAGGTGGAAATGAGTGGATTCAGACCTCCAGCTGTGCTCAGGATGGAGAAGTCAGTTCTTCCTTCCTGGGGTCACCTGAGGGTGAAGTGAAGACCTGAGGCCACACCCCACACCTCCAGCAGGACTCCCTACAGAACAGCTCTCCCCACATAACTGCAGTGCACCTGTGACCAGGACATGGACATTACTGCCCTGTCCAATCCCATCTTCATGGCATTTCACATGTGCTCTCTCGCCCCCTAGTGTCTTCTGTAGCAAATGATCCAGTAGAGACTCCCCAGCTGCTGTGGAGCCAGGTTTCCTCAGCCTCCTTCAGCCTGGGGTGGCAGCCTCTTCTTCCTTGGATCCCCTGGTCCTGTCACTTTTGAAGGTGCTGCACCAGTGGCCCTATAGAATATCCTGGCAGAGGATGCAGTGCCCCTCAGGACTGAATTCTGCTCCTGCATCCAGCATTGTGGTCACTCTGCTGCCATAAAATAGCCCCCCCCCCCCCCGCCACCACCACTGGGTGGCTTCAACAGAATGGATTTCCCCATGACTGTGGAATCTAAGGCAGACATCAGGGCACCAGTAGGGCTTTTCTGCTCTCCCTTGGCTCTCAGAAGGCCATCCTCCTGTGTGTCACGTGGTCTTTCCCTGGTGTCTCTGAGATCTAATTTCTCTTCCATTAGGACACCAGTCATATTGGATTAGACTTCAAACTCAAACCTCACACTTGCATAATTACATCTTCCAACACACTATGAAGTTGTGCAGAACACAGCCCCAGCCTGTGAATTTTGAGTGACATAGCTCATCCCAGAGTGGGCTGGCAGGAATATGCAGAGGGGATGCTCTGCTCTTCTCATGGCCTCCTGTCAGGTGGGTCATGGCTTCATGTCCTACATCTTAGTGATGCTCTCTGAATCTGGGCTCAGGGTGTCACCAGAGTTCTCCAATGATCGTTGTCCCCTTTATTACTAATAAGAATTTGTCCTTTGGAATATCATTATACACTAATGAGTTTATATGTTCCTCAATGGTCAGAATATTGTGATGATTAATTACCTTAACACTTCAAATTCTCCAAATTTGTCTACTTGCTGTCACATAAATTGCCTTCTGTTATGTTTTTCTATTATCCTCTCAATATTTCACTGCATCCTGTGTTTCAAAATGTTTCTATTTTGTCTTTTTCCTACCCTATATTCTGAATAAAACATTTCCCAGAAATTCACGGTTCCATTAGTGAATAGTTGTTTTAGAAATTATAGTTTATTTTTGAGAGAACAGGATGATTTCTTCAAGATGGTATGGATTTTCCATTTATCAAATCACCCCTTAACGATACACAGTGATACTTTCTCATGTTCTATCAACAAAATCCATGGTTTTACATGATCACATGTAATTACATTCTAAAACACAGACTTTGTTTAATAATTCTTTTGTCAAATAAGTCTCTTGTTTTTCAAAAGTGAATCTCTTTTTCAACAGTGAGTCTCAATTACTGATTGTGAATTTACTTGCTTGATCCATACCACTGTTTAAAACCAAGATGTTTTAAAAATAGATGATGTTTTTATGATTATTCAGAATATTCAGGGGTAGGGAGCATGGTCAATTTTGCTGAAAGAAAATGCTCTGTTCTCTGCTGCCATAGGCAGGATGAGGGTTGGAGGAGAGAGGACTGCCACCCCTGAAGACACTGGACTGTGAGGCCAGAGAGAGTGGTAGTGATAACCTGAGCATGCAGGGGAAATCAGGCGTGACATGGGCAATCAGAGGCAGAGCTAGGAAGAGTTCTGTGCCTCTCATGTAAGGAGGGAAAAATATTTGATTTTGTCTTGTCTTGATAAACACAGTGGGACAGAGGAGGGATAAACAGAGGAAAAGAGTTTGAGCAGCTGGGGAAGGAGTATAAGGGAGGAAAGATCCTGCCCTTCTTATGAATCAATGGGTTTTTTTTATTGCCTTTCTACTTCACCATCAGGGACTCAGAGCAAGCAGTCATCCACTCTGGACTCATTAATGGTCTCAGGTGCCAAATGCAAATATCTCCTAAGCATTTGTGAAGCCTCTGGTGTTGTGTCATGGCCCACATCCTCTGTCAGAGATGGAAGGAAGCACAGGTGGAACCCGAGGTCATCAAAAAGCATGTCACATGCAAAACTCAACAAAAACACTGCCTTCAGCCCCAGAGAGCAGAGCATTTTCTGTCAGCAATTCTGAGCTTCCCTGTGTGACCTGGGACTCAGGACCTGGAGCCTGTGCTGAGTGACTGAGAGGAGCAGCCCTGCAGCTGTGACCAGCCTGCCCAGCCCTGCTGATTTGCATGTGCTCACAGCACAGCCCACTGCCCTGAGGACTTCTTAAGAGGCTGCTCACACCCTGTGCAGGAGTCAGTCCCCCATCAGGTCTTAGCATGGCCATGAGGGCCCCTGGGGTCCCTGGGGCTCCTGCTGGTCTGCCTCACAGATAAAGAGGGAGAGTCCTGGGGATTTACTCAGCACAGTGTGGTCAGTGCTGCCTGGATTCTCAGGGACATTCTCTTTTAACATGATTAATATTGTGTATATTTCTTTTCATGTGCTCAATGTCAGGTTCCAGATGTGACCATCCTCCCTGTCTCCATCCTCCCTATCCTAATCCCAAGGAAAAAAACATCACTTTCATTTGCAGGGCCAGTAAGGGCATTAACAATTACTTAAACTGATACTAGTAGAAACCAGGGCAGGCTCCTAAGCTCCTCATCTATGCTGCAAACTGCTTGAGATCTGGGGTCCCCTTGAGGTTCAGTGGCAGAGCATCTAGGAAAGATTCCACTCTCACTATAAGCAGCCTGATTCTGAAGATATTGACATTTATTACTGGGAGCAGTATGATGAGTGTCCTCCCACAGGGATACAGGCCATGACATAAACCTCCCAGGGAGTGTGAGGCTGGGCTGCCTGGGCTGCTCCTCCTGCTGCTTCAACCTTCTGAGGACACTGCTCAGAGGCAACAAGGCTCTGGGAGACATTGGTAGAAGTTTCCAGAGAGGTTCCTCTCCATATGAAACCTCTTAGGCCAAGCAGGCAGAGATGACAGTGAGTAGTCAAAGGTCAGCAGTCAGAAAAGATGGGCCCCAACGGAAGTCTTGCTCAAAGGCAGAGACCACACCAGAAGGCTAACCTGTAGAAATCCTAATGGGCCCCATGAGGACCTTTTCCAAATGTAAGTCCCATGAGGCTCACCTGTGGAAACACTCCAGCCAACTCCTTGTCCCAGAGATGTGGGAAAATGGAAGGTGGCAGTGATCCCAGATGGGAATCACAGGAAGGGTTAAGCCTTCAGGCTGAAGTGCAAACCGATGACTTGACCCTTTCTCAACACCACTTTAACATAGACTGATCTAAGCTCAGACAGTAAACCACATAAGCCCCTAAATTAGCACACCCAAAGGGTGTGTCAGGTCCCCTCCCTTGTTGAAGGACTTCTCTCAATTTTCCTTAAAATACATCCTACACCATTTACCCTTCCCTTCCATTATTGTCCATGAATTTTATTCCAAGAAGGAAAATGGCAAAGCCGAAAACCAGTCTCTTCTCAAACCTCTGGATTCATTGGTGTCCCTCCTGATTTAATAAAGAACAAACATCATGAATCTGAGGGGTTTGGTTTATAGTAAGAGTTTGGATTTAAATAGAAATGAGAAGTCACTGTGTGAGCTGCGAACAGGAAGTCCTCTAAAGCACAGGGAATGGGAATCTAAACTGCAGGCTCTCACAGTTCTGGGAGTGTGGTCATGAAGAGGCAGATACAGAAACAGAACACAGAGAGGGCAGCTGTGACAATGGAGGACCCTCTGCTCCTGTGTCATGGCCCAGAGCACCTCTGCAGAGGCAGCCCTTGAAGGAATCTGGAATATGGATAAATTGAGTCCAAGTAGCAATGTTTCAAAGACCAGGGCCACCTGGTAGGAATGCAGATGCTGGACATGGGAGATTCCCTGGTGCTGCCCTAAAAAACAGAGCTCACCTTCCATTGAAGGCCCAGGCTGGTGGCCCTGTCTTCCTTGGACCTGCAAGGGAGCCCAGGTGTGTGGCAATGCCCTCAGCGGCCTGCTACACCTCCCAGTCCTCACCCTGGTCCATGTGTCTCCTGCAGGTGCTATGTGTAGTGTGGAATCTTCCTTTTCTGGATCCTCCCTCTTAGATGAGGTACCTTGTAGAGCTTCTCCATAGGAATCAGAATCAGGGTCCTGGGAGTTGTGTTTCCAGAAGCCCTGGTGAGTATAGCAGTTACCAGCTGACCTTCCCCTGTGGTCACTGTGGGTCAGGCCCACCATGGCCATAGGTAGGCTCCCTTGCTGAGGCTTCTGGTGGGCTGATGGGTTTCATGTTTTAGTGTGTAGCTAACTACATGATGTGGCTGTCATGGTTACATGTGGTCAAGTCCATAAACCCTCTGAGTCAGCACATGCAATCAAGGTCATAAACTGTGACCTGTGACAATGGCCCACATGTACCCTGTTGGCAAGGACCTTCTATGTTTGAACTGCACATTAAAAGAACCTTGGAAAATGGCTTGGGGATGGGTTCTGGCTACAGGTTATTACCCCCTCTGAATAAAGGATGACCAGCATTCCCACCTGCCTCACATTCTTCAACTGCCAGATCCTGACCCTCACTTCCTGGGCCTGAGTCTCAGCCTCACAAAGGCAGTCATTATTTCCAGCTCTTGGAGTTCTGTTGGGAAGGACAGGACACAGAGTATTTTCTATATGCCACAAAGTCCCTTCATCAATTTGGAATCACATTATAAAATCTTCATAAAGTCACAGAGACCACAGTAAAGGAAGAAATTACAAGCAATAGTTAAGGATTCTTTCCCAAAACAATGAAATCTTCCTACCAAGTGAAAAGCCAAGTGTGAACATGAAGTGATTCCCATCCTGTTCAAGGTGTCATGCTGAACAGCATCGTCTGTGTCATTGAGAGCTGTTCTGAGAGCAGAATTCCAGAGCCACCCAGGCCTGTGTATGAGAATCTGCACCTCTAGAATGTGGAGTGATCCATAAACATGAGATTTGGGGGACTACCTGTAGGATAAAATTATTTTAGACAGAGTTGTTAATCTGCAACAGGCCATTTAATGAGATTTTTATTTAAACACTTATTCATAAAAAAAAAAAACACCTATTAGTCATTTTTATGTTGCTATAGCAAAATTCCTGAGCTAAGTAAGTGCTGTGTAAAGGAAAGTTTTGTTTCATAGTTTTCAAGGATGAAAGTCCAAGGTTGGGTAGTCTCAACTGTTGTCTGCAGGTGAGGCCCCCTGGGCAGTGTCACAGCATGGTGTGTGGGTGGGAAGGGTGCCAGCTGCTGGTTGCAGTGGCCAGGCCTGTGGTGTGGCCTCAGTTATGACCACCCACTCTAGAGAGGACTCCCTCTGTATATGAGTCCAGCACTGGTCCTTCCAGGGGCAGCAGCTCCACTGATTGGCCCCTCCCGTCAGGCCTCACCTCTTAAGAACAAACCATTTCCTATCATGGCCACACTGGGACCAAACCTCCATTACAGGACCTCCTAGGGGAGGACCAATTAAGACTTCAGCAACCTCAATTTTCATCTTATAATTAATATGTAATTAATTGAAATATTTGAACATTATTGCCCTTTAACAAAGCAGAATGTGGATAGGGATTTCTCAACTATTTGATGAACTGCTGCACTGTCCAGCTTGGCTGGGCACTTGGCTTCCTCCTGCAACCCTCCCATGAGAATTCTGTGGGTGTCATTCTTGTCCACAATGATTCCCACATTTACACATCATAATAATGCACACATGAAAGTAGAAACAGGAGGGAGAGCCAGAGGGCAGAGCAGCTGGATCAGGGGGGCGGACAAAGGATGGTATGGGAAAGGACTGGGCAGGAGACTGGGCACAGGGTGACATCCACACACCTCACTGCTAAGTGTGCTCAGAATGCACTGGCACCATTGAAGTAAAACTCCTCATTGTGGAAATGCTTACATTTAATATTTTCACATTAATTAGAATGTTTTTAACTTTAGAATTTGTATGAACAATAATCAATTTATTACATTATTTAGAAAAATTAAAAGTAAATCATAATTTAAAAAAGAATAAACTTCATAGAATTTCTGTAAATTTATGTGTTTGCTTATCATATAAATTTTGGTGCAGTGAGTCTTGAGAATCCTGAGAACTAAGAGTATAAACAGGCAAGTGTCCCTCAGTGTTTGGGGAACAGCAGTCCCTAGCTTCCTGCACCTGGAATGTCCATGATTTGATCCTCCACTGAGTGGTAACCAGCTTTGACTTAGAGAAGGTGGCCTGCTGCCCTCAGGGGCCTCTGGGCACAGGACCCACCCTGACACCTGGGTTTGGAGAAGCCCCTCTGGGAGGATGGATCTCTAGTGTCACCAGGGATCCAATCTCAGTTCACACTGAATAGACCTCCCTTTGGACCCAGGCAGAAGTAGAGAGCTTTGTTTCTCCTGCTGGCCACACAGGGATGTGTGTGCCACTGGGCTGCAGAGTCCTCAGAGTACAGCTTGGTGCTGGAGTGACTGTGCCAACTCTGCACTCAGCACTCTAACATGATCACACTCACAGAGGTTCAGTGCCCAACAGCCTTCCAACACTCAGGGGTCACACCTGGGCTTGCAGCTTCATGGACCCAAACTAACAGCATCTGTCCTTAGAGACAAAACCACAATTAACCCACATGCATAAGTCCCTTGTCTTTCAGTTGAAACTGGCCACCTTACACACCCACAGACTCCTCCCACCTCGGCCCAGGGGGAATTTAGTCTCAGTCACCCTTAGAAACCCTGGTAATGTGAGTCCAGGGGAGAGAGAGCAGCTGTGCCTACTGTTCAGTTTTGATGTCCACACACAGCTTGGTGAGACATTCACAGGAGCCTGAGACTCTGCCTTGAATAAAGAATCTGCCTTTTCTTCTCTTTCAATGGGCATATAGGAAAATGTTTCTGATCAACAAAAAATTTCTAAGATATTTTATCATGTCAACAATTTCTGAGATAAAATAACCAATCAGATAGGAAGATTTTAAAGATTTTATGTTCACTTCAAATAAAAATAGCAGCATTCTCTGAAACTTTATACTATTATAGAATACTTTGTAAACCCAACATTCTTATAAATCTGAATTATTACTAATCAGATCCTACACATTTCTTTCTGCTCCTGATTTTCCCACAACCCACATTTCCATGGTGGGAAATGGCCATGAGTTTCCTAGGGCTGCTCAATAGGCACCGCACACCTGGCCTGACTTAGAGGAGTTCACTCCCAGCTCTGGAGGCTCAAGTCTGGAGTCCAGAGGTAGCAGGCCAAGCTCTCTCTGCAGTCAAAGATGGGCCCCTTCCCTGCCCTTTCCAGGCTCTGCAGGTCCAGGCCCTGCTTGCCTGGTAGCAGCTGAACTCCAGGGTCTTCCCAGGGTGCCTGTGCTCTCCTTCTGCCTGTGCACTTTTGCTTGTGCCCTGTGTCCTCCTGTCATGTCATCAGTGGCCTTCAGTTGTCCCCTGTGCTTTGGGGGACTTTTTCTAACCACCTACCTCCAGCAGCCCTACGTCATGTCATGTCACATTCCCTGTTACTGAGTGATAGACTCTCTCCATGTTTTGGGAATGATATAATTAATCCATGACACTGGTAAAATGAATTTTTCACTGGAACCCATTAGAATAGTTCTTACATATGAACTGCATCAGCGACAATTGTGCATATGTCCTTTGTGTGTTGGTTTCCTGTTCTTTTATTCCCAAATCTGTCACTAGCATGGCTAATTAGAAGGCCCATATTTTCAGAAGCAGGACTCATAATAACTGTGTGTAGCATCACATATCAGGTGAAAGAACAGCAAATTCACAGAATGAAGCAAGACATGAGGGTTAAAAAAATGTCAAGTAGGTAAATATGACATGTGAAATTCTACACCCCTCCCCTAGATATTTGTCAGTCAATCTGGTTGCTACAGTGGAAATCAGTGTGAAGGTCAATGTCACTTCAGTTTCTCCTCCAACCAGTTTAACAGATCTTACTCTTGGGGATTTCCCAGAGCATAAAATGACAAGCTTCCTTGTTAAATTGGTCAAAAATCATACATGGCATTATTCTTTCAATTGCTACAGAATTCTGAGTTCAGGACAAAAGAAATTTGACCATGGCGCCAATCTGCAGGAGGTGAGGTGTGAGACTCAAGGTGACCAGAGGCAGGTTGTCATTTGTTCACCTGGGGAGTGACCATGCTGTTTTATAGTAAATTAAGATTGACATTTAGTCTGACCTTGAGCAGCTATGGCTCAGCCTCCTCCTCCAGGGTGAACCATGATTAAATGAAGGCCCAGGAGCTGCCAGTCAATGGCTTAGGAACTTAAGCCCTGATAGCTGAGTGTTCCTTGCTTCTCATGAACTGTGTAACCTTTTAGGCTGCGAACTCATGGGTGTGGCTGTCCCCACAAAAAGGGCAGGGGAGAGAGAAAATCCTTGCCTACAGCAAAGAAGGAAAAGGACCCCTGATGTGACCCAGTTCTACAGGTGAGAAAGACTTCTTTGGAAGATCCTTTTCCCAGGATCCATTGAAAATTAAGAATCAATTAAAGATTTTGAGTGTCAGAGAAAGTTTTATTTTTCTCCCTGTCAGGTGCTTTAGATTCATGCAAGGGCCCCTGGAGAGATCATTTCCAACACTTGTTAACATGGAGCTACCATAGGAGTCTGAAGTACCTGAAGGAGATGGGTTTGTTTGGAGGAAATTCCCTGTCAGTTCTAGTGAGTATGGGATGATCTCCTTCTCCAGGTTTGCTGGGAGAGAGTCAAACAGCCTGGTCATCACTCCTCAGAGATTGCCCTGGACACACTGACTACATCTTCATCTCTCTGGTGCTGTATTTGTGCTTCCTACTGGACTCATAGAAAGTCTATGTCTTTGCCAAAGATTTTCGATTTCACTATCAGATTCTCTGCCCACTACTGCAGGCAGCCTGGACTTCATCTCCTTGGTTTCCCTCCAGTCACAGAAGACATTTTATTTGTTCAATGTCAGTCCACACCTATCCACTCCATTGGTTCTTTCCACCCAGCTGCACCAACCAGGGCATTTGCATGCTGCTCCATGGGGATGACCTTCCGGCAAGGCTGACATCAAAGTTCAGTTCTAACCTGCCCTTGACTCACCAGGACTTCTCAGCTCAGCTTCTCTAAATGAGGCTCCCTGCTCAGCTCCTGGGGCTGCTGCTGCTCTGGATCCCTGGTGAGGACAGAGGGGATGAGGAGGGAGAATGGGTAGGGTGTGAGCTCAGTGCTTCCTGCATGTGTCCCTGACCATGTTCCTGGTGTAAGATTCATCTCAAAGAAAATGGGGAATGCGATGTTCAGATCAATGAAAGGGAAGACGTATCTAGAAGGAAAAAGAAAGATTTGTGTCCTGGTAAAGACTGGGACCTAGAAAGAGGAGATTTATGTGGTCAACCTCTAGACAGGCATTGGACATGCCAATTTCTATCTTATATGACTTGTATTTTTTTGGTCGGAATCCAAACTACATACACTGCACACATTAATGATTTAGTTATTAAAGGAACAAGAGAAAAATCATGAAAATGTTTCATAATACTGTGCATAAACTTTCATTTCTGTCATTATTACAGGATACAGTGGGGATGTTGTGCTGACCCAGACTCCTCTCTTCGTCCATGACCCCTGGACAGCCAGCCTCCATCTCCTGCAGGTCCAGTCAGAGTCTCCTACACAGTAATGGAGAAACCTATTTGAAATGGTTCCAACAGAAGCCAGGCCAAGCTCCAAAGCTTCTGATCTATAAGATTTCCATCTGGTTCACTGGGGTCCTAGACAGGTTCAGTGACAGTGGGTCAGGGACAGATTTCACACTGAGAATCAGCAGGGTGGAGCCTGAGGATGCTGGGGTGTATTACTGCTATCAAGGTACACATGTTCCTCACACAGTGGTGCAGCCCAAACAAAAATCTTCCTGCATGGGTGGCCCAGCTGCCACATGAGCTCTGGTCTGGGCAGTAGTTCAGCAGATTATCTAAGAGGAAGAAGCTGCAGCTGAGGGCTCTGGACCTTGAGTGCCACAGCCACAGCTAAGTCACCACCTACCAAGGTCCCAGCAGCTTCAGAAGCCCTGGCATGGCACCAGGGGAAGGAAGATTACTGGTGAAAAGATGTGCTCCAAGTTGAAATGAAGTAGGCCAAAGTGTAACTAGAAACCATTCAAAACTAGAGTTCTTCTGTCAAAACAACACAGGAAATAATTTTTAAATCATTAGTGTAAATTCATCATAACCCTAGTCTTGTTTTTCACAGGATTTTTAGGAAATACATTAATGGTCATCATCACTAAGCATTATGTTAACACCTGCACAGCAAACAGATGTGAATTGACATTAGTAACATCAAGGGATGTGGAGTGTAAGGGAGGGCAGTGATTTAACGAGACTGAAGTCAAATTGTCACCAGCTTGTGTTAAGATATTATAAATTTAGTGTGTTATATTTCAACCCAAATTCACCAAAGCAAGTAATAAGCTGTCAAATACATAGGAAAAAAAGAAAATGGGAAGGAAATCAAAATATTTTACCCCCAAATCCACTAAAGATAAAGGAGGAGATGGACAAATAGACATGAGGCAGAAAGAAAGGTTTAAAAAAATGGCAAAGGGAAATTTTTCCCCTCTGTAATTATGATGATGTAAATAAATTAATCTCCCGTTAAAATATGTAGATTTGCAACATTGATTGAAACTGTATGTCTACATGCTATGTCCAGTAGTCTCACACTACATCTTAGAACAGCAGAGCTTTGCTGTGAAAACACAGGAAAATGTCATAGGCAAATACTGAGCAAGAGAGAAGGAAAGAGTTTTGCTCTTGTCCTATATCTGTAAGTTTGTCAAAATTACTTTAGAGACAAAGGAGGAAATTATATAATGAAAACAGAGTCAATTCACCAAGCAGATAGAACAGCCACATGCATGTGCACTAAACATCAGGGCTCCAAAACACATTTAAAAACAGGAACAGTTAGGAGGGATAAACAGAGTATAATATAGTAACAGAGGGGACCCCACTATTGTACTTTCAATAGTCCCTGGGACAACCAGGCAGATGACAAGTCTGGAAACAGAGACATGCAGCAATGCCACCCACATAACAGACACGTAGGAAGGTTCACCCACAATGGCATGTTACATAATTGCTCAAGTGTACATGGAATTTTCTCCAAGATCCTGCATGTGTTAGGCCACAAAACAAATCTCAATGACATTAGTAAGACTTAGAACATAGAACATGCAAATTATCTCCCCTGAAGAAAATGATATGAAGTTACAAATTAACAGCAGAAAGTAAACTGGAATGTTCACAAATATGAGGAAATGAGGACAACCACTCCATTCACAATATCCTCAAAAAAAATTGAATACTTGGGAATCAACCTAACAAAAGAGGTGAAAGATTTATACAATGAAAACTACAGAACCCTAAAGAGAGAGATAGAAGAAGATCTTAGAAGATGGAAAAATATACCCAGTTCATGGATAGGCAGAACTAACATCATCAAAATGGCAATATTACCCAAAGTTCTCTATAGGTTTAATGCAATGCCAATCAAAATCCCAATGGCATTTCTTATAGAAATAGATAAAGCAATCATGAAATTCATATAGAAAAATAAAAGACCCAGAATAGCAAAAGCAATTCTAAGCAGGAAGTGTGAATCAGGCGGCATAGCGATACCAGATTTCAAACTATACTACAGAGCAATAGTAACAAAAACAGCATGGTACTGGTACCAAAACAGGCGGGTGGACCAATGGTACAGATTAGAGGACACAGAGACTAATCCACAAAGTTACAACTATCTTATATTTGATAAAGGGGCTAAAAGCATGCAATGGAGGAAGGATAGCATCTTCAACAAATGGTGTTGGGAAAACTGGAAATCCATATGCAACAAAATGAAACTGAATCCCCTTCTCTTGCCATGCACAAAAGTTAACTCAAAATGGATCAAGAAGCTTGATATCAAATCAGAGACTCTGCGTCTGATAGAAGAAAAAGTTGGCTCCAATCTACATATTGCGGGGTCATGCTCCAAATTCCTTAATAGGACACCCATAGCACAAGAGTTAATAACAAGAATCAACAAATGGGACTTACTTAAACTAAAAAGGTTTTTCTCAGCAAGAGAAACAATAATAGAGGTAAATAGGGAGCCTACATCCTGGGAACAAATCTTTACTCCTCACACTTCAGATAGAGCCCTAATATCCAGAGTATACAAAGAACTCAAAAAATTAAACAATAAGATAACAAATAACCCAATCAACAAATGGGCCAAGGACCTGAAAAGACACTTCTCAGAGGAGGACATACAATCAATCAACAAGTACATGAAAAAATGCTCACCATCTCTAGCAGTCAGAGAAATGCAAATCAAAACCATCCTAAGATACCATCTCACTCCAGTAAGATTGGCAGCCATTATGAAGTCAAACAACAAATGCTGGCGAGGATATGGGGAAAGGGTACACTTGTACATTGCTGGTGGGACTGCAAATTGGTGTGGCCAATTTGGAAAGCAGTATGGAGATTCCTTGGAAAGCTGGGAATGGAACCACCATTTGACCCAGCTATTGCCCTTCTCAGACTATTCCCTGAAGACCTTAAAAGAGCATACTACAGGGATACTGCCACATGGATGTTCATGGCAGCAAAATTCACAATAGCTAGACTGTGGAACCAACCCAGATGCCCTTCAATAGATGAATGGATAAAAAAAATGTGGCATTTATACACAATGGAGTATTACACAGCACTAAAAAATGACAAAATAATGGAATTTGCAGGGAAATGGATGGCATTGGAGCAGATTATGCTAAGTGAAGGTAGCCAATCCCTAAAAAACAAATGTCAAATGTCTTCTTTGATATAATGAGAGCAACTAAGAACAGAGCAGGGAGGAAGAGCAGGAGGAAAAGGTCAACATTAAACAGAGACATGAGGTGGGAGGAAAAGGGAGAGAAAAGGGAAATTGCATGGAAATGGAAGGAGACCCTCATTGCTATACAAAATTACACATAAGAGGTTGTGAGGGGGAAGGGAAAAAATCAAGGGAAAGAATTAAATTACAACAGATGGGGTAGAGAGAGAAGATGGGAAGGAAGAGGAGGGGGGATAGTAGAGGATAGGAAAGGTTGCAGAATACAACAGCTACTAATATGGCATTATGTAAAAATGTGGATGTGTAACCGATGTGATTCTGCAATCTGTATTTGGGTTAAAAATGGGCGTTCATAACCCACTTGAATTGAATATATGAAATATGATATGTCCAGAGCTTTGTAATGTTTTGAATAACCAATTAAAAAATAAATAAAAAAATAATTGAATAACCAATATATAAAATAAAATAAATAAAATAAATAAATAAATAAATAAGAACAGGGACAGCTAGGAGGGACAAACAGACTATAATACAGTAACAGAAGGGACCTGTTATTGTACTTTCAATAGTCCCTGAGACAACCAGATTGAGGACAAGTCAGGAGACAGAGACCTGCAGCAATGCCACACACGTAACAGACACATAGGAGGATTCCATCCAAAGTGGCTTGCTGCATGATTGCTCAAGTGCATATGGAATGCTCTCCAAGATCCTGCATGTGTTAGGCAACAAAACAAACCCAAATGATGTTATAAAGACTTAGAATATAGAACATGCCTATTATCTCCTCTGATGACAATGGTATGATGTTACAAGTGAACAGCAGAAAGAAAACTGGAAAATTCACAAATGTGAGGAAAATAACATACTCATATGTAAGAACTGGGTCTTAGTATATCTTTTACTCAGCTCTTCATCCCTGAGACACAAAGAGCAGACAGGAACAACTTAGTTGGTAACGCAGCATAGTGATGTTTTTGGCTTCAGAGATTCAATCCAAGGCCAACTGGCTCCATATCTCTGGGCTGTGAGTGAGGCAGAACATCATGGCAGAGGACATGGCAAAGAGAAGCAGCTTAGGACATGACAAGGTCTCCAGGGGAGGGGGGACAGGGGGCACAGGCAGAACAACTGTTCCAGGATATGCCCCCATGACCCACCTCCCCCAGCCTTGCTCCACCTGTCTACAGTTAACACAGGATCAGTCCATTCAAACAAAGATGGATGGATTTTAGCTCCTGAAATCTGAAGAACAGAAGACTCTGGGGGAATATCTCATATCCCTCTCATAACTTGCCACTCCTGACCTCCAAAATCTCATGTCCATATCATAGTGCAAAATGCATTTAGTCCATCTTTGAGGGTCCCATAATCTTGCCAGTTCCTGGGATATCTCAAGCCCCTTGTCCCATTGTTCATGGGCACAGTAACAATTTCACCATTACCTAAAAGTCCAAGTTCACAGTCTCATTGGAACCCCAAGGTAAACCCTTGGGGAAAAGCCAAAAGCAAATCCATTGTCCAGTGTCAGAGTGTCAACATTCCCATTCCAAAGGGGAGAAAGAGAATCTAAGGAAGAAGGGATGGAACCAAAGAAAGACTAAAAAATCCAATTGGGCAAACACATCCTGCATCCCCTATCCAGCACTTGGGCATGTGGCACAGTGAAGTTCTGTCCAAAGGGTTGGTACATGTCTCTGCCCCTGTGGACTTGCTGGCTGCAGCCCACATGGCCTCCCTTTCCACATGTCTCTGCTGGATTCAGAGTTTCCCTCAGCAGATGTCCCATGCTGTTGGCATCTCTCAGTCTCAGGGCCTCCACTGCAATGCCATCTCCATTCTGACATCTCCACACCTTGTCTTCTCAGGGGATGCTTCAGGGATTCAGCCCTGATACACCCCACCTGGCCTTCAGGGCCTCCTTTGAAATCTCAGTCGAACCTCATGATCCCCAACTCCTGCATCTTGCATTCCTGCAGAACCAGCTCTACGTGGTTGAGGCCCATGTCTGCTACCATCTTGAGCTGTCACCAAGCCTCCTGGGACCACAGATATACCACCCTCTGAGTGTCTGGGTGGCTGAGCACAGGAAACTACTTCTTAGACACCTCCAGGCAAGCAGGGTGCCTCATGTTCTCTTCTCAAATGGAATTTAACCTTTACTCCCTTAAGTCTGAGATGGGTGTGACCTTGCCAGTTCCTGAGATGTCTCAAGCCACCTGTCCCATTGTTCATTGGTACAGCACTTCTCATATCCTGTGCTAAGCACCTGCTGTGCAGAGCCAAAACCTGAGCCAGGAAACAAGCTCCTGACCCACCAAACGAAGGTCTCCCACCATCAACATCCTTCTGCTTCTGCCCATGTTCATTGTTTTATATAAAAAAACTCATCTCACCTTCTCCATGAGAGGGCAACATCCTGTCCTGTGTGCATGTGGTGATCTGGGACTCCTTTAAGGGCAGATGCAGTGTGGGAAGCCAGGTTGCACTGGGGCTGAAAGGGAAGGTCCCTGTCCTTCCTCAGCACCCTGCAGAGGCCGGGAGGAATAGCACAAGATGGCAGTGGAAGCTGGAGCTTGGGCACCTCTGGAACCCAGGTGTCAGGGTGGATTTTCTGTAAGCCTGGATAAATTGTGTCACTATCTGGCCTTTATAAGACTCTTAGATAAACTTTCTGACCCCTGTACAGTCCCTCACTCTTTGATAATGAAAACATCACTTACTTAAAAACTCCTCTCCCACACTCCCAGAGGAATGTGTGATGTCAGCTTAACCCTTCGGGACAGGACAGGGCTCCTATTGAGGGTAAATGGTCATCACTTGGACTCACTGTTCCTTAGCCTGAGGTTGCCTTCAGGTTCTCAATCCCAGGGTCCTTGTGACACCAGCCCAGGATGGAGCTCTACAGAAACTGTAGCTGAGATGTGCAGAGGGCTGAGTTCCTTCAGTGGGCCAGGGTACCTGTTGCTCCTCACTGGGGCTTTTCTCTCTGGCTGGAATCCCTGCCTGGCTTCGTGGTCACCTCCTTGGGTATGTGAGATCCCACTCACACTAGAGTTCAGTCATCTAGCAGACCATGAGGAATGGGAAAGGCCTTGGAGCCACTGGCAAGGAGAGCGGAGGCAGGGTGTGGCCTGGGACACTCTGATGGACAGTCCATGTGGTCCTTCTGAGCAAGTCCTTCTCACAGAGGACACTGACCTGCTGCAGACAGGAGAAGCACAGGGACAGGAGGGCTTCCTTGTTTGTCAAGTCGGATGAAGCCCAGAAACACAGGAAGAATCTGGACAGGAGCTCAGGAAACACTCAGGTCCTGCTCCCTAAGCCACCTCAGCTTCTGCAGTGGGAGGACCACGTGGTCTATGGGCCAGCGCTGCCCTGCCCACCCTGCTGATTTGCATGTTTCTTCTCAGAGACAACAGAACTGTGAACCAATTGAAGGGGTCCTTGGGGGAAGAGGAGTGTTCAGCTCAGACAATACCGTGGACCTGCAGGCTCAAATTGTCAGCTTCCTGCTGCTCAGTGTCACAGGTAGGAAAGAGAAAGCTCAAGACCAGAGTCCACTTCCCACATGAGTTAGTTGGAGCCTAAGTCAGGGTTTTTGTCTTAGTTGCTTCTGCACCTTGTCTGATGTGAAGACGTCCATGTGTCTCTATTTCTGCTAATTTCTCTTTCTTTTCATCTCTCCCACATGAGCATAGTGTCCAGTGGAGAAATTGTGCTCACACAGTCTCCAGGGCCCCTGGCTGCTTCCCAAGAAGAGAGGGTCACCATTACCTGCACAGCCAGCTCCAGAATAAGCACCAGCTACTTGCACTGGTACCAACAGAAGCCAGGGGCCTCTCCACAGTGACTGATCTATGGTAAGTCCAACCTGGCCTACAGAGTCCCAGCATGCTTCAATGGCAGTGGGTGGGACTCCCTACTTGCTCACCATCAGCAGCGTGGAGGCTTAAGATGTTGCAACCTACTACTGTCAGCCGTGGGACAGCTCTCCACCCACACAGTGATACAGACTGCAACAAAACTCCTTCAGCTCCTTGGGCCAGCTGCTTCCCCTTAGAGCCTGGCAAGGACTAGGGCAGTGTATGCAACTGAACCTCTGTCCTTTTCTGCAGTGGTACCATGGTGAATTTTTCTCAAGGGTGTTTGGCTTCTGGACAAGAGGAAAGTGCAGATGTTCAGCTGGGATGAGGTCCCCAGAGGGCCCAGCTGTTGTGACAAGTGTAGAGTTTGCTAATGATGATACAGAGCTCCTGAGTGGAGCATTGATCCGGGGGAGGAAGTTCCTGGGCTTCTGAACCACTGTGCAGGGGCCTGGAGAAACATTCCTTCCAAAGTGGTTTCCTGTCCGTGAGGAGCAACTATGGAGAGACAACCTCCTGCCCCAGGAACAAGTCACTCAGCACAGAGCAGCCATGCTCCCAGGGTGAAGAACTGTGGGGTGAAGCCATTATTGCCTCTTTTTTTGGGGAATGCTGAAGTTACATCTTTGCATGTTTCTGAAGAACGTGTTTCACTGTAGAAGTCGCCAAGACAGCCATCCAAACAGGAGAAAGTGACAGAGCTCCCAAGTTATGACAGAATGGGTGTCCTCATTCTTTTTCTGTGATTAGTAACTAATCCTTCTTTGGGGTGCTGATGCCAAGATAAATTTGTGGAAAACACCTTGTTTCAAACAATCTGTGCACCGGAACAAAGTATCTGAGGCAGAGACCTCAATCTCTGCACCCCATCCCATTTCCCTGAGTGACAGGAAGCCTACTTGACACCCTATTCCACCTAAAAGGTGTTTTGAAAATTTAAAATGTATTTGAATATTTCTAAAAATTTAAATAGTGAACACAGGCATCACAGAAAGAGAGAGTGTGTTTAGTGGAAGGTCCTGGTTAGGCATGGAGACTGAGCTCTGCTGGAAAGGCACCTCTAAGTTTTCTTTGCCTTCTAAATAAAATCAGCTCACACAGTCCAATTAACTAAAGAAGAGCGTGGCCAGGAGTCACCTCCATGATCTCTTCAGTGACAATGTAAAGGACTTTCACAAGGAACTGTCAGTTTTTCAGGGATCAAAAAAAAAAATACTAAATGGTAGTGAAGATTTTGTGTCATCATAGATTGGTCAGGAGATGCCCAGCCAATCACTCTCTGTGCCCTGGACATTCTGCCTATAAAATTGAGAGGTGGAATTAGGTAGTTTCTAGAATTCTTCCTCCCAGCTGTTAAGCACCTGGATCCCACTGAGAACAGCCCTCACAGGGCTGTGCACTTGCATGGGGTTCTGTGTCCCTGGAGTTCCCAGCAATGATGGAGGACCTGTGTTCCCTCCTCACTGCTGCATTGCTGACAGCTGGCTTATTTGACACTGTCCTCCTGCTAAGGACAAGGACTGTCCATCCAGGGTTCCCCTTGAAGGCTCAAGTGTGGGAGGTATCAGCCCAGTAGGCAGCCTCACCATGCTCCTGAGAAAGGGAGGGACCTCTCTGCTGCTGACC
Organism: Spermophilus citellus; assembly: GCF_964194105.1. Lineage (NCBI taxonomy): Eukaryota > Metazoa > Chordata > Mammalia > Rodentia > Sciuridae > Spermophilus > Spermophilus citellus. The sequence continues at coordinate 21,542,210 of NC_138193.1, forward strand.
CAGGGAACACAGGGGCCATCCCTGAGTCCAAGGACCTCTCTGAACCAGCTGTGGAACTAAAAGACACAGAACACAGGATTTTCTTTGCCTACACATGGACAAACCCAACTGAGCCCATTCCCTGTGAGAGCTGCCTCCATAGAGTCCTTCAGCTTAGGTCCAGGTGGATTTGATATGCAGAAATGTTCACTGGTTTCCAATCAGAGGCAGCACATGGCAGGTCTGAATACTTAGGGCTGTCACTAAGCCAGGTCTCAGGGTTCAGAGGGCCATCCTGAATTTTCATGTGTGCATTAAATCCATGTAAGTCTGCAGAGTTTAAAAGTACCCCAAATACTTTGTTTCCTCTAGGATTGAGTGGCAACTTAGAGGCTACTTCCACTGCAGATGGAGGGCAGAGGTTGTTTGTTGTTTATATCAAGAAGGGAAGTCAGAATAGGTCAGAGACAGCTTTAGAAGTGAAGTTATTTTTTCTGCAAAATCTATCTTGACTCATATAATTTGTAATTTGATATTTCAAAGGAAAAAATGCTAATTGAAGGATATTTGATGAGGAAATCATTTGGGAGAATGAAAGAGGACATTTCTGGAAGTAGCCAGGTGAGTCTTGGTGCATTAGGTACAGGCCCTTCCAAGTCTGCCCTATGTAACTCTTGAAAATAGCAAAGGTGTGGCTCTGTCTGTGCCCAAATAATAAAATTATAACACTCAAAATCACACTGTCTTACCTGACTCCTGCTTTAAAATAAGGATAGAGTCACAGGATACTGGGCCACTCCTCCCACACACCCTCTGAGATGAATGTATCTTGTTCCCTGCACTCTCACCTCTCCGTGATTTTCCAGCCTCGTTCCTGACAAGCCCTGGCTCCCCAGGGTCCTCTTCAATGAGGAGCTGACCTGGGGCAGAGGGGGCATCTTGTCAGCTCCCTGGCCAGGCTGGCAGCCCACACAGCATTGTGTGGTCCTGAGTCCAGGACGTCCTGTAAGGTTGATCTGAGCAGGTGGCTGAGGAGGATGAGTGTAACAGAGGTCTGCTCAGTGGTCGTCTTCTCTAGACCCCAGCTGAATCTGCTTCGCATATCCCTCCACAGAGAGCCCCATCTCATAGGCACTATTAATGAACCCCCAGGAGAGGAGACTGGTCAGCGGGAGGGAGAGGAAGCATTCCTGGCAAGATAAGGACCCCATCTCATCTCCTGTGCTTTCTGATGCTCTTCATCTCAGATGAGCAAAGGAAGGGGACATGGTGCTCTGGGCCACTTTTCATGGACATTTCCAGAAAGAACCCACTGAGCATGTGCCTGAGACAATCTTTCTCCAAAGGAAATGGATTCCTCACCCCAAATGTTTCCTTTGATTAGTGAAGTATGTATGTTGAAAAGTCTTATGAGATTGCAGGTGTAAAAATGCACACTGCCCTCACCCAGTCCCCAGCTCTCCTGGCTGTCTATCCTGGGAAAAGAACCACCATCACCTGCACAACCAACCCCAAGGAGAACTCCAAGTTTTCTTGGTACCAGCAGAAACCAGGCAGGGCCCCTAAATTCCTGGTACATGACACATCCACCCTGGTTTCAGGAGTCCCAGCATGGTTCAGTGTCAGTCATTCAGGAGCAGATTTCACCCTCACCATCAGCAACATGGAGACAAATGATGCTGACACTTATTACTGCATTGAGTGGCCAGGAGACCACAGTGACACATCCCCAAACAAAAACCCTCACAGCTGCAGAAAGCAGTGGCACCTCATGATGCATGAAGCCCAGGGTCCTGGGTGTGACTACCACTCCTCTGAGACATCAAGTTTGTCCTGTCACCTGCAGAAACACATCCTGATTGTACTCAATGACCCAGCACTGCTCTTCCATAGAAAGGTGGAGGAGCTTGTTGAAGTCCCTGGAGGATTCCAGGAGGAAGGTCAGACATGGAGCATGAGGTATGCTTTGACTGAGCAGCTGCCCTTCCATATCACGTCTGCATGGAGCCATGAGGACACAGCAGATGTCATGACGGAATCCTACCTCTCCTAATGGGAATCTGAGTTCTGGAGGGAGATAGTCACAATTAATTATATTCATAACTAAGGATAAATTCTAAGCTGAAGGTGCCCTTGAGAGAATCTGCAGCCTCACTCCACATAATGCAGGGTCATGCACCAGACAAAGGTTGAAAAGGAGAGAGGGGTCATGCCCCTCAACCAGAAGACCCCAAAGCCCACTCCTACTCAAGATGGAAAACACCTCCAAATATGCCTTTGGCAGGAAGCCCAGCTTTAACTCATGGGTCTTGGGGGGACATTTATCCAAACCAAAGCTCAGATTAGAGGTTGTGTCCTGTGCCACCCAGAGGAGCAGAGCAGTGCGTTCAGCTTGTCCTGCTTCAGAATAATGTCTCCTCTTGTGTAAGCAACAGAAGATGAGGACCAGAAGACCTGAAATCCCAGAGTGTCTAGGTCATAGTTCTCAGAAAACAGGAGGTACAAGTTTCTGTCATAGAAAATTTGCTGTGAGCACTGGGTAAAGGATTCAGGAGTTAGGAGTCCTGGTGTCTCATCTGTTGTGCCCTCCAGACAGCACAGGTGGCAGCTGGGCCACCAGCAGGAGGTTTGTGTTCAGGTCTGCACCCCTGTGGGAGGAGCACAAGTCCCTTGGATACAGTGATGCACTCCATGGTCCTCAGCTCCTCCCTGCGGATTGTCAGTGTGAAGTCTGTCCCTGACCCACTGCCACTGACTCTGCCTGAGACCCCAGAAACCTATGTGGACACATACTAGGTCTTCTGGAGCCTGGCCTGGCTTCTGTACAGCCCAATAGACATAGGTGTTTCCATCAATGTGTAGGAGGCTCTGACTTAACCTGCAGGAGATGGAGGCTGGCTGGGCAGGGATGATGGGCAGGGAGAGGGAAGTGTGCGTCAGCACAATTTGCCCACTGATCCTGAAATAATGACATTGAAATGCAAGGTTATCTACATCATTAACCATTTTCATGAATTGTTGTTTCTATGAGCTTGAATCAATTTTTGTGTGCATTATTTTGATTCTTTCCACCCAAATATTCAATTTCAAAACAGAAGCCAGTTAGCTCAGGTCTATTTGTTCTCTAAGATTCTCCCAACTTCATTTCCCTCTTTCTCTGTCTTCACCAGAGCACAGCTCCTTACTAAACCTCACCTGGCCCATCGGGAGGACAAAACCAGCACATCTCCACATGGATTCCCAGGGTTCACCCCCCTCCTCCTTCTCTTTCCTCATCCCCTTGGTCCTCACCAGAGATCCAGAGCAGCAGCAGCCCCAGGAGCTGAGCAGGAAGCCTCATTTTGAGAAGCTGAGCTGAGGAGTCCTGGAGAGTCAAGGGCAGGTTAGAGGTGAGCCTTTATGTCAGCCTTGCAGGAAGGTCCTCCCCAGGGAGCAGCATGCAAATGCCCTGGTGGGCCCTCTGGTGTGGAGAACACAATGGTGTGATGAACATCTGTCCTGTCAGCAAGTTAAAATGGCAGGTCCTCTCTTAGGAAGCTAACAGAAAAAACCTGGTTCCCTGAGTGGGAGAACGGACATGATTTACAGTTTCTTCCTGTTTTTCCTTGGAGATTTCCAATTTTTTATTACTTTCCCAGGGACATATTAGTTTATTTTTTAATAATGCCAAGTTTCCATAATCCTGTGGCAAATGTTATTTCTTTGTGCACATTAGTATGAACCATCAAGGCTTGATTACTTTTAGTGACATAACACACACAGAGCAAAGGGCAGACACTTAAGTGTGACATGAATGGATTTTAAAATACAGTCCTGACCCTGGAGGAGCTTCAGGAGATACCATTTCTCCTTCTGCCTCCTGCTGCCTACTCCCCATCAACAGCCTCCCAAGGTGGCTCTATTCTGAGATCTAGCACAATTGCTTGGGTCTTCCTGAACTTGAACTTCATGTGAAATTCAGTGTTGCCTTGTGTCCATGGCCTCTCTTGTTTCCTTACCATCTTTAGTCCTTCCTTGCTCCCTGTGGCTTCCAGACCTACCTGTGGTCATTTCCTAGGGTCCTAGAGGGCTTCTTCTGGGGATTTAGGTATTTGGGAAGCAGCAGGAAGCAGCAGTCAGCCAGAGGGAGGTGAAGGGCTCCTGGTCTGCCCACAGCAGGGCTCAGCCCTCACAGTCTGCTACTTTATGAGCAGCCACAGGAAGGACACCTCAGGCTGCAGACACAGGGCTGGGCAGGAGAGGGACCAGCTGATTCCCTGAGGTGACCACTGCACACTGCACCTGTGCTCTGGCCCCACACTCCTCCTTGGCTGCACACAGTCACTAGATGCCAATCAGACATGAAACCATGGAAACAAATCCCCCCTATTCTCCTTTTCAAGCTCCTCCAAGCTCCCCTTTCACAAAACCACATGTGATTATGCAAAGGGACAATAAGCATGGACACAGTCCTGCTGAGGAGTCCAGTCTGGGATTTCATCCCAGTGATTTTTTCCCCCACTAATGCCAATTTTATGTTCCTGGACCTAATTTCAAATTCCTTTCTTTTTTGGGGGAGGGGGCCAGGGATTAGTTGTCATGTGTCTTTATTTTCCTACCATCTGTGATGTGTTTTATGCTAGTTTTTTTGTTCTTTTCTTTCCTGACCTTGACACTTTCAAAGGTACAGATAGGCTATTTTTCAGAATGGCTCTCTGAGCAGGTTTTTCTGTTTTTTTTTCTATTGATCAGATTCACATTATATAAGTTTATAGGAATGCTTCAGAAGGAATGATTCTCCTTACCACAACATATCAGGGGTTATAAGTGACAATGTGACATTTCTGGGGAGGATAAACAAACATGACTGTGAAGCACTCTGTGTGAGGGAAATGAGGTCAGAAAACCTACCTGGTCACAGCTTTTCTAGTATTATGAATAGTCTTCCTCTAGCTGAGCCTATGTTTTTAAGATTCAGTTCTGTTTGAACTTGCTCTCCAATAAAGAAGAATGAAGAAATAAATTGTTTCCACTGAAATGACAAATGATTCCATGATGGACACTAATGGCTGAAATGGAAAAAGGACCCAAAGAATGGGCTGATTAAACCATGGGAGAGTCCACTAGAGAACAGCCATAGTTGATTCATGTATTTGGATAAATGAATGAACATTTCCACCACTCGGTTTCTGCTGAAGTCAAATGGACATGTGGAGCAGGTACAGAGCTTCTTCCAAGGGAGAGAGGTGTGGAGCTGCCCTTGCTGACACTTGCTGCACCATATCTGGAGTCACACAAGGACAATAAGCCATCACTGCTGAGGAGAAGTGGATATGGCTGGTGAGCAGTCCAGAGGAGAAAGCCAAGGTCACAGGCCACACAGACACAGCTCTCCCCAGTCTTCCTCTTTGGAGACACACATTTGCTTCCTTCAGTGGTAGCATCCCCCTGAGATTTATTATTTCATCTCCCTGAAGAATGCATAGCTCCATATATATGGCAGTTGTTTCTAGAATTCTGTGGTTTTCCTTGTTTTCAATTTTGGTTTGACAATCAACAGGATTTGGCCCTTAAATTTTTATGGAATGAAGAACAGAGGGGAGGTGAGAGGTTATTCTAAAATTTAACAGCAAAGAAGAACGACCAGATATTAAAGGAAAACTAAACTTGTTAAGGAGAAGTGACAATGTGTCTGGGACAGTGGTAAAGAGCCGAGCACTTCAGGACTACAGCATAGGGAGGGGGACACCAGTTCCTTAGAAGAGAAAATGGAGGAAGGCTGAAATGTGCCCTCTCTCATATTTGTAGCTCAGATTTACTTGACACACTGTCTGAGAAAAAGTCCTCAGCTGGCAGCCACTCCCTAAAAGTCTGCCTACTCTTCTCCTTGGTTCCCAGCTGTTTCCACCTCAACCCAACTTGGCCCTCCTCTGAGCAGAGTGCTGGCCCCAGACATGGGCAAGGCAATGCTGTTGAAAACCTGTTTTATCAGATTACCAGGACTTGGAAGAAACAAAGTAGGTTTATTAGGAACAATTCCATTTTGGAAGAGGTATGGCCAGATATTTAAAAATGGGTCAGAATTTAAAATATTTACTTTCCAAAAAAAGGATCATTTAAAGGTCATTACTGAGCATCAACTGCCAATAATTAGCATGAACAAACAAAGATTATACATAGTCATCTACTCCCCCATTTAGGCTCATGAACCAATGTCATGGAGGTCCTTCTTTTGACTCCTATAATGTCACTCACTTTTCACACAGTTCATGTGACCGCTGGCACTTGAAGGCATCCAACTCATCAAGAGGGCTGGACACTGTTGACCCCCATTATTATATCCACACCATGAGACCAGAGTGACACCCGCCGTCCACCTCACCACAGTGTACCTGACCAACACTGGAAGGCTGGGAAGGTTCTCCTCTGTGCCTCTGGGATCAGTCCTGTGTCAGCCAGAAACATGTGGAGATCTCCTGAGAGCTTTCATGGGTGCTATAATTCTTCTATGATACACCATTCAACCAAGCAACTCATTTACAGAAAAATAACCAACTTAGTGCACTTGACCATGATATTATCATAAATGCAGGTGCAGTGGTGTTAACAAAGAGAAACCCACACAAATCAAGCTATGCTGGCCCTGGGCCCCGTGGAATTGATTCCCTGTCCTTCTTGGAGTGGAGAAGGCTCAGAAGCACTGGTCCTGTGTGGTTCTATTTCTCTCAGACATCGAATATTTGCTCTTCAGAATTGCTGGGTCATCCCCACCCTCTCTATTGTGCCCATGGAGCACCTTGGACCCTTCTCTGTACTCACTTTGGTTTTCTGGTCAAAGTTCTTGATCCAAAAGATTGTCATGGTCACTCTTCCATTAAACTGAGTGAAATGATGAACACATGGTCATCAGATCCCATAGGAAAAGGGACTAATTGTGAAGAAAGGGTCCCATTTTTGAGGCTAGCACTATAGATCCTGGTGATCAATGGCTAATAGGAATCTATCAGGCATTTTAAGAAAGTGAATGAAAAATGTGTCAATTCTGGAAGAGCTTCAGGAATAGTCTTCCTGATAACTTTGCCACTGGTGACAACTGGTAGGAGAGTTGAGCTGGTGTCAGCATGGAGCTTCAGGTGATGCAGGAGGTGGCCAGCACAGGTCCAGGCAGCATCGTGTGACCTGCAGGAATGTGACCTGCAGAGGAGACAGGGAGATCTGACCTCCAGCCACAGCCTCCTGGTCAGCCTCAGACTGAGAATCATGGGGTCCAGTCTTTTCATTTCCTCACTGTGATGTCATAGTGTCACCTGGATATGACAGAAGCCATCCTGGTTCTTAAGCCAAGATCTGATCATGGCCATGGACTAGGATCAGGAGGCAGGGGACCAGGTTCAGGCTACTTGCAGTCCTAATTCCTCACCACTGGGCCTGTGTGTGCCGAGGTCAGGAGACAAAACCACATATGTGGCAGGTGTGTCTATGAAGCTCCAAGCTGCTCTTCCCACTTGCTCTCCTCCCAGCAGCACAGCCCAGGCAAAGGTGGGCTCTGAGGCCTTCACCTCAGGATCTTCCTGTGTTGATCTCAGACAAGTGGGGTTAGGGGAGCCCAGCAGTGAAAGAGCAGCCCCTGCCCATCAGGTGAGAGCAGGTGGGCTTCAGGGAGAGCAGGCCTGCTGGAGGTGGGACTCTTAGGTGTGTGATCACCACTGCTGGGGCACACACACACTCACAAACAGACACACAGACACTTACACAAACACAGACACACACACAAACACACACTCACTCTCACACACAACCACATTCACAAACACACACTCACTCACTCTCACACACACACATACACACACACATTCACACACCCACAGACACACACACATACACTCACATACACAGACACACACACACACTCACACACACATACACACACACCCCACAGTAGCCTGAGATTAAGGTTGGGTGAGAAATCATGAAATGGCTCATAATGGTAGGCATTAACTTTCATTTCACTCTTATTTCAGGACCCACAGGTGCTACTCTGATGACCCAGACTCCTCCCTCTCTGCCTTTCAGCCCTAGAGAATTACAATCCACCTCCTGCAGGTCCACACAGAGCCTTCTACAGACAGATAAATACATTGATTCTTGCAGAAGGCAGGAGAGTCTGTGTGGCTTCTGAACTTTTTGGCTTCCAATTGACTCTGGGTCTCAGGCAACATCAGTGGCAGAGGGTCAGGGACAGATTCATGCTGGACCTCAGGACACTTGAGGCTGAGGAGACTGGTGTTATTGCTGTGTGGTGTGCAAGCTATAAAAATTAATTATAAAAAATTAAGGTATAAAACCCCACAAACCTCCCTGCTGGGTGGCCCAGCTGCCACATGTGCTGCTTGTCAGGGGAGAAGCACCACAGATTCTCTGTTGTAGAGAAAGATCCTGGGAGCTCAGGGGCACAGAGTGCAGTCAAGGACTCTGGACCATGTACCTAGCTTAGAGCTCAAGCTCTTTTTAAGACCTCATCATAGAGGCAGGGCAGGAGCAGAAGGGAGGGTGAAGGGTCTTCAGGAGCTTCTAGTCAACCCAGCATGATGGAAGGGGAGCTGAATGACATCCCATCAGGTGCCTTCACCAGGACCAGGCTCAGAATCAGGTGGTTTGTGGCAACACACAAAAAAAAATGTGTTTTCTTTAGCGTTTATATTGGTGTAAACCTCGTCTGCACATGGCTGGACTTGAGCAGGGCTGTGATGACCTCCTCTCCCTCACCCTTCTTTGTACTTTCTTTATCTATGGCCCATGTCTCTCTCTAGCTCAGGGTTGGGCTCAACATTTTACACCACTCTCCCAGGAAGGCTTCATGTCAATACTTTTGACCATTTCAGTCATGGGTTCTGAAATAAAAAAGGTGTGTTATGAATCCATGGATATATTTTTAAATAATGAGCCAAGTGTGAAAGAATTACAGAACATGAAATAAATGCCACATTCCAAAAACTATGGGTGGGTGTAAGAATCTGTAAGCCAATACTTGCTCAAATGGAGAAAAATACTATTATTCTTAGGGCCATAGCACTGAATGAGAAGGTGAAGTGGGCTGGTCAAAAGGTCAAGTGTTGTTCAGCACACATCCAGGGCCCTCTTTGGCTGGGGTGGACACACTGCTGGGGTTGGGCTTTACTTAGAAAACTAGATGGAATCTCTTCTCTTTCTCAGAGAGAATCTCAAATGTCACACACCCTGCCTGGCCCTCAATGTTGTCCTTTCCCACTGCAAGCCTCATGGAAATGTGGTGTGTTCTGCACTCTCCAGAGGCCCAGTGACTCAAGGGACAGTGAAGCTCCTGTCCAAATGTGCTTCTCTCACATCACATAATCCTAGACCACCCAGTGGGGCAGAGGAGAGTTCCCATAAGGTGACCCTTCCCATAAGATAAACCTGGGATAAGTCCAGAGAGAATGATAACTCAGGAGGGACCATTTGGACATGATGGATAGGAGGTTGACCAGGAGGCAAAGCTGAGCTGGGAAGATGAGCAGACATACAGGAGACCAAGGCCAGGTCCCTGACATACACAGAGATTGTCAGTGCAGAAGCACAGGAGAAGAGGCCCCATGAGGACTTGGCATGTTTCCATTTTTGCCAACCCTGACCTGAGCAAAATGCCCACAGGAGAAACCCAGCCTGCTGTTGAGGACTCAGCCAGGTCAATCACCCTTGCAGCTCAAGGCAACTCCCAAAGCCCAGTCAGGTCCTCTTCCCTAGTGGAGCCCCTCTGCCAGGGCCATGCCAGAGTTCTGGGGACACTCAATATGTTAAAGAGGAACACAAAAAACAGGTAAACTTCAGCTCACCTAAAAGGTCTACTGTGTCTCAGAAATTGTAGGTCTCCTTTTCATTTCTTCCAAGGCTTCTGAGTGTGACAAGCTTGAGTGTAAAGTGGTTATTCATGGTTATTTTCTTCTGTCCTTAGTGCAGTGATTTTGATGGTCTGCTGAGGCCTGCTACATTCTAAGTGAAAGTGGAAGTTAATTTTGTAATCTAAATATAATGTATGGATTCTAGTTTTGCTACTGAGTTTTAAACATCTAGATCTAGAGACAGCAAACCTGTATCCTACATGGACATAAATGGTGAAAATTAAGAAAAGCCTAAAGAAATGATGATGGTTGAAGCCGAGCTCAAATGACTAATAGGGTGGGACTCCATATTCCAGGGTAAGGGCAGGGCCATTATGCTTCATTTCATCTGTTTCAAACAGTGTTCTCCTAACTACAGTGATCCATGAACAAGTGTGCTAATATTGTATAACAGGATTTTTTTTAAATGAACTAAATGAACAAATTATCCTACTTAGTAAAATATACTGTGCTTAAGGTTTAGTCTTCCAATGTAACATATTCCATCAAGAATACAACTAAAGTTAAAATAAGTAATTTGTTAATGTATTGTAAAGAAAATATTGCAGAGCATTAAGAAAACTCAATCCTTCAAATTGAAAAGAATGATCTCCTTAAATATATATTTTTTAAATTTACATCAATTTCATCAAGTAATAGGTTTTTTAATTGATGACAGGGTCAGAGTAACACTATTTAAGTAAGGATTTCTGGGATTTTTTTTCCCTATTGAAACATAAAAATAAAATAAATTAAGAAACTGAAAACTGAATGGGAAAACCTGATAAAAATTCTGATTACACTCCAAATTTTTCTGAAACATTAAAATGAAAGCCTTGTCAAAAAAAGACTACTTTCATTACAGCAGGAATCACCCTGGACTTTTGTACACCTTTCCCCGCCCCATCTGTGTATGAAGAGGCAGTATAGAGAACAAAGGGCCCAATTACCTGATCCTCCCCATGGTCCAGGAGGAAGAGAGCAGAACTTGCTTGTGACTTTCTACCTCATCTATTGGCTGCCTGGTGGACTGCTCACTCTATCACATGACTCAGAACTCAGACAGGGACAAGGGAAGGGCTCAGGTCTCAAGTGAGGGAACTGTGGACAGTAGTGGTGGGTGCCACTCTGTGACCACTGCATTAAGGAAAAGGGATCAGGAAACACACAATACACCCAGGCCCTAAAGAAGCTTCCATAGAACCCTCAGGATAACCAGCTCATTTCTAAACAGCCTTGGATTCTGGGGAATTTGGAAGGGGAAGCACATACTCAGGCACCTGCATGCCAATGAAAGATCAAAGGCTTTACCCAGGCAGACCCAAGGCCTCAGATCATCAATGAAGGCGTTCCACATCAGAATTCAAAGAGTGGGGCCAGTGAATGTTTAATTCAAAGGCTGAAGTTCGACAGAAGATGTCAAAGCACACAAAGGAAAAGGGAAACATGAGCCATTCAAAGGAACAAAAATCTTTAGAAATAATCCCAGCAGAAAAAGACATTATAGTGACAGGACATCACATTTCCAATGTCTGCATTACAGAGACAGCTTGGAGACAGGTGATGCCACTGTCCATCACTATTGCCATGGCATGGGGCAGTCTGTGTGCCTGTCAATTAGCATCTTGGTGACAGAAGAAATTGTGCTGATACTGCTTTTAGACCAGTGCTGTCTCACGTGGAGCACACTAGCCACAGTGACTCTATGAACTTAGATTTAGTTAAATTTTACAATGAACATTTCCTTTGCACTTGGTTCTTTCCTGTGCTTCATCTCATAGGCCATGTGTGGTAACAGCTGCCACAGGGGATAGCTCAGATGCAGATCTCTTCATCATGGAAGGAGATTCTGTCGCCCAGTGTTTGTCTAAAAGATTCACAACATCTTTCATGGTGCTGCAGCTTACAACACAAAACTCCCCAGACACTGAGTGGCTTCAGGTCTTTCCCCACTAGATGTTGTGGTCTATACTAGGCTCTAGAAGGCACCTGGGGTGATGGGAATGGGGCTGCATGGACAGATCTGGACTAGGAGAACAAGATTCCAGCCACCTCTGACAGTATGCCCTGCAGCCCTGCGGAGCCTTTGTAAATCCACACCTGTGGCATCTCACCTGGATCACAGCATCCTGGGACTATTTTATTTTCTGAATATGAAATTATCTGTTTGTCTTGTGCCCTCAAGGTAATGTCTGCATCAGAGGAGGGATCATTTTCTGTTCTCTACAGAATCCCTCTGGTGACTGATGCAATAGAATGAGCTCCATCTGGAAGACAGAAGGGACTCCAGGAAGCCACCTTGGTACCATCTGTGACTGTGTAAGATGTGATACCAAGCAGCAACCAGTATGTGTCAGAACAGACCACAATTTGCAAAGAGAAGCTTGATCTTGGAAATGCTAGGTAAGTAATAGTGATACTGTCCTTTACCTACAGGTAGATTCCCAGGCTTGAATGGGGACTCTGTGTGGCCAGGAGGATGTGGAGGACCTTCCCAGGGACCAAATTGTGGGGCAAACCCTCTCTGGGTAGGTGCTCTAAGATTGAATGCTCAGCCTTGCCTTTGCACCCCTCCACCTAGTCACTAATGCCACTTCTTTAGTATTAGTAACACTGCCCCCATTCATATGCTGAAGCCTCACCTCATTGTCTGTGTGTTTGCACAAGTGGTCTATAAGAAGGAATGGCGGTTAAACAAGGTCATCCAGGTGAGTCTGATTCCACAGGAACTGTGTCCTTCTGAATAGACGTCCAGGGAGCTCTCTGTCCAGGGAGCTCTCTCCATCCCTATCAGGCCACAAGGAGAAGCTGTGAGGACAGACAAGAAGGGAGCCCTAGGAAGAGAGACGATGACAGAGGGGTCATCTGCTGCCCCTTGACTTTGGAACTTCAGCTACAGAGCCTCAAGAAGACACATCTTTACTATCTGAGCCACTGAGACCAGGGAGATGTGTCTCCTTAAGACAGTCCCTGAAAAGCGACAGAGGCATGACAGAAAGGTTTGCCTTGTCCCTGACACCTCTCTCTCTCTCTCTCTCTCTCTCTCTCTCTCTCTCTCTCTCTCTCTTGTTCTCTCTCCCCTCTTCCAAGCTTCCTGAGGTGAGCAGCTCTGCCCTGCCACAGAAGCCCTGCCATGGTGTTCTGCCTGCACACAGACCCCAGCCAAGGTGCCATGGTCTGTGGCATGAAACCTCTGAAACCAAGAATCAAGGTCAGTCTTTTCTCAGGGGGTGGTAGTGCGGAGGTGTTTGCTCACAGTGGTGGGAAGCTGATGAGCACACCCTGCACCCTGTTAAAGCAGCTGTTCCTCCTACATGGTCAGGACAGTCAGCTGCTCTCCATTTCACTAATCTCAATGTGTCTGGTGCTGCCACCTACTGGTCTACTTTGAATTACAAGTCATTTGTCTTTTAATGGAAAGGTTGTAGCACATAATTGTTTCTCTTTAATGGGCTCAATGCTTTTGCCTTGGCTTCTGCTAATACCACTGTAAAAAATAACAATTATTTTTGCATATTGAATTATTTTCATCATTTTCTGTTTGCTCTTTGAAAATTTCCCCCTGATCTCAGATTCAATATAATTCTTGAAATATCATCTCCACATATCATGAATCAATCACTTTGTGGAAACATAATGAGAGTTGGGATAATAGTGGCCATAAGAGGGTACTGTTGTCTGTTTGCAGCTGTCCATGATCATCATCACCTTGGGGAGCACATATCACAGAATCCATTTTTCTTTTATGGGTTCCCATAGAATTGATCAATTGGGGCACTCATGTGACTCACAAGCCAAAGTGAATAATTCTACACCCACAAGCACCTATTGTCAAAGGCATAGACAGAGGAGATAGGAGACATCAGTAGAATCCCCAGGTGATGAGGTACAGGAGGCTGAGAGGACCATCTTCAGTCTGGACCTCTCTGGAGGACTCTGAGAATACAAAATTAGGCAGTTTTTTTTTTTTTTTTTTTTTTTTTTTGTGTGTGTGTGCCAGGCATTGAACTCAGGTGCGACTCAATCATGGAGCCACATCCCCAGCCGTATTTTTGTATTTTATTTAAAGACAGGGTCTTACTGAGATGCTTAGCACCTTGCTTTTTCTTGAGGCTGCTTTGAACTCATAATCCTCCCAAGCCACTGGGATTACAGGTGTGTGCTACCATGCCCAGCTCAAATTAGGCAGTATTTATAGACAGAGGAGATATCAGAAGAATCAGAAGCTGCTCATGGTGGATGTTAAATCTGTTCTGGATCCTCTGCCTCTGACTCTGGATGGGACCTCATATTGGAAAAAGGTTGCAGAATACATAAGGAATTTGGAGCTTTCCCTGCTTCCTATTGATATCAGTGTCAATATCCAAGGTTCTGACTTGCCTGGTGTGACATTGTGATTAGGTGTCCTTAAGATGTAGACCTGGATTGTGATTATCTATATCCACATTTGGTGTTCCTTGGATTTACAGACTATAGCTCCTCTTCTGTATTCCTCAATAATCAGATCAATGTCTTCAGAAAGAGAGGTCCCCTCTCTTACAGAGCTCCTCATTGAATCCCTTGGATATACAATTGTCTTCCTCAATTTATGGAGAATTACTACTAAATTCTTCTTCCATTTATGAAGACTGTGTCATCTGGATGTCACATCTGGCATCTGAGATTGGAAACATAAAAACCAATATCCACATACTGAACCTTGTTATGAGAGAATGCATTTATAGACCAAGTACAATGAACCTCACTGTGCTGGGTAAATCTCCAAGGGTTGAAACTTCCTGCTTTAAAATAAAAGTAGCAGGATCCCCAGGAGTCACATGGGCACCCTTATGTCCATGCTGTGTCCTGACTGGAACTGAATTCTGCACAGATGGTGACCACCCAAAGAAGAAGTATTCAGAGCTGTATTCTGGGCACATGCAAATCCACAGGGCTTGGCAGGGTTTGGCACAGATGCAGGACTAGCTCTTCTCACTCATTCAACAGAAATTCAGTGTCTGCCCTTTTCTCTGGGCCTCACATATTTACCCACAGAGTATGTTCTAATTTGAGGGGGACAAGAAACAGCCTCAGTCTTGCCCCATCTGCATGGCCTCTTAGTTCCCTCTCCTTCAGTTTCAGCACATTCTGAACTTGCTAGATTCCATTTATGACAGGAACTATCCATTATGACAGAATTCCATCATATGCATGAGTGTTCTAGCTCCTTTTCTTGGTATCCATCATATCACTGATGCCAGAGCAGCTTCCTCTTTACTCTGAGACCCTGACACTGTGGATCACAGAGGGAAGCAATAGGAAAACATGGAGAGCCACAATCTGTTTTAAAGAGTGTTACCTACCTGACCCAACTGTTATGTATACCTAAGCATCTTTCTTCCTCCATCTCTGAAGGCTTGGTCCCACTACTTCCATCAAAGCCATCCAACATCAGGGATTTATCCCTTCCCATCTGAGCACTGTGAGATTCTGTCCTAGCTGCTCATGATTACACATATCCATGCCTGCTGTCCCTGGATGCTCAGGTTCATGCTTGTGCTCACTATAGTCTCATAACCCAAGTCACTGTCTTTAGAAATGGAGGTCCTTCTTCTAACAAGTGCTCATCAATGCCCTTGAATGTCCTGTGATTCCTAAGTGTGCAATTCTGCCATCACCAATTATCTAGCAGTTTCTTAAAGAACCCAATTCTAATGGCTGTTTTAGGACTGCAGGACTCAAGCAGGGTGAGGGAGAAACATGTGTGAGTGCAGTCTCATTGGTCCTGTGGGTTAGTTGTACTTTTGGCTCACTGTGGGCATCCAAGAAAGAGTAAAGGGCAGAGTACTCAGAGGGATGATGTTCCTATGTAAGGACCAGAGTCGAGACATGGTGAGGGGGACATTCTATGAGGCACAAAGTAGAGATGGCCGAGAAGTGGTGTCAGAGTGCAGCAGATGTGTGGGTATGTGGGGAGGAGTGGGGACAACCTCCAGAACCCACATTTCCCTTCATTACCTGCTGAACTCTTTTTCACTTGCTTACCTGCTTCTTTATCTCTTTACTCTGCTTAAATCCAGGATCGCTGCATGCAGTCATTAATAACTCTGCTCCATTCTAAATTAGAAGAGATAGACAAGATTAGAATATGCAGGTTTCAGGAACTTTGTAGATTCAAGGGTGTCAATGAGGAGCATTGCAGAGAGGGAACCTCCCTTTCTGAAGACTTTGATCTGATTACTATATAATACAGAGGAGGAGCTGTGATCTGTGAATCCAAGGAAGATAAAATGTGGATATAGATAATCACAAGCAGAGATAAGAAGGTCACTCTTATTCCTCTGGTAGACAGAGACACTTCCTGACCTTGGATGACTTGGATGTATGTAGAGGGACACAGCATTCATGGACAATCTCTTGCTTAGCTGGAGGTGAGAAGAAGAATAAGAATGATCATTCTTATAAATTGTGACACACCCCCCACTGTATTTACATTGATTTTCTCATTCACAGTAAGGGCACCAGGGAAATGGAGCAAAGAGAAGCTGATCTCATCTCACTAATATCTGTAGGAGCTCAAACAACCCTCATTTAACTTACTTGCAGTTAATGGATTTCTCTCCTGACTGATAGCCCCTGTCAGGATGAAAAGGAGACCAAGGAAGCACATGGCCACCTTCCAAAGATCAAGTAATCCTCTACACCCAGGGCACAAGGAGGATGCTGTCCTTTGTCACCCAAAAGGAACACATCATCCACAGCCAAGTCCATGGTGACCTGTTTACTCTAGGGACACTTGGATACCCTGGACATGTGCTGAGTGACTGGCAGAAGCCTGCCCTGGACCTGTGCTTAGCCCTGCCCAGCCCTGCTAATTTGCATGTGCCCACAGCACAGCCCACTGCTCTGAGGACTTCTTAATATGCTGGTCACATCCTGTGAAGGAGTTGGTCTGAGACCGGAAACAGCATGGTCATGAGGGCCCCTACTCAGCTCCTGGGCCTCTTGCTGCTTTGGCTCCCTGGTAAGAAGGGACAGCACTGGGGATTTAATCAGCCTACTGTGTTCAGGGATGCTGGCAAACATAGAAGTGCCTTTTAATGTGAATATTTTTTTTTGTTTGTTCATATGTTTTCAATGTCAGGTGTGAGATGTGACATCCAGATGACACAGCCTACCTCCTCCCTCTCTGCATCTCAAGGAGACAGAGTCACCATCACCTGCAGGGCCAGTCAGAGCATTAGCAATGCTTTAGCCTGGTACCAACAGAAACCAGGGAAAGCTCCTAAGCCCATCATCTATGCTTTAAACTGTTTGCAACCTGGGGTTCCCTCGAGTTTTAGTGGTAGTGGATATGGGACAGATTTCACTCTCACCATCAGCAGCCTGGATCCTGAAGATTTTGGCACTAATTACTGTCAGCAGTATTACAGTTTCCCTCCTACAGTGACACAGGCCATGACAGAATCCTCTCAGGGAGCAGAAGTGTGAGGCTGGGCTGCCCCAGCTGCTCCTCCTGCTGCCTCCACCTGCTGAGGGCACTGTCCAGAGGCACCAGGGGGTTTAATAGAAAGAGCCAAAGAGAATTCTCTGTACCCCCATTCCTTGCTCCTCCTGTACCCAAGGGAAACAGACATGAATATGCTCCCCTGAAATCAATGAAAGCATTTGTTAGACATGGGGAATTGGGTTATGGTTTCCATTCAATTCATATAACAAAACACAAGCCCCTAATGGTGTCCCAAGTGAGAATTTTCTAGGTAATACAAACAGACATCTAATCCGCCCTGTAATGTCCTGGGGTCTGTAGTCAGAGAAGATGACACAAGAAACAGGGATCCCTGCTCTCACCCAGAATCTAGAGAGAATATTCTACTGAAATTAAAGAGTGCCCAACCCTGGGGTCCTCAGAGCTGTGCAGAAGGCCTGAGGTTGTGTTCTGGAGCTGCCCATGGACTCTAGTACTCACCAGGTGATTCTCCTCTTCCCCTGCCTCCATGTGTCACCTGCAGGAGACAATGAATGATGCACTTTTATGACTTCCAAATGTCAAGGAATTGCCTCCACTGAGACATTCTATCAGAAATCAATAAACACCTGTGTTCTGATCCTGAGATTTTAGAAATAATACCTTACATCAACAAAGGGAGGTGGGATTACAGTAAAGATTCAGGACCTGGAGATTTTCCTGAATATTCTGCAGGAGACCAATATAATCACTACGGTTCTTAGGGTGTGAAGGAAGGACTGTCACAGTCAGGGGGTGGGACAATGATGAGAGGTCTTGAGAGAAGGAGCAAGGACCAGGAGAAGGAAGTGAGAGAACCTAGGAGCTGGAAAGCCTGGAGCTGGATTCTGTCCTCAGGAGCCTGCAGAAGGCACCCAGCCCTCCTGCCCTGGTTTCAGCTCACTGGGAATCTGAGCTCCAGGTCTGTGAGAAAACCAGGCTGGGCTGCTCTTAGCCTGGGAGGTGATGGTGGTCTGTAGGAACAGCAGTAGGTACTGAGGCAAGGGAAGGGACAGAGACACCCTGACAGTGGCCATCCACTGCCGCCCAAACATTGTCACATTAGTGTCATTTGGTTTCTACTTTGACATGAGACAGAAAACCTTTTACCCTAAGAATGGATCTTTCCAGAGCTCTTCTGAGGTGGAAATTCCTAGATAAATCTCCCCACATGTGGGGTCTGCTCATAGCAGGAGAGAGGAGGGTTTTGCTTGCTCTCTGCTCATTGGTCTCCATTTCAGCCCTTTGGATTAGATTCACAGGGGAGAGTGAGAGGGGAGGACTAGGTCAGCATTGGGGGCAGAAGGCAGGAGGGAGGGTCAGGGCAGTGCAAGGCACACCCCTGCCCACTTCTGGAATGAAGGCAGCTAGGGCAGGGAGGGGTGCAGAGCTGTGTTTTGCAGAAGAATCTGCAGAGGCCTGAGTTTCAGGTCAGGTCAGCAGGGAGTGGGCAGAGGCAGCAGGAGCTGAGATTCCCTGCCTTCAGTTTGGATCCTCTCATCCTACCTCACAGGCCATGCTGCACCTTTGGGAAGACTGTGGCCATGTGGAAGAAATGCATCTAAATTCAGATAGACCTGGGTTCAGAGCCAGCCGCAGCCCTCACAGTCCATGTGACATTGTTGACTCCACTGTGCTGGGATGACTGGCTGCCTCCTCTGTGGAAAGCTGCAGCAAAAATATCAGAGGGTTAGCATTTTTTCATGTACTTGTTAAGGATTGTATATCCTCCTCTGAGAAGTGTCTGTCCAGGTCCTTGGCCCATTTGTTGATTGGATTGTTTGTTATCTTATTGTCTAATTTTTTGAGTTCTTTGTATACTCTGGATATTAGGGCTCTATCTGAAGTATGAGGAGTAAAAATTTGTTCCCATGATGTGGGCTCCCTATTTACCTCTCTTATTGTTTCTCTTGCTGAGAAGAAACTTTTTAGTTTAAGTAAGTCCCATTTGTTGATTTTTGTTATTAACTCTCGTGCTATGGGTGTCCTATTTAGGAATTTGGAGCCCGACCCCACAATATGTAGATCGGAGCCAACTTTTTCTTCTATCAGATGCAGAGTCACTGATTTGATATCAAGCTCCTTGATCCATTTTGAGTTAACTTTTGTGCATGGCGAGAGAAAGGGATTCAGTTTCATTTTGTTGCATATGGATTTCCAGTTTTCCCAACACCATTTGTTGAAGATGCTATCCTTCCTCCATTGCATGCTTTTAGCCCCTTTATCAAATATAAGATGGTTGTAACTTTGTGGATTAGTCTCTGTGTCCTCTATTCTGTACCATTGGTCCACCCGCCTGTTTTGGTACCAGTACCATGTTGTTTTTGTCACTATTGCTCTGTAATATAGTTTGAAATCTGGTATCTCTATACCGCCTGATTCACATTTCCTGCTTAGAATTGCTTTTGCTATTCTGGGTCTTTTATGTTTCCATATGAATTTCATGATTGCTTTATCTATTTCTACAAGAAATGCCATTGGGATTTTGATTGGCATTGCATTAAACCTATAGAGAACTTTTGGTAATATAGCCATTTTGATAATGTTAGTTCTGCCTATCCATGAACAGGGTATATTTTTCCATCTTCTAAGATCTTCTTCTACTTCTCTCTTTAGGGTTCTGTAGTTTTCATTGTATAAATCTTTCACCTCTTTTGTTAGGTTGATTCCCAAGTATTTTATTTTATTTTTTGAGGATATTGTGAATGGAGTGTTTTTCCTCATTTCAGTTTCAGAAGTTTTGTCGCTGATATACAGAAATGCCTTTGATTTATGCGTGTTGATTTTATATCCTGCCACTTTGCTGAATTCATTTATTAGTTATAGTAGTTTGTACATGAAAAGATGCTCACCATCTCTAGCAGTCAGAGAAATGCAAATCAAAACCACCCTAA
The DNA here is from genome assembly GCF_964194105.1 of Spermophilus citellus. Lineage (NCBI taxonomy): Eukaryota > Metazoa > Chordata > Mammalia > Rodentia > Sciuridae > Spermophilus > Spermophilus citellus. The sequence continues at coordinate 21,562,444 of NC_138193.1, forward strand.
GATACCATCTCACTCCAGTAAGATTGGCAGCCACTATGAAGTCAAACAACAACAAGTGCTGGCGAGGATGTGGAGAAAAGGGTACACTTGTACATTGCTGGTGGGACTGCAAATTGGTGTGGCCAATTTGGAAAGCAGTTTGGAGATTCCTGGGAAAGCTGGGAACGGAACCACCATTTGACCCTGCTATTGCCCTTCTCGGACTATTCCCTGAAGACCTTAAAAGAGCATGCTACAGGGATACTGCCACATGGATGTTCATAGCAGCACAATTCACAATAGCTAGACTGTGGAACCAACCCAGATGCCCTTCAATAGATGAATGGATAAAAAAAATGTGGCATTTATACACCATGGGATATTACACAGCACTAAATGACAAAATAATGGAATTTGCAGGGAAATGGATGGCACTAGAGCAGATTATGCTTAGTGAAGCTAGCCAATCCCTAAAAAACAAATACCAAATGTCTTCTTTGATATAATGAGAGCAACTATGAACAGAGTAGGGAGGAAGAGCAGGAAGAAAAGATTAACTTTAAACAGAGACATGAGATGTGAGGGAAAGAGAGAGAAAAGGGAAATTGCATGGAAATTAAGGGAGACCCTCATTGCTATACAAAATTACATATAAGATGTTGTGAGGGGAATGGGAAAATAAACAAGGAGAGAAATGAATTACAGTAGATGGGGTAGAGAGAGAAGATGTGAGGGAAGGGGAGGGGGGATAGTAGGGGATAGGAAAGGTAGCAGAATACAACAATTACTAATAGGGCATTATGTAAAATTGTGGATGTGTAACCGACGTGATTCTGCAATCTGCATTTGGGGTAAATTTGGGAGTTCATAACCCACTTCAATCTAATGTGTGAAATATGATATGTCAAGAGCTTTGTAATGTTGTGAACAACCAATAAAAAAAAAATATCAGAGGGTGTCCCGGGATAAACCAAATGACTCATCTTGAAATATGATGCTGTAAACACACAGTCACAGAGTCTGTGGAGCATTAGGATGTTGATGAGGACACCGGGAGCCACAGTCTGGTGTTCCCTGAACCCCATGGGTGTGAGTTACCAACATCTGCTGTAACACTTACCAGAGATTGGAGGTTACAGTAGCATTACCACAATGCCCCACAGTGCTGCAGGCCAGACCCCAGTGGCCAACACCAGGTGTGGAGGTGACAGGGGACATCTCTGGTGGCTGCAGCCCATGACTCTGTCTCACCATTTATCACCCTTGAATTTCATCCTTCCATCTATGTTAAGTGTCTCTTTACATTTTTACCTGATTTTTATGAGGACATTGGGCCTGCATTTTGGGCATGCCTGGTTAACACAGGATAATCTCTAATATTTAAATAGCCATCATTTCCATTTGCAAAGGCACTTTTCCCATATAAGGTGTTATAAAGCCTTCATGAAGTAGAACCTAATACCATGGCAACCACACTCAATCACAACCCACCCAAAACCAACACCGATGTGCATACACACCCTCCACCCCTCCCTCCCCCGGGATTTCCCTGCTCCACCCCCCCTCAAGAGGAAGTCCCTTCCCTTCCTAGTGTATCCACCCCACTGTGCACACTCAGGCTCACACAGAAGGACCTTGCTTGGGATTGGCTTAAGGACCTGCTCTGTCACAGTCATCATGCAGAAGGAAATACAGATCTGAAGTGGCCCTTACCCACCTGAGGATCAGCTGTCTCTCTGGAGGCCAGTTTTGGTCTCTACAGACACTTGGAACTTCCATGGCCATGTGTCCCCCAGGCCTCAGAGAGGGTTTGCATGGCTGTGGCTCAAACAGGATCCACCTGTGCTTTGCATCCTAACCCTTCAGCTCACTGTGGACAATAGAGTGGGTGAGGGTGGAAGGACGTGAGTAAATTTCCCAAACTACGGGAGTGTCTCCCTTGTTCAAGTTAATGGGTTGTTTTGGAGCATCTTAACAATGTATTTTCTGGGCATATCCTAGTTCAAGGGATGGAAGACATTCCTGAATTATGAATACCATGGTCACTTTGGCTAAAGTAAATTTCCTTTCACATGAAGCTTCTTGCTCACATCCCTTGTTCCCGGGTCAGTGGCAGTGGGTTGGGGGCTAAGTCATGACTCCCAACCCCAGTGAGGAGCCTGTGGGTGCTGCACAGAACTTCTGCCTAACAGCAACACTCATGTAGGGTCAGCCCTGCTGCTCACTGAAAGTGTAACCTCCATTATAGGTATTGCTCTGAGTAACCAGAAAGAAAAATGTGAGGGCTAATCATAATGTCCCCAACAAAATTTATCAGTGACCACGAACCCAGAGATACTGAGAGTCATCATGGCTAGAAGGAGTGGCCCATGGTCCTGTGCACCCCTCAACTGGATCCTAGAGCAGCAATACCTATGCAGGAGAGCCCTGTCCCCATCTCTGAGAGCTGACCTACAGGCTGCTCCTCACAGGTCCTAGAATGTTGCCTTTCAGATGTTCCAGACAGCCTGGATCCCCAAATGATGCAACTTGTGACCCAAAGAAAATGGCTTGGGCTGTTCAAGCACTTCCCAAGGGACTCTGTGACCTCTTCTGTTGAATTTCCTCTCTGTGTGAGATGCAATGTGCAGAAGGGTTCTGTGGCTGTCCTACTGTAGGATGTAGGCCATTCGGGGAGTGATTTCCATCCCTTAATGTTAGGGTTCTATACCATCCCAACCATTAATCATGTGATCACTGTCAGAGAATTCAGGTGGGTTTTGTAAAAGAAAGGGATGGCCTGATACAGAAGGACACAGGAAGTTGTCCCCACTGAAGGGATTGCTCTTTAGTAGGTCTGAAGATGTCACCAGAAACTAGAAAGAAGGTGTGGCATGAGCCTTGAATGTTACTGCTGCCTAGGGATTTAAATACACTCCCTGGTGTGGGTCAGGCAGGGTCTCTGTCTGCTCAGTCCAAACCACCTGAGTCCCCAGAGGCCCCAGAGGCAGAAGGGTCATCATCCTGGGTCTTACTCAGAGCAGGGAACAGTCAGTGCTCAGCTTCCAGTTAGGTCATTTTTCTTGTCAATGAAGGTCAGAGCTGAGAGACCCCAAGTTCTCTTCCAGCAAGTCAGGCTGACCTGAATACACTGGTGTGGTTAGGTGAGTGAGGTGACGTTGGACTAGGCAGAAAATAGAAATACCTATTCTAAAATATTTTTTGAATGATAAAAAGTAAAAAGAATATAGTGAGAGTCATTTATTGAAGGAATCAAATATAGTCATGGCCTTCAGAGAATTCAGAGATATTTTAATTTGTGATAAATGGACAATTTTCTTACATAAAGAATAAAAATTAATATTCTTACTGTTATAGATATGTTTTTGTTTATGTTGATATATGTATATATGTATATTTTATTTTTCTTTCTTCTGATTTTTGTTTTTCTGGTTTTGGGGGAATTGAAACCAGAACCTCTTGCATGCTATGCAAATGTTCTATCACTGAACTACATCTGAACCTATAGCTAGATACACTTTCAGAGATATTTTAAAATATTGGAATATTCTGTTGCTACCCAGTGATCATAACTTGGGTGAGTCTCTAAAGTGAGAAGGTCATAATCAACTCTAAGGACAACAAAGGAGCTGGTGACTATCGCACTGTCCAAGTGCACACAGCAGGCAGGACTGGATTTAGGGGTCCTGTCAATCAGCCTCCTGCTCTGCAGCCCAACTCAGTTCTGAGCAGAGGATCAGACGTCCTTACACCACACCCTCTGCACTCCCAACATTGGGAAGGCTGGGATGTGCTTTCTGCTCTCTGTGAAGCCACCCCAATCCCCACAGAGTCACAGTCCCAAACACAAAGCCAGGCCCTCTGTTGGAAGGCAGATGCCCTGATGTTACTGTGCTACTCCTCATGCAATTTACCTTCTTAAGCTTGTTCCAGGAGACACAAATCTCTGACTCTTCTTAGAATTCATCTCCAGGATCTGGGAATATCTTTAGCACTGGTGCAACTTTTACTTTTATGGGATGTAGACAAAAGAGTGCATTCTGGTTTTTTTTTTGCCTCATTTTTGATGATAACTGAAGGCCTGAGACTCTATATATCCCATCTTAATCTATGCATATTTGTTATCTATTTCATTTACCTAGGGAGCCATTGGAAGATCAATAATTTTGGTTCATAATAGGATCCTTTATTTATTTATTTATTTTTTTGCAGTGTAAGAGAATTTGAGGAAAACACTCCTTGGACAACCAACTAGTGGCATCATTTGTGTGTCATGTCCCCTGGCTTTTTCATGATGTTACAATTTCTTCCCAGGATCTTCATTATCCCTCAGCTTGAAAAATCTTATAGGATGCTACTCCACACTCTCTACCCAGGTTGTAACATGAGCAATCTGGAACCTGGATTGGCCCAGATGCTGTGTCTCCAACAGGAGCCAAGCAAGAGAGAAGCAGCTGTGATAATTAACCTTCCATATAACTTTTAACTGTAAAGTCAAAATTTAATGTAAAATAATTAATTTTTCTCCATGTTGCTCAATTTACTACAAAATTTCAAGAAGGACTATAGAGTTTGTTTCCACTTTTATGCTGATAACTAATCCCTCCTGGGAAATTGACATAAAACACATAATGGTTCCAGGAAAATCAGAGCCTCTTCGTGTTTGAAAACCAGAGTGATTTTCCCAATAGAAATGATACCAGTGAGAAAATTTTTAAAAAAGACTTTTATTACTTAACTTTCTCCTGTTTTCTTTTGACTTTCTGTACAGAAAACCTCCTTTTGATCTTTTTCTCTAAACCTGACTATATCCAGCCTGCATCATCTCTCACCTGCATGACTAAATTTTTTGTAACTCCTTGAATGTTCTTCACCACTACCATGTGCATCTCCAGTACATGACCTTAAGAGGAGAGAGATTGGCCATGAGGGGGTAGAAAGCTGCAATTAGATTTCCAGTAGCAGCAAAGATCAAGTAATTGTACAGCTTACTGTAACTTGTATCGCAACTATAACCCTGGGATGAATATAAGAGTGAACTGACTGAGTGTGCTGCAAAGAAGACCTTGGCCATGGATGTAGAAGTACAGAAAAATGAGAACCACCTACTGCTGGTGAGCTGCCAAGGAACTGCAGCCGTGGTCACTTGTGGTTCTTTGTTACAGTGAACAAACCACCCCTCCTAAAAAACCAAGAGAGACTCTCCTTCCAGCCGTAGGACTAAAGAAGAGCTACTGGGGGATGAAGAATAAAGCTCACTCATTTTTCAAGCTTCCCTTCCTTTTTCTTTACTGTATTTATCACAGAAAAATACTACAGATTTTTCAAATCAAAATTATTTATTAGGAACTAGAGTGTTTCAGGATGGACTGAAGTTCAGACTCAAGAGAGTCTTGTGAGCAATATGTATTCTACAAGTACAACATTGCCTGACAGATCAGTATTCTCCAACTTAGCATGGAGCATTTGCATTTTAACAGCACCCCAAGTGATTCTTCTGTTTTATAAACATGAGTCAGCAAACTAGCATTTGAAGGAAGAATTTTCACCACATTTCCATATATATATATATAACACATGCCAGCCCTTTTTTATTTTTTTATTTTGTGGCAGCATCTTGCTAATTTGCTTAGAGCCTCTTAAAGTTGCTGAGGCTATCCTTGAACCTACCACCTTCCTGCCTCAGCATCCCAGTAACTGGGATTATAGGCATGCACCACATGTCCAGCTCTGTCTACTGATGTTTTTAACACAGTTAATTACTTAGTACAGTGCAGCACATATAGGAGACCATAACCCAATTCCATGATTATGTGTCCTATAAACTAGTAAGGTAAGACCAGGCAAGATAAGGGTGGAAAACTGACCACAGGGCTTGAATTTCAAGTCTGGATGTGACCCATGATTGACAGACAAGTCATAGGCATGAGGCAATTGTGGGCACAGTTAGCAGAGCAGGCTGAGGACAGTGACAGAGCACCACAGGCTACACCCACTGAGAAGGCCTTTGCAGAGGAAGTGGGACATGAGAATACTTGTGACCTAGAGGAATAGAAAGGAAAAAAAGTCCAATTCTGAAACAGATCACCATGCAAACGCAAAACTCAGACCAGAAGCAGCTGACTGGAGGGGCTGCTGGACAGGGGTGGTTAGAGAGGCCGACTAAGTCTGGAGGAGACAGCTGGAAAATACTGTCCTGCACATTGAGCCTGGGAAGCTCTCGGGTGAGTGAGCCATGGGGCAAGGTGACATCACCAAGAGCAAAATGTCAAGGGCAGCATCATCAGGCACAGGAGAGGAATTGCTCTGTCAGGGCCTGAGCACCCTGGCTCTGGGCCACGAGATGCAGTGGGAGCCTCACGTTGACCAGAAATATGAATCCAAGTGTATGGAGATGTCAGGGAGGCAGATGTCCTGGACACCTAAGAGCAAGTTCCTGACAGTCACCCCAGAGACTCAGGCCAAGGCTTCCTGGTGGTCCACACTCAGTGCGGCTGCTCTACTCAGTCTTCCCCAGAGTTGCACATTCTTCCACAACTGTGCTGGAGATGAGGCTTTGATACAATGATGAGAAACAGGGCTGAGCAGGAAGGAAGCAGTGTGTGCAGCCGAGACTCGCTGACAGAGGCCCTGGGAGGACATGTGTGGGAGGCCAAAGCACTGTGGCAGGAGCAGAGAGCACAGGGGACAGCAAGAACAATCCAGCTCCTCAGCCTAGGGCTGCTGGTGGTGACAGTGAAATCTGTCTGTGACCCACTACCACTGAACCTCAATGGGGCAACAGGGTCCTGGGTGGGTGTCAGCAGTTAGGGTCAGGTCTCTGCTATTCTTAGTCCCAGGCTTCTTTCTGGTTGGACACAATGCTGGCTGGAGGGGCTGGACTTATGGCTCAGAGGTGAGTGCTTGCCTTGCATGCACAAGGCACTGGGTTTGATCCTCAGCACCACATAAAAACAAATAAAGACCTGTTTCCACCTATAACTAAAAATAAATATTAAAAATAAAAATACTGGCTGGACTTTCTAGTGATGGTGACCCCCTCTTGGGCAGACATAGCCAGGGAGCCTGGAGACTGATCATCACAAGGTCCCCACAGGTCCCTGCAATCAAGAATATACAAGGACCACACACCGACTACCAGTGTATTAAAATATTTCTCAAATGTAGATTTTTTGATTCTTAACAAAGAATCAGGTTGGTTTATATGATTTTTCTTTGTGCACGTTGCAGTCACTGTGTACTTTTGTCAGAATCACACTTGTGTGAACCTCTCAGCTGAGTCCCAGAGCACCATGCAGAGGAGGATCTGGGCTGTGTCACCATCTTGCTGGTTCTCACCATCTGTGCTCAGTCCCTATCTCCAGGGAAAGTGTGTTTACAGAGCTCTGAGCAGCTGGCCATGAGCCCCTGGCGGCCTGCCAAACACCAGAGTGTCAAAGCAAAGTCCACACGTGGAGAGGCCAGAGGACAGGTGTCAGAGAGGACAAAATAGGGCCAGAGCCAAAGGAGAAGGGATCACGTGCCAAGGAAACCACCAGAAATCCAGGTGCAGCTGCAGTTTTCATCAACCTTCCCAATGAAATGTTCTCATCAACTGTCTGCTTTCAATCAGCTGCAGTTGGGAGAAATGAGTCATTTTAAATCACACTCTCACTGCAGGTGAGCACAAACTTCCAAATGTTATTGAAACATTTACATGTGGTTTCGGTGCATGGAATATGCTCCTGTCACTGGACACAATAAGGACAGAGAACACAACCTCTGTCTCCATCCCAGATCTCTTCTGAACTTCAAATACACACTTCAAGTTCCTCTTTGGCCACTAGAAGGCACGGGGACACATCCACCCAGCCCTCTGGTGCTTCCCTCAGCAAAGACACTTCTCAGAACAGGAGCCACCACTTGAGTGAGAATCACCCTCATCACTCCCTTTATGTCACCTGGCTTCTCAATGGCATCGCATGTCCTCCACAGTCCCACTGTCACTGATGGATCTAAGGTGCCAATGGCTCCTCCTGGGGTAACAGGTGACAACTTCAGGTCCCAACCTCTGGTAGGACGGGTCTTCATTTATCCCTACCCAAGATGAAAACTATTTATAACATTGTGCACCCACAGCCTCATGTCCAGTGCGTGTCCCAGGGATTTGAACACATCAGGCAGAAACCCTGGCCTCATGGAAGTTTTATTTTAATATCATGGGCAGGCAATAAAATAGCAAATAGTGTTTTTGCTCTGCTGTTACACTGCTGCTTTGACACCCTGCCCTGGAGCACTGACCTCCCTGAGGGCAAGTGGGGCACTGAGTGTTTAGGTCCTGTCCTTCAGCATGGAAAGACTCAGAGGAAGAGAGGAAAAGTCAGCAGTTGAACTGTGTGCTTCCTGGGAAACAAAGTCACATGCAGCATCATTAATGGCCCTTTGTCCCTTGACCCATCTGTTTATTAAGGACATTGTCTTTCACTCCATCCCGCTCCTGCTTCATGAGTCCACACAACACACAGGCCAGTGCCCAGAATCTGTGCTATGTCACCATCTAGGAGGACAAACTGGAACCCCTTTTAGCAGAACATCTTGTACTTCGTCTAATATTTATTTTTGGTGGAGATCACTCTGTTCTTCCTTAATCTTTCCTCTTTATTTTTTTTTTTCTTAAAACATGAGATTTTTCCAGACAAAGGGGGGAGTGAATCATTTTCATTGTGTCCTCTGATCTGTTCTCAGTGCTCCTTAAACTCTGATCTTCTCCTTGTGGGTTCTTCAAATCAGAGCCCCAGTTAGAGGTGGGAGAGCCAACATGTCCTCTCTTGTTCCAGGCCACTGCATTCCCCTTCCAAAGCTCTCAATTGCTGTTTGGCAGAATTATAGGTTTGGGGGACACTCACTCTAATGCTATTCCAAAGTTGCAATGGGGAAGTTTCACCTGTCAGAGAGACCATCTCTGTGCTGGTCCAATGGCCAGATAGGTCAGGGAGTGGGCAGGCTGGCCTGCATAAGCCATCCTTCTGGGAACTAGCTGTGGTCACATGAGAAGGGCCTTCACTCCTTCTGAGTGCAGTGCCCCCACTGATCTAGGGTCCTTCCAGTAGGTGCAGATTCTAAAAGTTCTACCACCTCCTAATATCACCAGATTGGGAACCAAGACTCCAGCTCCATCCCTTGGGAACAGGCAATAGCAATTGCAATAAGAACTGGTCAGGGTTATTGCAAAGTGATAAGAAAAAACCTTCTCTTTTTCAACAATAGAGGTTTCTTCTTTGAAAATTTTTGAGGAAACTTCAAACTTATGAACAGCACAAAGTTCTTCTTTCCCACTGAAACATTTGAGAGTCAGCTTAGACCTGATGGCCCACCACATTTTACTATGTGCCTCCTCCTGATGACGTCCTACTATGCAAGCCAACACCACATGGAATCACGAGATCAGCCTCAGCAGGTTGTGCATCCAGTTGTCAAGTCCACCTCAAATCCTGTCACTGTCCCCATCTGCCTTTGGTCAGGACATGCTGTTGTCCCAGTTCACATGCAGTCCTCAGTGGCAGGTCTCCAGACTCTTTCATTCAGGAACATTTGCAGTGTTCCCCTGAACATCAGGACCTTGTCACTTTTGAAGAGGACACAGCAATTGCCTTATAGAATGTCCCCTGTAGGAGTTGCTGTCCCTCTTGATTACAATTCACAAGTCAATCTGTGGTAGTGTACCTGTTGTGCTGATATGAGAAAAGACCACTGACTGGGGGTTTGAACAGCAAAAATGTATTGTCTAGCAGTCGTGGGATCCATAGGTAGAGAGGAAAGTACCAGCAGGCTGTTCTCCTTGGAGGCGTCTCTGAGTTTCAGGGGGTCATCCTTCTGTGTGTCACATGGTCTTTCACAGATGAATCTGAGTTCTAAGTTGTTCTTTCTATAAGGCCACCAGGCACATTTAATTAAACCAGACAGAAGACCTTCCTTTACATAATTATCCTTTCAAGCACTCTGTCTCCAATCTGTTACACCCTGTGTCACTGGGGTCACAACTCCAACATTTTAGCCTATACTACACAGGGATGTCCAGAGGCAAAGCTGTGAACCTGATTCAGGTGGTAGCACCTGAATTCTCTGCTGCACATTGACCTTCCTCATTTATGATAAGAAGGTATTTGTGGACAATATCCTTGATATTTCACAAATATCCCTTTCTTCATTAAGATAGAAGTATCAATTCATAGATTTGTATTTTATTCAGTGGTTTATAACATATATTCATCATTGATTCTTTTGATGCTCAAATATTTCCAGTGTAACTAGATGGATTTCTTATCACTTTGCAATAACCCTGACCAGTTCTTATTGCAATCTGATAGGCTATGACCACCTTGATTCTTTAGTGTATCCTTAGGTCCCAGATGGACCAGGCTCCATCTCCATGTTCCTATTGTGTATTCTGTAGTAGACATTTCTTCAAGGATTGATGGTTCTTTTACAAAATAATAATTGTATTTAGAAACCAGGGGTGTTTTTGAGACTAAAAGACTATTTATTCTAGACTAGAGAAATTATCTATTTATGTCTGTATTAAGAGACAGACATATATATTTAATTCTGCAAGGTGTTCATGTCTTACTCTACCAGAGTGATCTCTTTGATTATGGTCTAAAATCGTAGGTTTTATTTAATTAGTTTCCTTTCAAGTAAGTACCTCCTTTCTGTAACATTGAGTTCTTGGATCTAGTTATCATAAATGAATTGGCATTTTTGATAAATTCCTGTTTTATCACATTTTTCGCTACTGTGACCAAAGAATCTTACCAGAACAATTTTATGGGAGGAAAATTTTAACAAAGGGCTCGTGGTTTCAGATGTGTCAAATAACTGCATTCCTTGGGACTTGAGGAGAGGCCAAACAACTTGGGAGGACAGTGTGACAAAGGGAAGCAGCTCACATGATGATCACCAAGGGGAGAGAGAGAGAGAGAGAGAGAGAGAGAGTCCACTTGCCAGATATAAAATGCATACCCTAAAGACACGCCCTCAATGACCTACCTCCTCCAGCTACACCCTACTAGCCTAAAGTTACCACTCAGTTAATCCCAACAGAGGATTATTTCACTGATTGGTTTAAGGGCCTCACAACCTAATCATTTCTCCTCTAAACCTTCTTGCATTGTCTCACACATGAGCTTTTGGGAAACACCTCACATCCAAATCATAATGATCCCTCTGTTCAAAACCAGACCCAAGCTGTCATCCTCACCTACCCTTCCTTGCACCCACTCTCTCTAACATACCCAGCACCTGCTCCACTCTGACACCCCTCTTTGGCCACCATCATATCTGTCTCCCTGCATGGGTGTCTTTCTCATCATGCCTGCACTGTCTCCTATGCAGGGGTCTCCTATCCCTCCAAGTGTCCTTTTTGTCTCACCCCTCTTGGACACCCACACCTGGACAACCCTACCACTCCCCCATGTGGGGACATCCTCAGGAACCCCCTGAGACTGCAAGTCCCCATGCAGGTTTCACACACCTACATGCTTCCCTTTCACCCTGCCTGGTCCCCACTGTTCTAAACCAGGTATTGAGAACCTAGTTCTCTTAGGAGCTGACTGACATTTGAGATGTGGAATATGCAGTTTAGGGAACACAATAAAATATCAGTGGCACTGGGTGGACATAGGATGTCTACTTCTGAAGGCAATGACTTGGGTTTCCAAAGGAGAGAGAATAGGAGCAATGTTCTTAGCAGCCAGAAAATACAAGTCATGTACATATATCATGAGCTAGAGAGGAAGCTCATGCTCCTCAGATGGGAAAGAAAATAATCTCTGGCTTTGGGTGGTAGTAGTTGGACAGAGCATTCATAAATGGAGGAAGACAACTTTCTTAGCTGTAGTTATGAGATTGAATAAAGGCAGATGACACCCTCCATTATAAAGTGTGACTCCCCATTTTTTCTTATTGCCTCTCTACTTCAAATCATGAGTATTGGGGAATGAGAGCAAAGAGAAAGCTTCTCTATGTCAGAGTCTTCTGTAAGTGCAATGGGAAGTAGCTGGTAAACTGTCCTGCAGTGTCTGGGATTGTACCATCATGGACAGCCCCTGTCATAGATGGGAGAAAGCAAGCACAGAACTTGGAAGTGATCAAAGTAAAAAGCTACTCAGGGGTACTAGACAGAGGTGGTCTTGTGGCCCCAGAGAGAAGCAGAGTATCTGTGTTGCCCTGGAACATGGGGGGATGATGGTTCTTTGCTGAGTGACTGAGAGGGGCCCTCCTTGTAGCTGTGCCCAGCATGTTCAGCCCTGCTTATTTGCATGTGCCCACAGCACAGCCCACTGCCCTGAGGACTTCTTAAGAGGTTGCTCACACCCTGTGCAGGAGTCAGTCCCCATCAGGACACAGAATGGCCATGTGGGCCCCTGCTAAGCTCCTGGGGCTCCTGCTGCTTTGCCTCCCAGGTAAGGAAGGACAGACCTGGGGATTTGCTAATCACAGTGTGCTTGGTGCTGCCTGGCTACTCAGGAAAATACTCTTGGAACATCACTGCTTACAAGAGTATTTTTTTATGTTTCCAATGGCAGGTGTCAGATGTGACATCACAATGACCCAGTCCCCATCCTCCTTGCCTGTGTCTCCTGGAGACAGAGAAACCATCCACATGCAGGGCCAGTCAGGGCATTAGCAATTATTTACACTGGTATCAGCAGAAACCAGGCCAAGCTCCTAAGCTCCTCATCTATCTTGCAACCACGTTACAATCCGGAGTCCCCTCGAGCTTCTGTGGCAGCGGATCTGGGACAGATTTCATTCTCACCATCAGCAGCCTGGAGCCTGAAGATGCTGCCACTTATTACTGTCAATAAGGTAGCAGTTCCCCTCCCACAGTGACACAGGCCATGACAAAAACCTCCCAGGGAGCAGAAGTGTGAGGCTGGGCTTCCCCAGCTGCTCCTCCTGTTGCCTCCACCTTCTGAGGGCGGGGCAGCTAGGCCCTGAGCACTACAAGGAGGGTTTGTCAGAGGATCCATGTGGCTCCCCTGCACCCTGGCCATTCAGCTCAGCCCTAGCAGGCAATGAGCTTACTATTATGATAAAGAAAATAATTTAAGACCTGAAGAGACTGAATTAGGCAGTATCATGGGTTGTGCAGCAAAGATAGGCCTCTCCATGTATTCCACATGGGAATATTTTAAGCCTTTATTTTTAGTATACTTTAAATATCCAAGAAAATTTGGGTGAAGTACAGAGTTCTCCCATGTCCCCCCTGCTCCCACAGCCCCTCCATCACCACCCGCAGACACTGTTGCTTCTGTTACAATTCATCAACCTCTGTGCATGTGCACAGGTCACACCAGGGTCACTTTGTGCATTCTGTGGAACTAGACAAGTGGACAGTGACATGTGTCCAACAGTGTGGCCTGACACAGTGCAGGCCCTGCCCTCACACTGTCTGAGCTCCAGCTGCTCCTCACCCCTTCTCTCTGCTTCAGACCTTTATGATTTTCCATCCCGTAGTTTCACCTCTACTGAGTGATGCCTGCCTGGCATTTACAGCAGGTGAGACATTCAGACTGGCCTGTCACCTAGTGCTGTGCAAGTAGGCTTCCTCCAGGGGTTACCATAATGTGATAGGTAGGTGTTTTCTTTCTTTTTTCTTTTTAATTTTTATCTTTAAAGTTGGTACTGAATCCAGACATGTGCTACCACATAGCTACATTCACAATCCTACATTTTATTTATTTATTTATTTTAAATTTTGAGACAGGATCTCTTTCAGTTGTTAGGTCCTTGCTAAGTTGCTGAAACTGGCCTTAAACCTGCCATACTCCTTCCTCAGCCTCTTTGTTGCTGGGGTTACATGTGAACATGATTGCACCCAGCTTGATATCTGTTTTCTTTTCAGTGTTGAATAATATTCTACTTTCTGGCTTTATAACAGTATTGATCCATTCCCCTACTAATGGGCAGAAGTGTATCCTCCAAGTTTTCAATGCTGAACACAGTTCCTGTAAGTTTTCATGTACAGAATTATATTTATTTTTAAATGTGTATGTTCACCATCTTTAGTTTCATAGAGGAATGCCTAGTGTTATCAGAATCTGTCACACTGTCCTGCACGTCCTGTCTTCATCTTGGAGACAGCTTGTGGAAACTTCCCAGAACACTCAGCTGCTGAGAGTGGCTTGTGACTGTAGCCAAAACCAGCTCAGCAGCAGGGATGGGGCTTGGGCTCCCCTCCTGCTGCCTGTGGGGTGCTCACTCCAACACTTGACCATCCCTGGGGGGGGGTGTTTCCTCATGTGTTTTAATTTGCATTTCCCTGGTGACCTGGGATGTCACAGTGATGTCTGGACAAATGTCCACAATGCACAATGGTCAGACCCAGCTGTCAAATGCTTGTCACTTGTCCCGCCCTTTATGGTCCTTCTCTGTCCCTGTGTTCATCATCCCTGCTCCTATCCTGTCTGTATTCTCTATAGAGTCCCTCACATCCACTTTGGGGTAAGCTATCCACTCTCTTCATGCTTCTACAACTGAGGGCTCTTGATTTTAAAGATGAAGTGCATCTTGAGGGAGACTCCTACCGTCTGCAGGAGGTCTGAAATCAAATACCCCACATGACACATGATCCTGAAGGAAGCTTCTCATGGAGCAGAAATCTAAGAAGTCCTCCCCTTTCCTACTCCCTTACTCTTCTCCATCCTGGGCCTGCACAGGAAAGCTGCAGCCTCTGCTGAGCCTGTGTTCACAGGGTCTGGGATTAAAATATTTTTATCTTGTGCTTTCTTCTGACTGTTCCTGATTTTATGTCATGCTCATGTGAGGACTGCTCTCACCTTCTTCTGACAAGTGTGCATTACTGTTCCTTAGGCCTTATGTCCTCCAGGGCATCCTCTTCTCAACAACCAAATAAGAATAAGAAAAGTACTTAATATAGTTCAATTACACAACTTGGCACAAATCATCATGAATTGTGACTTCTGATTGTGTGCTGTCTGATGGGCCTGAGTTAATAAAGCTTTTGGATATACTAGAAGGTATTCTGTAGTAGACTCAGGGAGAAATTCTATGGCTGGGATCAGGACCTGCTACCCTGCGGGGTCTAGAGTTGCAAGAGTAGAAAGTCTCATGTCCCTTAGCTTCCTAAGACATTCCTTCCTGCCTTCAGGGACATCTTATTAAAGATGAAGTGCATCTTGAGGAAGACTCCTACAGCCTGCAGGAGATCAAATCCATGTGGGCGTAGAGTGACGCTGTGATTGGAGGACCAGTGGAAGTCACCATCATGCACTTAGTGTTCCTGGTTCTGCAGCACACAGTAGGTCCTGGTGATAAGATTCCCATCTCAGTCAACCACACCCTGTCTGAGTGTCTGGATGCTGATGCTCCTAAGAGTGCTGTGGGCAGGAAGGCTAACTTGACGCACAGCATAGGTGTGTTCCAGGAGGAAGGCACCACAGCCCTCCAGGGGTCAGTGATCTGAAACTCCAGAACTCCATGGTGACAGGTGATATTTGGTTCTGCTGCAGAGAAATCAGATATCCTGAGGTGGCTGTAGTACCCTACCACAGTAGAGATGGTGCAGAGACGTGGCACTTGTCGTGACCCCCATCCCTGCCTCCACTTGATCAAAGATCTATTATGCAAATATGGTGGTAGTGAGGGGGACACAGAGACCAGACAGTCTTCCCAGAGGGGAGAGGCTTCTAGCACACATGGCCACTTAGCTCTCCTCTGTGGCACCTTCTCTGCTCTTTCCACAGAATCCATAAAGTCTGCACATGCAGAACCCCTCCATGAGCCCATCTGCTGCAACTCTCGGAATCACTGTGTCTAATTTCCTGTCTTCTCCTCCAGACCCTCAGCGAGCAGCCATCCAGGACTCCATGCACAGATCTTTGACCAGGGGACCTCATGTCCACACATCATATGCTCTTCCTAAATGTCTACTAGTTTGATGTAATATACGAGGTCCACCCATTGTCACAAGCTGTCCATTAGCTGTGTGTGTGTCACTGTGCATGGAAGCCTGGTGGATAGGAACATCTGGTGCCTGGGAATGACCAGTGGACATTTTCTTAGGTCAATTGCCCAGAGACATTGTGAATTTCTAGCCCATTGTACCATGGCCCACATAGTACCTGAGATGGGAGTGACCTGCCAAGGTGCCAGTCAACCTGCTGACTGAATGACAACAGGAAGCAAGACTCCCCCTTGAGACCTTATCCCTGCCTTTGATGCACGCCCTTAAATAAACTACCCGAGTCATCTTTCCTTTGTATAATACCAGCTCCTGTGCAGGCTGGTTGTGTCAGGGGCTCCATTTTTGTATATATATTTCTGACTATTTGTCCTTTGTTCTTCACTAATTATTTCAGACTTTAAGTTTTTAGGTGACTCACTCCCTCCTCAGCATGAAGAGGAACCCCCCAATATGACATCACCCTTGATGAGCCATTATTCTGGCTACACTCTGGGAGCATTCACCTAACCTGTGCCATTTTTTGAGCTAATCCATTCAAATCAAAGCCTAGTTTTTTTCCCCCCTTGACATTAACTTGGGGTCAATCCCTGTGATTCCTGGAGTGAGCTCATGCAGAGGTGACAGGGTAAGATGGAAACTAGGTAGTGGACAAAAGGATAATGTCCATGAATTATAACTTGACATAAATCTGCTGATTACTGACAGTATTATCTACATTTTAATATAAAATAATCTATCTATTTGTTCACTCTTCCAACAATGATTTTTGGCATAAAAATATCAGCATAAAAAATACAGATATAGGGAATTTCATTAATGATTTTCACTAATTACTTTATATGAAAATCATTTTTTGAACAATCACTTTTCAGTATAGCACAGATTTAATTCCAAACATAGCAAAACATAATATTAACAATGATATTTCTACAGTGTGCCTCATGCCAGATACGCTCATACATTATCTCTACAGAAAAAATTCATATTACAGATCATCATATGTTACACTCTGGAGTTGTGTGCCATGATTGTTGAGACCAAATGTTAAAACAGCCTGAGTGAGAGGGGACCTTCTGTGGAGCACTCAGGGCTGCCTGTGTGTAAGCTCTATGCACTGGATGTGAAGATGCTATTTTCAAAGTCTGCTCCACTTACTCTAGGAACAGCCCCAGACCTTCCCCTCTCGTTCTAGGGTCAGAGCTCAGGAGACACAGTTGTAACTAGCCACCTGGTCATAATGTCAGATGGCTGCATGAGTCAGTCCTCAGCCCCCAACCTCCTTCCCAGGATGGACACTTCATCAAGCACCACCCTCCTGGGGTATCTCTGCCTCCTTTGTGGGGAAAAATAATCCTTAGCTAACATTTTACATATAAGCTGTCTTTGTATCATTTCAAAAGATCCTTGTTGCTCTTGTAACTTTCCTTTTCATTGCCCAATTGATCTTTTTCAACTGTGAAAGTTGTACCTGGAGTTTAGTTGAGTTCACCATATTTTTGTGCAATATAAAAGCCAGGACATACTCTTGTGTTTGAGGGTTTCCAGATGCATGGCAGTTTGCTGGAATAAGTAACAGCCCTCACACAGACAGGACAGGTGCACCTTTGCCATGTGTGACCCAGGCACTGATGTCTTCATGGTCGTGGGGACCAAGGCATGCAGGAAAAAGTGACTGCAGGAGGGAAAGGGAGCAGAACCTTTTCAATCCCTGTTAAATTCTGTGTGGAGTCTGCTGTGATGTGTGGTGTGTGGTGTGTGGTTTGTGTGGCTGTTCCTCTGTGTGGATCAGGGAAGACCCGTGGGCATCTGGAGATGCAACTGTGAGGGAGGAAGGAGCCTCATGGCCAATGGGGGACAGCAAAAGCAAGACAAGGAGGGGCACTTGGGAAGAGCAGGGACCTCAAGAGCTCAAAAGAACATTGTTCATTGAAAACAAAACAAACCAGAAGTGTGTGTGTGTGTGTGTGTGTGTGTGTGTGTGTATGTGTGTATTACCTCTGCATGGTGCAAAATCAACCAAAGCCTACAGTGATTGATAACATTTTCAAATATTTCATATAAAAATCACTAGTTAATTGACCAAAACCTACACCCTGGATGAGCCGACGTTCAACAGTGCTGTAAAGACATAAAGGTATATGATTTTTTTTAATTCCCATCCTCTTCCCCCCTCTCACATGTGACTTTCTGATCTGTCTCCAGGGCTGAGACACAAACTGTTTTCTTTCCCAACATGACCTCCACAGTTTCTGCTGTCCCCAGAGGGTACCTGTGTAGGTGACCTTGGACACCTTCCCTTCCCCCTCCTATTTCCATGTCCTCAGTCCCTGTGTTAGTGGCTAGGATGAGTCATAGCTGTGATGTGCTGAACCTCCCTGGCCACAGCAGACTCCAGACCTCAGCCAAGCACCAAGCTCCTGACACACTCTCCCCTGCAGAGCCCCAGATTCACCATCCTCCTATCCCACTGGGTCTGTTCTTGATACAAAAATAATGTCAGAAAACTTGATTAAAAAAGAAAAATCGAAGCTGCTCTTGCCTGGGCAGAGGACACCCCAGTCACACATGACCCTGGAGCCCCAGGACTCCTACACAGAAGGTGGGGGTCTGAGCAGGGTCCTCAGGGGGCCAGGTGTAGGTCCCTCCCTTGCTGAGCACCTGCAGAGGCTGAGGGGAGAGGCCCGGTGTCTGGTGGCACCTGGAGCCGCAGCACCTGTGGGACCTAACCCTGCTACTCCCCTAGGGCCCTGGGTGACCCCACCCAACTGCTGAGTGCTGGCCTGGGCCTGAGAGGCCCTGGGAGCTGATAAGGGTCATATAATTTTCTAATTATCACACTCCTCACCTTAGACATTTACCATTGTTTTCTGGTGAGTCTTTCAAAGCCCTGGGCATTTGGCAAGAGAAGACACAGATTCTAGACATGGAGGTGCTGTGGTCCTCCCCAGCCATCAGTGTCATCTGCCACAGAAGGTGGGAACCTCTATCCATGAGGCCCTTGACTCTCTGGGACTCCAGGGTGAGGGTGAATGTGCCCTCAGTGCTCAACCCTCACAGGGCTCCTCTGTATGCCCTGTGGGCACAGGTCTTAGCAGAAGTGTTGGGGCTGGTACAGGATTCACTGTCCTTGGTTCATCCTGAGCACCCCTCCAGGAACAAAGGACTGGACAGTGTTAATGGCAGATGTCCTTCAGGAATGAAACTAATGAACGAGATTGACAGCTGGTGCCCAGGGTGGTAGTGAACTTTTCACAATGTGACCAAAAGACCTGAGAAGCACAGATCCAGAGGATGGACAATTACTTGGTTCTTATGGTTTCAGTGTTCAGTCCATGGTCAGCCACTCCACTGCCCTGGGCCTGAGGTGAGGCAGGGCATCTCAGCTCCTCCAGGCACTTTGTATGTTTCTGATTTATTTCTGGATTTGGGGTGTGTCTGCCTTGACCTTTGTCAAATGCTTATACTGGACTATGTCTCTCCAGGGCCTGAGTCAGTGATTCCCTAGGAGACTGAAGATAATACTGGGAAAATCCAAGAGCCACCCTTCACTGTGCCTTTGCAAAGAACAGGGGGCACTTCAGTGACACTGAAGGCTTCTTTTGACAGAATGTCATACCCAAGAGTAAACACAACTAAAAGTCTGGAGACAAATTGTTTTTGGACCTTTTGTGACTGGACCTTTCAAAATGGCCATGATTGGAAATAATGACATTCCAAGTGGATACAAATCAGCTGATCTCTGCTAAGCAGGGGACTCTCAGTCACCCAAATGGCCCAATACAAAGACCCATCAGCCATCCTCCCAGCCTTTCCAGTGATATTCCTGCAGGTGCCATCAGCCAGGGCTCACAGGGCTCCTGATACTTCCGAGCACCCAGTCACCAGGCACAATGACCACTGGTGGGCCCTCATCTACTCCACATGTTAGAACCAGGTCAAGGACTGTGGAGGTTTATTAGGGATCACACTCTGTAGTGTGGGGAGCACAGATGCACCCTTCCTAGGCCTCAGACACTGAATTCAGTGCAGTTTGAAAGAAAGAATTTGAATCTTCCTGTCATCATCAGGTTGAACACCCATAAAATACAGGACACACCTGAATTAGAGAGATAGGGAGGCTCCCCCTCCACCATTTCTGTAGGACTTCCCTGGTCCTCTGAGGCATTTTAATAGAAGCAGAGAGCTGATCTGAGGGCTTGAGGACAGTTCTCTGTGTATCCATCACTCTGTCCTCCTGATGTGTCCCAAGGACCTTGCAGATGCCCAAGGGATGGAAAATGGTCACTGTCTGTTGACCCAAACCTCTGGAGACTCTCATTTCTCTCATATGAAGTGGACAACCTGCCTCTCCAGAGACTCTTGGAAAAACACCTGTTGCTGAAATATGCTCTAGATATGGCCAGTGGCTAGTTGCCAGGCTCCATCCCACCTGGAAACAGGTCCACTCACCCTGAAAGCCAAGGACATTTTGGAATGAAAGTTCAGGGAGGGAAGGTATAGATTGTTAACAATGAAAAAATAAACATTGTGCATAAAATGTTAAAATAACATAAATAGGAACAATCTTCATGATAAGTGGGCATTCCTTGGGACACACTTGCTGATACAGGTTAAGTGGAGTTGACAGACAGAAGCTTCATATTCATTAAGATTGAATGTCATCAGGGTAGGTTGTTATTCATTTTCTTCTTCTTCTTCTTCTTCTTCTTCTTCTTCTTCTTCTTATTATTATTATTATTATTATTATAAATGATCTAACTAACATTCAAGAGTATGGAGCTGATATTTTTTTGTTTTGGCCTATGTTAACTGAATAATTTCCATATCTCCAACTCCCCTGTATTCTCCACCCTTTTTAATTAAAAATATTATATTTTGGAATATTTTATTTATTACAAAGCACTGATGGTGACAAGAACTGGTCAACAAAGTTGTCCTTGAACCACAGAGAAACTGCAGACCTGGACCCCAAACACCATGAGTCTCTGGTCCCTCCATTTCTTTCTATAGAGTGTTGAGCAGCAGAATATTGTGTGGCTTCAGGTTCCAGACATGGTGGAGGAATCCCAATTCCTGCACTGCTAACATATAGCTGGAAACTATGTTTCATTTTCTGATGAAAACATGGTTCAGAAGAGTTACTGAATTCCACTTAGGACTAATTATCTACTGAAAGAAATAACCACATCAGCAAAACATGCTTCACAATGTGCAAGAAAGCACCTGTTGCTCTAGCAATGACTGTGGACACAAAACTCCTCAGAGTGTTCCTCTGCATGTGGCCACTAGAAGGGGCCATTGCACAGCAGTGAAGAAAGACAGGGGCCATAGGTCCTTGGAAATCATGTCCAGTAGACTCTGATCCTGGGGTGATTGTCACTAGCTCTTCATCGCCTCTTTCTTTAATCCTCTAGGTTTCATTACGGGGCCTGGAGGATGCAGGTGGATAAGGAAGTGGAGATAACCAAGATTTCACCCAGGAATGATGCTTTAGGAGTCCCGGTGTGTGGACTTCTCTGGGGAAAGTGTTGCCAGCAGCCCTGGTGGGTGTGGGCATCTGCCTTCTGCATATTGGCTGGGAGGGGTGGAGATCCCAGAGAGAGCCCTGGTCATAGTCTCTGCATCTGCAGGTCTCTGGGGCTGTTTCAGTGTGTTAGTGACAGTGAGTCTGACAGCCATGTTACCTTGACACAGCAGCCTGGGGGCTGAGATGCCTCTGTCCATAACTATTAGGGCAGAGCACATGCTTATAAACCAGCAAACTGGGAGTTTTGGTGACATTTTTTATTGGTTGTTCAAAACATTACATAACTCATGACATATCATCTTTCATACTTTTGATTCAAGTGGGTTATGAACTCCCATTTTTACCCCAAATACAAGT
This sequence comes from Spermophilus citellus, assembly GCF_964194105.1. NCBI lineage: Eukaryota > Metazoa > Chordata > Mammalia > Rodentia > Sciuridae > Spermophilus > Spermophilus citellus. The sequence continues at coordinate 21,584,274 of NC_138193.1, forward strand.
TGCAGAATCACATCAGTTACACATCCACATTTTTCCATAATGCCATATTAGTGACTGTTGTATTCTTCTACCTTTCCTATCCCCTACTATCCCCCCTCCCCTTCCCTCCCATCTTCCCTCTCTACCCCATCAGCTGTTGTTCAATTGAACAGCAGTTTTGGTGACATTTATGACAGTTTTGGAACTATGATGGCCTCTGTGGTGAACAATAGCCATGTGTGACTACAAATTTAAAATAAAATTAAAGTTTAAATTGAATCTTTCAGATGCACTTGCTGTGTCTCAAGTGATCAATACACACTGGTGACTGTTGGCCAATATTGGTCTGAAAAGTTGGTTTGACCATCTTTGATGTTGTAGCTAAGAGCACAAAACTCCCAGCAGCTGGTCATAAGCCTGTGTGACCTTTGTACCTTCTCAGTAGGCCTGCATCCTCAGGAGCCTCTCTGAAGCCATAACCTTGGCCTCTCACATGCACCACAGAGTCCAGCCCTTAACCTTCTTCTCAATTATCACTTTTGAATCCCTGGTTGTCTGTTAGTCATTTGACTTCAGCTACTAGAAAGACTGTTGATATGAACTGGACATTTATGTTCCTCACAGATTCTTTCCCAGTAATTAATGTAATAGGGTCAGCTCCCTGAGCAATAGTAAAGATTAGCAGTGCAACCTCATGGGACCCAGAGTCTAAAATCCTAACCATGTTATGCCTAAGATCGACCAGTAGGGGCAGACAAGCCACAGCTAACCAGTCACCTTGTCTTAGAAATATTAGGAAATAGAGAGGAACATATTTTATATACAACCAGGGATATGAAAAATTGTGCTGTATACATGTAATAAGAATTGTAATGCATTCCACTGTCATTTATTTTTTTCACTCAAAAATATGTTGAGAGAGAGAGAGAGAGAGAGAGAGAGAGAGAGAGAGAGAGAGAGAGAGAGCAGTTGCCTCACACACAGAGACCACCTAGCAATGTTCCCACCATCCACAGTCACATCTTGGGTGCTCTGGGTGACTCTGTTCTACTTCACCTTATTCTAGGGCAACCTGAGCCTCTCTAGGCCTAACATCCCACATCCCTGAAAGCTCAGAAATCTGAGTCTTTTTGGATGGATGTCAGTAGATTTAGGATTTTTGTATGGGAATGCTCAGCTGGTAAATGATGAAAGGTTTCCAAAATCTGAAAACACTGATGTCAGAAACACTTCCAGGTTTCTACATTTAGAAGAAGGATCTTCAACCTAATGATCAATGTTTGATCATGAGCACATACAAATAGGAACAACATAGACCAAGATTATGTACAACTATAATACCTTAAAATTTAAAAAAAATCTAAATAAATGTATTAGTTTCTAAAACACTGTTTTAGGAAATGTACTTCTTGTGCATTTCCTGAGAACCTAGAAGAGAAAGCTGAAGGAATTCTAGTGCAGCACACCCCAAATGGAGGTGGTGGGCTTTTCCTTTCTGTGAGTCACTTGACAAATATTTGAAAGAAGGTTAAAAGACAAAACAAGGGTCCCCTGAGCAGGAAGGCTGGGACATGGCCTGTGAGGGTTTCCTGAGGTGATGTTCTGAGCATGGATGGCGAGAAGAGCACAGAGGTCAGTTCTGGTGGCTGTGATGGAAAATCCAGTAGATATTTCATTGCAGATCAAGACAAATAGGTAGGATTCAAGAGCTGAGAGCAGGTAGTGAAGAGACAACCCATAGCCCAATGAGGCTGTGGAGGGAAATTGAAGGCTGAATCCTGTGGGCCTTGGTGAAGCTGCTCTTCTGAGTGTTCTGAGGAGCATTTTCACCATGGAGACAATGACATCATAACAAGAACAGAGGTGAAGTGTGTTAGTGGTCAAGGGATCATCTTGATTAACTAGAAGTCACACATGCAAGGAGGGTGCTGCTAGTGTCAGAGCTTCACTGATGTGGAATGTGAGGTGAGGGCAGCTGTCGGAAACTTCATCCATGTCCTTGATCTGTGGGACAGCTCTGTCCCCAACCTGATGGTCTGACCCAGGCCCACCATGACAGCAGGCCTCTCAGTGGACACTGTGCAGCTATGGTGAAGCTGTCACAGATGGATGATGAGGATTCCATGGGAACGTGGAGCAGCATCAGTGTAGGGGCTTTCTGGAGACAGAGGAAGGTCAGGAGAGCAAGCGTTCACCTGCTGGAGGATGTGGCAGATTTACAAGTGACAGGTTGACCCCCTGTTAAGGAGAGAAGTCCTGAGCAGGCTGGAAGTGTGCACTGTGCAGGCAGGATCATCACAGAGCACAGAGGATCATTGGAAGCAGATCTCCTGCCTGCTGGACAGCACCACCATCTGCCTCAGGGACTTGGTGCCACTACACCAAGGGGGTCAGAGCCTGGCCCTGCTCCTCTGTGCATTTAAGGTTTACCTGTACCCACTGCCAAGATTAGGGCTTGTTGTTCTTCACTAAATCTCACAAGGGATGAGGTTTCTTGCTCCTTCCATCCCTCCCTAGGTTCCAGAGCAATATCTGTGCCTGGGCCAGATCCCTGAAAGCTCTGCCTCAGTGAGACCCAGAAGGAGCAACACAGCCCCATTTGGTTCCTCTGCCTCTTATTCTTCTGGCTCCCTGTGGAGGGACTGGTGCTAATTGGTTTCATGAAAAAGATTATGGCTCCCAGGTCAGGCAGCCTTTGAGCTCAGTAGAGCACTCCTCATGAATCTCTGCAACTACTTCCAGGAGGAAATAATCCAACCTAATTCCTGTGGCCTGTACATCAGTCATGGTAGTTCACAGAACAGCTCATCTTGGCTTTTATTCTCTGAGCAATGAGACTCATGTGCCAAAGCATGGGAGTGCAGCTGCTCCTCAGAGGGGACTGGAAGGGGACTGAGGTCTTCTGCCAGTTACCCTGGATCTCAGGATGCTGCACTCAGCACACTTGGTAAGTATTCATGAGAAGCACAAGTGAGTCAGAGGAGAACCTGGTTCAGTCCAAAGTCACCCACCACACCTCCCACAGCCCATCTTCCTGTGGACGTCATAGACACAGAGCAAAATAATAAGGAACCTAATATTATTGTGGTTGGCTGAAAGCCCCTGATCTCTGACATGTCTTATCCCCGATCAGTGCAATCATGGGCAAATGACCCCATAGGAAAATAAATACACACAAGCATGTACTTTGAGCAGGCTGGTCTGTCCTATAGAGGAAATCATTGTGCACTGGGTACCCACAGTATGGTGTAGCATTGACCATTGAAGACAGCAGGTGGACCAGGATCCAGGGTTCCTCATCAAGGAGCCCACCCTGCAGGGTCTCCCAGGTCAGTGACTGAGCCTTTGGTGGTCTGTGACTCAGACTCATGGATGCTCACATTCATAGTCTCCTTCTGGCTCCACAGACAGGATGGGCATGGTCTAAAGCCCAGCTCTTCAGGAGCTGAGGACACCATAATCCATTTATGGAAGAGAAGGTGGAAATCAGTGCTTCACATGGATTCTGACCACCATCTGCCTTTAGGATATGAAAGTCCCTCCTTGCTTCCTGGGGTCATATGAGGGTGAGGTGAAAAAGGCCACATCTCACACTTCAGCAGGTCTCCCTACAGACATCTCTCCCCACATAACTGCAGTGCACCTGTGACCAGGACATGTACATAAGTGCCCTATCCCATCCCATCTCCATGGCATTTCACATGTGCCCAGTCGCCCCCTAGTGTCTTTTGTAACAAAGACCTAGTGGAGACTCCTCAGCTACTGTGGAGCCAGGTCTCCTCAGCCTCCTTCAGCCTGGGGTGGCAGCCTCTGCTTCCTTGGATCTCAGGGTCCTGTCACTGTTGAAGGTGCTGCACCAGTGGTCCTATAGAATATCCTCAGAGAGGAAGCAGTGTCTCTTAGGACTGAATTCTGCTCCTGCATCCAGCATTGTGGTCACTCTGCTGCAATAAAGAGGGACCCCACTGGGTGACTTCATCAGTAATGGACTTTCTCATAATCGTGGATTCTAAGGCACCAGTAGGGACTTTTTGTTCTCTCTTGTCTCTCAGATGGCCATCCTCTTCCAGCCAAACCTCACTTTTGAAAAATTGCCTCTTCTGAAACACTTTCTGTTAATACACTCACATGGTGAGGATTTGGGGGCCACAACCCCAATCTGTGAATTTGAATGGTACACAGCTCAGCCTATACTAGACAGAAGTGTCAGCAGAGTTCTCCAATGCCCTCTTAGTTTATAACTAATTTAAATATAAATATAATATAACTTATAACTAATAAGAATTTGTGGAAAAAACTTTATTGGTGCTTTATGAATACCTCATGCTCCTTCAAAATATCAACATATACTCATTAGTTTAAATGTTCTTCAGTGGGTCATTAAGTATTGTGATCATTACTAACTTTAGTATTCCAAATTCTCCAGATTGATTTCATTGATGTCTCTTGACAATTCTCTTCTGTTATATTTTTCTATGACCCCTTCAATCTTTGATTGTATCTTGAATTTCAAGATGGTTATGGTTTTGATTTTTCTTATCAAGTCTCTCTGAATTAGACATCATTCAGAAATTTATGATTTTCATTAATGAATAGTGGTATTTAGAAAGTTATGAGGATTTTTTTTAAACTAGATGGTGATATCTTCAAGTCTAATGATCATTATCCATTTATAATCCCACCCCTCTCCATACACAGAGACACATTCTCATGTTCTATCTACAAAATCCATGGGTACACATTCTTACATTCAATTACATTCCAAAAGACAGAGATTGCTTACATATTTCCCTGTCAATAAGTCACTTCTTTTTTCAACAGTGAATCTCTTGGGTCTAATTATTGTTCATCAATGTACCTACTTAATCCAGATATCTTTTAAAAATCAACCAATAGATGTTGACTTTGTGTATACCCTCAGAATTGTTCAAGGCAGAATATACAGATGCAGAAATATGGTATATTTGGGGTGAGGATGAGGATTGGGGAGAACCTTCAAGACACTGGGTTAGGAGGCCATAGAGAGCAAGAGTCATAACCTGTGCATCCAGGGGACATCAGGTATGGACATATGCAATCACAAGCAGAGATAGAATGGAGATTGTACCCTCAGGTGGGAGGTGAGAAAATCTATGACCTGGGCTGGTCTTGATAATCACTGTGGGATAGAGCAGGGACAAACAGAGGGAGAGAGTTTGCATGGCTGGGGATGAGAGATGGGTGAGGACAGATCCAGCCATTCTTAAAAATCATGATGAAACACTTATTCTTACTGCCTATCCACTACACACCTAGACCATGAGGGAATCAGAGCAAGAATTGGCCATTCTGTCTTAAAATTGATAATCACAAGTACCAAATGCAAGAAGCTGGTAAACTTTGAGCAGTTTCTGAGATTGTGCCATAGCCCACAACTTCTGTCCCTAATGGAACAAAGCATGAATGGAACCTTAAAGTTGTCAAAATCGTGTGGTACATACAGGAATTGAGACTGGCACTGCCTTTGACCCTAGAGAGCCGAGCATTTTCTCTCAGCAATCCTGAGCTTCCCTGTCTGACCTGGGACTCAGTACCTGGAGCCTGTGCTGAGTGACTAAGTGGAGAAGCCCTGAAGCTGTGCCCAGCCTGCCCAGCCCTGCTGATTTGCATGTGCCCACAGCACAGCCCACTGCCCTGAGGACTTCTTAAGAGGCTGCTCACACCCTGTGCAGGAGTCAGTCCCAGTCAGCACACAGCATGGCCATCAGGGCCCCTGCTCAGCTCCTGGGGCTCCTGCTGCTCTGCCTCCCAGGTAAGGAGGGTCAACACTGAGCATGTACTCAGCTGAGTAGGGTCAGTGGTGCCTGGATTTCAGGGAAATCCTCTTAAAACATGGATGATTTTGTGGCTATTGGCTTCTTTTTTCCCATCTCAGGTATTACATGTGACATCACAATGACCCAGACTCCATCCTCCTTGCCTACATCTTGAGGAGACAGAGTAACCATCAACTGCAGGGCCAGTCAGGGCATTAGCAATGAGTTAGCCTGGTACCAGCAGAAACCAGGACAAGCTCCTTAACTAATCATCAATTATGCAAGAAGTTTGGAATCTGGGGTCCCCTCAAGGTTCAGTGGCAGTTGATCTGGGACAGATTTCACACTCACCATGAGCAGCCTGGAGCCTGAAGATTTTGCCACTTATTACTGTCAACAGCATCACAGTTCCCCTCCCACAGTGATAGAGGCCATGACAAAAACCTCCCAGGGAGCAGAAGTGTGAGGCTGGGCTGCCCCAGTTGCTCCTTCTACTGCCTCCACCTGCTCAGAGCACTTCTTAAAGGCACTGAAGGTCGCTGGCATACTTTGGTAGAAGAGCCCAACAGGACTCCTCAGCACCCTACCTCTCTTTCTGCCTCCTTAGACCCAGCAGGCAGAGGTGATAGGGAATAGTCCATGATCACCAATCAGAAGTGATAGGACTCACTTAAGGTCTTGTTCAAAATCAGAGGCCACAGCAGCAGGCTAAGCTGGAGAAATGCTAATGAGCAACCTGAAGAACTTTTTCAAAGGGATAAGCCCATAGGGCTCACCTATGGGAATACGCAGCCACCTCCTTTGTTCCAGAGAGGCAGGAAAAGGGACTGTGGCAGTTAACCTAGATGGGAATCACAGGGAGGATTAAACCTTTAGGTGAAAAGACACCACCAGTGGCCCTGACCGCTTCTCAATGTCTGTTGAACATGCTTTTATCAATGCTCAAGCTCCCAAGTCATATGACCTCTCAGCTGGCACAATAGAGTGGGTTTCGCCTGCTACCAAGCCTCCTCTCTGGTCTCAGGACTCCTTTTTCTTTTTGCTTAAATAAGTCCTACTCCTTTTACTCTTCCCTTCCATTAATGTCCCTAGATTTTTCTCATGAAGGAAGTGGGCAAGGCAGGGAACCCAGTCGCTCCTCTCACCTCTGGTCTCACTGGTGCCCCTCCTGATTTAATAAATACAAACACCATTGCAGCTGAGGAGTTGGGTGTGTAGAAAGAGTTGGATTTAAGTAGAAATTGGAAGTCACTGTATGAACTGTGAACAGGAAGTCCGCTGAAGCACAGGGAATGGGAATCTAAACTGCAGGCTCTCACAGTTCTGGGAGTGTGGTCATGAAGATGCAGACACTAAAATGATACAGAGAGGGCAGCTGTGACAACGGAGGACCCTCTGCTCCTGGGTCAGAACCCAGTGCACCTCAGCAGGGCAGTCTTTGGAGGAACCATTGAACATGGTAAATTGGGTCCAAGTGGCAACTTTTGAAAGACCAGAGGACGTGATATGAAAGCAGAGGCTGGACATGGGAGATTCCCAGGTGCTTCCCAGAAGCCAGAGCTCACCTGCCACTGAAGTGCCAGGGCCACAGGCTGCTGGCCCTGTGGCCCTGGGACCTGTGTGGGAGCCCAGGTGTGGAACCTGCAGCACCTCCCAGGTGATTCTCATCCTCACCTGGTCTAAATCTCCCTTTCAGGTGTGGTGGGCAGGGTGGATTCTTTCTCTTCTAGAGCCTCCCTCTGAGATGAGACCCCACATGTAGCATCTGCACAGGCGTCAGAGAGAAATAGGGTCCTAGGAAATGTGTTTTCAGAAGCCATGATGAGAAAGCAGTCACTCTCTGACTGCCAATGTGGTCACTGTGGGGCAGGCCCACCATGGCCATAGATAGGGACCCTCACCAAGGCTTCTGGTGGGCTCACAGGTTTTATGTTTTAGCGTTTAGCAAGCCAATGATTTGGCTCCCAGAGTTTCTGTGTAGTCAAGGTCTGAAACCCTCTGATTTATGTACACACTCAAGGGCATAAACAGTAATCTGAGAGCAGGAGCTCATATGTGATTTTGGCAGGGGGCTTCCTTGTTTGAACTGCAGGTTAAAAGTTTCATGAAAGTGGCTCAAGTGGTGGCTAAAGGCTATTGCCACCTCTGGTAAAGGATGGCCATCATTCCACCTGCCTCCCACCCTCTTTCAGCTGCAAGATGCTGGAGACTTCTTCGTGGGCCTGAGCCTCACCTTCACCAAGTCCATTGCTATTTCTCAGCCTGGGAATTCTGTCAGGAAGGGAGTGATTGTGTATGTGCCTCTGAATGCTGTGAGCAAGTAGGAATTATATTAAGACAGGTTCACTAAGTCAGAGAATCCACAGTAAAGGAAGAAATTACAAACAATATAAGGATATTTTTCAAAATTAATGGAACTCTTTCTTGGCCAAATGAAAAGCAAAACCCCATGTAAATATAGTGTTATTTCCCATCCTATTCAAAAGGTTCAAGCTGAACAGCATCATCTGCATAAATGAGAATTGTTCCAAGTGCAGAATTTCAGAGCCACCTAGAGGTGTTGAAAAAGAATCTGCATTTTAGAATGTTGAATAATTCCTACACATGAGACTTGAAAGTGTGACTTTAGAATGCAGTTATTTCAGATAGATTTTCTTATTTTCCAATGCATATATTTACAAAAACTCCTATTTAAAACCATACTAATAAAATACAAACTTTACTCTTTTATCTGTTGCTATAGCAAAATACCTGAGTTACACAATTACTGTGTTGTAAAAAAAAAAAGTTTGCTTTAACTCAGTTTTCAACCCTGAAAGTCCAAGGGTGGGCAGTCCCACAGGTTGTCCTCAGGTGAGGACCTCTGACCTGTGTCACAGTGTGGTATGTAATTGGGAAGGGCACCAGCTGCACATTGCCATGGCCAAGCCTGTGGTGTGGCCTCCCTTTGTGACAACCCACTCTAGTCAGGACTCCCTCTGTGCTTGAGACCAGCATTACTCCTTCCAGGACAGCAGCTCCAAGGATGTGACCCCTTCCTACCATCTCCAAACCTCTTAAAGGATCAACCATTTCTTATCATGTCCACGCTGAGACCAAACCTCCAGGACATGAACACCTATGGAGACCAATTAGGAACCTTAGCTACCCCCATTGTTACCTTATAATTAATATGTAGTAAACTTGAAATATTTTAGCATTTTGCCCTTTAGCAGAGCAGCAAGGGGACAGGCTTTTCTCACAACTCCATCAACTACTCACCTGTCCTGCTGGTTTGGGCCCATGGTGTGCTCATTCACTCCTTCATGAGAATTCTGTGGATGTTGTGCATAATTCTGGTGCCACAATGAATGTCACACTTACACATCATGGTAAAGCACACATTAAAATAACCACAGGAGGAGAGCAGGAGGGCAGAGCAGCTGGGTCAGTGGAGGGGAGGGAGGGGTGGGAAAGGACTGGGCAGGAGACTGGAACAGTGTGACATCCAACACCTCAATGCTGTGTGTGCTCAGAACACACTGGCACCATTAAAGTTGAAATCCTCATTGTGAAAATGCTAAATTATATATTATTTTCTATCTAGCCATTTAATTAAAGTATTGTTAAATTTAGTTTCATTATGAACAGGAATCAATTCATTAAGTTATCAAGAAAAATGTAAATTAAGTCATAATTAAATAAGAGTAAAATACATAATTTTTTGAAAAATTATCTATATATTCATAATAAAATATTTGGTGCAGTCCGTTTTGAGAATCCTGAGAACTAAACAGGCAAGGGTCTCTCAGTGTATGAGGCACAGCAGTCCCTGGCTTCCTGCACCTGGCATGTACAAGAATTGATCCTCCTGTGAGTGGTGACAGGCTGTGGCTTAGAGAAGGTGGTCAGGTGCCCTCAGGGGCCTCTGGGCTCAGGACCCACCCTGACACCTGGGTTTGGAGAAACCCTCTGGAGGATGGATCTCTAGTGTCACAAGGGACCCACTCTCAGCTCATACTGAAGAGACCTCCATTTGGGCCCAGGCAGGAGCAGAGGGCTGTGTCTCTCCTCCTGGTCACACAGGGGTGTGTGTGCCACGGGGCTGCAGGGTCCTCAGAGCACAGCCTGATGCTGGAGTGACAGTGCCAACTCAGCATTCAGCACTCTGACCCAATCACACCCACAGAGGTCCAATACCCAACAGCCTCCCAGCTCCAGGGATCACACCTGGGCTTGGAGCTTTATGAACACAACTGACAGCATCTGGCATCAGAGTCAAAACCACAAGGAACCCACGTGCCTAAGTCCCTTCTCTATCAGTTGAGCCTGGTCACCCTAGAGACCCACAGGCTCCTCCTCACTTGGACACAGGGGAAGTTAGTCTCACCCACCCTGATAACTCCTGGTAATGTGAGTCCAGGGGAGAGAGACCAGCTGTGTCTACTGCTCAGGTTTGATGTCCACACAGAGCATGGTGAGCTGACCACAGGAGCTTGAGTGTCTTCCTTGGACTTAGAAATGCTGCCTGTTCTTTTTCTTCTTTAGGCAACATCAGAAAATATTTCTGATCAGCAAAGAATTTATAAGATATTTTATTATATCAATGATTTCTGACATAAAATAACCAATCAGAATCTGACTTTTTATAGATTTTGTGTTCATTTCAAATAAAATACCAGCATTTCCTGAAACTTTGTTCTATTAAAGATTACTTTGTGAAGACAACTTTTTCTAAACCTGATTTATCACTAATCAGATCCTATAGACTTCTTACTGCTCCTGGTTTTCCCACAATCCAGGTTTCCATGATGGGAATGGGCACATGAGTTTCCCAGGGCTGCTCAATAGGCACCTCACACCTGGCCTAAACTCAGAGAAATTCACTCCCAGCTCTGGAGGCTCAAGTCTGGAGTCCAGGGGCAGCAGGCCAAGCTCTCTCTGCAGTTGAAGATGGGCCCCTTCCCTGCCCATTCCAGGCTCTGCTGGCCCAGGCCCTGCTTGCCTAGTAGCAGCTGAACCCCAGGGTCTGCCCAGGGTCCCTGTGCTCTCCTTCTCTCTGAGGGCTTCTGCTTGTGCCCTGTGTCCTCCTGTCATGTCAGCAGTGACCTTCAGTTGTCCCCTGTGCTCCAGGGTGACCTTTCCTAACTACCTACCTCTAATAGCTCTTTGCCATGTCATGTCACATTGTGAGCTACTGAGTGATAGACTGTCACCATGTTTTGGGGACAAGACAACTAAACCATGGCACTAGGTAAAACTAATTTTATATCTGACACCTATTTGAATAGTTCTTGGGAATTAATTCTACAATTAATAATTGTGCACATTTTCTTTGTTTTTCGTTTCCTGCTTCTTTCTTGCTGACTCGGTCGCTAGCATGGCTAATTAGGAGGCCCATATTTTCAGGAGAAGACCAGGAATAAACTAATGATGTTATAATGTCTAACATCATACATCAGTTGGAAAAACATCAAATTCATAGAAGAGAGGAAAACATGAGGGTATATCAACTAGGTAAAAGTGACATGTTGAATTCTACAACTCTACCACGTATTTTGTCAGCAAATTCTATTGCTTCAGTGGAATTCAGGGTAAAGGTCAATGTCACCTCAGTTTCTCTGCTAACCTTTTCACAGATCTTATTATTGGGAATTTCCCAGAGCATACACAGACCAAACTTCATTGGTAAACTTTTCTAGAATCATATTTGCTCTTAGATCCTTTGAACTGTTTGTTATGAAATTGAGTGTCTATGACCAGAATGTTTCATGGAACTGCATCCCTTCAATTGCTGCAGGATTCTGAGTTCAGAACAGGAGCAATTTGACACTGGCTCCAATCTCCAGAGGTGTGAGACTCAAGGTGACCTGCAATAGGTTGTCAGATGATCACCTGATTCTAATCTTATTAACTTAGGAGGGACATTGAACTGTCCTTCAGCAACTCTGGCACAGCCTCCTACTCCAGAGGGACTATGATTAAATAAAGGCCCAGAAGATGCAAGTGAGAGGCCCAGGAACCTGAGCCCTGACAACTGAGGGTGCTGTCCTTGACACTCATGTACTATGTGTCCTTCTGAGCTTAGGACATGTGGCTGTCAGTGCCCCAAACACAGACCAAGCAAGAGAGACAGATTATCATGAGAGCAAGGAAGCAACAGGACCTCTGAGGGTACCTGGCTCTACAGGGTGAAAAGACCCCTATGGGAAGATCCTTTTCCTATGAACCATGGGAAATAAAAAATCATCTATTGATTCCAAATGTCAGAGAAATATTTCTTTCTCACTGTTCATTTTTATTTTATTTTTTATTTACTTTTGCAAGGACCCAGGGAGAGACCATTTTCAGCACTTGTTAACATGGTAACATGTGCCACTGCAAGAGTCTTAAAAGAGCTAAAGCAAGTGGGTTTGCAGGGAGAAACCTTCCTCTTTCAGTTCTAGTGGCTGTGGGGTGTTTTCCTTCTCCAGGTTATGTGGGAGGGAGTCAAAATTCCTGGCCATTCACTCACCAGGCATTGCCCTGGACCCACTGTCCACCTCTCATGTTGGGTGCTGTACTGGTGCTTCCTACTGAACTCACTGTGTCTTTGGCAATGACTTTTACTTTCACCATAAGATCCTCTGCCCACAACTGCAGGTAGCATGGACTTCATCTCCTTGGTTTTCCTCCAATTACAGAAGAGATTTTGTGATACTTATTTAAAAGGACAGTCCACACCTGCCATTGGCTCTTTCCACACAGCTGCACCCACCAGGCATTTGCATGCTGCTCCCTGGGGAGGGCTTTCCTACAAGGCTGACATAAAAGCTCAGCTCTAACCTGCCCTTGACTCACCAGGACTCCTCAGTTCAGCTTCTGAAAATGAGGCTCTCTGCTCAGCTCCTGGGGCTGCTGATGCTCTGGATCCCTGGTGAGGACAGAGGGGATAGGGAAGAAGAAGGGGGAGGGGTTGAGCTCAGTGCTTCCTACATGTGAGCTCTGTACATGTTAGTTGTGTGGGGGTCACTGCATAGGATGAGGCATGTGATGTTCAGATCCATGAAAGAAAAGAAGTTTCTAGAAGGTGCGTAACTATAACTTGTGTACTGGTAAAGACCAGGACATAGAAAAAGAAGAATGATGTGGTCAACCTGTAGCCAGGCATGGTAAATGCAAAACTCTATCTTATATGATATAGGATATTTTTGGAGAGGAACCAAAACTACATACACACAAAAGCACAATTGATTTAGTTGAGAAAGGAAGAAAAGAACAATCATGAAAATGTCCCATAATACTGTGCATAAAGTTTCCTTTGGGTCATTATTTCAGGATCCAATGGGGATATTGTGCTGATGCAGACTCCCCTCTCCTTGTCTGTGACACCTGGACAGCCAGCCTCCATCTCCTGCAGGTCCAGTCAGAGCCTCCTACACAGTGATGGAAAAACCTATTTGAAATGGCACCAGCAGAAGCCAGGCCAGGCTCCAAAGCTTCTGATCTATAAGGTTTCCAGCCGGTTCAAAGGGGTGCCAGACAGGTTCATTGGCAGTGGGTCAGGGACAGAGTTCACACTGAGAATCAGCAGGGTGGAGGCTGAGGATGCTGGGGTGTATTACTGCTTTCAAGGTAAAGAGTACCCTCCCACAGTGGTGCAGCCCCAAACAAAAACCTCCCTGCCTGGGTGGCCCAGCTGCCATCTGTGCTGCAGTCTGGGCAGCAGCTCAGCAGATTGTCTGAGAGGAAGAAGCTGCAGCTGAGGGCTCTGGGCCAGGAGTGCCCTGGCCACAGCTCAGTCACCACCTACCAAGGTCCCACCAGCTGCAGAAGCCCTGGGGTGTCACTAGCAGGAGGAGATTTCTGGGGAAAGGAGTTGGAATGACCCGTTGAAAGTAAGTAAGCTGAAGAGGCCTTAGAAGCCTTGCAAAAATACAGAGTTCTTCTGTCAAAACAGATTAAAAAATTTAAATTATTAGTGTAATTTTTATTATAACAGTAGTCTTTGTTTTCCACAACAAAAGGATGAAAATTATGACATTAGTAACATCAAAGAGTGCTGAGGGGTAACAGGGCATACTATTTTCATGAGATTCAAATCAAATGGTGACCACCTTATTTTAAGCAGTTCTAAATTTAGAGTGATATATTTCAACCTGAATTTATAAAAACAAAGAAAACCAAAGAGCTATCATATGAACAGAAAAAAAATGGGAAGGAAATCACAATATTTCACCCCCAAAATCAACTCAAGAGAAAGGAGGTAGTAATGGAGGAGGCCGATGGGAAAAATGCAAGATCAGAAAGAAAGTAAAGAAGAAGAGAAGACATTCTGCCTGAAATTCTGCAGAATGTAAATAGGTTAACTTCCAACTGAAATATGTGGATTGGCAAAACATATTGAAGTTGCATATCTGCATGCTGGGTTATATAATCTCACTCTAGGTTTCAGAACAAGGCAGAGCTAGACAGTAAAACATGGACAAATCCTAAGCACATACTGAGCAAAGACAGTAAAAGAGCTTATGCTACTGTCAGACATATTTAAGTTTGTCAAAATTGCTTGAGGAGACTAAGGATGACATTAAACCATGACAAGAGAGTCGATTCATGAAGAGGATGAAACAGGTACAAATATAAGCACCAAGCATCAAAAATCCAGAAAACTGTTAAAAAAAGTGACAGATGTGAGGGACAGACAGACTCCCATGCAGTAATAGTACAACACTTCCCTATTGTACTTTGAATAGTCCACTGGACATCCAGACAGAGGACAAGTGAGAAAACAGAGATCTTTGACAATGTCATTGTCCTGACAGAAATGGAGAGCGGATTCCACCCACAGTGGCATGTTACATTGTTGCTCAAGCGCACTTGGAATGTTCTCCAAGATCCTGCATATGTTAGGCCACAATACAAATTTCAATATATTTATAAAGATTTAGGACATGAAGCATGCCAATTATCTACTCACATAACAATGATATGAAGTTACAAATTAACAGCAGAAAGTGAACTTAAAACATTCACACATATTAGGAAACATAGCATACTCAGGCACAAGAACTGGGTCAAAGTTTTTGTGTTAGTGAGCTCTTCATTCCTGGGACCAAAAGAGACATGAACAACTTAGAGAAGGAAAGGTTTATTTTGGGTCATGGATTAAGAGGTTCAGTTCATGGTCAACTGGCTCTATAGCTCTATGCCCAAGTTGAGGCAGAACATCATGGCAGGGAGAAGCAACTTAGGACATGAGAACCAGGAGAGAAAGAGTAGGGGAGGGGGCAGGAAAAGGGCCACAGAAGAACAACTCTTTCAGGAGATGCCCTCCTGTGACCCACCTCCCCTGGCCATGCTCCATCTGCTTAGAGTTATCACTGAAACACCCCTTTAAAACCAACATGGACTGATTATAGTTTTCACAATCTGAATATTTCACTTCTGAAGATTCGAGGAGTGATAGAAAATATTGGGAGGAGTAGGTCCCATCTAAACCATAAGTTTCCACAGCTGACCTCCAAAATCTCATGTCCATATCACAGTGCAGGATAATAAATATAATAATAAAAAGTTCCATAGTCTTCACAATTTCAGAATTACCTAAAAGTTCAAATATGAAGTCCCTCCTGAGACACAAAGTAAACTCTTTGTAGTGAGTCCTTGAAAAAATCAAAATCAAGTTGCATATGTCCATTTTCCAGTGGCAGATTGTCAACATTCTTATTCCAAAGGAAATAAATAGGACTATAGAAAGAAGGGGTGGTACCACTCAAGACTATAAAATCCAGTTGGGCAAACCCATCCTGCATCCCCTATCCACAACCTGGCATGTGGCACAATGAAGTTCTGTCCAAAGGGTTGACACAGGGCTCTGCCCCTGTGGACTTGCTGGCTGCAGCCCACATGGCCTCCATTTCTACTTATCTCTGCTGGATTCAGAGTTTCCCTCAACAGATGTGCCATGCTGTTGCCATCTCTCAGTCCCAGGGTCTCCACTGCAATGCCACCTCCATACTCACATCTCCACACCTTGTCTTCTAAGGGTTGCTACAGGGATTAAGCCCTGATGCACACTGCCTGGCCTTCAGGGCCTCCTTTGAAATCAGTGGAACCTCATGACCCCCAACTCCTGCATCCTGCATTCCTGCAGAACCAGCTCCCCGTGGGTGAGGCCCATGTCTGCCACCATCTTGAGCTGTCATCAAGTCTCCTGGGACCACAGATATACCACCCTCTGAGTGCCTGGAAGGCTGAGTGCCATGAAACATCCTCCTAGGAACCAGGAAAGCAGGGTGCCCCATGGTCTTTTCTCAAAAGAAACTCAATATTTTATAGTCTTAAGGCTGAGATGAGTGTGTTCTTGCCAATCCCCAAGATAGCCTCAGACCAGTTGTCCCATTGTTCAGGGGCACAGCACTTCTCATTCATCATGGCTGTGCTGAGCAACTGCTGTGCAGAGTCTCTGACCTGCAGGGCCTCACCAATGTCATTTTACTGTTCCACCTTCTAGTTCATTGTCTTTGATAGAAAGACATTTCAAATGTGCTCTGAGAGGGTGCCAAGCTGTCATGTGTGCATGAGATAATCTGGAACTCCCTTAAGGGCCCATCCAGATTGGGAAGCCAGGATGCACTGGAGTTGCAGGGACAGGTCCCTTCCCTTCCTCAGGACCTTACAGAGTCTGGGAGGATGGGCACAGGTTGGCAGTGGGGCGGGAGCTTGAGCACCTCTGGAATGTTCTGCACTGCTCTTCAGCTGCCTCAATTGACCAGCCTAACAGCTGAGCATGCTAGCTCTTCCTGGGAGTCTTTGGGAGGCCTGCAGCCGTTTTGGAAGGGTTTTAGGGTGAGAATCACAAAGCTGATTTGGCAGATCTAAATAAGAGCCTCAGCTTTCCTCACACCAACCACTGCATCCTGCAGGGTCCCTCAAGCACCTTCTCTGCTCTGCAAACCTCAACTTTAGCATCTCCTGTGCACATTTAGATCCCAACTGCCCTGAATCCATTATGTTTTCTGAATCGCCCAAGAACTGCTAGTGTTCTGTACTTAACTAGTTGAACTACTTACTGAGGCAAGGGATTATTTGAGTTTCTTACAGAATCTGGCCTAGTGATGGATGGAGGAGGAATTCATGAGTATGGGAGGAGGATGAATTTCATGAGTGAGGGAGAAGGAATCCACAGTCAAGCCTCTGGGTTGCCAGACCTTAAATCTCACAAGTTGCTGTGCAAAAAATCTGCCACTAGATGGTGAACAAAGCTCAAAAAGAACAATCCTAGGGGTCTGACCTCAGAGCCCTGGGAAAGCAGCAGAGATTCTGTGCCATGAGGAGCCCTAAGGCTTGGGAGTGTGTGGGCAGTGGGGGTGAGTTGTCCTCTTAAATTAAGATGAGGGCAAAGAGCCCGCTGCAGGCTCCACTATGATGTGTAGCATCACATGTAGGAGGGGAAGGGAGGGGGAGGGGAGGAGAAGCTGCAATGTCAGTGCTTCCCTGAGGCTGTCCCCAGGGTGCTAAGCTATGTGTGGTCACTGCTCACTCCACATGGGTTCAGGTGGCCTGACTGAGCCTGGAGCCCCCACAGGAGGCAACACTGCTAGAGAGGGAGCCCATCTGAGGAGGATCAGCTGCTCCAGACATGGGAACAGTGGCTCTGAGCCTGGATTCTGGTGAACAAGCCTTCACTCCAGCGCTCCAGGCCCATGGCCCTGCAGAGTTGTTCCAGGTCCTGGAAGACGGGCAGGAACACAGATCCTCACCAGGAGGCAGGAGCTCCAGGAAAAGCAAATGTGAAGGGGACAGGGACCCCACTCTCTTCACCCTCTGTGTGGGCTGAACCCAGGGCCTATGTCTGCAGGGCAGGGCCTCCACCTTGGAGCAGCATCCCCAGGCCAGTGTCTGTCTCCTTGAGGGACATTTGGATTGTTTCCAGGTATTCAACCACTCAAACATGCCACAGTGGTCAGTGTTGAGAATACAGGTCTCAGCCCTGGACACCTCTGGAGGATGAGTTTGTGTGCTAAGAACCCCTGGATCCAGAGTAACTCCCATTTGAGTCCCATCAGCAGACCATGCAAGACAAAGGCCATTCCTCCAGGAACAACTGTCACCTTCAGGAGGGGGTCAGTCTTCCCGACACTGTTCCATACCAGATTCTTCTTAAAAAATCTGCCCTCAAATTCATGTCAAAAATAATATTTTATCTATTTGTTATTTTTATAATTTATAATGGCTTTTCATATATTTATTGTATATTTTAATTTTCCTTCTGTGATTTGTGCATTCCTGGTCATGACCCCTTATCTTTGATTTGTTTATTTTTATTATTGATTTGAGGTGCTCTTTGTGAACTATTGATGCAGTCCTTTTTCTATATAATGAACTATGTCCTGTTAGGGCACTACTTGTGTTTACCTCTTTTTAGTGTATCTTAAAATGCTTAAATTTAACCTTTTAATATACTCTATTATCGATATTTTTTTATAATGAGTATTAAACCCAGGGATGCTTAACTACAAAGCAACATCTGCAGCCTTTCTTTCTTTTTTTAAATTTTGATACAGGGCTTGGGCTAAATTGTGAAGCCTGATTTTGAACTTCTGATCTTCCCGCCTCAGGCTTGCATGTTGCTAAGATGACAGGTGTACACCACTGCACTTGACTTATTACCTGAATTTTTTCATTGACCTTTATAGTTGTAGGTGAACAGAATACCTTTATCTTATTTTTATATGATGCTGAGAATCAAACCCGGTGCTCATGCATGCTAGGAAAGTGCTCTACCACTGAGCCATAACACCAGCATGTGTCATCTGTATTTTTAAAAAGTGGTTATGCTGTTATTATCTACAGTTAATGTAATATACATTTTACTTGATGCAAGGAATTCCAAATAAATATATGTTAGTAATATGTTGATTTAGTAATTTTATTTTACATGCAAACAGACAGTTTATACATGTGTATGATACGTGCTCCTTATCTTTCTAACTATCATGGACTCTGACTCAGGCAAGACTTTGAGATAGAAGGTTTGTTCACCTTTCTCTTGGTGTCAGTCCCCAGGACCATGGAGCATGTGCTGAGCTCAGCTGCCTCACAGAGACAGGCCCAAGGCTGAGCTCCTGGTCTTGGACTCCCACCTTGGCTGTGGCCTCAGAGCTCTGCTCAGCACATAGAGCTCTGAAGGGATTTTCTGCCCTGGAAAACCCAGCTAGGAGGAAATGTCACACCTGCATGTTCCCTACAGGCAGGGTTGGAGCTTTGGAGACCTGCAGACCAGACTCACATCACTCACATCCAGTGCTTTCATGCCTCCAAGATAGGATGAAGAGGTTCTAGCTTCCCCGCCTCTCAGGATGGTGGACACAGGGTCTTAGTAACTAAGGATGAAAAGAGAAAAAGAAAATGGACAGGCCATGGTGTGGCACATCTTAAGTCCAGCAACTTGGGAACCTATGGCAGGATTACAAGATCAACACCAGCTTCTTAGTAAAGTCTTAAGCAACTTAGCATATTTTAAAAAATAAATAAATAAAAATTGCCCAGAATGTGGCTCAATAATTAAGTGCCCCTGGCTTCAAGTCCTAGTGACAAAAAAAAAAAAAAAATTCAAAATTTTCTTCCTCTTGCCCATTATTAGTCTCACATCAACAGTTGGCCTTGAATTTTGGACATGCAGGGATTGTTTAGACTATGGGGACACTTGCAGATGGGCTAAATGCATTTTGCTTGGTGAGTCACACTTTGAGCTTCAGGGATCCAGATCCCGAAGACGCTGGTGTAAACTTCCATTAATGCAGGAATCTTCAGAGGTGAAATGATGAGATTATGAATGTTGTAGCCTAATTGGTGGATTAATCCATTTAGTGGATTTATAGCTCAATGGACTAACTTAATGGTAGTAACTCTAAGCATGGTGGGTATTCCTGGAGGAATTAAGGCTACTGGGAACATGCCTTGAGAAGTCCATATTGTCACCCTGGCACCTCCTTATCTCTGTCTCTCTCTCTGCTTCCATGATGTGAGCAGCTTCCTCCTTCCATGCCCTTCTGCCACTGGCCTCACTTTGTCATCAGAGTATTGGAATCAGACAATATTGACCTGAACTGAATCTCTGGAGTTCTGAGCCCAAACCAATATATCCTCCAAAAACAACTGAACCCCATGCAACTGACTCTGGTCATGAGCTCCCTTCCTATGGGCCATGAACATGGGTCCACATGGTCACCACAGCCCAGGACTTCTCTCTCAGGCTGTCTCCAATCCCACTCCCCTCAAGCTCGATAAGCTTCCACCCTAACAATGTTTTAAGTTGTTTTAGTTGCTTTTATGCTGCTGTTATCACAAGATCTGGCAAGAACAATTAGAGGAGGACAAGTTTATTTGGGGTTCAATGTTCAGAGGTTTCAGTCAATAGACAGCTGACTGCATTGCCCTGGACCCCAGGTGAGGCAGAGCATTCTGGAAGAAGGGAGACTTGGAGGAATAGGGTTTAGGAAGTGTCACCAGGAATCCAGGAGAGAGAAACTGCAGATGAGAGAGAAAATATATCACTCAAAGGAAGGTCCCCAAAGACCAACCTCCAGCCACACCCTGCCTGCCTACTGGAACCACCCAGTTAATCTTTATCAGGAGATTAATGCACTGATTGGTGATTAGGTAAAGAATCCCATAACCCAATTATTTCACCTATAAATATCCCTGCATTGTCTCACACATCAGCTTTCGGGGATATCTCATGTCCACATCATAACATTCTTTCCCTGGACCCCCAAAGCTCACATCTCACAATGTAAAATACATTTAGCTAATTTCCATGAGTTCTCATGATCTTAAAGAGTTCCAGGATTGCCCAAAAGTTCAAGTCCAAGGCAAACTTTCAGTGTGAACACTGTAAAAATCAAAAGCACATTGCCTATAGCCAATGTATAAAGTGACACTACAAACATTTCCACCCCAAAATTTTAAAAAAAGAACAAAAAGTAAGAAAGAAACAGAGGCATCCTTTTTCACTTTAATATTTTGTAACACTCTAGAAGTGATGGGACAAAGGCCACACCAGGATCCAGCTGGAAAAACAAGTCCCGTAGCCCCTCCCAGCATCTGCTGCACTTGGCCTGGTGAGGGTCTCTCCAAGGGGTTTGAGAGTTTCCTCCCTGGGGCTCTGCAGGTGTTACGCACATGGCTTCCCTCTGTACTGGTCTCTGCTCTCCCTGAGGCTTTCCTCGGCAGATGGTCTGGGTTACTGGAACCTCTAGTCTCCAGGATCTCCACTGCGGCCTCTGCTTCCTTCTCCTTGGGCATGCATGGCCCTCTCAGAGGCATCCCTCAGGGACTCTGTCCTTGGAACACTTTGTCTGGCCTCCCGGGACTTTCTTTAAAATATCAGAGGAAGCCTCCACAAACCCCTGACTTCAGCATCCTGCATTCCTGTAGAAGCAGCATGACATGCTGACACCAGGACTGTCACCATCTTGATGAGCAGCCAAGACTCCAGGAACCATGTCCCTGTCTGCAGCAGTCTCTGAATGTGTGGGCAGCTGAGCATGGTGAAAAAACTTCCTAGACCAACCCCCATGAAAATTAGACTGATTTGTATATTCAGAAAAAAAATTGTATAGAAAAGGTGTCTGATAGCTTCTCATTAAAATAGTGATCAAAATCTAATAATGTTCATTCAGTTATCAGGCATGTCATTCAATTAAAAAAAAATGTTGAGACCAGTACAACATTGTCTTATTATGGTTAAGAAAATAATATATTTCCCATTGTTAGCTTATTTCAAGGTAACAATTTCCATTTTTAATATAATCGAACTACACATCAAAAAGTGGGAAAACAAAGAAAGAATAATTTATGAGAAGGTGTTTGTAGCACAAGCCTTCAGATTGGTTTTCCACACCTATGCTGAAGCAGAAGTGTGAACATACACACACCCATGATTTTATTATTTATTGATGTCACCTGTACATTCCCCTGTGTGTGTCCTGGAGCTGCTGCCCACTCTCCTGAGAACAATGCTCACCAGGCCCCACAGGTGCAGCAGCCAATAAAACCAGCCCTCAGGGAGGGCAGCCTCCAGGTGGAGCAGGAACAGCTGAAGAGCCCAGAGGAAGCTGCACACCAGGCTGGGCTCAGGGGAAACAGTGCAGAGCCTTGGAGGAGGCCAGGCAGGCCTGAGCCAAATCATGGACACTTGTGTGCAAAGTCTGTCCTGAGCATGGCCAGGATGTCCACAGAGACACTTTGTCCTTTGTTGCTCCTTGCTAAGGGCTCAGGCCCTAGATAGCTACCAGGGAGTGGCCACCTTGTCTTCCATAAAACAGAAACTAAGGTACTGTGCTGCCCTCCTGACTTCCAGGATGCTAGTAAGGTCCCTCCTGCACCTTGACACCACCTACTGCCACCTGATCTCTCAGGGCACTTTCTCCAGCCTTTGTCCAGTGATGTCCCTCTCACTATCCATCAGAAACATGGAGAGAGGACTCACTTCTGGTAAAGTGAGAGCACACAGGGTGTCACTCATATTAGTCTTATTTTCTGTGTCCCAGGAGACAGGTCAGTGTCCCTTACTGACTCACCAACAGTATTAGCAGCATCCAGTCTGACACCATCAGGATCAGGCCTGGTGCTAAGCTCCTGCTGCCTCCTGCTGCCCTCTGCACACACTGCCTGCCTGGGAGGGCTGTGGGGCAGGGACACAGGTCATTCTTGCCCCCAGCTGCCTCACTTCCTTCAAGGAACTTGAACTTCTTCCTGTACCCACTAGGGGACAAACCTCCAATCAGATGCTGCTTGTGCACAGGGCTGCTGACAGTCTGAGGATGCTCAGGGGAGCAGGTTGGGGACAGCTCTGAAGTCACACCCTCCCACTCCCTCCCATTCCTTCTCCCTGGATCCTGGGCTCCTCCAATATCTCTCCTCTGCCCTCCTGCCTGGTTCTTCTCTGTCCTGTCCCCTGCTATTCTGAACTCACACCTGTCACTCCTCACTTCCCACATGGCTGTCCTTATGTGGGTCAGAACCCTGTTCTCCTGCACATCCTGGCCCTTGGCCTGCCTCTGATTCCACCCCTTGGATTCTCATGGGAGAGTCAAAGGTGGTACCTGGTGGTCTTTAGAGACCAGAAAGGAGAGCAGCAGGTGTTCAGGGCTATACGTGTGGCCACCATGATCTACTGTGAGCAGAATCCCTGCATCATGTCAGCTGTGACCTGCCAGAGGCACCTCTGTCCGTCCAGTCAGAGGGGTGGCTAACAGCAACTTTGGGTGGGTTTGTTCTGTGGCCATGCAGTCACTGAGTCAGCTGTTCTGCCCTGTGTCGTGGAGTCCAGCAGGAGGAGCTACCCTTGCCCAGGTCTGGACACAGAACATCTGTCCCCTTGGGACAACTGCCCATCTGTGTGACACCTGCTCCAATCTGTAACCATAGCTCCGTGAGTCATCCAGTGTCCTGAGCAATGGGAAGGTCACTGTTTCAGGCAGCAGGAGTACCCTGTGCAGGTCCTGAACTCCATGGTTCTCATGCTCAGTCCTGAGACTGGAGAGGCAGCTGTGGGTTTAGGCGAGAGATGCCAGCTTTATATGCCCAGGCTCAGAGTGTCTGAACTTAGAGTCCCATGGGCAGGGTGGCACACACTTATAGTCCTGGACATCTTGAGACTGAAGGAAGAGGACTGCAGGTTCAAGGACACCCCAGGAAAATTATAGAAACACTGTATATAAATAAAATGAAACTGATTTGGATGTAGTTCATGCTGGCCTAGCATATAAGAGACTCTGTGTAGATCACCAGAGTCTAAGACTGAAAAAGTTGCAAAGGAAAAAGAAAAAAAAAATCACACATTAAACCAAAAGTCATGGCATATCTATGTGAAGACATATACTCATCCTAGAGTTCAGAGTAAACACAGGTAGATTCACATAATTTATCTCCTAAATATTATGTAGGTGGCATATAATATTCCTTTCATTCATTTCTAAGCAAATTGGACTCTGGCTGAGATGAATCTCTGGTGGGTATTTGCTGACCCTCACAGCTCAGGGGGATGTCTTGTCCTGTGGCCCCAGGGAACCATGTTTCCCCAAACAAATCTGAGCTGTCCTGGTCTGACCTAAGACACCTGGACACACTGAGCCTGTGTTGATTGACCAGGAGGAGCCTCCCTGCAGGTGTGCCCAGCCTGCCCAGCCCTGCTGATTTGCATGTGCCCAGAGCACAGCCCACTGCCCTCAGGACTTCTTAAGAGGCTGCTCATACCCTGTGCAGGAGTCAATCCGAGTCAGGGCACAGCATGGCCATGATGGCCCCTGCTCAGCTCCTGGGGCTCCTGCTGCTCTGCCTCCCAGGTAAGGAGGGACAACACTGGGAATTTACTAATCACAGTGTGGTCAGTGCTGCCTGGCTACTCAGAAAAGTCCTCTTGGAACATCACTACTTACTAGGGTATTTCTTTTTATGTTTCCAATGGCAGGTGTGAGATGCGAAATCACAATGATCCAGTCTCCATCCTCCTTGTCTGTGTCTCCTGGAGATAGAGTCAAAATCACCTGCAGATCCAGTGAGGACATTAGCAGTTATTTAAACTGGTATCAGCAGAAACCAGGTCAAGCTCCTAAGCTCCTCATCTATGGTACAAACAGTTTGGAATCTGGGGTCCCCTCGAGGTTCAGTGGCAGTGGATCTGGGACAGATTACACTCTCACCATCAGCAGCCTGGAGCCTGAAGATGTTGCCACTTATTTCTGTCAACAAGGATGGAGTTCCCCTCCCACAGTGATAGAGGCCATGACAAAAACCTCCCAGGGAGCAGAAGTGTGAGACTGGGCTGCCCCAGCTGCTCCTCCTGCTGCCACCACCTGCTGAGGGCAAAGCTCAGAGGCACCAGGCCCTGAGCATTACAAGGGGGGTTTGTCAGAGGATCCAGGTGGCTCCTCTGCACCCTGATCCTTCACTTCAGCCCCAACCAGCAATGAGCTCACTGCTATGATAAAGAAAATAATTTTTAAGACCTGAAGAGACTGAATTAGACAGTATCAGGGGGTGTGCAGCAAAGACAGGCCTTTCCATGTGTTCACATGGGAATATTTTAGCCTTTATTTTTGAGTGTATTTTAAGTATACAGGAAAATTGGGGAGAAATGCAGGGTTTTCTTTTGTCCCCCCTGCACCCACAGCCCCTCCATTACCACCCCCAGACACTATTGCTTTTGTTACAATTCATCAACTTCTACCGAAGTCTACAGGTCACACCAGGGTCACTTTGTGCATTTTGTGGAAATAGGCAAGTGGACAGTGACATCTGTCCAATATTGGGCCTGGCAAACTGGAGGCCCCACCCTCACACTGTCTGAGCTCCAGCTCTCCTCACTCCCCCTCAGTCCCTGTGTTAGTTGCTTGGATGGGTCACAGCTGTGGTGTGCTGAACCTCCCCTGGCACAGCAGACTCTAGACCTCAGCCAGGGACCAAGCTCCTGACACATCCTCCCCTGCAGAGCCCCAGGGTCACCATCTTCCTAGCCCATCTTCAAATGGTTCTGTTCTTGATATAAAAATAATCCAGTAAACCTGTTTTTAATTAAAAAAATCTAAGCAGCTCTCACCTGGGCAGAGAATACAGTCACAGGTGAACCTGGAGTTCCAGAACTCCTAGAGAGGTGTTGTCTGAGCAGAGAGCTCAGGGGCCAGGGGGTAGGTCCCTTCCTTCCTGAGCACCTGCAGAGGCTGAGGGGAGAGGCACAGGGGGTGCTGGCAACTGGAGCTACAGCACCACTGGGACCATCTGTGCTGCTTCTCATGGGGTCATGGGTGATCCTGCCCAACTGCTGAGTGCTAGCTCTGGGCCTGAGAGACCCTGGGAGATGTTGGGGGTCTCACAGAGGCTCTAGAAATATTTGGGGTGGGGAGCATGAGGTTTGGCTGGCAGCTCTAGACCAGGAGCTTCAGGACACCACCTCCTCTGGTGCCTCTGCACCCTATAGGTTTCTTCAGGCCACTTCTCTCTTTGCCAAAACCACAACTTTGGCTTTTCCTGTGGATCACATGGGCCAGGTGTCAACCTCCCTGAGACCATCATGTGTTTCAAATTCCTGATGAACTGTTAATAATTAGTCCTTAAACAATGGACTATTACTTGAGCAGAGGGATCACCTGAGTTTCCTGTAGAATCTTGCCTAGTGAATAAAGAAGAGGAACAGCTTCCTAAATTGGGGAGAAAAGATCCGAACTGAAGACTGTGGAACCCCAGACAACAAATCCTGCATGTTGATGCTCCAGACTGTCACTAGAGAGCAAGCACAGCAGACAGTAACAATCATGGGAACCTGATCTAGAAACCCTGAAACAGGAGCAGTAGGTCCCTGCTAAGTTCGTCTTATGTTGATGATGATGAGTATTATCCCTGAAAGGAAAGTGACCACAACACTTGGAGCAACCAACAGATCTTTATTGTAGCAGTGCAACAGAGGAGAAAAGAGAGAAAGAGAAGGAGAGAGAGGGGGAGAGAGAGAGAGAGAAAGAGAGACAGAGAGAGAGAGAGAGAGAGAGAGAGAGAGAGAAGAGAAAAGAGAAGAGGAGAGATGGAGAGGGAGAGAGCAAGACCAAAAGAAAGATAGAAAGCATGCACAAGAGAGACAGAGAGAGCAAGAGAGAGAGCAAGAGAGAGAGGGACCTGGAAGGAGGGAGTTTTTATAGCCCAAATCTAATAAGGTCTCTGGGTCTGCAAGCTGCCTTTTTGACACAAGGGGGGTTAAATGTTTGGCCTTGAGTGGCAGGCTGAGTGTTCAGCCTTGAGCAAGGGAGAGAAGCGCTCAGCCTTGAGCAGGGGCTTGGGCGTTTGGGCTTGAAGCAAACAGGTGATAAAGAAACAGACAGAGGGTTTTAGAAGCCAGGTCATCCTGTAGCTAACTTTGTTTGGCATGCCCTGCAGACAACTTACTCAGCCTATCCAGCACCTAACAGTCACCATGGAGACCACGGCACAGAATCTGTTCTGTTAGATGCTCTTGGAAGGCCTGATCCTGTTTAAGTTAAAGTCAGAACTACCAGGAAGATGCCGTTGGTGTAAGAGGTGCACAGATGTGCCCTGTGAGGCCAAGGGAGGCTGATGACTGTCTTGATGTGACACAGTCTGTCAGTGACAGAGCTCCATCTCACCCAGATGACCTGGCTCAGGCCCAGCCTGACAGAATTAGGCCATGAGGTGGACACTGTGCAGCTGTGGTGAAGCTCTTATAGCTGAATGGTGCTGGTTCCAGGGGAATGTGGAGCAGCCTCAGATCAGGAGCTCCCTTGAGATGCAGAGAAAGGTCAGGAAACCAAGAATTTAGGTTTGCAGAGGAAGCAGCAGGTGGATAGGATGTGACAGAGAGTCCATACTGTCAGTGAGAGAAGGCCCTGAGTTAGTTGATGGCTGCATTGTGCTGGATGGAGTGGGTAGACCACAGGAGGAACCTAGGCAGAGCTCCGTGTTGCTGATTAGCCCTTTCATCCATTTCAAGGAGGAGGAGCAGCTCCCTGGGGCTCAGGCAGCCCTGCTCCTCCAAGCAGGTGTGGTTGTTCTTGCATGGCCTCTGCTGGGCCTCAGGGAGGCTTCTGCTTTGCTAGTTTATAGAGAGAATATGGTGGCCTCAGGGCCTCAGGAAAGTGAAACAAGGAGCAAGTGAGATTTGCATCTGAAGGTCAAGTTCTGATGGACTCCTCATTCCAGCCTGATGCTGCCCTGCCCTGGTGCAGAGCACTGGGCACAGGTGGGGTAGAGAGTGACTTGGGGTGGCAGCTTCTCCTTTACCTATGATTTTCTCCAAGCAGCATGTCAGGGAAACTAGCTAACTGGTGAAGTAAGAGGACCTGGGAACTCCATGACAACAGGAGCCTGCACTAGCCTCTGCTGCTTCCAGGGCTTCCCTCAGTGAGCCTCTCCTTATCCCAGGAAGAAATGCTGAGAGTCATTGGGAGAGTCCTGCAGGCCTCTGTTCTGGAAAAGCCAGAGGCTCCAGGCAGCCGTGCCCCAACCAGTGAGCCTTCAAATTGGGTTGGCTGATCTCATACGTATGTCAATGTATATATCAACACTGTATGATTCATATGTGCAACACTTTTCAGTACTGCACATGCTTGTGTGTCCTAGGCCTGATGCACACTCATGCTGTATATTAACCTAGGAGACTTACAATCACATTGTTAATGCATTGCTAACACTCACATATCCATGAGCATTGGTGGATATGGTGGATATGCATGTGCTGTGTTTTCTGGTGTTAATTTCTTCTCTCCTTGACTTTATTCCTTTACCTAGTTATGTCATTAAATTTCCTAGTCCTGGTTCTCTAAATTATTTTGTCACTCTGGAAGGAAATAAATATAGTCTCCATATAAAATGCGAAGCTAAGGAATTTTCTGACTAGCTGGCTACATGATAACCCCTGAGGAGAAGTCTGAAGGAAGTGTCTTAGGGAAAGCCCCAGAGGGACTGTGGGGTTTGTCTTTTATGTGAGTTATAAGTACGAAGGCCACAGTGGGAAAACTAGAAAGGCAGAACGAGCCCTCAGTGACACAGAGGGACTGCAAAGGCCTGTGAACCTGTCCAGGAGGAGTATGGATAACAGAGGTTTGAAGGAACAGGACGGCCAGGGCCAGTGTGCAGAACAGAGGGGCTGAGCAGGGGAGAGCACCAGGTGGAGAGAGCAGTGAGCACTGTGAGCAGTTAGTGGACAGCAGGGCCCTGGGCCTGATGGGAGGTGAGGAAAGCACTTCGTACTGGATGTCAGTCTGCTCCCTTGGTCTCTGCTGATTTCCTCACACTGCTCATCAGGACTGTGCTGAGGCTAACAGCATGATAGAGTAGTAAAGTACCATGGCACACCTTGGGTGCTGACACTGTCCTGATTCTCTGTCCTGAAAGAACTTGTTGGACAGGAGGACATGGGAAATTCCATTACATCACAGTATCAAGGATGTGAACACTGAGCAAGGGCAGCTGAAGTAACTTCTGCTGCCACAAATTCCATGGTGATAGAGCTCCACAGAGCCAAGGAGCCAGCTTAAGTGCTTGTGCTGGTAACTTCTAGAATGCTGGGAGACATGATCTTCTGGAGGAAGAAGCTCTAACTTCTGAATGGATGAAGATTCCATTGGGATCTGATGGAGCATTAATAGCTAATTCCCCATGGGCTAAAAAAGACTGGGTAAGCAAACACATTGGACTCCTGTGGGAAAAGCTGATGTACAGGACATGAGGCTCAGAACAGTGAAATGTAGCCTGAAGGGCTGCTCAGCCTGAACAGGGAAGGTTCTGGACAAGGCCCTCACCTCCCCATGTGACCCATGCTGAGGAGCACAAGGAAACACAGCTGGATCCTCTGTAGTTCAGAACCAGGAGCTGAGGTCCTCCACATTGCCCAGGGAAGAAGCTGGGATCTGGTCAGACATGCACATCACACAAGACAGAGAGGAGAGGGCTTTAGAGGGTCATTGAAGAAAGACCTTCCTGCCTGCTGGGCAGCACTGAGGTCCATCTCAGGGACCTAGTGTCTGGAACCTGAGGAGCCAGAGCCAAGCCCTTGTCACCTGATCACTGGTGGTTTCTTTTACCACACTCTGGGGCTAAAGAGAGCTGCTCAAACTACATCTCACACAGGGTGAGTTTCTCTTGGGCCTGCAGGAAAGATCAGTAAGGAGCAAGGAAGAGGTGTGGCCTGGTCACCCCCTCCTGGCCAGGACAGATAGCCCTACCTCATGGAGAGGACCAGGCATGGGAGATGAAGAGAGAAGTGAGATCACAGGCCTCCATGCTATTCCCTGTAGCACTGTTCCAATGTCAGCTGGGCAGTTTATTAGCCAGATGAGGCATGAGGAAAGAGAGGTGAAATTCTGTAGCCCAGGAGGGAGATCTGCCCTCAGGCTGAGCCCAGGACTCTCCTGCTAGGACCAATTGGATGTTCAAGTGCAGAGAGAAGGAGGCAAACTCTCTGCCCCTTGGAGCACCGATGGCCCCTCCCAGCTGCTTTGCATGCCCACACTGATTTCCAGAGCCATATGAATGACTGCTTAAGGCTCTGGGGAACTCAGTTTAAGATGGGACTTTAAAGGAGCCATTGCAGCCCCCATTCAGCTCCTCTGCCTCCTGTTATTCTGGCTCCCAGTTGAGGGATCATGGGATGGTTCTACACACCTGTGGAAACTCTTTCATTGTGGTTGGGTCCTGTGTCCTGGTACCTCTGTTTACCAAGCCCAGTGATTCAAGATTAGGGTGCTGCAGGGTCCTGGCTATACTCTGGAGACTGGGGTAGGACCTAGACTGCACAGGTGACCTGTCTGTTCTCTTTCCATCTCAGGTACCACAAGAGAAATTGGGCTGACACAGACTCCAGCCTCTGTGGCTTTGTCTCCAGGAGAAAGAGCCACCCTCACCTGCAGGGCCAGTCAGAGTGTTGGCAGCTACTTAGCCTGGTACCAGCAGAAGCCTGGGCAGGCTCCCAGATGCCTCATCTATGGTATATCCAACAGGGCCAGTGGCATCCCAGCCCGGTAAAGTGGCTGTGGTTCAGGGAGAGACTACACCGTCTCCATCAGCAGCTTGGAGCCTGGGGATGCTGTAGTTTATCACTGTGTGCAAGGCCACACAGAGTACCACAGTGGTTCAGTCCCCAGCAGAAACCTCACCAGCCCCATTGCCACCCTCTCTCCCCTGGGGCACAGCAGCTTCCCCCAGAGGCACCCAGTCACATATTTTGCACTTTTTTCTTTCTCCACACCTGAAACGTTTGTGTGAGAGAGAAAATTAAATTCATTCAGGTCTTAAAGATTCATAGTCTCCTACATCCTGTTTTGCTCTCCTGGAAAAAAAAAATATGAGAGATTTGAGAGGATGAGAACACTTGGTATTATTTCCCTATTTCACCAGGTGAGGTTGAAGTCTCTGGAAGAATCATAATATCACAAACACAGATGAAGTTAAAGGTGAATTTCTAAGAGTAATTGATTTTTTAAATATTTATTTCCTTCTCATTTGACATCAACAACATCTTGCTAAATCTGTCAAAGCATAGACACTGTCAACGAGGCTGACATCAACAACATCTTGCTAAATCTGTCAAAGCATAGACACTGTCAACGAGGCTCCAGAAATAGTTCCAGGTTCTGCTCACATTTATTTCATAACAAAGCCATGGTAAGATTGGGGAATTTTTAACACTTTGTTTTTCCTTGTGTCCAGCAAAAAAAAAAAAAAAAAAAAAAAAAAAGAAAGAAAGAAAAGAAAAAGCCTCTCAGTTATTCCTGCTTCTCCACATATAGAGAGCCCAGGGTTCCAAGGAGGTGGGAATTGGTGGAAGGCCAGGCTTTCTGATGGCACATTCCTCCATCCATCCTAAGGAGCTAAAATCTGAGTGATTTGTCACTGATTTGTCTTTTTCCTGTCATAATCTTGCATCCCAATGTTTGACACTGAATAATGAAGAGTGTGAATACAACTGTAGCTCATCACACCAGGACATAAATTTCTGAATAATCAATCATTTAGGGAGTTATTTAGGAAAAACCTTCAGAACCCATTCATGGACAATTTGCAACAGGTTATTTCAACAATGAAATGCCAAAAAGGTTCCAGGTGTCCTAGCCAATAAACCTTCTTTTTCTTCTCCCCCCCCCCCCAATTTTGCCAATGAACTTTCAAAGTCTCAAGCTCAGTGTCTCAAATGCAGAACCTGATAACTACCCTCAAAAAAGCATGTTCCTGTGAAGAGGAACCATGACCTCCTCCACCTTCATGAAGGGCCTCAGACTCCCCTTCTCACCTCCCAGTCCACAGGCAGCCTCCTTTCCTTCCTGGAATCCCTCTGCTCCCAGTGATGAGGAGGCAGATGTGAGCTGACTCCTCCTGTCCTCCATGCCAGCTGGACTTACAGAAAATCTTGCTCTTTTTGCAAACCTGGGTGTCCCAGTTTGGCTTCCATGTGCATCAACATAAGGCCTGGATGGTGTCAATTACGTTCATGGAAATGTTTGGAATCCCAGACCAGCCCATTTCTAGAGCTCAGATTTGCTAGCAAGACCCTTCCCACTAGATGGCTTCCTCATGAATCTCTGCAACTCTTTCCAGGACAGTGTCCTTGTGCCTCTCCTGCCATTGTGATGGACACTTGTCCCTCTAGTGTTCTCTCATGTTTGGTGAAAGAAACTGGGATGTTTTTGCACAGACTCTTGTGCTTGAATTTGAACATTTGACAAACCTGCCAGGTGTTTCACCATTTTACAACAGAGTCCTGGTATTTATCATTGCTACTCTGACTTCACATTAAAATCAGCTGTTTATTATATTCTGTTTCCTGGGAAGTGGAAAAAACACATTTTACTTTCCTTCTGAGTAGTCAAGGAAATTATGGGTTGGAAGATGAGAAGAGCAGAGCGATGACCAGGAGCACTGACTGCAGAGCTCACTCTGGGCTACTCCAGGGCACACTTTGACTTTAGAGCCTCAACCTCCTTCTTTGCACAATAGAGATAAGAAATTTATTTTGCACAGGTTCGTGTACTGAATGTTACAGAATGATATTAAAGAGGACTGTCAAAAATAAGTATATCTTTGTCTGTTTGTTTTTGTGTTGAAAGGCCTAATATGAACATAGGAGTCCATCCCAGTGACTGAGGCAGGAGAATCACAAGATCAAAGCCACCTTCAGCAACAGGAAGGCACTAAGCAACTCAGGGAGACCCTGTTTCTAAAAAAAATTAAAAAGAGGGCTAGGTATGTGGCTTAGTTGGTGACTGCCCTAGAGATCAATCCAATGAACCAAAATAAATAAATAAATAACAAAAAAAATATAAAATAAGATAGCAGACCATTTCAAATTCATAAGCAAACTCAATGCAATAATTATCAAAAGCACAATTGGGTCTTCTTTCTTTCTTTCTATTTTTGCATAATTGTCAATTGCTTCTTACAGTTAACATAATAATGCAGGAAACACAGAGAGACTAAACAATCTTGCAAAACCGTAGTGCACTGAGAAGCCTCAGTTTCTGATTTCCAATGTTTTTAATTTAATTTTGTTGGTTGTTTGTCTGTGGTGCTGGGGAGAGAACCAACCCCCCCCCCATGCTGCCAGTGCTCTCACAGTGACCTGACCCCAACTCTCCCTTCTCCCTACCCACAGTGCTGGGGAGTTAGAAGTCACTGTCCCCTGCAGACCCAGCAAGAGTATTAGCATCATCCAGCCTGGCACTATCAGGACCAGGCCTGGCTGCTGAGCTCCTGCTGCCTCCTGCTGCCCTCTGCACACTCTGCTTGCCTGGGAGGGCTGTGGGCAGGGACACAGATCCCTTGGCCATCAGCAACCACACTTCCTTCAAGGAACTTGAACTTCTTCCTGTATCCATTAGGGGAAAAACCTCCACTCAGATGCTGCTTGTGCACAGGGCTGCTGACAGTCTGAGGACCCTCAGGGGAGCAGGTTTGGGACAGCTCAGAAGTCATACCCTCCCTCCCCTTCCCATCCCTTCTCCCTGGATCCTGGGCTCCTCCAGTGTCTCTCCTCTGCCCTCCTGCCTGGGTCTTCTCTGTCCTGTCCCCTCCTACTCTGAGTTTACACCTGTCAATCATCACTCATATGGGTCACAACCCTGTTCTCCTGCACGTCCTGGACCTTGGTCTGCCTCTGAATCCACCCCTTGAATTCTCAAGGGAGAGTCAAATATGGTGCCTGGTGATCTTTAGAGACCAGAAAGGAGAGCAGCAGGTGTTCAGGGGCTGTATGTGTGGACCCATGGTACACTAGGCTCATGATAGACTGTTTGAAATTAATGATATTAGAAATCAAGTGGGATTGGTAAAAAAATATTTCAAGTAGAACTTTTCAGACATAGAAGTTTTACTACATGTAGGAGACATAGAAACCCACTGAATTCTGTGGTTTTCCAAGAAAATGTCTTAGAGTAGAGTCATGAAATATCTGTCAAATGTCACTAGGCTCTCATGCCCTTACTGGAAACTATTGCATTTGTTTTTGTCCTACTGGTAATCAAACCCAAGGTCTTGCACATGCTGAACAAATTCTGCACCACTTAACTACAACCATAGCTTCATAAAATATTTTGTGTAAATGTCTCTGTAAGTGAAAACTTTATAGGCTATTCTTTATTTATGCATAAATTACATATAATTAATGAAATATAATTCATTATGTCATATAAATCATTCATTATATGATGCATTGTAATAAAGGTTTTTAAAGATATATGCTTAAACTATGTAAATCTGCAGTATTTTTTATAATTATAAATCTATGTACATATACAAACATCTATAGAAAAACATATATAGATACACAAATCTTATCTCCATGGATCTGTATATATTTATTATAGTTTCTAATTATATGATTCTTACTATTGCTCCTTATGAGTTCTAATAAAATTATATGAGATACTGCCCATTTTAAAACTGGTTGTTTATTTGCTCAGTGTTTTTTTTTTAATATTTAGTTATCAATGGACCTTTGTTATTAATTTATATGTGGTCCTGAAGATGAAACCCAGTGCCTCTTACATAGTAGAAAAGCACACTACCACCAAGCCACAACTCCAGCATCTTTTCCAAGTTTTAAGAGCTCAGTGTGTGTGTGTGTGTGTGTGTGTGTATAATATATTAATTTTAGACCTTCATCATACATATATTTGGCAAATATTTCATCCAGTTTCTTCTCATTCAGTTCATAACATACTTCAAAATACAGAAAAGTTTTCAACAGAGTAAAAGTGTATTAACTTTCTCATTTATAGATCCTGCTTCTGGCTTTGAATGTTCATGTCAAGGACAAAGCCATATAGAATTTCTGCTATGTTGTCTGACACAAACTACAAATTTAACATTTTCTTTCAGATGAATGATTTCATTTTTTTTAAATAGAGAGAGAGAGAAAAAAAGAGAGAGAGAGAGAATTTTTAATATTTATTTTTTTAGTTTTCGGTGGACACAACATCTTTGTTTGTATGTGGTGCTGAGGATCGAACCCGGGCCGCACGCATGCCAGGCGAGCGCACTACTGCTTGAGCCACATCCCCAGCCCAGAATGATTTCATTTTTAAAAAGTTGTAAGTTCTGTGTCTAATTCACTTCTTTGCATACAGATGCCAAGTTGTTCATAATTCATTAAAAAGATTATATCATCTCCAGTGATGTCCTGCCATCTCTTGTGTGCTTTTTAGGTTTATTTCTAGGTTTTCAGTTCTATTACACTAATCTGTTTGTATACTCCTTGCCACATATCTCACCTTTTGGGTTACTGTAAGTTCATAGTAAATCTCAGTGTCAGATTTTTCAGTCCCATAAACTTATTCTACAGAATTGTTGACCATTTTGTATGTCTGTTTTCTTCATATAGCCTTTAGAAGCCAATTTTTTAATATTTTTTGCAATAGGTTGATACGATTTTATCATGGTTGTGTTTAATTCGTTTATTAGAGTTGTAGATAACTAATATCTTAATATTGAATGCTCCTTTCTATGTTTGGTAGTTGTAGGGTCCCCCAATTTATAGGAAGTTGATCAGCAGGGACTTACAAGTGGCATCAGAATGAGGTGAAAGACTGCAGGTTCAAGACCTGAACTAGTGATATTTTTGCCAACCAGTGTCAAAAATGTTTTTTTAAGTATTTTTTAGTTGTTGATGTACCTTCATTCTTTATTTATATTTTGTGCTGAGGATCAGACCTGGTGCCTCACAAATGCTAGGCAAGTGCTCTGCCACTAAGCCACAACCCCAATTTGATTTTCTGAAAATTGATTTTCTGCAAATTCATAATTTTCTTTTAGAAAAATAAATTTTAAAGGACATTGTAGGTGAGAACCTTAAACTGACTGCAGTTATGTATCTGTTAACTGGTGAGAATTGTGACTCTGGAAGACTAAGCATTTCCTTTCTTTGCAAAAGGTATGTGAGGTGTGTGGACTTAATTTTCTTAGCTGCCCAGAATTACCTCACTCACTGCTTAGAAATGAGCCACAGAAGTCTACAGTGTTACAGTTTGGAAAATATATTTATTCTATGTCAGGATTTGTATTTTTTGCATCTTGTGAACAGTGACTATAATCTTCTACTAACCTGATTTGTCTTGTTGTTGTTCCTTTCATAAAATCTTGATACCATACAATTCCAATTGGCTCAAGTATTTAAACATTTTGCTATTGAAGATTTTTAATTGGTTATTTGTGTAGATGGGGTGACTATGCTCTGATATCAAAGTAATTCTTCCAATAAAGTAGCTATGTTAAAATAATTAGGATTCATCCACACATGGAAAACCCATGTGGACACTTCTGGTGTGTCTTACTGATCTCATCTTCCTTTTGCACACAGAGATGATGACAGTTCTGTACCTCTTATGACTAATAATTTTATTATGTATTTCTCAAAACCATAATTTTCCTTGGTTATATTTCCTTGGTTTTAAGTAACTTATTGTTACTATTATTATTCTATTACAATTACATCAAAAGATATTTTTTTCTTTTACTAACCATTTCTTTGCCTCAGTCTTTTGAACACATACATGCTGCTGTCTGGGACTCTACTGTACCAAATGTATTTACACGATAAACTGCTTATAGAACTTGAAATATTTCAAGTTTGTCTTTTCACGAGGTGGAAGTGTCACTTTACATGTCTCCAAGTGTTAATATTTTATGAATACTTTACACATTGGGAATGTGACATAGATGATACTTAAACTATTTGTTTTGGGGAGCACAATCTATCTCATGGATACAAAGCAGAGAGAATAGCAACCAGACTGTTTTCAAAAGCTTTTTTACCACTCTTTTCGCCTCCCTTGGGCACAATCACCTTATGAGACTATCTTTGACAAGTCTGATTTGCATCTGGAATGTCTGCCAAATTTCACATTCACTGATGGCAGAAAAGATAGGAGTTGGGCTTTTATTCAGTGCTTGGATTATGGTATATATCCTTCACTTCACTCTGATATGGAGTATGTATACTGTTTTTGGACTTATGTATTTTCCTCTAAATTAGGTAATGGAAAGTATCTTATTACATAATTAAAGTCACTCTCCTACATGACAGTCAGTTCTACTAACTCTTAATTCAAATTAAAAACTGAATGATGGTTTGGTCCATGTGCTATTGATCTACCAATTTTTATTTCAGGAGCCATTGACATTCGGGGATGTGGCCATTGATTTCTCTGAGGAGGAATGGGAATGCTTGGATCCTGCTTAGCAGAATTTATATAGAGAAGTGATGTTAGAGACCTACAGCAACCTGGTCTTTGTGGGTGAGCATAACTTTCCTCTGAAATTCCTAATTATCATTATTTAATTTTCTTGCCTTGAAATATATCTTTTGGGAACTTCACCATGAGTTTTACAAGGGAAAACATTGTGTCAGTGTCTTTAAGGATGAATCAACACTTATTTAACAGTACTTCAACACTATTTCACACCAGAGAGATGATAGCACACAAATTATACAAGTGTAAAATAGGTGACAGAGTCTCCCATAGTTGTTCACATCCTACTCAGCACCTCAGAATTCATATGAGTGAGAGAACATGTGGAAAAATTTTTGCAAAGCTTTTGGCCATTGATCAAACATTTTAAAAACACTGAAGGATTTATACCATATAGAAACCCAAAGTATGTGTCCAGGACTTTATTCAAATTTCAGAGATTTTTCAATTTCTGACCTCATATCTGCAGCACATGTGGAGTAGAATTTGTCCAAAGTGTGTACCTTAGGTAACAGCAAAATATTTACAAAAACACCTTGACAAATATATAGATTGTAGTAAGTTTCTTGTCTATAACCCATCCATTGAAGTATTTGGGACCTATGTGGGAAAAAAATCCTTTAAATGTAGAAAATGGGCAATTGATTTTGCTATTTGCTGAAAATTTTCTTAACATCTTGAGCTGATATTGTAAAAATAAGGAAATACAAATATAGAATAGTGCATTCCTAAAAGGATATAATTTTATTATAAATCAACAATTACTGAAGAGTCTCATTTTTCACAACTGGAGAAATAATCATTCTCAGAGTTGATTATTTCAAAAGTCTCTTAAAATTTATACGAAATTTTAAATTTTTAGTTTTTGTTTTTGTACTTAAACTTAGGGGTACTTAATCAGTAAACCAAATTCCCATATTCTTTCCCTTTTTAATTTAGAGATAGGGTTTGCTAAGTTGTATAGGACCTCACTCAGTTATGGAGCCTGGCTTTGAACTTGCAAAGCTTCTCACATCCCTAGGATCACAGGCATGGCCAAACATGTCCATTTTACAGAACATTTTTTACTTATATTTCATTACAGATGCAATTTGTTACTAAATAAAGTGTGAATTTCTTAATGTTTACCTTGTCATGCATTTAATGACGTTATTAGTTCATACATCTCCCACTATTCACTTTGCTAATGGATCGATGAATTAGTAAAACATTCTATTGGGTATATTATGCTATAATGTCTCCATTAATTATTTCATATGTTTAATCAAGTTTTATTTGGGGAATATTATTTATGTAAATTATATACTCTCTTGCTTGTAATTATGGAAAAAATTCAGACACTTATAAGAAGGACCTAGGTATACTAAAGCAATACCCAGATATCCTTATTTGAATTACGACTTTACCATTTCATGTTATAGAGTTTCAGTACTCCCTAAGGGATCTACAACTCTGGAGAGTTATACAAGCTCCCAATCAGGGAGAGGAGAAAGACTCAAGAGACTAGGAGCCAACGTGCATATTCAGGAAAAAAAGGAGGGTTGCTAAAAGGGAAATAGTCTCAATGTTTCCTGGGGAATCCACGTGGTCCACAGGCCCATCCTGAATCTTGGACTGAAGAAACCATGCAGTTCCTCATGAATTCCATGACGTTCATCACTGAGGAGACTAGACTGACCTCAAGTGTAGGAAAAATATCCCAATATAGGACCACCTCTTTAGTCTTGGATACCCAGTAGAAAAGTGTAACCAGAAACTTGTAAAGTGATGACTGTAAAAAGAAAAAGAAATACTATAGGAGAATTTATGCCCCCACATTTTTTTTATTTCATTATATATTTTGATTTTTATAGACCTTTTTTGTTCTACTTAATAACTTACAATATAATGTTTGCTATACTTATTGGATTATCTGATAGATAGCATGTGTCATGTTCTCCCAGACCCCTCTGCGACCCAGTAATTATAAGATATTATAAACTAACCCTGTCCCTCTTCAGATCTTACAGTTCCAGGAGCCTATGACACCACAGTGAGCGAAACACAATTTTGATTGAAATAAACCTCTAGACTCTCATCTACACGTCCTGTTCAAAAAGTAAAAACACAATTTTCTCTTCATATGTTAGACTTTTGGATCAATAAATCACCACCCACAAACATTTCATTTAACTTTATTTGGGAATATAAATATTAAAATATAATGATAAGTTCAAGGAAAGTAGTATTCACAGCATTCTTTGTTCCAAAGGGTAAATCTCTAGGTTTCATGCTTATCTTCACTCCATGTTATTTTAGGCAGAAACCTG
This sequence comes from Spermophilus citellus, assembly GCF_964194105.1. Classification (NCBI taxonomy): domain Eukaryota; kingdom Metazoa; phylum Chordata; class Mammalia; order Rodentia; family Sciuridae; genus Spermophilus; species Spermophilus citellus. The sequence goes on from NC_138193.1 coordinate 21,623,565, forward strand.
ACTTCATTTTACATATGAGTCTTAACTATTTATCAGGCCCAGAGAGAAGATTCAGTACTAGAGGTCTAAGGAAAATACTAAAGATCTTTCCTTTCCTTGTGCCTGCATGAGTCTGCATATCCTTGATGAAACAGCTAAAGAATGTCAATTTCTCAGTGAATCTGGCTCGGTGGCTCACTCATTGGAACCCCAATTTATTTACTCATCTCAAGGCTATCACTCACTCCTCTGGGATCTGACCTGTTCTTGTAAGGATGTAGTGAGCTTTAGGGGATCACTAGGTCATGCAAGCTGTTAGAATGAAGTTTTCTTTTTTTTTTTTTTTAGAGTGAGAGAGGGGAGAGAGAGAGAAAGAGAGAGAGAGAGACAGAGAGAGAGAGAGAGAGAGAGAGAGAGAGAGAATTTTTAATATTTATTTTTTAGTTCTCCGCGGACACAACATCTTTGTTGGTATGTGGTGCTGAGGATCGAACCTGGGCCGCACGCATGCCAGACGAGCGCGCTACCGCTTGAGCCACATCCCCAGCCCAAATGAAGTTTTCTTTGTTCTAACTTGTATTGATTCAGCTCCACTTTAAATACAAGTTATAATGAGACTTCAGACTCTTATCTGTGGTGAGGATGCTCTGCCCAGGACTTTCCAGTCAGGACCATGAAAAGCTGTTTGGGACTCCCTAGTACATAGGTTCAGGGTTGGGGTTTTCTTAGTCTGGCAATACAGTTGCCTGTGTCTGTTACTTTTGCTTACTCTCTTGCTTTCATAGTATTACTCAAAGAAATGTTGTCTGGTGTGAAGAGAGTGTCTTCCTTATCTATTGGATCTAACCTGCCAAGTTGAGCAGCTGCCCACATACTTAATGTAACAAACACATGTATGTGTTATCTAATCAGTAACTAGTATATCTTTCAACTGCATGATTTTTTTCTTGCATGGGGGAGGAAATTGAGAATTCTTTCTTTGAGTGCACCCAGCACTATTAATAGTATTCATAACACTGCTATGTAATATTTCTTCTTTGCTTAACTTGTTAGTATTTCTCTTGTGCTGCTTCGTAAAACAAATAGAAAGGAGTTGTAAACCAAAAATTTTGTGATAATCGATAGTTGCACAGCCTGACTTGGGCAACTCTATTTACCATTGTTTATTATTTTGTATGAGCTCAAGGTACTCTTTTATACTTTTATTTGACCTTAATGATATTAGCATTTATTGAAGAGTTTTTCACTCACAAATCTTCTCTGTATACAAATTTTCCCTTATCATTTTTAAAATTTCATACTCTTTTTAGGTATACATGACAGTAGAGCAAATTTTGACATATTATTCATGGAGTAAAATATATTTTATTTAGCATTCCATTCTAGAGATGTACATTGTGTGGTCCTTCACTGGTGGTGTATTTATATATGAACACAGAAAAGCTGTGTCTGATTCATTCTACTGTCATATGTATTCCTATTTCCCTTTTCTTCCCTTCATTCCAACTTTGTCTAATCCACTGAATTTCTGTTCTCTTCCCCTCCCTTGTTGATTGATTTAGCATCCATATATATTATATATTATATGTGATGTAATAATATATTATATATTATATAATATATATTATATGTAATGTAATAATATATTATATATTATATAATATATTATATGTAATGTAATAATATATTATATATTATATAATATATTATATGTAATGTAATAATATATTATATATTATATATTATATGTCATGTAATAATATATTATATATTATATAATATATTATATATTATATGTAATGTCTGTTTCATTCTACTATTCTTCCTATCCCCATATTGCCTCCCTTCCCTGCACTCCTCTCTACTTAGTCTAATGTAACTATTTTTCCCCATGCCCCATTGTGAATTCGCATTCACTTATCAGAGAAAACATTTGGCGTGTGTGTGTGTGTGTGTGTGTGTGTGTGTGTGTGTGTTGGCTTATTTCACTTAGCATGATATTCTCCAACTCCATCCATTTACCTCCAAATGCAATAGTTTAATTCATCTTTAAAGTTAAGTAATATTCTATTGGTGGGGGGAATATATATATATATATATATATATATATATATATATATAATCACATTTTATTTATCCATTCATCTGTTGAAGGAAAGCTAGGTTGGTTCTATGGTTTAGCCATTGTGAATTGTGCTGCTATGAACATTGGTGCGGCTGTGTCCCTGTAGTATGCTGTTTTTAATTCCTTTGGGTATAGTCCGAAGAAAGGGATAGCTGGGTCAAAAGGTGGTTCCGTTCTGGTTTTTCAAGGAGTCTCCATACTGCTTTCCATGTTGGTTGCAAAAATTTGCAGTCAATCCCATGAGCAATGTGTGAGTGTTCATTTTTCCCACATTCTCACCAACATTTATTGTTGCCTGTATTATTGATGATTGCCATTCTGACTGAAGTGAGATAAAAATCTTAAAGTAATTTTGATTTACATTTTCCTAATTGCTAGATGTGTTGAACGTTTTTTCATATATTTGTTAATGGATTATATTTCTTCTGTGAAGTGTCTGTTCAATTACTTAGCCCATTTGTTAATTGGGTTTTTTGTTGTTTTTGTTTGTGTTAAATTTGAGTTCTTTATATACACTAGAGATTAATGCTTTATCTGAGGTATGTGTGGTTAAGATTTTATTCAAATCTGTAGGTTCTCTCTTCACATTATTTCTTTTGCTAAGAAGGCAGCTTTTTAGGTTGAATCTATCCCATTTATTGATTCTGGATTTTAAATTTTGTGCTGTAGGGGTCTCGTTATGAAAGTCATATTCTGGACCAACATTCACCTCAGATTTTTAAATGGCATCCCAAGATCATGAATATTTCACTTTTATTGTTTCTTTTACCATCTTGCCTAATAGATCTACATGTTTTAGAGTCATGAAATGATCAAGCATCACATGCATGATTTTCTGATCACTATTATTTTTCAATATGTAGCTACAGATTAATTAAAACACATACTTGCCTTGGGTAGGAAATATTCCATCAGATCAACATCAAATATATCATATATATATAAAAATATATAAAAGCCTGGATTCAAATGCAGGCACATCCACTCCAGTGCTTGGCCCATAACACTTATTCTATACTAGTTCTACATTTTTGAGCCTCCGAGAAAGCTGTTATAAATCCAAAGCCTGAGACCCACTCAAGGGTGGGGAATGATGAAGATTTAACTCAGGGACACTCAACCACTGAGCCACATCCCTAGCCCTATTTTATGTAGAGACAGGATCTCACTGAGCTGCTTAGTAAATCTCTTTCACTGAGGCTGCCTCTGAACTCATGATCCACCTTCCTCAGCTTTCCAAGCTGCTGAGATTACAGTCATATGCCACCATGCCCAGTGCCCTAGAGAGCCTTTTTTAACTGGTTGGAACACATTTGTTCAGTATATTTTGCCTAATCCTCAAAATTAGAGATGAAATTATTTTTCTCTTTATGAAAATTCAGGGCAACAAAGAGATTGGACTCAACAGCACCTAGTTACACAGCAAGTCCACATTACAACAAAGGTGTGGTCCGCAATTCTCCACTTCTCCAAAGAGCTCTTCTTGGCTCCACAAAGTTGGGAGTACTGGCCAACTTTCTGCCATGGCTCATTCCAGAAGCCTCCCAGGAGGTGAGTGTATATGAGGGACAGTATTTCAGGTAGCACCTTGGTGATTAATGGACCATGCCAGGGAGTAAGGCGGAGGCCAATTCACCAAAGGCACAAAACTTTCATGTGGCTGGTCCAGGATGGGGGCTGCATGAGGGGATACTTTTCCTCCGCCCTTGATGTGTCTTGCCTAATTGTGTGTATGCTGAAATACTTTTTCAACGACTTGCACTCTTTTCCTGTTTTATGTTTCCCTCTCATGTGGCTTTGGAGGTCTCATGCTTTGGCAATTATTGTGACTTTCTTCTTCAGTTTTATAACCTCGCTCATCCCATCCATGTGAAATTTCTGCCTGTGGATATTACAGTTTTCATTTTATATATTTCCATTTAGCTGAAGTTTGCAATTACCTCTAGAAAAAAAACAAATGTTTTATTCATTATCATGCTGTACTAACCCTTCACTGTTGATAATGGCAGTGTTCAAGAACTATCTTCTGATTGCTACAACTGGAATATAAGTGGGTCTGCTTGAAATGACTGTCCTTTGGTTTGACTCTAGATAATGGGCCTCCATTTTCATATAGGGCTTTAATGGTTTTATGTACATTTATACACAGTACCCAGGAGACTGAGCCTGCTTTTTACATGGTTTCTCTCAGAGAAGGTGGAGTTGATCATGTAGGTTTCTTAGAGTGGACTCCAGCTCAGACTCTGCCTCAGCTCTGAGAGTTTCCATCTTCCTGTGATTTCTGCAACATGTGACCTATAGCTCTTCCTCTACTTTTCTTAATTTTAATATTTCACTCAGAACTTGAGCCACAGAACTATCACGTTGGAAAAGATGACATACCAAACCATCACTACCCCCCCAAAAGGTGTGCTCCATGTGCACACTCCATCACACACTATAGGCAGAGAACCTTCAGGGCTACAGGGAAACTATGGGGGTGCCAGAAGTCCCACACACCAAAGTAAATGCATTATAAATTGTGGGACAGATTTGGACTAATATTATTTTAGAACCAGTTTATGTTTCCTTATCAACATGAGAAAATATCTCAATCAAGATTCTTTTCCAAATGTGTACAGGAAACTTTAAGAGTTTGGAGCCCAGCTCTCTTGGATTGTTGTTATCCATCAGAGAACAGTAAAATTAAGAGAGATGACATGTCCCACTGGGGAAGCCACAGTTCTGTGTTCTCCAGTGGGACCTTCTTGCCTTCCTAAAGACATTAAAATTACAGACCTGCAGAGACAGGATTTAAATACATCCTTTCCATAAAACCTACAAGTGTTTGTGCTCTGCTCAGCTTATTCAGGTGACTATGTACCTCTGTGTCCTCAGATGCAGAGTTAGTGTGGGTTCTAAAAAGGGTATTGGAGGAGGAAATTCAGTCTGCTAGTGAGGTTTTCCAGTAGCTTCAGAGGAGACATTCACTCCAACAGTCCTAATTAGCCTAGAGGACAGTGTTCTGTATAGTGCAATGAGGGTATTGTCTTCTAAAGATGTTTGCTTCTTTGAGATCCTGTTAAAATGAGTCAATTTTTCTTATAGGGAATGTCAGTTTTACTTTTTCATTTTTTAAATTTAGTAACTTCATGGGACATACCTTACATATGGTATGTCATGTAGAGATTCTAAACACTACTAATTTGTATACTTATTACCAGGGAATTAATAATTTTTAATATTTTATTGATAATCTTGCTTTTGTCATCTTCATAACTTATAGAACAATTATTGTTTGAGTAATTGTACATTTTGAAATCTTTAGAGGGAAAAGAGGTTCTATGTTCAAAACCCCATTTTATAGAATGGAATCTCACATGGTTAAGAACTTTCAGTTGGTAAATGTCAAACAAGTGACCATGATCAGAAGGAAGTACATTAAATATTTTAGAAAATCAAATAAATGTGCTGGTAATTTCCAATTCATGGTTCCAAATTATAGGTTTGTGAATATAATTCACAAGAATTTGAAGAATATTTTTATGTATTAGACCTTTCTGTTTTAATCACTAAAAACCTTTTGTAATATCTAATAATGGAAATGTGTAAATTCAGTTTTGCTTAGAGGAACATTCAGGACAGTTGAAACCCATCCTGCCCTGGTCACTTTCAGATTTTTTTTCTGAAATTCCATTTTTCATGTCATTAGCATGCACAGATAAATGTGACCCTAAGACACACAGAACAAGATAAAGCAGGAAAGATGAAAGCAGAACTTGACTCTTCCATCGCAACATCAGTCAGGGGAAACAGACCCTCCTGCAGGATCGTGTATGTGTTTCCCAGTAATGAGAGCTTGGGGTCTGCAGAGAAGTGCATGGGCTCTCTCATCCCCAAGGAGGTCCACAGAACAGGTTAGAGGAGAGTGTGGCTGTGGAGTCTCTAATCAAGACCTCCAGAGACCAAGCAGGAAGCAGGCCTGATTGTATTGTGAAGTTGCCATATATAAGTACTCAGGCAGTACCTAAGCAAAATATAGACAGCCAACCATGCAATGTCTGCTAACTATCCTTGCAGTGAACAATCAAGGAGTGGAACTGCAACACATGGCCTCATGCCCAGAACTGTGCTGATGGGGTAAGCAGTTTGCCATTCACACGCCTAGCATGGGGAGTGGCCTGCCACACAGATGTCCTTAACCTATGCCCTGTATGCAGTACTCCATGCATTTGTCCCCACAGAGAAGCACCTCTGGGGCTTCTTCTTTTCTTGACTTTAAAGAACAATTTCTCTTCTATTGGCTTTTCTCAGGAGAAATTTAAAATAATAGTAATATAAATATCATAGATGTAAGTGTGAACCCTGAGCTATATTTAAAAGCACTGACAATTTACAAAAGCAACCCATGATTTTCACCTCTACTTCTCACAAAGAGCTGCTATTCATTCAGTGAAGTATTGCCCAGGGTTTGCTCATTGTGTTGCTGGAGGGCATGTTTGGCAGCAGAAGTGCTGGGTGATGGTGTCAGCCATTTCTCCCTAGTGCTCTTCATAGATTCCCAGCACACAAAGAGCCACAAGTAAGAGTTTTCTGCTGAGGCTGACATCAGTTCCAAGCCCACTTGCTTGAAGCAAGACCAGTCTCAATCCTCCATCTCCTTTTTGTCTGTTTTTACATTAGTGAATACCAAGGGGATATGGGGAGGGTTGGCAGTAGGGGTGAAGCTGAGCTGTATGATGAGGACAATCCCAAGCTGTAAGTCTGCACATGTGTTGTTAGGGGTGACAGATCCTATTTCCTCACCCCTTATGAGCAGGATGGTGCTCATACTGCATATGAAAGAAAAGATGTTTCTTTCTCTCACATTCACTCTGGAATGTGCCCACCCAGAGGGTCCAAATAACCCTAACTTGCAGTGGGGTGTCCTTCTCCTGTAATTCTCTCTACTTCTGTCCTGACCACCAGCTCATGTCCACTGCCTTAGCAGTCCTCACTAGATTGTTGCATGTATCATACAGCCACTCCTGACTTTAGTGACAACACCATATCTAACATGACTCCTTCCTGGATTCAGATACTAAAAGGAGTCTTTACTATCAGCTCTAAGAAGCAAAACTTCTGATTTTTTTTTGAAAATTTCTTTTTTATGTATGATCTGTTTTTTTTTCTCATCTCCTCACTTGGCCTTTCCTTCCTCTTAGCATATGTGAATTCTTCAAATGTAACCTATTTCAGAAATCTGTGTTAGATTCCCTGTGATTTACATATCCTTCCACACAGAATGTCCATTCTAGGGTGCAGCTTGATTTCTCCAGTGCATAAAGGACATTAGTGCCCAGTACGATAGGGCATATCTTTACCAAGCTGGAAGCATCACTCCGTAGACACTTGTTTGAGGGGTGTTTCTCAGATTACCTCCCTGATGTCAGAGAGCTTGTGTTATGTCTCATGACCTCCTGGACTATGTTGTGCCAGGCATAATGTGCACAGCTGGGAATGTGTATAGCTCAGGATTTCAGTCATCTATAAATCATTCCCATTCCTCAGGATGCTTCTTAACAACAATGAAACCTCAACATGGACATTACTATAGATATTTCTTCACAACACTACCATGATATATTTACACAATTTTAATAATATATATTTGATGCACATCATTTAGTGATGATTGTGATTCAAAACTGGAGCTATCAGGATGACCAGACTGTGCTTTCTCCTGGAACTACCTGTATGAAGATTAGTTCTCCTCATTAATACATGAAATTGTGTCCCTTTCTTTGAAGCATACTATCAGGAAATGGTCTAAGTTTTTCTGGATATTGATATAGAAATTTACCATCAGAAAACAATTTTCCAACAATTTCAAGGCAATGAACAACCCATAGATGAGTTCTTGGCTATTACTGCGAATTCATGGCACTTGCACACTCCAGTTTGTATGACTGTAGATTTCTCAGCCACACTGACCTTAAATTCATCCAATGGCCTTGAGAGACAAGTGATTAAAATATGTCATTCATTTGAGTTTTAGAAAACTTGGATTGTGTAAGAATCAAATGTTTAAAATGAATTAAAGCAGATTATGTGTGTCACAGAAAAGTGATAGAATGCAGTGTTTCATTTTAAATTTCACATTTGTTTTTGTTGAGACAAGGCAATTTTAAAACCCTCCTCCTTTCCTTTGTACCACAGATTGAACTCAGGGTACTTAGTCATTAAACTATATCACCAGCCATTTTTTATATTGGGGAAAAATCTTGCTAAATTACTGAACTTTGGCCTTCCAATCCTCTTACTCATGAGACAATGGGATTTCAGGCATTCAACCTCACCTAAAACAATTTTTAAATTTTTTTTTACATGCTCATATAGATCAATTTAAGCTTTTACTATAAAAATGTTTATATAATATTGACTTACATAAAATAAATTCATAAGAGTTGGCATGTGACATTTATATATAGATCTCACCAAAAAAGAACTGAGGCCTAGTGATTAAATGTGAACCCTAAAATATATGGGGGGGGACCAGGGATTTAACTCAGGGGCACTCAACCATTGAGCCACATCCCCACTCCTATATTGTATTTTATTTAGAGACAGGATCACACCAAGTTGCTCAGGGCAGTTCTGTTGCTGGATTTGAACTCACCATCCTCCTATCTTAGCCTCCCAAGGCACTGGGATTAGAGTTTACAATTTTAAATTTATATTCTTTTTTTTCTGGATTTACCATTGGAGACTGTTTTTTTCTAGTGATTTTTCATATTTCACAAATCCTGTATATTTGCACTCATATGTTGAAGCTGAAAAAGTTGATCACAAAGAACCACAAAAAGAAAAGCTTTTTATATCTGTTTTAAGAGATAGTAGGCAAGGAGTGCTGAAAAGCAGTTAATAGGGAAAAGTAACTCTTAGGTTTCATAGCACATAGTTTGAATTGTATAAGTAATTATTAGATTGTGGACATTCTAAATAGAGTTCACAGGTTTCAAACATCACAATGATATTTCAGAAGGTAGAAATTGCACTGATTTGATCACTACACAAGTTCAATTAAAATGCTGAATTGTATATGTAGATACCAATTAAAAATTAAACAATAATTAACACTTCAAGTCAAGTAACAAAAATAAACAAAGATGGCTAGAAATACAAACCATGTCTCAATAGTTACCTTAAATGTTAATGGCATAAACACACCAATCAAAAGACATAGGATAGTAGCCTGGATTAAAAAAATCCAACAATATGCTGCCTCCAAGAGACTCAGGATAAGACAGACTGAAGGTGAAAGGTTGGGAAAAAGCATACCACTGACATGAACCTTGAAAGCAACAGGGGTCTCCATACTTATATCACATAAAGTAGACTTCAAGCCAAAGTTAATCAAATAGATAAAGAAGAACATCCCATACTGCTCAAGGGAACCATACACAATAAGAAATAACAATCATAAATATATGTGCCCCAAACAATGGTTCAGGTATTTTCAAACAAACTCTTCTCAAGTTCAAGAGTCAAATTGACCACAACATGATTTGGGGTGACTTCTACACATCCCTCTCACCACTGGATAGATCTTCAAAACAAAAGTTGAATAATCTATAGAGCTCAATAACACAATTAATAACTTAACTGACATATATACAATATATATCAACCAGCATAAAGTGGATACACTTTCTTCTCAGCAGTGCATGTATAATTCTCAAAAATATACCATATACTATGCCACAGAGCAACTGTTAGAAAATACAAAGGAGTAGAGATACTACCATGCATTTTATCAGATCTTAATAGAACAAAATTGGAAATCAATGACAAAATAAATAAAAAATTCTGCACCCATAGAGACTGAACAATATGCTACTTAATGAACAATGGGTTACAGAAGACATCAATGAGGAGATTAAAAATTCTTAAAGGCAAACGAGAACATACACACACAACCTTACACTATACTACAGAGCAATAGTAACAAAAACAGCATGGTATTGGCACCAAAACAGACTGGTAAACCAATGGTACAGAATAGAGGACACAGAGACTAACCTACAAAATTACAATTATCCTATTTTAGACAAAGATGCCAAAAACATGCACTGGAGTAAAGATTTCCTCTTCAACAAATGGTGCTGAGAAAACTGGAAATCAATATGCAACAAAATGAAATTAAACCCCTCTGTCACACCATGCACAAAACTCAACTCAAAGTGGATCAAGGACCTAGGAATTAAACCAGAGACTCTGTATCTAATAAAAAAAAAAAGTAGGCTCTATTCTCCATCATGTGGTATTAGGCCCCAATTTCCTTAAAAAGACCCTACAGCACAAGAATTAAAACCAAGAATCAATAAATGGGATGGAATCCAACTAAAAAGTCTCTTCTCAGCAAAAGACACAATCTCTGAGGTGAATAGAGTCTACACCCCAGGAGCAAATTTATACCCCTCACACACATTGAACACTAATCTCGAGGGTATATAACAAACTCAAAAAGCTGAGAACAAAAAAAGAAATAATAATAATAAGCCAATGAATAAATGGGTCAAGGACTTTAACAGACACTTCTCAGAAGAGGATATACAATCAGTGAACAAATATATGGAAAAATGTTCATCATCTCTAGAAATTAGAGAAATGCAAATCTAAACTACTCTAAGATATCATCTCACTCCAGTCAGAATGGCAGCTATTTTGAAGAGAAACAACAATAAGTGTTGGCGAGGATGTAGGGAAAAATGCACACTCATATTGCTGGTGGGACTGCAAATTGGTGCAGCCAATATGGAAAGCAGTATGGAGATTCCTTGGAAAACTAAGAATGGAACCACCACTTGACCCAGCTATTCCTCTACTCAGTTTATACCCCAAAGGCTTAAAAACAGCATACCACAGAGACACAGACACATCAATGTTTATAGCAGCACAATTCACAATAGCTAAACTGTGGAGCCAACCTACATGCCCTTCAGTGGATGAAAGGATAAAAAAAATGTGGCATGTATATACAATGGAATTTTACTCAGCGATAAAATAGAATAAAATTATGGCATTTGCAGGTAAATGGATGGCATTGGAGAAGATAATGCTAAGTGAAGTTAGCCAAGCCCCCCAAAACAAATGCCAAATATTTTCTCTGAAAAAGGAGGCTGACTCATAGTGGGGAATGGAGGGGAAGCATGGGAGGAATAAATGAATAGAGAAGAGGGATGGGAGGGAGAAGGGGATTTGCAAGGACGGTGGAATGTGATGGATGTATCATCATCATCCAAAGTACATGTATGAGGACACAAATTGTTGCCAACAAAATTTTATACAACCAGAGATATAAAAAATTGTACTGTATACATGTAATAAGAATTGTCATGCATTCTGCTGTGTTTTATTTTAAAAATCAATAAAAATAAAATAAAATACACTTCAGCCTGTGTGAGTATCAAGGACAAATACTTTCAAACATTCGACAAGATATTGAATTGCAGTTTTGTTCTATTACTCAGCTGCAGGAATAACAGGAATATATGTGAATTTCAATAATGATACCTACTGGGATATAATTGGGTGAAATTCAAGAGACAGAACATCTATGGTAGGAAAGGTGGAGAAAATCTGGGCAGCAGAAGAAAGTTATCATGAAAGCAAAAGAAATTCCCTCAAGCTCAGCAGGTAGTAGCTATGATGACAAATGTCAATCCCAGCCTAAATCTTGCCTAGGTTAACACAGACCCTCACTTCATGCATGGGGAATACTGCTCATCAGCAATTTAAGAAATATTTATCCAAATTTAATATTCTACACAATGTATTTTGCTTCCAATGCACATTTTTAAGAAAAATCACAATTTTTACTTCAATGTTGAGTTATTTAATTTCTTTTTCATTTTTTACGATTTTTAGAGTCCTCTGCGTAATAGTATCATCTGCATATGCTATTTGATTTTTGATGTATAAAATCCCATTTAATATTATCAAACAATATTTAGAAGTCAGAAAAGAATACATTTTTTCTTTTTCTAAAACTAAGTTGTGAAACACTTTGGTTTGCACCATTAAATATATTACTCAAGATCATTTATTAGGCTAAATAAAAAGTATATAGTCTCACTTATTTCTTTGTTTTTCCTTCCACATTCTCAGCATGTTCTATCTAAAACTATTGCCAACACCAATGGCAAATAATTTTTTTCTCATTTCCTTCTGGAATTTTTATGATTTAAGGTTACATCACAATGAGATATAACTGCATGCTTGTGGTCTATTCTCAAATTGTTGTAGCTAACACGTATTGCAGAGGATATGCAGAAAAGGAAACACTTGGACATCCTTGCCAGAAATATAAATTTGAATAGACATTAAAAAAACTATAAGGGGGTTTTTCAAAAAATTAAAACTAGAGATGCCATATAACACAGACATTATGTTGAGAATATGCCTGTATTTTTTAGGGTTTTTCAGAAAAAGAATGAATGTACATGTGTATACAGAAGGGAGCTTACTATATTTACTCAAATAATCATGGGAGAAATAGTCACCAAATGTTTGCCTGAAGAATGGCAACACTGGGAAACTAGTAACAGCTCAGTCCAAGAAACTGGAAGTTTCAAAATTTGAGGAAGCAAATGAAACAGCTGTGGTCAAGGACAGAGGACTTAGAAGACCCTGGTAGATGAAAAAAATAACCCAATCAACAAATGGGCTGAGGACCTGAACAGACATTCCTCAGAAGAAGATATACAATCAGTATATTAAAAAAAACTCATCATCTCTAGCAATCAGAGAAACTCAAATCAAAACAACTCTAAGATATCATCTCGCTCCAGTCAGAATGGCAGCTATGTATTATACAGACAAAACAACAACAAGTGTTGGCAGGATTTGGGGAAAAAGGTACATTTATACCCTGCTGGTGGGACTGCAGATTGGTGCAGCCAATATGAAAAGCTGTATGGAGATTCCTTTTTTTAATTGGTTGTTCACAACATTACAAAGCTCTTGACATATCATATTTCATACATTAGATTGAAGTGGGTTATGAACTCCCAATTTTACCCCAAATGCAGATTGCAGAATCATGTCGGCTACACATCCACAATTTTACATAATGCCCTATTAGTAATTGTTGTATTCTGGTACCTTCCCTATTCCCTACTATCCCCCCTCCCCTTCCCTCACATCTTCTCTCTCTACCCCATCTACTGTAATTCATTTCTCTCCTTGTTTATTTTCCCATTCCCCTCACAACCTCTTAAATGTAATTTTGTATAGCAATGAGGGTCTCCCTGCATTTCCATGCAATTTCCCTTTTCTCTCTTTCTCTCCCATCTCATGTCTCTGTTTAAAGTTAATCTTTTCTTCCTGCGCTTCCTCCCTACTCTGTTCATAGTTGCTCTCATTATATCAAAGAAGATATTTGGTATTTGTTTTTTAGGGATTGGCTAGCTTCACTAAGCATAATCTGCTCTAGTGCCATCCATTTCCCTGAAAATTCCATGATTTTGTCATTTTTTAGTGCTGTATAATATTCCATGGTGTATAAATGCCACATTTTTTATCCATTCATCTATTAAAGGGCATCTGGGTTGGTTCCACAGTCTAGCTATTGTGAATTGTGCTGCTATGAACATCGATGTGGCAGTATCCCTGTAGCATGCTCTTTTAAGGTCTTCAGGGAATAGTCCGAGAAGGGCAATAGCAGGGTCAAATGGTGATTCCATTCCCAGCTTTCCCAAGAATCTCCAAACTGCTTTCCAAATTGGCCTCACCAATTTGCAGTCCCACCAGCAATGTACAAGTGTACCCTTTTCTCCACATCCTCGCCGGCACTTGTTGTTGTTTGACTTCATAGTGGCTGCCAATCTTACTGGAGTGAGATGGTATCTAGGGTGGTTTTGATTTGCATTTCTCTGACTGCTAGAGATGGTGAGCATTTTTTCATGTACTTATTGATTGATTGTATATCCTCCTCTGAGAAGTGTCTGTTCAGGGCCTTGGCCCATTTGTTGATTGGGTTATTTGTTATCTTATTGTCTAATTTTTTTAGTTCTTTGTATACTCTGGATATTAGGGCTCTATCTGAAGTGTGAGGAGTAAAAATTTGTTCCCAGGATGTAGGCTCCCTATTTACCTCTCTTATTTTTTCTCTTGCTGAGAAAAACCTTTTTAGTTTAAGTAAGTCCCATTTGTTGATTCTTGTTATTAACTCTTGTGCCATGGGTGTCCTATTAAGGAATTTGGAGCCCGACCACACAATATGTAGATCGGAGCCAAATTTTTCTTCTATCAGATGCAGAGTCTCTGATTTGATATCAAGCTCCTTGATCCATTTTGAGTTAACTTTTGTGCATGGCAAGAGAAAGGGATTCAGTTTCATTTTGTTGCATATGGATTTCCAGTTTTCCCAACGCCATTTGTTGAAGATGCTATCCTTCCTCCATTGCATGCTTTTAGCCCCTTTATCAAATATAAGATAGTTGTAACTTTGTGGATTAGTCTCTGTGTCCTCTATTCTATACCATTGGTCCACCCGCCTGTTTTGGTACCAGTACCATGCTGTTTTTGTCAATATTGCTCTGTAATATAGTTTGAAATCTGGTATCGCTATGCCGCCTGATTCACGCTTCCTGCTTAGAATTGCTTTTGCTATTCTGGGTCTTTTATGTTTCCATATGAATTTCTTGATTGCTTTATCTATTTCTACAAGAAATGCCGTTGGGATTTTGATTGGCATTGCATTAAACCTATAGAGAACTTTTGGTAATATCGCCATTTTGATAATGTTAGTTCTGCCTATCCATGAACAGGGTATATTTTCCCATCTTCTAAGATCTTCTTCTACTTCTCTCTTTAGGGTTCTGTAGTTTTCATTGTATAAATCTTTCACATCTTTTGTTAGGTTGATTCCCAAGTTTTTTTTTTTTTTTGAGGATATTGTGAATGGAGTTTTTTTTCCTCATTTCCATTTCAGAAGTTTTGTCGCTGATATACAGAAATGCCTTTGAATTACGCGTGTTGATTTTATATCCTGCCACTTTGCTGAATTCATTTACTAGTTCTAGTAGTTTATTTGTAGACCCTTTTGGGTCTTCTAGGTATAGAATCATGTCATCCACGAATAGTGATAATTTAAGTTCTTCTTTTCCTATTTTTATGCCTTTAATTTCTTTTGTCTGTCTAATTCCTCTGGCTAGTATTTCAGGGACTAAATTAAATAGAAGTGGTGATAGAGGGCATCCCTGTCTTGTTCCAGATTTTAGAGGGAAGGCCTTCAACTTTTGTCCATTCAGAATGATGCTAGCCTGAGGCTTAGCATAGATAGCTTTTACAATGTCAAGGTAAGTTCCTGTTATCCCTAGTTTGTCTAATGTTTTGAACATAAAGGGATGCTGTACTTTGTCGAATGCTTTCTCTGCATCTATCAAGATGATCATATGGTTCTTATCTTTAAGTCTATTGATGTGGTGAATAACATTTATTGATTTCCGTATATTGAACCATCCTTGCATCCCAAGGATGAATCCTACTTGATCATGGTGCACAATTTTTTTGATGTGTTTCTGTATTCGATTCGCCAGAATTTTATTGAGGATTTTTGCATCTAGGTTCATTAGAGATATTGGTCTGTAGTTTTCTTTCTTTGAGGTGTCTTTGTCTGGTTTTGGAATCAGGGTGATGTTAGCCTCATAGAATGAATTTGGAAGAGCTCCCTCTTTTTCTATTTCCTGAAATAACTTGAAAAGTATTTGTATTAATTCTTCTTTAAAGGTTTTGTAAAACTCCACTATATACCCATCCGGTCCTGGGCTTTGCTTGGTTGGTAGTCTTTTGATTGTTTCTTCAATTTCATCCATTGATATTGGTCTGTTCAAATTGTGTGTATCCTCCTGACTCAGTCTGGGCAAATCATATGACTTAAGAAATTTATCGATGTCTTCACTATCTTCTATTTTATTGGAATATAGGTTTTCAAAATAATTTCTAATTGTCTTCTGTATTTCTGTAGCATCTGTTGTGATATTGCCTTTTTCATCCCGTATGTTAGTAATTTGAGTTCTCTCTCTTCTTCTCTTCATTAGCATGGCTAAAGGTCTGTCGATCTTATTTATTTTTTTGAAGAACCAACTTTTAGTTTTGTTAATTTTTTCAATAGTTTCTTTTGTTTCAATTTCATTGATTTCCGCTCTGATTTTAATTATTTCTTGCCTTCTGCTACATTTGCTGTTGTTTTGCTCTTCCTTTTCTAGGGCTTTGAGATGAAGTGTGAGCTCATTTATTTGTTGGTTTTTTCTTTTCTTGAGGAATGACCACCAGGCGATGAATTTTCCTCTTAGAACTGCTTTCATTGTGTCCCATAGATTCCGATATGTTGTGTCTGTATTTTCATTTATCTCTAAGAATTTTTTGATTTCCTCCTTTATGTCTTCTGTAACCCATTGATCATTCAGTAACATATTGTTCATTTTCCATGTGATGTGGGATTTTTCCTTACTTCTGTTATCATTGATTTCCAGTTTCATTCCATTATGATCAGATAAAATGCATGGTATTATCTCCACCCCTTTATATTTACTGAGGGTTGCCCTATGGCATAATATATGGTCTATTTTTGAGAAGGATCCATGTGCTGCTGAGAAAAAAGTATATCCATTTGATGATGGTTGATATATTCTATATATGTCAGTTAAGTCTAGGTTATTGATTGTGGTATTGAGTTCTATAGTTTCTTTATGCAACTTTTGTTTGGAGGATCTGTCCAATGGTGAGAGAGGTGTGTTGAAGTCACCCATAATTATTGTGTTGTGGTCTATTTGATTCTTGAACTTGAGGAGAATTTGTTTTATGAATGTCGCAGCACCATTATTTGGTGCATAAATATTGATAATTGTTATGTCTTGTTGGTGAATGGTTCCTTTTAACAGTATATAATGTCCTTCCTTATCCCTTTTGATTAACTTAGTCTTGAAGTCGATTTTATTCGATATGAGGATGGCCACCCCTGCTTTCTTACAAGGACCGTGTGTGTGGTATATGTTTTCCCATCCTTTCACCTTCAGCCTATGTATGTCTTTTCCAATCAGATGTGTCTCCTGGAGGCAGCATATTGTTGGATTTGTTTTTTTTTAATCCATGATACCAGCCTATGTTGCTTTATTGGAGAGTTTAAGCCATTAACATTCAGAGTTACTATTGATATATGGTTTGTACTTCCAGCTATGTTTGATTATTTATCCTTTTTTTAAAAAAAAATTAGTTTGTTTCTCCATGATTATCTTTCCCCTCGCCCTCTGTCTTTACCGAGGCACTTCCCACTGATGGTTTTGGTTATTGTTTTTCATTTCTTCCTCGTGTAGTGTTTTGCTCAACATGCTTTCCAATGCTGGTTTTCTGGCTGCAAATTCTTTTAACTTTTGTTTATCATGAAAGATTTTTATTTCGTTGTCATACCTGAAGCTTAATTTTGCTGGATACAGAATTCTTGGTTGGCATCCATTGTCTTTCAGTGTTTGAAATACATTGTTCCATGACCTTCTTGCTTTCAGCATGTGTGATGAAAAATCCGTTGTTAACCTTATTGGTTTACCCCTGAATGTAATCTGTCTCCTTTCTCTTGTAGCTTTTAATATTTTCTCTTTGTTCTGTATATTGGATATCTTCATAACAATGTGTCTTGGCATTGGTCTACTGTGATTTTGTGTGCTCGGTGTCCTGTATGCATCTTCAATTTGTATATCTGTTTCCTTTTTTATTTCCGGAAAGTTTTCTGTAATTATTTCATTCAGCAGGTTACTCATTCCCTTGGTTTGAATCTCTGTACCTTCTTCTATCCCAATGACTCGTAAGTTTGGTTTTTTTATGTTATCCCATAACTCTTGGATGTTTTTCTCATGATTTTTTACCAGCCTTTCTGAGTTGGCTAGACTCTTTTCAAGATGATATATTTGTCTTCATTATCTGACGTTCTGGCTTCTACTTGCTTCACTCTGTTAGTGATACTCTCAATTGAGTTTTTAATTTGGTTTATCGTTTCCTTCATTTCTAGAATGATTGTTTGATTATTTTTTATAATCTCTATCTCCTGATAAAGATGCTTAACTTCTTCTTTTATCTGTTTATGTAATTCATTCTCAATGTGTTCTTTCGCTGCTTGAATTTGCTGTCTCGTATCCTCTTTAAGGTTCCATTCCATCTGTCTAAGGTGTTCCTTGAGTTCTTTATATGACCATTTTTCTGATGACTCTAGGTCCTCCTCAATATTTAGGCCATCCTGCATTGTTTGTACTCCTTTTCTTCCTTGCTTTTTGAAGCTGCTCATGTTACGTCTTGTTCTGTTTGACTGCTGAGTTACTGTTTACTCCTAAAATTTATCTGATGCTTGGGAGGAAAGGTATTAGAAGGGAAGGGAAGAAGTCACTGTAGCCGCAGGTTTCAATGAAGTTATCTCCTCCGCCGCAGTCTGATGATGTCAGTTCTCTGCCATGGTGGTGTCTCTTGCAAATGGCGACAGTTCGTTTCCCTTTGCCGGGAGACCAATGCAACGGGTGGATCCTTACTGTCTCTCCCAAGCCCCGTTTCAAACTTGTGGCCACTACTTATGAAGGCTCGGTAGGCATTTTCCTGCATAGGATGAGAAGGGCTGACCAGTTGTTTCAGCCGGATGGATTAATGCTGAGTCACAGCTGTTTGTCTGCAGGAAGCAGGTGAACGGGAGCTTGAATTCAGCCGATCTGGGCTCAGTGTGTGTTCAGAGAGGCCCAGACTGTTCGCCCCAGATCCACGTCAGCTCAGCATTGCCTAGTGATCCTGAGCAAACAGATTTAGGTTGTTTATGCCTCCCTATGCCCGCACAGCTGAAGAGGTCAGAGACTTGATCTCTCCGCGCCCGCCGCCATGTTCTAATGATCTTCTCAAAACACAGTAAAGCCATGCATGTGTGTTTTAAATATTTCCTAAATCTAAATCTTTTATTTGGCATTTTGACCTAAAAAAATTACAGGAGAACAAATCTAAGCTTTAAAAACAATGTTGCAGTCAAACAATTTTGACAGGAAGAAGTAGGTTTTAATACACAAATTACAATGTAATTTAATTCATATATATATCATCAGATATTATATATGTATATATTTCAGTTTCTTAGTTTACATAAATAATATCTTTCAGAAAAACTGAGAATCAGATTTGAAGTGTTGACAGTCATAAAATTGGATGACCATGTACAAGAAGAGAATAAATTTAGTTGTTATGCATGCTACAATTATAAATTGTTCTTATTAGTTCTTACCAGAAAAATGAAATAATTGTCAATTTCACAAAACAGTGATAAATAATGTGTAAATATAGACACAATGCAAGGGGATATCAATTATTATCCCATAATTTCTGGGAGAAAGTGATGTTTATTTTTTAGTTATTCATAAGCTAGTTTACTTAAAACTTAATCTAATAGTTCGTAGTTTTTTGTGGAACATTCATTGGCCATATAATGTTAGCCTTAATAAGAGAGCTTAAAAAGCACTCTTCTGTCAGACACAAAGGTATGTCTTCTTAATCACTGCAGAATGCCTTCAAATTTGTAAAGGGAGGAGACGAGAGAAAAAAGGTAATAGAGATGAAGAGTGATCAAATTAATTTCTTGTGAATCTGTGAATATTTAATAATTAGTTCCACTATTATGTATAATTAAATGCATCAGTAAACATTTTGTTTAAAATAATTTCACTTAAAAAAAGAGAAAGACAGGAATGGGAATTCTGTCAATCGAAATAATTTGTAATCACATCTAATTCCTGTGTAAAGAAATTGGGTGTAACATTATTGTTATCACTACAACATACTTACTATGATCAGAATATATTTCTGACCTGTTTGGAGCCAGGTTTCTCTGCACTGAGGTGATTGTAACTTCCCTCAATAACTGTGGGTGTTCAGTTAATCTCCAATTTTAGTCCATTTTTTCACTTCTCTCATTCAAGTAAAGCTTGAATTTTCAGATTTGTTCTCTATATTGTACACAAATCCATTACAAAAGCTACATAGGCCATGGCTTTTCTTGGAGGTAATTTTTGTAGCTTCTGTAGATTGTAGCTTAGCCAAGAGCAGGTGATGTGAGAACCCTGAATTTCAGTCCAAGAGTACTCTCTCCTTCTCACTTTAGTGTCTGTAATAGGAAACATCATTACTGTTAACTTTGGCTGACTAATGTAGGGGAAGCTAAAACTAGCCATGGTTGTATCCACCTACAGGGAGAACACAGAGGGACTGAGCTGGCCAGAAGTGATTCACAGGCTCTTATCCATGCTTCTGGTTGATAGTGTCAGTTACTACTAAAGTCCAGCAATTGATCACCCACAGGTGGAAGGGTAGTGTTATTTAAAAAATGGAAAAAAAAAAAAAAAAAAAAAAACAATGTCAGGCTGCCCCAATGGCAAATATCAATTACTATTTTCAGCCACAGCTCTGTTTATAATATCAGACATAACTGTATTTTATGGGTTACAGCACTGATACTTATCTTATCAGGTATCTAAAAGAAAATGATTTTTTTAAATATTTTTATTTGTAAATGGATGCAATACCTTTATTTTTTTATTTATGTTTATGTGGTGCTGAGGATTGAACCCAGTGCCCAACACATGTGACACAAACATTCTACTGTGAGGAAGTTCTCTGAATGACCACATCTTCCATTACTGAAGCACAAGGCTCTGACCAGTCAATACATTTCTTGTTGACTTGGGCTTTCTCCCAGCTCTGATAGCAAGGCTGGTCTTCAGGTGTAGTCATAACCAAGGGCATTGAGCTACACTCACTTATTCCTTTGTAACTCTACCCCTTCCCTCATTTGTATGGCTTCTTCCTAATGAAAGGATTCAGCACGTACACCTATCTCTATATCCGTGGACCCCCATAGGTCAAAGGAGCCATCACAGGACCTAAAGAAAAAATGTATTTCTCTGTATCTCTGTGGTAATTTCATGCAGTCCAGTTCACCTGGAGTCATCTTGAGTGTTTAGTCCTTAGACCTGACAATTGGAGGCCCATACTGGGTCTCCAGGGTAAATTTTACAAATTTAAAGAGTTTGGAATCTCTTCAGAAGTTTAAACGCACTTAAGATTTCAGAGTATTTTGGACAGAATTGTAGAAAGTAAGTGAATTAGAAGAAAAATCTGTGATTTTAAACTTTTTTAAATATCTGGGAATATTTTTTCTTTAGAAAGATAAAAATTTGCAATTTTAGAGACTCTAAATAAATTTAAAGAATTATTAAGATTATTAATGGGATATGTTAAGTTCAGTTCTCTCCCTTGAGAAAATCGCTTTTATGGACTTTTTTGGATTGTTTTTGTGAATCTTTATGTTTAAAAAAAAAGGTAAAGATTTTGGGGTGTTTATATGCTAGGAATCTGTGCTTGGAGAAAGTAAGAGAAAAAAGAGATGATGATGATGATGATTTATGGTGAGAATTGATAAGAAAGATTTTCTACTTCTAGAGAGAAAATTTATTTTTTACTTTTTATTTATTTTTTGCTGTTTTATAAAGTTGCTCTAACAATTTATATTAAACCTTTTTACCACATTCTTGTCCTCCCCTTTCAGAATGGTTGTAACTCAGCCTCTGTGAACAAAAGACTTTAGCTGCATTTCCTAAGGGGTCTGTAACAAGACCCACAAACAGCAGTGCTTTTAACCATTAAACAACCTGGCCTGGATGCCAAATGGAAACTGCCCTAAGATCTGATAGTAACACTGCCATATGCCAATAAAACTCACTTTTAAAGTGCCCATGTGCTGCAAGGAAAAATACAAGAACAAGGGAGCACACACTGCAAGTACAGGTGTTAAAGACAAAGCAAGCCACTGCCCACTAGTCAGATAAATACAAACAAATCAAATGGAATAAAATCTTGCTCTGGAAGCCTTTTCCCCAGACAATGGGCAACCAGCTCCAAGCTGTTTACATCACCACAGTAACAGCAGAAAGCGAGGCTAGCCAATTAGTCTTCTTGGTCTCTGCTTCCACATTTGTGGAGGCTTCCCATTGGTCCTTCCCCTGTCACTCAACCAGGACATCTTATCTTGCCTGCAGTCACTAACCTGTACTTTAAGTTTCACAGAGATCTGATACTAAAATTACATAGAGCCTACATTTTTATGAATTCCCACCTGTAAATCCTAACAAAATGTATCTTTTTTTAGGCAAAATCTAATTCCACAGGTTTCTACATTGTAGCCCTAAGCCTGACTTGCTCTCAAGACTAAATAACTTGATTGTTTTTTTATCTCTCAACAGCTTCCTTTAGGATCTTTCATTTTTCTCTATATGTTTGTGATACCTCTCATGAATAGAAAATTATTCAGTATCAAACATATGCTTCTTTGTATTTTACTTTCAATTTTGGAGGTTAAAATAAAGTATTTTTTCACCACAATAAACAAAGCCAGCCATGGCCCTGTGACGAGCAAAATAAAAATCTATTCTCATCACTGACTATATAATTAGAAGAAATAAGTAAATGTATACACAAAGATCTTATCATGTGACCTCACAAATATAAAAAAAAAAATTCCACTACTTATTTAGTTAATATATATTTATCTAATCATTTTTCTTCAACAGGAAATATATAAATATATATTATATATATTATATATTATATATATATAATAAAATGTTCTCTTTCTATAAGTAGAAATATTTAAGATAAATGTATTTTACTATAAACATACTTTCAAGAATCAAGTGATTTTTAATTCTGAAATTATTGTACAAACTTTATAAGATTAAAAAAACAAATGTAATTATGCCTGAAAAAATGTCTTAAGAGCTTTAACTATATTTTAATTAAAATTAAACTATATTCCATTTCTCTTTATCTATGTGCAATAATTTGTTTAAATTCTAAAATTTTCAGGAATCATTCCACAATATAACCTTTAAGAATTCTAAAATAGGGGCTGGGGATGTGGCTCAAGCGGTGGCGCGCTCGCCTGGCATGCGTGCGGCCCGGGTTCGATCCTCAGCACCACATACAAACAAGGATGTTGTGTCCGCCGAGAACTAAAAAATAAATATTAAAAAAAATTCTCTCTCTCTCCCCTCTCTCACTCTCTCTTTATTAAAAAAAAAAAAAAAAAAAAAAAGAATTCTAAAATAAAAAGTAGATACTTCCACAGAGAGGAAACAAACACTGGAGTTCCTAAAAAGAAGAAATAAATCATCTTTGATTAAAACAAGATTTTTATATTCTAAATTTTAATAATAAAATTATTTCCCTAATTAGAAAAATCTATATCATTATATTTGCAGATTATATAGAAGCTTAAAATAATTGAGAAACAGAATTGCACATAAGTGGGCTGATTATAAAAATATAAACTAATCGATTCCAGGATATTTCAGGTTATTGCCCTGATTTTTATTATGCTGATATAAGCTAAGATTTTATTCCATATTTTGACATGATAAAGACCTATTAAAATGTTAAGTTTATTTTCTTTAAGGAAGGTCTTTATTGCCTGATGATTCTTACTGTTTAAGACAGGGTTAATTTTAATTAATAAATTCACATTCTTGATTAAACCCTAAATTTAGAAAATGACTGAATTAGATTCTAATTTTGACAATTCTTTTTGAAGACTAATTTGATTAATTCAGAGTCACTGCTGATTCTTGCATATTACCTCTGTTTGTTGGATATTGTAAGATATTGGAGAACATATTTTTAGAACTGATGCTCTCCAAATTAAAGTCTTATGTTAGCTTTAATCAATAAAAATTACAAACTTTGTTGTAAATTCATTAGTATTATATAAGTTCTCTGAGAGGACCTATTATCTATAAAAATATGGTAATATGTATATACTACTTCCTACACTGGGAAGTTACCTTAATCATATTTTCTAGAACACAATTAAGAGACACCTATTCAAAGTATAATATTCTAAGAGATAAAGATATTTTGAAACGTTCTCTCAAAAAGAGATTGAGGTTTCCTTTTAACTTGTCAAATTACACATAATATCAAAATAATTCATATATTCTATATATGAAAAATTAGAGTGACTAATAAAAGATGTCTCATTTTCATAACTAGCCTCAATTACTATTAACAGAGAGGACTTAAAAATTGCCTACTGGGAACTAAAATTGAAGGAAACTTAATATAGACCAAAAGAAATTAAAAGAGACTTTCAAAAACCCAAACTCATATACTGTATCTTTTGAAATTTATGTCAGATGTCTAACATTATCTTAAAGAGATATTATTCTGTTACTTAGATAAACTTTAAAATAGATGGTCATCTCAAAAACAGTTTTTTAAAAAGATTTATCTTAACCATGTCCCAGTAATACACAATAGGGACAAGTCTGACAGTCTGGAGAACAAAGAGTTCCCTGGGACATATTGGTATTAAATAGCAATAGAAAATGCCTAAAAATAATAATTTATTAACCCTTTAGAAAAATTTTACTGTTTTCACAGAGAGACTTAAAGAGACAATACACAACTTTAATTTATAAGGGGTAACCCATTTTCAAAAGATGAGTTTACCATCCAGTTAGCCGTAGACATTCCAAGACATTTACACAGATTAACAAAATTCTAGTCAATTTTCAATATTACAGCATAATTAAATAAAGCCTAAAAAAAGAAAAAAAAGGCAAACTTACAGACAAAAGAATTAAAATGCTAATCTTATGCCAAGAAAAATAAGCTTCCTAGTTAAAAATTTTACTCCTCTTCTAAGGTAGGAAAACATTTTTAGAGACCTCAAACATTGAAACAGGGCCTTATTTCAAAACCCTGTCAACAGTTTTTCATTAAAAAAAAAAAATAGCGTTAAAAATAGTTACCCCTATAATATTAAACAGGCAGCCAATAATAAATCAGCTCAGCAGCAGATAGCTAATCTCAATAAGAAATCTAACATGATGAATATTTTCTCAACCTTATAATATGCTGAATACTTGATATTTTTAAAACTGGTAAGGCCACAAATTATACATAATTATTGAAGCTAATTTTGCTACATTAAGTATAGTTATTTAACATGCTCATATAACTGTTTATTTATAAACAAAATTGTTTTAATAAGGATACCTCAATGTAATTGCTATTTCAATGCCATAAAATTCTAATTAAATCATTGTCTAAAACAATACTATTACCTTATTTTTACCCATTGATATTTGAGATACTAACACACCCTACTTACTAAGTTTCATAATAATAACAGTTTTTCATGGATTGGTAGACAAAATATTATTCATTTTTCTAAATCATTTTTATTAATTGTATTAATTACATACTATATATTATATAATAATATATAATTATATATTATATCCTCTCTAGGTTTATTTAACATATGTACTTCCTATTTTGGATAGATGTTTATATAATTTCTCATGCCCCTAATAAAGACCAGTGCTTCTAAGTTAAAAAATCTGTCACAAACAACATTCCAAATAAGATAATTATTTGAGTTAATCTAGAGCTACTTTCAAAATACACATTTTTATATACAACTTATTGTTTTCTTGACTTTAACAGAATTATCAAAAGTAAAAGTTATACATTTAGTAAAATCTAAATATATTTGTCATGGTCCAATTAAATAACTTTTGTCAAATTCTAGGACCAACTACAGATGGTAAATCTTTTTTT
This sequence comes from Spermophilus citellus, assembly GCF_964194105.1. NCBI lineage: Eukaryota > Metazoa > Chordata > Mammalia > Rodentia > Sciuridae > Spermophilus > Spermophilus citellus. Next base: position 21,649,327 of record NC_138193.1, read on the forward strand.
TTATTATTATTATTTAAATACATGTACTATTATCTATAACTTAAGCTAATGATACTATGGCTGACACCAGTCCTTTTCTCAATTTCATTAAGTGAGGAAAAGGGGAAAAACAGAACCTCATAGGACACACTAAATCTTACAAATATTACAAAAATTTTCTTAATTATGATAGTGCGAGTGCTACTGTACTGAACATGAGTCAGTAAATTAATCAGATTTCAAAAGGTAGAGTTTGACCCAGTAATTGTGAAAATAACTGAAAAAAACATTACACAGAAAATTGAATCTCCCAAATGCAGAGTTTATAGACATGCAGCTTCATGGGTTGATCAGGAAAGTAAAAATTATTAACAAGTTCCATGGACTTATTTCTCAGGTTCACCTTTAATGTGCATTGCAGAGTGGACTCAAAAGCCCTCCCACATAATTTGTGCTAACTCTAATGGTCAGTTATTTGTATATATTGATCCTATTACCATCAGGATGTATAGGAGTATCTTTTGAGAAAAAGACAACATATAAGAAATCTAAGACGGCCAATCATGCTGTTTCTTAGAAATGAAGACTATGTATCTGAAAAAATTGTCAAAATAGGAAGATTATGGAAATAGAACTTTCTTTTATAGGTCAATTATTTTCACAAAATATCCACCAATGTATTGTTGCACTAATCATTTTACAATTGAAATGGCACCATTCCTAAGTGAATAGATTTAGCATATGTCTTGCCAGTATGACATAAGGTGTCTAGAAATACTGGATATATTTTAGACTGGTCTCCCAGAATTGAAAAGATGACTATACAAGGATGCCATGATGCTGGAGTTTTATTGGTAATATCCTAACCTTCCATAAGATAGCCCCAAAAAAGATGTTTTGTAGTTTGACTTCTACCTTCAGAACATTTACATTACTGGCAGACCAGATAAATTCCTTAAATGTAGGAATTAAGAGAAAGAATGATGGATATCCTGTAGCCTGTAAGAATACAACTTACCTTATTTTACCACTAGTTATTGCCACTAATATTTTAGAGATATAATATGCTGAAGTTAATGTTCAGGCTTTGAAAGAGATGCATACCAATAAACAAGACCTAGGCAAACTCTGAATCTGATCTCACAATCCTTGAAGTGACTATTTATAAGTAATATTCCTTGCCACTAGAATTCAGCTTTTGTGGCTATGTTTTTAAACTTAGAAAAGTGAATTTTCTTAATATTTGACTCAAATTACTTCCAAGATTCTTCATAGTCAGATAGTGATGATGGAAGGATTGAAATTAAGTTAAAATGCTCTTGAAGCCACTGTGATAAATAATGTGAATGAGCTCTTTGGTCTATGGCTTGTGGAAAATATGGCATGCTAAATAAAAAATGTCCATTTTACTATAGCCAAATGCAATACTTCAAAATAAAATTGGGGAAAAAATTAAAAACCTTCTGATGTGTGTTTGGCAGAGTAATAATAATAACCTGGATCTTCCAAGTTGATTATGTTCTTGAAATGATATGTTTGCTACTAATTCCTTTCATGTTTCAACAGTAGGTCATGATGATCTTGGATCAAAAATCCAGTGACTGAAAGATATAATTCCCCAGTTGACTTTTTAAATTTATATTAAGAAAAGGGGAATAAGTGGAAAGCCACTCTGAGTGACCACACATTCCATCCCTGAAGCACAAGGCTCTGACCAGTCACTACATTTCTTGGTGTCTTGGGAGTTCTCCCAGTTCAGATAGCAAGGCAGGTCTACATGTGTCCTCATAACCCACAGGGTTGAGTTACACTCACTTGTTCCTTTGTAATCCTACCCTTTCCCTTATTTGAATGGCTTCTTCCCAATAAAAGGATTCAGCACATGCTCCTTTTTTTTTTATTTCCACAGACTCCCATAGGTCAGAAGAGTCATCTCAGGATCCCCCCAAAAGGTATTTCTCTATCTCTGTGTGGTAATTTCGTGCATTCCAGTTTACTGGGAGTGATCTTGAATGTTTATTCATAAGACGCGACACTCTACCACTGAGCCACAACTCCAGCCCAGCATTATCATTTTGTAAGCTACATGTTGGATTTTTTCCCACTAATTGGACCCAGAGGTATTAACCACTGAGTAACATCCTCAGCCATTTTTAATATAGACAAAATGTTTGACTAATTTGCTAAGTTGCTGAAGCTGGCTTTAATATCATGATTTTCCTGCCTCAGCCTCTCAAGACACCAGAATTACAGACATGCACCACTGTGCCTGGCTTTGATATGGATTTTCTTTTTTTTTTTTAATTTTTTTTAAGAGAGGAGAGAGAGAGAGAGAGAGAGAGAGAGAGAGAGAATTTTTAATATTTATTTTTTAGTTCTCGGCAGACACAACATCTTTGTTTGTACGTGGTGCTGAGGATCGAACCCGGGCCGCACGCATGCCAGGCGAGCGCGCTACCACTTGAGCCACATCCCCAGCCCTTGATATGGATTTTCTAAAAAGCCATTTCAGATCATTTTCTCTCCAGTATGAATGTAGTAAATTGACATTGGAGCAAAATTTCTCAGTATTTCAGGAAGTACTGGCTATGGTACAGGAAGATAACTTGTCACTGATGTTTGAACTAAGGTTGAATAAATTTTCTTGAGTATGTAAGATACTGGTTTCCCCTCTAATTTCTTTTGTTTATCATTCTCTAGTTCACAAGGTCTTTTCCATTGTTCCTCATTGGTAAGTATGTGGGATGTACAGTCTTCCTGAACATTGACTAACTTTAACTCTCTCTATTGGGTTCTTTAAATAAATGTCCCTTTAGTTGTCCTCCCTCCCTTATTGTGTTGTAGAGAAAAGGCCTTCACTGGTGATCAGTGTTTGTCAGGCAAGACCATATCAACTCACTTTATTTCTGTCACAATCAGGTGTTACCTGCTGGTGACCCTTTGTTCTGTTTCCTCTTTTCTGATATTTGTATATCCTCAGTGAGGTGACAATTAAAATTGAAATACTTTATTTTGAAAATGGACCACTGCACTTTCTACTTCTCACAAAAGGATTACCGAAACCTCATATGTAAATACAGGGAAATAAAGACAGAGTTGTGGTGGGTCATTGATTTTTAAAATGAAGGCATCTATATCACTGAGTGAGGGCCATCCAGGCATAGCTCATAGCTGAGGTATGACAATCCCCAGTGTTTTCTATTTGTTTTAGTAGACAGGCATTGCTTTTCTCAAATATGGTTACATTTACAGGGAAATTTACCATATAGAGAAGTGTTCCCATATGCCTGCTCTACACACAGATTTTCCTATTATTTACATCTTGCATATTTATGTTAGATTAATTATCATTACAGAAACAATATAATGGTAACCAAGACATTATTACTAATTGGACTACTTGTTTTTTATTTCTGAAGAAATTGATAAAATATACTGTTGAGTGTCCACCATTATTCCATATTATTAACAGTGTCAGAATGTAAAAGTTCTCTGTTCTTCATCTCTTCACTGTCTTCTATTGCCCCTGAATCTCTGGAACCATTAATACTTTATTGTATTTTTTTTTTTTTGCATTTTTCAGAGTGTCATATAGTTGAAATCACCCAGGTAAGGTATTTGAAACCAGCTCTTCTTTAAGCAGTATGCATTAAATGTGCCTCTGTCATTTCATATTCGTTAGCCCATTGGTTTTGTATTTTGAACAACATACCATTTAATGGAAATGATACTTTTTTTTTTTTAAGAGAGAGTGAGAGAGGGGAGAGAGAGAGAGAGAGATAGAGAGAGAGAGAGAGAGAGAGAGAGAATTTTTTTTTTAATATTTATTTTTTAGTTCTCGGCGGACACAACATCTTTGTTGGTATGTGGTGCTGAGGATCGAACCCGGGCCGCACGCATGCCAGGCGAGCGCGCTACCGCTTGAGCCACATCCCCAGCCGGAAATGATACTTTTTAATTAAAAATATGTAAGTGCTTACTGAAGGATATCTGGTTTGCTTCTTGTTCTGGGAAACTGAATAAAGTATGAATATTTTTATTTTTGTGTAATCATGGAATGGAACTCATTAACTCATGCACACCTTGCTGTATCCACAATTTAAGACCTTATAAAATTTGCATGTAGGTTTTCATGTAGGCATTAAATCTCAACACCATTAGATAAATATCATAAATGTGGTTGTGACAATTGTGGTTAAGACTGTGTTTAGCTTTGTAAGAAAATGCCCAACTCTTCCAAAGTGGCTGTACAATTTTGTTATCCTGCTAGGAATGAATGAGAGTTCATGTTGAACCTCCACTTACACAAAGCAGTTGGTATTGTCAGATTTTTGGATTTACCCATGCTTGTTGATGTAATTTCTAGTTCTAGTAATCTAGCTGCTGAAGAGGCTGAGACAAGAGGATGACAAGTTCAAAGCCAGTCTCAGCAAATGTGAGTTGCTAAGCAACTCAGTGAGACCCTGTCTCTAAACAAAATACAAACCGCAGATGGGGATATTGCTTGGCAATCAAGAACTCCCAAGTTCAATCTTCTGTACAAAAATAAAAAAAAATAATTTTTTTTTTTAAAAAGCTGTATCTTTAGTGTGGCCTTGGTCCTCATGGTGTGACATAGAATGCTAAACAACTTTTCCTATGTTTATTTTTTGTCTGTATATACTCCTGCCTTTTTTCCTTTGATTTTTGGATTGCTTGTAGTGATGTTTATCACAGCAGCTAATACTTATTGACTATTTATATGCCATACATTTTTTTTGGTGAGTAACTAATTTCTCTTTTCCCTCACATTATCCTTATTAAGTAGTATAATTATGATCATCATTTTATGAACAAAACATTTGAGGTCCAGCCTGGTAAAATAATTTACTCAAGATTTTACTGCTACTAAATAACAAAGATAGAATCGGATCCTAGGTAATCTACATCTAGTACAAATGTCCTAATTATTATACTCTGCTCCACTTTGGAAATGAACAAGTGATACTAATCAATGCATTGATACTAATCCCCACATTAGCCTTTGTCTTATGCCAGCTAATCACTGCATATCACTGCAGACAATAGTATGACTCAGAGATGTTTATGTCCCTGCTTAATAGCAGAAAGAACTGGGAGAACTAAAATCTCATGTCAAATAAGCTGCATGGTTCACAACATGAGGACCAAGAACACATTGAAGATACTGCTTTATCATAGGGAATCTAGGATTCAGATAATCCTTTTTTTTTTTTTTTTTTTTTGGTACAGGAGATAGAACTCAGGAGCACTTGAGCACTGAGCCACATCCCAATCCCTTTTTTGTATTTTGATTAGAGAGAGGGTCTCATTGAGTTGCTTAGCACTTAACTTTTGCTGAGACTGGTTTGAACTTGACATTCTCCAGTCTAAACCTCTCAAGCAGCTAGATTACAGGAATTAACCACTGTGCCTGGCTCATATAATGTTTTATTAATCTCTCTGTCAAAATGTATTTTCTACAAATTTATTTCGAACCTGTCAATAGGTACACAGGGTGCCCAAGAATCCACTCCCCCCAACACTTCTTGTCTTTGGTTTTCTCATCTATAAAACTAAGCAAACCAGATAATGACTCTCTTATTGTAATAGGGTCTTTTTTTCTATTTTGTTGTTGTTGTTTGGTTATATATTTGTATATAATGGTGGAATGTGTTGTTATATATTCTTACATGCACACAGTATAACAATACAATTTGACAAATATTAATCCCCAGCACTTCCCTCCTCCCTCAATCTCCCCATTACTTTAATCTACTGTTCTTTGCCAAGGGAAGTATATGGCTATAGGTAGTATTATCTAAAACTCTAAGGTCAGCCCAACATGACTTATTTTGGCAAGAGCAAAACAGAGGGTTTAGCTGTCTGGATTGTAGATTTCATTACATCTACTATAGAGAAACAAATGGGCAGAGTAGATATGGATATGCTGGCATTTCGGGTTATGGTTAACTCTTAAATTGATGTCAGAATCAATTAGGTTGGAATTAATAGAGAAAAACTTATGTAAAGCTCCTTCACAATTGGCCACTGCTAAAGATGGTGGCTTAGTGACCAAAGCTCAGTTTACCTGATGTGAGGCCTTTTAGCAGTGAGAGGTGCATACAATATGTTCACCATCATAGGTCCAGGAATGAGGTTGCCACCAGGCAAAGGGGCCAGTCTGGTGGCTTGGTCAAAAAGGCATTTAATAATACCCAGGTTACTTTAGGTGAGGTCAATTTGCATTGTTGAAATTTTGTCTTCAGGGTTTTTCTACAGAGTTAGTTTCTTCATATTTTTGTTAATGGTTTTGAGGGTCCAGATATTGACTTTTATGGCAAGCATTGAGATGGGGTGAGGCTCCTGTTAACAAATACAAACCCTCAAACTCATGGTTAGGAGGAGCCCTGGACCATCCCATGCATTAGTTATAGGATCCTTCCATGAGACCATAGGTCCCAATACAAGATTTTGACATTGAAATAAAAATTAAAGCAAACAAGGTTTTGTTCAAGGTATCAAGAGGGGATTTGTATAGTTTTCTTCCTCTATTTTGTGGGATGGTCTTTAATTTTTTATGCATTATTTCTATGATGCCTTGAGCCTGAGGGTAAAAGGAGATCCAAGTTACGTGGCGTATTTACCAATCTTTGCAAACCACCTGAAAAGTCTTGCTAGTATAGACTGGGTCATTGTCAGTTTTAATAGACATGGAAATATTCATATTTCCAAAACATTTAAGTAGATGGGAGATGGACCTCTTTTGTGATTTCTCCTTTGGAGGCTGTGGCCATTACTCAGTCTGAATAGGTACCAATGACTACATGAATATACTTAAATTTCCAAAAAAATGCATAATGATTGGAATCCATTGGCCATAAAGCATTGGATTTTAACTCTCTGGGATTTACTCTAGCAGGTTGTAAACCATCAATGGGAAGAAAGGATGCACAATTTTTGCAGTCTCTGACTAGGTACATATATGAATCTACCCCAGTGAATAACATCAAGTAAGTGAACAAAAGTGGGGGTTCCAATTAGAATAAGATATATCCAATTCTTGTATAATTATACCAAAATTCATCCTACTGTCATTTATAACAGACCCAATAATTTTAAAATGCTTATTTTTTAATATCTTTAATTATTTTTTTAATGTTGTGCCAAGGGTTGGACCTATAGCCTCACAAGTACTAGGCAAGCATGCTACAACTGAGTGACAACCCCAGCCCCTTGCTTATTTTAAATATATATATATATATATATATATATATATATATATATATGCTTCTTAAACTTAAATGACAAATTGATTTATTATAATTTCAATAAATTTTCTGCAATGAAGAAGAGCAATTTACAATAACCTAGCAAAAATATATATTTTTTCATGAGAACTATTTTCTCTTCTATTTTCTATTCAAATCTTGACTGATGGTGTTCTGAGTTAATTGTTTTAACAAAAATATTTTCCAAGTGCAGTTTCAATCAAGTCACATTTGCCTATTCATGAAGGTACATAAACCAAAACCTTCAGGAATTTGTTTGATTTAGCTGAAGAAGGAAATGGTAACTAGATCATAAGAGTGGAGATGTTTTGCACACTGGTTAGCAACTATCTAAATACAGCCATTGGTAGGGGAGTGACTTTAAATTTGAAAACATGGGGCAGATTTTGTAAAGAAGAAATAATACCCCAGGTGTTTAAGTGCCTCAATGAATATGATGTAAGAGAAGTCATATAAAGAATGTCATATAACAAATATTCCAGCATCATACAAAACACAAGTTTTCCAATTTTTCTTAAGCTTGTTTATAGGAGACAGTTATTTTTTTTCCCATTGGTGATAGATATTCTAACTGCAATGTTACAGGTTGAATTTAATAGGTTCTGAGTTTGATAGGATCTGATTTAAATGAAGGTCATGTGGATGAACAAAAATATTGTAAACTTTTAAAATTCAACACTTGAAATATAAAAAAAAGACTTAGAAATTGGCATGTTGGGATCATTTCCCTAGAAGATTCCTATATCATTTTAAAAAATATTGCTATTTGTAGATGGACACAATTTTACTTTACTTTACTTTTATGTGGTTCTGAGGATTGAACCCAGTGCCTCATGCTTGCTAGGCAAGCACTTAACCACTGAGCTAAACCCAACCCAATATTTCTATTTCTGCTTAACCAAACATGAAATCCATAGTTTGTGGTAAATAATTTTTATGTAAGCAAAAGTACTTCAGATACTGTAGATACAAGCAAAATAATACACCATCTTTAATTTTAAGAAATTTGCAGGGAAGATTGAAAATCAAACAAATACTGACCATTAAATAATATAACTTATGATACAAACTAAAACATAATGTATACAGGCTCAAAGACGAGGGTAAGTTCTGAGCAATTTCATGAGGTAAACAGAAGTAAACAAAAATATTACTCTGAAGAATGAGGTATGTTTGAGTTAAAATTTATTTTTTTCTTACTTTTTAATTCCTTTCTTTCTTTCATTTTTTTTTTTTTTTTGAGCTGCAACAAGGGCTTTCTTTGTGGTAGGCAATTGAAGCTCTTGATGTGAAATTAAGATCAAGAATAAAAGCCTGCTTTACATAGAGGGTAGTAGATTGACTGAAAGCATGTTAATAAAAATCCTGCTGCAATCAAATACTCCTATTTTTCTTCCAAGAATCCAGATAAAGATGAACTAATATTTCAGTTGTATTTCCATAAGAAATACCTTCTATCCTCAAGCTGGCATTGGAATCTCAGCAGACACATTTCTGCTTTTCCTTTACATGTTCACTGTCTTTGTGTGACCCAAACCCAGGATTACTGACTTCCCAATCACCCACATGGCTCTAACACACATCCTCATGCTCCTTACACATGGGACTTTTGGTATCTACAGATTTTGGAGAAGTGTAGGACAGTTCATGTCAGTTCAAATGCAAAGTGCTTGTCTTCCTGGCCAAGGTCATGAGGGGACTCTCCATCTGCACCACCCACATGCTGGGTGTGCTTTAGGCCATTACCTTCTACCTCAGTGGCTCCTGGTTGGCCTGCTTCAAATTAAAAACCACAAATACCATCCAGTGGCTATTTGTTTTCTTATTAATCCTCACCATCTCCACCTATACCAATCCAGTTTTTTTTTTTAATACTGTGGCCAGACCAAATAAAATGCAGCCTGGTCTTCTATTTCTCACTGACCACTGTTCCTTTCAGCTCATTAACTACAAGCACAGGATCCTCTTTTTTTGCACTGATGGCATTCAGTGATCTCTAGTTTTGAGGCTGTATGGTTCTTTCAAGCAGATACATAATAATAATCTTTCATAGATGTAAACAACAATCATATTTTTTCAAAGCTCCAGATTTTCTCCATAAAGTTCCCCAGAAAAAAAGAGCCATTCATGCCCTTCTGCTGCCCATCATGTGTTTTGACATCCAGTATTGTTTGAACCCCATCATCTTACTGTTAATAAGCATAGTGTGAGCAAGTTATCTCATCTTGAGATGTCTTCAAAGGCTTGGTATCAATGGTGATGGCATGCTCAGTCCTTTTGTGCTGATCTATGCTGACACTCAAATAATAAATCTATGCAAATTTTAATGGAGAAAAAAGTCTGTTTCTGACAAAACTGACCAAAAGCAACTTTTTCATTCTTATTAAAATATTATATATTTCAGAAAATTTTACCTCTTATAAAAATCAATACAATAGAATTAAAATTTTCTATTACAACAATGTTATCTAAATAGATAACAAATAGCTTGTGGATAATTTTTTTCTGTATATGGATCAGTTTTTTTAGCATTTGCATTAATTTTCACTGTATCTTACACCATTTGTGTATCATAAAGTTTTATGTACTTTTTATGTAAATTTTTATGTACTTTGTATCTTAGACACTAGTATTTGGTCTATGCTTTTTGTCTTCCTGCATTAAAGTTCCTGATATTTCTTTCAATGAAATTCTATTAGAGGAATATTGATGCTTTTCTCTTTTTGTCTATTAATATGCACATGCTCATATCAAAGCTATTCAGGAGTCTGCAGTAGTATTGCAATTTTGTGGAAACCTTGGGTAACTTAGTGAGACTCTGTGAACACAACAGGTAGAAGATGGATCTCATTGGTGGACCACCTTAGAAGACTTTCTGATATTACTGAATTTATTCATGGGAAATAGTCATTTTCCCTTCTCGGTCATAGATGTGTGAAGGACAGTTTAACAAGTTGAACTTGACAGTTTCTTCTACCACAGCCTGATTTATTAGTTTCCCTTGAAATGAATTTTTATTGAATTTATTAAAAATATGTGTGTAAACTATTGCCTTCTACTCTGTCCTCAGCAGCAAGAGAACTGATGTTCTATTTGCTTAACTTTATTACTTTCTACAAAACATCTCTAGGCTTCACATTTGGATTTCCAGCTAAATTCAGCATGATGTTTATGATAGTGCTTCCCTTATTTCCCTATTTCTTAACACTGTGATCATATCTTATATTCTCCTACTTTACAAACACCTAAATATTTTAGTGTAGTAATTATCCCAATGCGCGCACACACACACACACATGAAAAATGTTGATTCCACTTCTCATGGAACTTAGCTTTTAATTCAGAAGCATTTCATGATTTTAATCCTGCTCCCATGGGACTCTGTCACTTCCCTTGACTGATCCTCATGTGTTTTATTTATTTCAAAGCTTTTTACCTTTATTTCAGGAGCATTATGTCAAGAGTATAATATTAAATTCCATTAGAAATAAATTTGATAATATTGGAGAGTTAGATTGTTAAAAATATTTTATCCCATCATTTCATACTTCCATGTAGAGACTCTGATAGAAATTATAGCTACTTTAAGTGTTGTTTGGATCAAAAATTTAAGATGTGGGCTAAAAACCTTGAGTAAAATACCCAAATTGGAGTCGTGGCTGTGTTATTTAATGCAGTTTTACTAAGTGACCACAAAACTCTGGAGACACACACACACACACACACACACACACACACATTTTTTTTTATTGGTTGTTCAAAACATTACAAAGCTCTTGACATATTTCATACATTAGATTCAAGTGGGTTATGAACTCCCATTTTTACCCCAAATACAGATTGCAGAATCACATCGGTTACACATCCACATTTTTACATAATGCCATATTAGTAACTGCTGTATTCTGCTACCTTTCCTATCCTCTACTATCCCCCTCCCCTCCCCTCCCATCTTCTCTCTCTACCCCATCTACTGTAATTCATTTCTCTCCTTGTTTTTTTTTTCCCATTCCCCTCACAACCTCTTATATGTAATTTTGTATAACAATGAGGGTCTCCTTCCATTTCCATGCAATTTCCCTTTTCTCTCCCTTTCCCTCCCACCTCATGTCTCTGTTTAATGTTAATCTTTTCCTCCTGCTCTTCCTCCCTGCTCTGTTCTTAGTTGGTCTCATTATATCAAATAAGACATTTGGCATTTGTTTTTAGGGATTGGCTAGCAACCCAGATGCCCTTCAATAGATGAATGGATTAAAAAAAATGTGGCATTTATACACAATGGAGTATTACTCTGCACTAAAAAATGACAAAATCATGGAATTTGCAGGGAGATGGATGGCATTAGAGCAGATTATGCTAAGTGAAGCTAGCCAATCCACACACATTTTTAAAGAAAGGAGTCTTGGAGGTGTCAGTCCTCTCCTGGGAAAAACAAAAAAATGTTTAAAAATATATTGTTGTTTGATGGCTAACATTTGTCAAAGCAAGCTAATGTTAGAGTAGTCATTTCTCCTCTAAAGCAAGAAGTCTTGAGTGTACTACATTAATTCTCCCAAGCCAGGCTTTATCACAAGCCTAACAACTAAGATAAACCCAGTATCAGAGGAATTCTCAGCCCAGTTGTACAAGAAGTTGAAAAAAGAATGAACGCCAATTGTTCTAAAATTATTTTATGAAATAGAAAATAGAAAAATCTTCTAACTTCCTTCTATGAAACTAATATGAACCTGATGCAAAAAACAGATAAAGACAAATCAAGGAAAGAATATTTCAGACCAGTATTTCTGAGGAACAGAGATGTAATAATTCTCATTAAAATTATGGCAAGCAACATACAAAATCATATTAAAAAGATATTACAACATGATCAGTGGGGTTTGTCCCAGGGATGCAGGGTTGGTTCAACACATGGAAATAAACATTTTTTAAGTAAATAGATGTAAAGGCAAGAATCAGAAAATTATCTCAATAATTGCAGGAAAAGCATTTGACTAAATACATGGTCAAAACAGAAAACTATGTAGTGTAGAGATATATCTTAACACTATAAAAGCTGTCTATCCTAAACACAAGGGAAACTTATACTGAAAACAGAAAACTGGGAGAACAAAGGATTACAAACAGGAATGTGGACCCACAGCAAAACAAGAACAAAAGAACAAAAGGGCAGGGGGGAGGGGTGTCAGAAAGACAGAAGGGGGTAGCCAGAGCAAGGAAAAGGCATAGTATTTTTTTTCTTCCTCTTTCCATTTCTTTCAAAAACAAACACAAGAAAACACACATGCACACACAACTGTTTGTTCCCTATTAGAAACATAAATAGTGCACAATCAAACACTGTTCTTCTCTCTTCCAAAGGCAAAAAAAAAAAAAAAAAAGTAAAAGAAAAGGCAGGCTGGAGGCTGCTCCCCAAGAGCCCGCTTACACAGGAGCAGGAAGGGCGCTCAGGTTCCTGCAACACAGGGAAGCGTGGGCAACAGAGGCAGCTCCAGGGGGAACAGAGCCAGCGTGAAGGGGGCGTCATGTGCTCGACCCCTAAGGAGCAGGGGGTTCCGCTTGTCAAAGTCCAGGGTGCCCTCTCCAAGTTCTGGGAACCCCTCGGGATATCCTTGGGGACCATGCCCTCTCCATGTCCTGGGCATCCTCAGGGAGGGGGTCATCAGGGCCACACTCTCTCCAAGTACTGGGAGCCCAAGCACCCCCACCAACCCGCCCCTCAAGAGGGGGTCACGCTTGCGCCCCGAGCTCAGGCTCAGTATGCGGGCACCTGGTGCTGGGGCAGAAGCTGGCAGCCACTGTTGAAGTGGCTAAGGACTTTCTGCTTGAGCTGCGCCACGCTAGCGCAACAGGCTCCATCTCTGTGTACTGGCTCTTGAGTGTCTTCACATTCTCCTCCAGGCACTAGATGAGCTCCAGATTATGCTTGAGGTACTTGGAGGCTTTGATGCTGTTGAGCAGCCGCTTGGGTTCCGCCTTGATGCGTTCCTGCATGTCCATGTGGATGGGCAACAGCGGAGGGCTCTCACCAAAGCTTGTCACAACAGGCATCATCTGAGGCTTGTCCTTGAGCATGGCCAGGCATAGAGACCCCAGTGCGCCAGGGGCGGCATGGTGGGAAGTGACGGGGCCAGGCAGCGCCCCCAGCACCAGTGGTGCCACCCGCATAGCTGCTCCGATTTGCTTAGACCGGTGCCTCTGGTGCGCCCCTGGCCAGGGCCAGCGCTCTGCAGTGTGCGGGTTCCTCCAATGCCTTGACAGAGGGTTCTCCTGCAGGTGGCCGTGCCAAGCTGGTTCTGCTTGTGCAAATCCTCCAGAGCCTTGACAATATCCTCATGAACTCCTGTTCCTCGCTGCCGCCACCTTGGAGTAGAGGAACTGCGTGCTCATCAGCGTGGTGGTGACCAGCCCAAGTTGGACTGGATGATGAGGCGCTCCAGCTCAGGAGAGGCTAGCTTCAGCAGCTCCACTTCAGCGTGGAGAGCAGGCCATGGAGGGCACCGCGCTGGGGGCGCCATCTGCACACAGGGGGGCCATAGGTGGCGCTGCTGCTTCTGGCCACGCCATCAGGGGCCTCAGGGGAACAGGCTGCCTGGAAGCTAAGTTACCGCCATTGCCACTGGCGCAGTGCCTCATCGCCCTAGAAAGGTGTTTCCATCCTCAGCCTCCCCCACCAAGCTGGCCCAGGCAGTGGGGGAGTGGCCTGGCCTCCCTGAGGATCCACGCCCCCCACCACCTTACACTTGACTCTGCTCTCACCCAGGCAGCAGCTGCTGCACCTGGACCTCCAATGGCAGAGGCTCCTAGGAAACATTATTCTTAAGGGAGAAAAATATAAAGCATCCCCTCTAAAAATTCAAAAAAAAAAAAAAAAAAAAAAAAAAGAAAGAAAGAAAAAGAATGCCCTTTTTTTGCCACTTCTATTCTTCATCATCATTGAAACACCATCCAAAACAATTAGATGAAAGAATTAAAGATAAATGAAGAGAAAAAGAGGAACTCAAACTATCACTCTTTTCTAATGACATGCTTCTATATTTAGAAAATCAAAAAAAATTTCACCTGAAAACTTTCTTGACTAATAAATAAATTTAGCAACATAGCACAATATAAAATAAACACCCATAAAAGAAATGCATTTCTATAATTAAGCAGTGAATCCACTGTAAAAAAAAAAAATTAGGAAAACCACCCAATTAACAGTGGCCTCAAAAAAGAAAAAGAAAGCATAAAATAAAATACTTCAGAATCAATCTAAAAATCAGGAAAAATACTTCTACAATGAAAACTAAGGAACACTAAAGATAGAAATTTAAGATCTTAGAAGAGGTAAAGATGTCCCATTCTCTTGGAAAAGCAGAATGATCAGTCAAAATGGCCATTCTAACAAAATAGTTATACAGATTCAATGCAATTCCTTTTAAACTCCCAAAGACATTCTTCATAAAACTACTAAAAGCAAACATGAAATTAATTTGAAAAAAAATAGGAGAGCCACAATAGCCAAAGCAGTTCTCAACAAAATGAGTGAATCAGTAGGCATCACAATACTAGGCCTTAAACTATACTACAGAGAAATAGTTGAAAACAAAAGGTATCAAAAGACATGTACACCAATCTATACTAGACAAAGGTGCCAAAAACATAAATTGGAGAAAAGATAGCCTCTTCAACAATTGGTGCTGGGAAAACTGGAAATCCATATGTAGAAAGATGAAATTAAAACTCTGCTCAAAAAATCAATTCAAAGTAGATCAAAGACTTAGACATGATAACTGAGACCCTGTGCCTAACAGAAAAAAAAAAAAAAAAAAAAAAAGAAGGTCCACATCCTCAACATGTTAGCTTAGGATCTGAGATCTTGAACAAGACTCCTAAAACACAACCAGTAAAATTAGGAATCAATAAATGGGATGGATTCAAACTAAGACGCTTATTCTCTGCAAAGGAAACAATCTATAACACGAAGAGAGAGCCTACAGAATGGAAAAATAAATCTTTACCACACACACATCAAATAGAGCAGTAATCTCCAAGATATATGAAGACCTTAACAATCTTAATGCCAAAAAAGAGACATAACCCATCAATAAATGGACTAAGGAACTGAACAGACACTTCATACAAGAAGAAATACAACTGATCAAAAAACATATAAAAAGACCATCATCTTTACCGATTAGAGAAATCCAAATCAAAACTATTTCAATACTTCATTTCACTAGAATGTAGTCATAATGGCAATTATCAAGAATACAAGCAATAATAGTGTTCATGAGGATATGGGAGAAAAAGTACACTCATACATTGCTGGTGGCCACATCGATGTAGAGTAGGTCATTTCACAATGTCTAAACTAGGGAACCAACCTATCTCCCTTCAACAGAAGAATAGATAAATAAAATGTGATATATATATATATATATATATATATATATATATGTGTGTGTGTGTGTGTGTGTGTGTGTGTGTGTGTGTGTGTGTGTATGGGTGTGTGTGTATGGAATATTACTCAATCCTAAAAAGAATGAAATTATGCCACTTGCCAGCAAATGAATGGAACTTGAGAATACCATGCTAAGCTAAATAAACCAACAGAAAAGTTCCAAGTGCTGAATATTTTATCTGATGTGCAGATGCTAATTCACAATCAAAGAAACTAGGGAAGATTAAATGCACTTTGGATTAGAAAGAGAAAAGAGGGGCTGGGAATATGGCTCAAGCGGTAGCACACTCGCCTGGCATGCGTGTGGCCTGGGTTCAATCCTCAGCACCACATACAAACAAAGATTTTGTGTCCGCCGAAAACTAAAAAATAAATATTAAAAAATTCTCTCTCTCTCTCTCTCTCTCTCTCTCTCTCTCTCTCTCTCTCTTTAAAAAAAAGAAAGAGAAAAGAGTAGGGAGGAAAAGAGGTATGAGATTTTGAAGGATAATAAAATGGATCAGATATTATTACCCTGCATGCTTATACAATTACATGACTGGTGTAATTCTAAATCATGTACAAGAAGAAAAATGTGAAGTTATACTCCATTTATGCATGCTGTGCCAATGCATTATACTGTTATGTATAGATAATTGTAACAAATTCCAAAAAGATAGAATCAAATAAATTGCAAACTATAAAAATTAAAACACTGTTGTACTGAAATAGAAGGCAACGTACAGACCAATGTACAGAAAAGAGAACAAGGATAAGCCTGGACATTCACTTTACAATCATCTTTGAGGAGGGGGTCAATAATACAGAATGGATAAAGGATAGTCTCCTTAACAGATGGTGCTGATGACACTCTATGTCCACGTGGGGAAAGAAGAAAACCAAAACTTTCTTACACCATATCAAAACATCAAGTCAGAGAGAAAAAAAAAAAAAAATATATATATATATATAACAGTGAGACGAGAATCTGTAAAATTCCTGGAAGAAAATACTTGTTGCATGTATCAAAATACAATGTTATACCACACAAGCAAATAAAGTTGCTATTTTTCAATATAAATTTTAAAAAAAGGAAGAAGAGCATAAGTTTGTGAGCAAAATATAAAAGAAAACACAGAAGAAACACTTTACAACATTGCTTTAGGAAATGGTCCTTTGGCTATGACAGTAAAACGACAGAGGACAGAAGCATAAACAGATAAGTATAATTTTATTAAACCAAAAGCTTCTGCACAGCACAATAATGAATGAACAGGGAAAAGATTTAACTGTTAGAATGAGAGAAATTACTTACACATCACTTGAGAAGAGTATAAAATCTAAAACACACACACACAAAAATCCCTATGAAAAAACAGTACACGAGCTGGGCACATTGGGACATACCTTGAATACCAGTGGTTTGAGAAGCTGAGGTGGCAAGATCACAAGTTAAAAACCAGCTTCATCAAGTTAGCCAGGCACTAAGCAAGCAACTGAGGGAGACTGTGTCTCTAAATTAAAAATAAATAAATAAATAAAAACTCTGGGGATTTGACTCAGTGGTTAAGTGCTGTAGGTTCAATCCCTAGTGGCAAAAACAAAAGGAAACAGAGCAGCATGTTGTTTCCAAAGAAATGTGGTTCAGGTAAAACGGGTGCTAATCTTCAATGGATATAAAAGTTTAATTGTATAAGATAAACAACTTCTAGATATTTGCAGAATACTTCTGTACTTACACTTTACAATACTATAATGTTCACTTATATATGTTTTCAGAGTACATATATCCTACTAGTGTTCTTACTATTGTGCAAGAGAGGAATGAAGGAAGCAAGCGATGGAGGGAGGGAAGAATGATGGAGAGAGAGGAGGAGGCAGAAGGCAGAGAAAGAGGCCTAGCCCCATGATGCTCTTCTACACAGTCAGCATTCCTGCTCAAAGTGAACCTTTATTGAATATTGTGTTACAGCTATCATAATTTTTATTGATTATATCTTACTACTTACTTTTCATAAGTAAATTCCAAGAAGACAATGGACCACAGGTATGAACACAGCACACAAGTGTAACCTGCAGATATATCACATTTGGCCACCTCATGCACACTGAGATTTCTTTCTCATTATCATAGAAGTCCAGTGGGCCAAGGAAATATGGGAGCTAAGAGAGAGTTGGGTACAATGTAACCATGCCCTATCCACACATAAGTAAAAAAAAGGAGGATGATAAAACCCAGGGAGACCACACATTAATGTCCAACCAGAATTAGACTTAAATACATAAAGAAGATAGCTTTGTCACTCAAGGTACTTCACTGTGTCAGCCCATCTCTCCAGGTGAGGATGTGAAGGGATAGGGAAAGTAGGGTGATCCACAGTCACTTTTCTTCCAGTTATTTCAAACTCATTAACAAACCAGGTGGAGAAACTTTCACAGTTATCAAGGTGTAGTAAAAACAATTGCACTGGTTCTGTGTAACATATTCACTTCTTTGGTATTAATGAACACAACATATATGTACAAGCTCTACAATGTGACTTGTTAGTAAGTTTGCATTTAGAATTGATATGGTATACTTAAAGATGAATGTTAGAAGTCTTGCTAATAATTAAAAAAAATATTATAATAAAAAGGACAATTAAAAGACAAACTGTACCATGATATGTGCAGAGATCACAGAAGAAGGAAATAGATTTCTGTGGCATGATGTCAATTGCTCAGGTCACCTGCTTTTAGACAGGGACTCTAAGTTTTCATTTTGCATTGGACCTGAAAAATTACATGTTTCCCTAAAAATACCAGTAAAAAAGTGTATATTTCCCTGGAGAAAGTGCTGATTCTAGGATCTGGTAAGATAAATTAAAAAATGAGCCTTAACATATGAAGGAGGAAGAGAAGAAAGAGTAGGAGGAGAGTGTCCCATATGTGGATTTCTGAAAAGTGACATAAGAACTAAGGTAAAGATCCTGAAATAGTGAAAGTTGGAAAAATATGAGCAATAAAACAAAAACATTTTACAGTAAATTATGAGTAAAGCAACAAATGAATATATATTTACTGATAAAACATAATTCACTTCATTGATAAAAAGTGATGGAAACAGACAAATCTTTGATATAGAAGAGTTCAAAACAATGCAGGATAATAGCATCCCCTCCTGCATGTGGAGCTTAATATCCTTGTCATTTTATGGATGGGCAGATTCAGTGACTTGATTGCAACAAATAATGAAGGAATAAGGAAAAAGTATTACATTCCCAAAGAATGAACCTGGCACAAAATATTTTGACAATGGATGGACTGTAGCACTTTAAATATTTCAGTGACCATCAGGTAACCTCATCATGCTGTGACAACAAGGCATTACAAATCCATACTATTCCTTCCAAAATTATTATTATTTTTTAACAAATAGTATAATTTTATTTTCTCATAGTTCTGGAGACTGGGATGCACAAGATCAAGATGCTAGCAGGTCCAGCTGTCGGTGAAAACTTGAATACACATTCTTCTCATCAGTGCATAGAACATTCTCCAAGACATATCATAGGATAGGCCCCAAAATAAGTCTCAACACATGTTAAAAAATCGAATTAATATCACGTAATTTTTCAGTAAAATGTAATAAAATTAGAAATTGATAACAAGAAATTCTTTGGTTTACTTTTAATATGTTTGTATAGTTTCCAGTGTTCGACCTGCATTTGACTTAATTTTTTGCTTCCTGCAATTCTGTTGAGAGTAAGTTGAAATCACTAATATAAGACCTTGATTATTTGTGCCACTGTTGCCTTGAAAACATTGAAAGTGGTTTAAAGATGAGCTATTTTTCCCCCACTGGAGAGAATTAACTCACCCAGTTCAAGGAAATAAAGATTTGACCTGGAATACAAACTGATATGTATAGCTTTACATAAGATTAAATTTTATTTTTTTTTTATTAGTTGTTCAAGACAATACAATGATCTTGACATATCACACATTTGATTCAAATAGGGTATTCTCATTTTTCCACGTGTACAGATTGCAGGATCACATTGGTTATACATCCATGTGTATACATACAGCAATCCTAGTGTCAGTTGTATTCTTCTGCCCTCCCTAATCTCCCTCCCCTTCCCTCCACTCCCATCACATCTCTCTACCCATTCTACTGGGACATCTCTCTCTCTTTTTTACTTCCCTTCCCTGTCAAACCATCATATATGTCCATATATGTATTTTGTGAAACCATTCGGATCTCCCTCCATCTTCCATGCAATTGCCCTTCTCCCTCCCATTCCCTCCCACCTCTTTTCCTTGATTCATGGTAATCTTCTTCTCATGCTCTTCCTCCCTACTCTGTTTTGAGTCACCCCCTTATATCAGAGAAGACATTCAGCATTTGTTTTTTAGGGATTGGCTAACTTCGCTTAGCATAATCTGCTCTAATGCCATCCATTTCCCTGCAAATGCAATGATTTTGTTATTTTTTAGTGCTGAGTAATATGCCATTGGGTATAAATGCCACATTTTTTTATCCATTCATCTGTTGAAGGGCATCTAGGTTGGTTCCACAATCTAGCTATTGTGAATTGTGCTGCTATGAACATTGATGTAGCTGTGTCCTTGTAGTATGCTCTTTTTAGGTATGTTGGGTATAGTCAGAGAAGGGGAATAGCTGGGTCCAATGGTGGTTCCATTCCCAGCTTTCCAAGGAATCTCCAATTATTTAATTAGTTCTATTTAGAGGTGATTGACAGTGACCATTTTCACAAGCAGGAAACAAACCATAAGGATACGCTCTCCCTCACTGTTGAGTGCCTACCTTTCAATGATCAAATAGAATAATTAGTTTTAATTTGTTTTTAATTAACAAATATTTATTGTATATGTTAATGGAATTGAGCATAATAATTCCAAATGCATGGTACACAGTGATCATATCTAATTATCTATCTTCTACTTTCATCCCTTGCCCTGCCCCAGCACCCTTCCTACTATGCAGAAATTACTACTGGGCTTCCATATTACTTTTAAAAAATCAACTCTAGGGTGTAGGTAGCAGACATGGTAATAGAAAAAAAGATTTCTGCAGCCACAAACAAGCAATTGCAGGAATTATCTCTTTCCACATCTCGGAGATCATAAATGTTAACATCTAAGTCTCCCTTTATCTCATTGTGCACAATTAGAAAAACAATCTCCAGCTATTGCCTTCACTATGCTGACCTTAAATTTTCCATAAATCATCCAATTGGCCTCAGTTCCCACAACCTAAGAACAGGGATTTCACTGAGATCATCAGAAACCACTATGGTGCCAAATCTCAAGGTCTCTCCTTTGCCACCCTGTAGATCACTTTTAGTGGTTTCCAAAACACAAGGTTCTGCCTTTCTTTTTAAATTCATCTCTTCCATAAATCCATGTCATTACATTTCCCTGGTTTTCTATCTCCTTAACTGGATGCCCTCACTCTCTGCCTTCTTCATAGACTTTTCTTCTCCATTGCTAAATATAGGTTTCTCTGAGCCCTAGCTCAGAGAAATGCTCCCTGTACTTCTATATATTCATCCACACCCAGGGTCATGCTCAGTCTCATGGCAGTATTTTCCAAATTCCTTTGCCTCCCAAATATTCATTTTCTTCCCAGTCCTCTCCTGTCACCTTCAGACATGTTCAAGTGGATATCTAGGAGAAATCACAACATCAACACAAAAGCCTTCCTCAAGACTAGCACTCTTTTCCCTGCCTCATGTGGTCTTTCTGCCCCATACAGGATTGGGTATCAGCAACTACCCTAGAGTGCTCAAGTCAAAAATTCAGCAATTGTCCTTGGTCTTTTCACCATTACACTCACCCCAATACATCCCCAAACCCTGCTAATCTTAAAGACAATATTATAAACATATATGTGTATGAGAGAGACAGAGAGATTTATATATTCAAAATTATACATATATAAATATACAATTATATGTATATTAAATATCTATAAAATATATAATTATAAATAAATAAATCAGGTTAAACTACTTTTATTCCTATTACGAAGTCATGCTATCATATTATATCATACATATTCTATTGGTAATCATACCCATGGGGACAAGTTCTGCTAAATGGCCACAAATTCTCATATCAAGGAACTTAAAAGCTGCTTTTGCCAAAAAACAAACAAACAAACAAACAAAAAACACTGATTATTCACATAGGCCTACAAATGCCAAATAAGTGAGATAAAACTTAGCATCTCTGAGATATATTTATACTATTTTTTGGCTTATAATAATCACAGCATAGAAAAGAGAAAGAAATACCTGCAATATTAGTAAGGACTCCTGAAACATCCCAGGCACGATAGGTGTAGGAAGAGGCCATGACTGAATTGAAACCCTTTCCGCACTTCTGAATAAAATTTTGAAAAAAAAAATACACATGCACAAATACACATACACACACAAAAACGTAAATGTATACACTGGGTAGTAAGTGTAATACTCCTTTCCTTAGCTGGATGATTAATTTCGTACATGCAATTAATGAAGATTTGTATGAAACAAATCAAAAAGCTGCTTGTAAAACAAGTAGTGAAGGGCTTTGTAAATGTTTCATAACCAAGCCAGCCAATAAGTAGGCAGACACTCTGGTGGACACTAGAAGCCTAAATGGCTTTGCAGATGTGTAAATATTCATAATCAGTCTCATTTCATCTCTTTATAGAACAACAACAACAAAAAAAAAACTACCACCACTGCTGAGGGCCATTGCCAAGTAGGAATGACGCATCAAAATTTCCTTGCTAGCGTACCCCATGTTAAATGGATTTGCTGTTGACATTGCATGTAAGGTGACCTTGCTCAAGGACCAAGGCGGATCCGGGTTTAGAGCTGATCAGGTTTGAGGAAGTATCCCGGTCCTTGGGTTTAGGGCGTTCCCGGTTTAAGACAATAGGGGTTTTAGGGAAGTTGGAGGTTGAAGATTATTGCTGCCGGGATTAGGGTGTTCCTGCTGCTTGTTCCCATTGAGTTCTCCTGAGATTCAAAAAGGAGATTAGAAAAAAGCCTCATGGAGTAGTTGAATTGGGCGATGGCAGAACGGGATTGCCCCAGAGCGTGTGTGGAGGCCGGTGTGAGTTCGGGAATAAAGAATTGCTGTTTGAATCTACAAAGGTGTGTGGTGGCTCGTGATCTTGTGCCCAGCCAAGACATTGGCATTTGGTGGTCCATACGGGGAGCGTCTGAAACTTGGAGGTAAGTGAAATTGCTCGCCCCTGAGGGAAGGCGAGAGAATGGGTGACCATTTTAGAAAACAATGTGTTCTTGTTTTGATTTATTTCGTTTTTGTTTCAAGCTGCCTGTCCCTAGAAATTTCTCAGGCAAACTGGGAAAAATGGTTGGCTCAAGGTTTGAAGTTTGTCTGCCCTGAGGAAGAGAAATTTGATACAACGATTTTTTATTTAGTTTTTGTTTCATTCAGTTGCGGTTTTGTTTTGTGTTATCTTATTGGGTTGCGTTATCTTTATAGAAGATTAGAAATTAGTAAAAAAGAAACTGAAAAGGTGTTAAGTAAATTGTTAGAGATTCAGGCCATGGAGAAAGACATTTTAGATCAAGCAAAAGAGAAGATCTCTCGAGCTAGTCAGAGAGAGGAAGAAAACTTAAAGGAAAAGGGGTTATTAGGAAAAAGGCCACAACAAGAGGCTGTTACTAACTCCATTTTATTACCAGAGGGTGTAATTCAACCAACAGCCCCACCGATGGAAACAGCTGAGTGGCCCTCAAACCCCGTAGTTGATAAGTGGGATCCTGAGACAGGACCTCAAAGATTAGCATGCCCTGTACTTGAACAGGTAGGAGGGCAGCAAATTCACTGTGCTTTAGATTTTAAAACAGTGAAGCAGTTAAAGGAGGCTGTAACAACCTACAGTCCCCAAGCTCCCTTCACGGTAAGCATGGTCGAATCCATTACTAACTTGGACATGACGCCAGCAGATTGGGCTAGCATGTGTAAATCTGTGCTAAATGGAGGACAATATTTGTTATGGAAAGTTGCCAATGAGGAATTTTGCACGGAGACAGCTAGGCGAAATGCAGCAGCCGGTTACCCTCAAAGAAATCTAGGTATGCTTTTAGGAAAAGGACCTTATGAGGGTCAACGGCAACAAATTGAATATGATCCTGCTATATATGCACAAATTGCTGCAGACGCAGTTAGGGCATGGAAGACTTTACAAGGATATGGAGATTTACAAGGTCAGCTATCTAAGGTAATACAGAGACCTAATGAACCTTACTCTGACTTTGTAGATAGGCTTATTCAAACAGCCACCAAAATTTTTGGGGATACAGATCAAGCAATGCCATTAATAAAGCAACTGGCTTATGACCAAGCAAATCGTTGCTGCAGAGAGGTTATTAGACCATGGAGACATGAAGACTTAAATACATATATTAAATTATGTAGAGATATTAATGAACAAGGGCAAGTCTTGGCAGTTGCAGTACAACAGGCTTTAGATGCTAGGCCAAATACATGCTATAATTGTGAACGAACAGGACATTTTAAAAGGAGTTGCCCCATAAGAGGAGGGTTTAACAAAACTAGAAATCAAAGGAGTAGAATACCGGGTATTTGCCCACGATGCCGTAGAGGGAGACATTGGGCTAATGAATGCCGTTCTCAAACCACCATAGAAGGTACTCCCTTATCTAAAAACGGACAAGGATCAGGTATTTACCCATGATATCATGGAGAAAGGCATCAGGCTTCATTTCCAAAAAACGGACTGGGGGGCCCAATGCTCCGGGGCCCACAACCACAAATATACGGGACAGCGGAGGAACCCAGCAACACCATCAAGGTGGTGCCCAGGACACATTGTCCATTAAATCCCTCATCAGACAAACCCGAGGGAGCGCAGGGTTGGACATCTGTGCCTCTGCCAGAGCAGTATTAACTCCAGAGATGGGAGTTCAAATCATTCCTACAGGAGTAAAAGGACCTCTTCCCCAAGGAACAGTAGGCTTATTATTGGGATGTAGTTCATCTACATTAAAAGGACTTATGATAAGTCCTGGGGTAATTGATCCCGATTATGTAGGTGAAATAAAAATTATAGCTAGTTCTCCAGGAGGTATATCAGTAATTTCACCTGGAGATAGAATAGCACAGTTTTTAATAATACCCAGCCTACATAATAAGTTCTCTAGTCATAATGTAGAAAGAGGTTCTAAGGGACTAGGCTCCACAGGTGTAGATTGGGCTATGTTGTCTTTAAATTTAGATTCTCGCCCAATGCTAAAACTAAATATTCAAGGTCACAAGTTTAATGGGCTACTGGACACAGATGCTGACCTTAGCATCATATCTTGTCGAGAATGGCCAAAACATTGGCCATTACAACAAGCCACTCAAACGCTTCAAGGCCTAGGAGTGGCGACTAATCCCCATAGAAGTGCTATGGTATTCGATTGGAAGGATCCTGAAGGATGTGAAGGAACTATACAGCCATATGTTTTGGATCACCTTCCTATTAATTTATGGGGACGAGATGTCCTGGATCAACTAGGTTTGATGTTAACAAATAACATCAATTCTAATGCGCCCACTACTAGGGCTAGACAAGGTGTTAGGAAAGAAAAAAAGATTAGGAAAACAAGAACAAGGTTTAGGAGCACCAATTCAATTAGATTAAGGAACAGACAGACATGGGTCAGATTTTCAGAAAGGGCCACTGAGACAATCAAAATTACTTGGAAATCAGAAAGACCAGTGTGGGTTCCTCAGTGGCCCTTGACTAAAGAAAAGATACAAGTAGCCCATGATCTGGTCAAACAACAATTAGCGGAAGGACATTTACAACCTTCCACATCTCCCCATAATACTCCCATTTTTGTCATCAAAAAGAAATCGGGTAAATGGAGATTATTGCAAGATTTAAGAGCCATTAATAATGAGATGGTTATTATGGGACCTGCTCAATCAGGGATTCCTCAATTGTCTGCTTTACCAAAAACGTGGCATGTTTTAGCTATAGATATTAAAGATTGTTTTTTTCGATCCCAACATACACACACCCACCCACACACATACACACAGTCTAAGAATTTATCCCCTTCATGGTCAGCAAAGCCCCATTGTCAAAGAAAGAGAGTCTAGGCTGTAAAAGGCTGTGGTAACACAAGTACTTTCTATTCCCAGAAAAAAAAAAAAAAAAGAAAGTGACTCTGTAGGTCCTTATAGAGGCTTGTTCTCTATTCCCTCAGGCAAGGACCTTTGTTTGTGATCACTTTTTTTTTTTTTTTTGTTTTTTTTTTGCTTCATTGACCCTATAGAGCCTTGTGGGTGATTGCAGAGCAGCAGGACTTTTTGTTTTAATAGAGTATCTTCCTGTGAGGCATAAAGCTTAGCCAGCAGAGCAGAGAATTCTGATGCCTGTCAACAGTCTCTCCTCTGTCTTTGATCCTCAATTTATCACCAGGTGATACTTGCCTGGGACAAGCTTAGGATGTTTTGGACATGGCAAACTACTCAGGTAGAGAGATGAGGGCAGGGGCCTAGTTTTTAATCTAACTGGACCTTTTTTTCCTCTGGTTTGGCACCTTGGAAGGGGAAAGTGAAACACTGCACAGAAAATTCTGGAAAGTGCAGGAGCAGAAGTCAAATGTTTTTCTTGTAGATGGCAAGATAATGTCCCAGGCCACCAGCTCCAGCATGGGGTTGCAGATTCTGATCGCCTGAATATTGATGTGTGTGGGTGTTTGTGTGTGTGTGTGCACGTGAATGCAGGTGAAGTCCTCAATGACTCACTATTCATTCCTGGAACAGAAGAGCTGGAAAGACTACTTCTTCAATGGGGTTTCTGCTAAGGAAGAATCTTTTCTGTTGTTCAAGTATAGGCATCTGGCTCAATGTTGGCAACCGACCTGAGACTGGTAAGGTTTGGGAAGGATGGTAGAACTCTTTGACAGAGAGTTAGTAACACTACAACCAGGCCCAAATTAATAATTCTCCTGCCTTCAGGCTTTAGGTTTCTTCTGATAATATGCTGTGTTTCTCCTTTTGCTCCTTCTTTTGTTTCTTTCCTCCTTCCTCACTACTTGGAGACAATTATTGTGCCTAAAGCACTAAGGAGAAAATAATTAATTAGGAAAACCCCAGTGTTTTTTTTTTTTTTTTTTTTTTTTTTCCAGCATGTATGATCTACCCCAGAGTTCCTGAGCCTAAGCATGGTTAAACTTAGAGACCAAAGACTTATTTTTGGCAAGGGTCTTGCCAACCATGATGATATTTAGTAATCCTATTCCCTACCTTGAAAATAAAAAAAAAAAAATGCCTCTAAAAGGCTCAATGTCCACTGGGTGTAACCACTGCCATGGCTGAGAACTTCTGAGCAGTGAGGTATAAAGCTAAGTTCACACCTGCAGTGGAGTTTGAAAGGATGTCTCTGTGTCTTCTTGAGGTCTGTTTTACTTAGAGTTATGATCTTCCTAACTTCCTAAGCTTTGCCACATTATTGATATTTGTATGGTTTCTCCCCAGTATTAATTCTCTGGTGTTGGTCTTTTATTAAAAGCTTTGTCACCTTCTTTACATTTGTATGGGTTTTCCTCCAGTGTGAAATCTCTGGTGTTGATTAAGTCATGATTTTTGAGTCTGAATTGTGATCATGAAGTAACTATAGCTATTATCATTTTTTTTTTTTAAAAAAGCTTTCTAAATGTTGCAATTGTTCAAACTTATGTATAGCAAAAACCTGAGTCTGATGACCACAAAACCTGAGTCTCTTTGTCTTTTTTTTTTTTTTTTTTTGTACTTGGGATCAAACCAAAGTGGTCTCTACCACTGAGCCACATCCTCAAATATTTTTATTTAGAGTTTAATCCCTGTAAGTGTTACTGGCAGGATGACTCATCAGTCCAAATTCTTTTCATTGACACTATTTTTTAACAATTCTTATTTTTTTCAAATGTAACACCATTATTGATTTAAAAAGTGTGCAGGGTTGTGGTTTTCTTTTAAGAGAAAAAAGGGCAACTATGTTTCATCAGGAACTGGCTCAGTGTTCTCAAAAACAGATGTTAGATATATGCAAGCAGAGCCACACATTGGTACAAACACACACAGTGCTACCCATGGTCTGCTAGTAAATGCTATAGTATGTTTAGGGGTGGGAAAAGGTAGTATGCTTCTTTCTCATTTGTTCAAATCCTCTGGAGGATCAGGGGCTCAAAGTCATGGATGGAGGCTCAGGGCTCTCAGGGTCATCGACAGGCCTCCTGCTGTCTATTCAGTGTGAGCATTCACACCTACTATATGTGTGGATTTAACCACAACATATATTGCATTTTGCTGTTCAAAATCTTTGTTTCTCAGCCACCTGGTTTCAAACTTGCATTTGATGTAGAAAGCTAAGATGTATCATTTTAAAAGCTAGAATCTGATTCCTGAAGTGTGACAAAAATATTTTTTAATGCTTTCTATGCCCATAAAATCCTGAGTAAAATTTAACTAACTATAGAGCAAAAGACATTGACATGCATGCTCGTCATCCAAGCAGCACAGGAGGCTGAGGCAGTAGAACCACTAGTTCAAACCCAGCCTGAGTACTAAAGTGAGGCCCTAAGAAACTCAGTGAAATAGTGCCTATAAATAAATACAAAACAGGGCTGGGATGTGGTTAGTGGTTGAGTGCTCCTGAATTCAATCCCCAAGATAAAATAAATAAAACATTGACAAAGGAATATGTTGTCCATCTGAGTTTATGGGGAAAAACATTGATGTGATCATAGACTTCAGGCATAAGATAGTTTTATTAATGTGTCAGTTTGATACAAACGAGGCCATTAAGTCAATGAGAAGCTTTGCAACATTATTGATATTTGTATGGTATCTCCCCATTATGAATTCTCTGGTGTTGAGTAAGGTATAATCTTTTCTTAAAAGATTTGCCACATTCTTTACATTTTTGTAGCTCTTGTCCAGTATGAATTCTCTGATGTCCAGTAAGATGTGATTTTCGATTAAAAGCTTTGCCACATTCTATACATTTGTATGGCATTTCTCCAGTATGAAGTCTCTGGTGTCGAATAAAATCTGATTTGCAATTAAAAGCTTTGTCACATTCTTTACATTTGTATGGCTTTTCTCCAGTATGGATTCTCTGGTGTTCATCAAGGTGAAATTTTGAATTAAAAGCTTTGCCACATTCTTTACATTTGTATGGCTTTTCTCCAGTATGAATTCTCTGGTGTATAGTAAGGTTTGATGTTTGGTTAAAAGCTTTGCCACATTCTCTACATTTGTATGGCTTTTCTCCAGTATGAATTCTCTGGTGTCGAGTAAGAAGTGATTTTTTATTGAAACCTTTGCCACATTCTTTACATTTGTATGGCTTTTCTCCAGTATGGGTTCTCTGGTGTTGAGTAAGGCATGATTTTTTATTAAAAGCCTTGCCACATTCTTTACATGTGTATGGATTTTCTCCAGGATGAATTCTCTGGTGTTGAGTAACGCATGGATTTTCATTGAAAGCTTTGCCACATTCTTTACATTTGTATGGCTTTTCTAGAGTACAAAGTCTCTGGTGTCGAGTAAGAAGTGATTTTTTATTAAAAGCTTTGCCACATTCTTTACATTCGTATGACTTTTCGCCAGTATGGATTCTCTGGTGTTGAGTAAGGCATGATTTTTTATTAAAAGCCTTGCCACATTCTTTACATTTGTATGGCATTTCTCCAGTATAAATTCTCTGGTGATGAGTAAGTTGTGATTTTCGATTAAAAGCTTTGCCACATTCTCTACATTTGTATGGCTTTTCTCCAGTATGAATTCGCTGGTGTTGATTAAGTTGTGATTTTTTATTAAAAGCCTTGCCACATTCTTTACATTTGTATGGATTTTCTCCAGTATAGATTCTCTTGTGTTCACTAAGGTGATATTTTGAATTAAAAGCCTTGCCACATTCTTTACATTTGTATGGCTTTTCTCCATTGTAAAGCCTATGGTTTTTAGTAACGGATGGAATTTGAGTAAAATATTTTTCACATTCTTCACTTATGGAGGATTTATCACTGCTCTGATAAACAATTGAGGAAGCTTTAAATGCTTTTACATATTTTCTAAACTTGTAGGGCTTCCCACCAAAAGTAATTCTCTGGAGTTCAGGAATTCTTGTAGTTTTATTAAAAATGCTTTCACATACCTTATATCTGTAATTTGTCTCTTGATTATGAAAGCTTGGATAAATAAATTTTAGGCATGGATTAAAAACTTTTTCACTTTTATCACTGTAAACCTCTGTTAAATGATCACATGGGTGTTTTCTAGGATTTAAAAAAGAGGGAAATTTTAATGACTTTCACAGAATTTACATTGTTTTACACCAAATCTAATATACTGCTAATTACTTGGGGTAGAGATTGTCTTCAGGTTCTGAACAGAAATATTTGTGGATATTTACAAAATGGTGCATTTCAAATTATTCCACTTACTACCTAAAGAACGAAATTGACTACATAGAAAATTTTGTATCTTTTAGAGGAAGGGTATAATTACAAAACGCTGTGCAAATATATTTAAAAGCACACATGAGTCCTCAAATATGACTGCCATATGAGTTGTTGTCTCTTTCCAGCTTAGCCAATGTCCCATACACCTACAATTCCAACTTGCCTCAAACACACTATTGTTTGGTTTTAATTTGTGGGGAATCCTGCAGGCACTGGGACATAAACATGGTGCTTATGTGCAAGAGCATTTTTCATTAAACCAAAGACCAAACTGCATCTGAGCTAGGCTGCTCAATTTTCCAGCAAAAATATATATCACTAAGGGTGTTGTTAAAATTCTTTCTATGTAACTAGCTCACTAAAATCCGTTAGGAAATACTTTGGATTTGTTGAAAACATATTCCTTGAGATGCACAGATGAGTAGTGCTATGGCCTCAGATTTTGTTCACTGGGGACATGTATAGGATCCAGGAAGTCTCTGGATCTCACACTTGGAAAGTTTTTCTCATTCCACCCACAACCACAGAATGCATAGATATTTTGAGTATTCACTTGGAGTCTGGTCAAAATCCCTGTTGATATGAAAGATGAAGCAGTGCATGTCAGATGGATCTGCTGAAAGATATCTATGAACTGTGCAAGAATTTTTTTTTTTTTTTTAAAGCATGAAATCCATTAGGAGAAAAAGTCTGGTATCTGGGAACTCAGTTGAAATCCAGCTAGTTTGAGACTATCCATTACATGTTATATACTACCTAGTTTTGTCTAAATTCAGCATGGCACTGGAGATGGTATCATCCATTGGAGCCACATAACCACAGCATCACAGAGATGGGTGAGACTTGCCAGAATGCAAATCTACATGTCTAAAGAAAGAATCTTACTGTTGAAAATATATTCCTACCATTGATGTACAGTCCCTTAAATAAAGAATGGAAAAATTATCTAGTCATCTTTTTTTTTAGATCCTATGTGGTCTACAGAATCTATAAGGTGCTTTACCTATTTTACCATAAGTTATGACCCTGTCTCATATTCCTTTATTATTTATTTCAGATATTCATTTTTTTTTTCAGGTGGCTGATCACGTTCCAAGAAGGAAATGACTCAGGTGGAATGCTTGAGGTCCCATGACATGGAGTGATTATGCTAACTTGTGAGTCATAAATAGATAGATAACTGCAGAAAGACTGCTTCAAGTTGAATTAAAATTATAAATATTTACAACCACCCTTGACTCAAACCATCAAGTTTCAGGGAGAAGGGGCTACAAAATGGTATTCTGAAAAAGTAGACAGAATCATGGATCGACAAAGACATTATAGATGTTTGTTCCCTAAGGAGGAGAAATTTCATGGTTACACATGCCCCATTCAAAGGTGGTCTTACCTCACCAATGTGGCTGTTTTAATTTACAATTACAAGCTTTAGTCCTTCATTGTTCTTTGTTAGCCCCACACCTTCCCTACTGCTTATGCACCAGGCATATTTTCTACCCCTCAGCATGAGCCCAGAAGAGTGTCAGAAGACTTACATTGTTCTCATAAGACCCTCATGTCTGCTTTTGAGGTGTGATGCATTCCTGCAAGCCATTTGGGCTTTGGGTTTTCTGGGAGACTGTGCTAGAAGTTCCTGAGTCTTTCCTTTGTTTCAATTGCTGTACATGACAGATGAGCTGTATGCTTATTTGATGTGTTTTAGAAGGACCTCACTGCTTCTCTTCTTTTATTAATTACTAATGCATTTAAAAACAATGCCTACCAAACTTTCACCTTAAACATATTTAATTACTCAATAGTTCTTTTCAACAGAAAGTCCTAGTGAGGCTTATTGCAGCGTTTCCATTTCTCCTTAATCTGAATATTTTTCTTGTCTCTAAGTAAAAATACTATACATGTGTTTAAATGATGAGACAATTTGTCAATTTTGTGTAGAAAATCACCTTGTTAGAATATTGCAATTTTGTATTAGTGATCTATAGACTTTTATCTAATGTGCAATCACATAGAGTTTATTAAAAGTTAAAATATAACTGATTAATGAGCATTTTATTACTGTTTAGATTTTTTTTTCACTAAAATGTCCATTTCTATTCTAGTTTTATTTCTAAAGCTTACTAAACTGGTTGAGTCTTTATTTTCCTGAAGGTATTTTAAAGACTCAGCTTTATAATAGCCTGTAAACATTGAATATATATGTAGTTTGATACATGTTTTTGCATTTGAAAATACTGTGCATTGTAGCAGTTTTATAAAAAATACTGAGTAGTAAATATTTTAAAATTACAATAATGTACTTAAAAATTTTAACCGAACAAAAAGTGGCTGTCACAAGTTGAGGAGTCAGTCTTCTGAGATATTTGTAATTATGTAACCTGATAAATTTGTAATTTTGAGTATAAATAATTTTCATTATTTTTTCTCTTTATTTAAAAATTTTCTGAACTTTCCTCTCTTTTAATTTCTATTTCTTGTTTAAAATTAAGTATTACCTGTCTTGGTATCCATACCTGCTCTTTATCAAGTTTTGCAAAAAATATTTTATTTCTTGTTCTTCTGAAAAATCTTGGTTTGGATTGGAAGTCATACCTGAAACAAATTAAAATAGCAAGTTATTCCACTTATGACATTATGGTGAATAGACTCTGCAAATATATAAAACCTTATCAAGGTGGGGGAGGGGAATAGCCACCAAACAGAATAATTTAATGGCATTATTACTCAAGAAATATATATATATATATATATATATATATATATATATATATATATATATACACACACACACACACACACATATAGAATTTACTACAATATGCTGACAAAAGCTGTGAGAACTTTGAAAATCATCTTAAGAATTTGTAGCACCACAGATGAGGACAACATTCAAACTGACTGATATTACAATCACAGCCCTTCACTTCAACATATTTGAACTCCACCTGTGACTCAAATGTTGCAGGAAATAAATTTCTTATTTAGTTTTTTTTCTTTAAATCTTTTTGGGGAGTATTTCTTAGGATTAAACACAGTGATATTCTATCATTAAACTACATCCATAGGCCTTTCTATGTTTATACATTTTTTGAGACAGTTTATTCCAACAATGCTAAAATTTATTTCAACCTGGCATTCCACTGCCTTAGATTCCCAATTATATGGAATTACATTTATATATCATTGCACATGACCTGTTTTTGTTTACATTGTAACTTCTAAATATTTTCCAAAATGACTATGATGATCTAGTTTAACAGATTTTAAATAGAAAAATCCCAATGAAAATAAGAGCTCACACAATAAAGGGTATAATCTACTCAAGCAAACAAAAAGTTGAGAGTTGGAAAATTGATGTTGTTAATTATCTCAGCAATACCCAATAACCACTTCAAAGATATTTATTAAACTAAATAAAAATGTAGAAAATTGAAAATAAATTCAGAAAAATAGCAACAGAAAAAGTAGAAATTATATACTAGAAATATTCTTTAAAAAATGTCTCAGGCTGGGGATACACTGTAGATGACAGATTGCTTGCCTCACATGCAAAAGGCTAAGCTTGATCCCCAGCACCCACCCCCCCACACACACACAGAGTCTCATGAATTAAAAATTTGAGGAAGAAAATATATCAAATGCTAGAATTAATTAAAAGACACAGGTAGTGCTGGACACAGTCGTGCATGACTTTAACCCCAGGATCTCGGGATGCTGAGACAGGAGGATCAGGAGTTCAAAGACAGACTCAGCAATGGTGAGGAACTAAGACCCTCAGTGAGAACCTGTCTCTAAGTGAAATACACAATACTGATGGTATTGTAACTCAATGGTTGAGTGCCTCTGAGTTGCATTCCCAATAAATAAATAAATGAAAAAAAATTAATAAATTTATAATCAAACTTGTAAAACTCTTCAAGAAAATAATTGATATCAAAAGATATAAAAAGAGAAATTTTATTTACAAAGATATTCTTTTATGATTAACAGTTGATTTCTTAGCAGAAGACTTCCAGAAAGGAATTGGGACATAAAGGTATGTATGTTGAAAGAAAAAGAAAATATGAACCTAGAATACTTTATCTACCAATACCATTTATTTGAACTTTATAAAAAATACATCTTTAAAGATATTAAAATATTCAAAAATTGCTTTACTTCTTAACCTGCTGTAAGAGAAATAACCAGTGGAATATTTCCAATAAAATATTCTGCACAAGAGAAATCATAAAATTTGAAAGCTCTTGTGGAAAAGAAAATATATACAAATATATATTTTATTATACTTTCATTGTTGTATGTAAAACATTTCATTCTACAATAGAATGTGGAAAACTAAAGCATAAAAATTATCATAAATCTTTGCTAATTAGTATAAATTAGAAAAGCAGGTATGACATCAATAACAAATCATGACAACACATGTAAAGACACTGACTGTTTTAGGAAACCAAAATTAATTCAGATTAAAATGTAGTGCAAACTAAGTACTTTGTTTTTTTCATTAATTTTCCTTTAGTTATACATAACAGTAGAATGTATCTTCATATATCATACATTCATAAATTATAACAATCTATTCTTTTGGTGGAAAAATTATGTGGAGTTACACTGGTTGTATATTCATTTAAGAATTATTTCCAATTTATTCTGTTTTTAAGCACTTAAATAATTACAAAGTAATGACAAAATAAACATCAAGGATAAAAAAATAGAAAAAAATAAATTATCACCATAAAAATGTATGAACTACAAATTAAGGCATATTTTAATAGTAAAAAAAAAATTATAAGAAATCATCAAAACTTGAAAACTATAGAAGTTTTTCCTCATCAGTAATTTAAGTATCAATAAACAATTTTGAAAAAAAAAAAAAAAAAAAAAAAAAACTAGTCAAAACACAATATAACCTACAAGATTAAACTTAAAAATATGTTAACTATGTCACATTTAAATCTACAAAAATTCTCTTTAGATATAAGGTCACAAAAAAATTTAAAACAAAAAGATAAAACAAATATTACATTCAAAATTGTTGATAATATTTATATAAATAAGAGACAAAGTAGAATATTATATAAAATAAATATGCAAAATCCTTAGAATACAATCATAGGGAATATATTTGTAACTCAAATAATGTTTTTCATATACAGAAAGAAAAGACAAAATTCAACATCATAGAAAGCAACAACATAATAATAGGAGACATCAATCCCCAATTAATGCAAAGAATAAAAAATAGAATTGCATTATTCCCCAAGGAATAAAAAAAAAAAAAAAACCTTCAAAAAACATTAAAAACCATTTTGGTTTACAGAGGCAATATTCTCTGTAGTCTCTGGAATATTATTCCAAAGAAATCAAGTTAAATGCACAAAACAAATGTTAACAGATATTACAATATTGAAGTTGCATTCTAACATAACATGATTTAAGATGGAAATCAAAAGCAAAAGTGATATTTAAAATTTATGAATATAAATTTAAAGCCAAATTCAGCAATTAAGCAAGGCCCTAAGCAACTTATCTAGACATTGTAACAAAATGATATGTAAAAACAGCTGCCAGCCAGGCATGATAACACACACTTTTAATTCAAGAAGCTTAGGAGTCTGAGACAGCAGGATTGTGAGCTAAAATCCAGCCTCATCAAAACAAGGTGGTAAGCAACTGAAGGAGACCATGTTTCTAAATAAAATACAAATTGGGGCTTGGGATGTAGCTCAGTGGGCAAGTGGCCCTAAGGTCAATCCCCAGTACTCTTCCCCCAAAAGGGGTGTAGATGTGGCTCAGAGGGTAAACACCTCTGCTACAAAAAAAAGCCTAAAGCACCCAAAGTAATCTATGAAGTCCATGTAATACCAATCAAAAAAATCAATATTATTTTTGCATGTACAAAATAAGTTATTTGAACAATTCTATGGAATATCCTGGGTGCATACATAACTACACATATTAAAATTAAAAAATGCTTCTTTATATAAGTACAATAAAAGTTATAATATTCAATAGAGTATTTTAACTTGAGGTTAAATGAGGAAGACATGAGTAATAAAACTTAAAGCACATCAATTAGCCCTCAACTTGATGGTCAAATCAACATATATTTACAGATCTATTCTCATTAAAACAACATTCAATAGAGACCAATGTGGCAAGCCAATTAAATTACATTTCCATGACTATATGTAGGCGATTTGGAATTAAATATAAAAAGTTTTAAAACTTTACAAAGATAAGAAATTGTATAATATTTGCAATGATCAACTTTTAAGATAGTATATTAAGTGAAATAGTAATACCAATAAAAAAAAAAAAAACAAACAAACAAATACCAGGTAATTCTATGTATGAGGGATATGTTCTATAGCCAAATATAGACACCAAAAAGAATCATCAGGGATGAAAAGGTGAGACAAAGGATCACTTGTTTGGAGGAAAAATAAACTCACTTTTTATGTGATACATACATTCTAGAAAAAAAAATCTTACAAAACAATTTACATGAATACTACTGAGCAGTAAATTCAAAATATATAAGACAGTAAGTTCAGGAAAGTTATACAGTATACAGTTTTTATCAAAATTAAAAATTTGACAAATACATAAAAGATAAACAGAATTGGAAACATCTTTATGGTACCTTTAAAATACTAAAGTCTTAGTCCTAGACAAAAGAACAGATTCCTATTTAGAGAGATAATGAATATGCCATTAATTCTAGCAACTTGGAAGAAAGGCTGAGGCATGGAAATAGAATTTCAGCTTCAGCAACTTAGCAAGAGTCTACTGTAAACTAAAAGTCAAAAGGGGATGATGATGTAGCTCAGTATTATAAGAGTTCATTCCACAGTGTGTGTGTGTGTGTGTGTGTGTGTGTGTGTGTGTGTATAAATATATAAACTTAAATACATTACATGATTACGCACAAGAACTGAGTATAAACAATCAATGTACTATATAAAACCATATATAAAGGGGGTTAATATTTATATATGTAAGAAAAATCATAGAAAACTTGATTGAACATTGGAACATCGTTCACATGCAGTTTAACTTCAACTAATGTTTTCCTAAAGTGAAAATCATGATAATTTCTATTCAATTATAACATATAGGTATAGAAATAAAAACAATATCACGGATGTGAGAAAACCTAATGAACAACACTGAAGCTCTCTATAGAGTGAAACTCAAAAAAAACCAACAACAACAAAACAAAACACAAGAATTAGAAAAATGTAACCCACAGATTTCTGGATAATTGTATTACAATAGAAATGTTTGACTTTTTTTGTAGTGATAGGTGGACAGAATACATTTATTATATCTGTTTATTTTTATGTAGTGCTAAGGATCAAACACAGTACATCAAATGTGTGAGAAAAGCCCTCTGACACTAAACTACAGCCCCAGCCTTGAAAATTCTTCTTTAAACCACATTGATCAGCTATACTTACATAACCACTAGGCACAGTTATTGTGAAATACTGCTATACATTATGTGGCAGGAAAATTTCACAGAATATCCAGTATAAGCATTCATATAAAGCTCTAATGAGAAAATTTTGAATGAAGAAATATTTAAATTATATTAAATAAACTCTCCTATAATACTAATATATTACAATGGTTTTACCTAGATATATTTGGAAATGAGCAAGTTTTCTAGGGATCCCCCAAATTCCAATAAATGTCAGGTCGTAAATATCCTCACAGGCATTGTGAAATACTCTGTAGGGATTCTGATTGTTGAAATATACAGTGAAGCATTCCTCTGCAGAGGAAACTCCCAGGGTAACAGGTACTCTGTTTCCCACCCTTAGAATGCCCTGCAATTTCCACAGGAACTAGTAAAATAATAAAATACATGTGCAATGTCAAGCTGTTATGGCAATTCCCTGCTTGAAAATGCTCTGCACTAGAGTGTTATCAGCCTCAAATATGATCTCTGGCACACAGCTCCTGGGAATAAAAGAACTCTCTTTATAGAGAAGCACAATGTTTCCCTGAGCCTAAAACTGTCCACATAACATTAAGTTTATACAATGGACTTTCTTGAGTGCTACACAAAACTCCTAAAATTGCACATTACAACTTAGTATATAACTGAGGAATAAGGTGCATAATGCTGCTAAGTTGCTAACCTGCCTAGTAATAAAATGAACAATATGTAGTAGTGATGCCAATTAACTAAATTAACCAATTGATATGAGGCAGCTTGGCCTCCTTGCCATTATGCCACCTTTCCTGCCTCGACTCTGTCTTTTTTTTTAAAAACAATGTTTTGTTTATTTGAATGTAGGGAGATCACTGGAGAACAAGAAGGAACTTAAATAATTGATATGCATGATAAACATAGAGCATGGAATGCTCTTTAATTATTGCAACAGAAACAAACCTAGGCTTGAAAAAATTAATTTTGTGTGTCAGATTTTAGCTTATCAATTAACATTTTTAAATGTGAATTCCTCTTTGACATTTGAACCTCTTTTCTGTATTCTTTGCTTCATTGATTTCTACCCACTTTGATATATGTCTGCTGTCAATTTTCTCTTCAAATCCCAAGGTTATTTCTTTGGGGGAAAGAAAGGTGACCAAGGATAACTTACAGACAGAAAGATGTTTTTGATGGAAAGTGGAGTATGACACATTTTGTTATTTTCTTGATAACTACAGAAGTCTTTTTAATATTTTCCTCCATTGGAAAAAATAAAGAGAAAACACCCTATAAGATTCCACACAATTATTTTCCAAATCATTTTTTTCAGACAAAAACACTAAAATACTTTGAAACCATTTTTATTCTCTATATTGTGAGCACTACTTAGAAATGATAAGTTAAACATAAAGAAAAATATTTAACACTTTCTTTTCTACATAAACAAATGACCAATCTTTGTCCTAAAAAAAAAAAAAAAAAAAAAAAAAAAAAAAAAAAAAAAAAAACTAAAACTTTTTCATGCAAAATAGAAGCTGGCATAAGATACTGTATACAGTTAAAAAAATAAATATTGGTTTTGAATTAGAAGTTCTGAATAAAATTTAGGCTCACCAATAGAGAGTAGGTGTCTACAGATCTCTAACATCACATCTCCATATAAAGTCTGCTGAGAAGGGTCCAGGCATTTCCATTCCTCTTCTGAAAAATCAATGACCACATCCCTTAATGTCAATGGTTCCTGAAGTAAAAATGAATAAATACACATCACATAAACCATATGATTCATGACATAGTATTAAATTTCATACAAATTTTAATGAGAGTTAAAAGAGGTGGTTTTTCACATATGGTAGTGATGTCAACTGTTCAATAAGATACTTTTTTTATGGTGCTGTGGGTTAAACACAGGCCCATGTGCATGAAAGTTAAGCACTCTACCAACTGAGCTATAACCCCAGTGCCAATAATTTGTTATAAGCAGTAAAATTGGTGGACAAATTTGGTATAATGAAACCCAGGGAACAGCACATGAGAAGCAAAACACTGAAGCAAAAAAGTGGAAAAAAATCTAACATAATTCCAAAGGATAAATAATAGTTGCAATTAGTTATTGAATATTCAAAAGAAGCACAACCAAACAAATCAATGATACTTGTGACATACTTAGAAAAATTATAAGTAATAACTATACTTATACAACAGTGGTCACCTTAGCATGCTGAAGACATAAGAGATCACTAAAGACACACCAAAACTTTCAACAGTCCACATATTTATTTGAATGGTTATCTCCAAAGTTGTCTATCTTCTCATTATTTAAACATACCATAAATCTATACTATATTTAAAAAAAATTACTTTTACTTCTGCAGACCACAGTATCACAACTCACTTCTAAAACAATAGAATAAAATTTTTAACTATCAAACTATTACAAAACACTTAGGTACTTGGGTCAACTTGAACTACATGGAACAAAGCTATAACAAAAAATAAAAATAAGAAAGCAAATTAAGTGAACAGACTGTTAATCTCTCAGTTCATAAGGAAACTGACACATCAGGTTTAACATTCCCAGATTTGTAAAACCACTCTCACTGTGAAACTGTATCCTCACCTGGCTCATTTCAAAGTAGAAAGTGAGAGAATACCAAGCAGTTAAGAAAAAATATTCTGAAAGGTTCTGGCACTCTAAATGCCTCCCTGACCACATGGAAATACACCTTTTTCCAGGGTCTCACTTATCCCTAGTGAACCAACACATACATGAAGTTAGTTTAACATTCTGTGTCATGTCTTTCTTCTGAAACAGCATTATTATTTTTTTGATTACAGATTTAACCCAGGAGCTCTCTACCTCTGAAATGCATTTCAAGAAGTTTTTATTTTTGTTTTAATTGTGATAAATGGGCTTATAAAGTTGCTTAGGGTCTCTATATTACTGAAATTGGACTCAAATTTAATTTCTTCCTATCTCATTTTTCCACATCACTGTGATTACAGGTGTGTGCCACGACTCCTGACTCTGCAACCACTTTTGATACCAAATGTGCAAACAACAACCAATATTTCAACAATTAGTAGTCTACTAATTCAATTCTGATAACATCTAGTACATATCCCACAAGGTTGGTGTTATGCCTATTAAATTTTCCTAAATGAAGTGCCAGTTTAAAGTCCCAGAATAGAGTAATATTTATATTTATGGTTCATTTCCTATTAATTAGGGGTCTCTGCATCTAAACACACAAGATACTTATTCTGATAAAAAAGAACACACTTATGTATACCAGCATCTTATTATTTATATAAATAGGGAAGTTGACAATTGAAACCTTGCATAGAATATAAAAAATGTCAGACGAAAATGGGACACCTTATAGGCCATTTTAGGAAATAACTGGTTGAAGATATTACCTCCAATTTTTCTGTTCTGCTACAGAAGAGCTCCCTTCCCAATATGATTTAGAAGATCCTCACTATTTTAAATATGCTGGTTCAGAAACTCAATCAGCATATTCCCATTGTTTTCCATCAAAAAAAAATAATTTAACACTTTCTTATTCAGGGCTAAGAACAAAATATTTGTTAAAAAAATAGTGAATCTTAAGTCTCTCCTTTATGTGAAACCCTTAGAATATTAAGCCATCTCATGTCAGCCCCAAACAACATACACACAATTTTCTTAAAACTCCTAAGTATTTGTTGGCTTCAGGGTAAAGGATACTTCATCTGGAATTTTGATTTATTTTTTGGTAAGGGGGCATTCTACAACTAAGATATATTATAGGCCTTTTATTTTTTTTTTCTTTTTTCTTTTTTTTTGAGACAGTGTCTCACTAAGTTGCTACACTAAGCTTCAGGTTTGATCTTTCTTTCTCAACCTCCAAGTTGTTGTGATTACTGGCATGGCCTAATATGCCCAGAATTTTATGAATTTTCTAACCTCCTTTGGTCCATTTTCTTTTCACCTTATTTATTTGATATTTCTTCTAAAAAAAAAAAAAAAACCTTCACAGCCTAAGATTTTGGATGCATCCATATCTTATGTTTGACGAATTTGAAGTATTGCAATGTAGATTTAGAAAAACAAAAGCTGCTTATTGCCTATCTCTGAATTTTTCTAACCTGACATTCTAGAAATAGCTCCACAGCAAGGAAAATTATAGCCATAGACACAACTAAGATCTTACTTAACCTTCAATGATGTTCTTTTACAGGCTCAAAAAATTACCTTAGTTTGAATATAATTTTATTTGAAATTTAACTCTATCTTTTCTCTTTGGAAACTTTTTTTAAACCTTTCAAATATTACTGATAAATTACATTTTATAAGTAATAAAAATATTAGAATAAGTGAGAGATGCTCAATCCATATAGAATTTACTTAAATATTTAGTTACCACCCCAAACATGAGGCAGTACATTATGTCTTCCAATTGGCATATAGTGAGTTTTTCCTTGAAGACATCTGCACAAACACAGTAGGATTTTTTTTTTTTCCTAAATCCTTGCTACAGTTTATTCTCCTTTCAAATTCTGGCACATTATAAAAAATCTTCCCTAGATGAGTAAGAAAATGGAAGTAAAAAATCATATTTGCCTTTCTTTTCAGTTACAAAATCAATGGATCTGAGCAGCAATGTATTTCTGTGGAGCTGAACCTAACATTTGGCGAAAATAATATTAATATTCCAATATTTGATGTTTACATGAATCTTATAAAAGATATTTCTGTAATCTCTAGACTATCTAGAGTATTCATCTAGTCCAACAAGGTGCTCCATTCTCTGACCACAAGGTACTCTGTAGGAAGAGAGGATTACACTCAGGTTGGTATTCTCTAGGTAATTCCACATAGGAGCTGTGGGCACTTTGGGTTAGCTTCATGTAATTTTTACACCATGGCCAATCAAAGACATGGCAGATACTTAAGAGACATCATACTCTAAAGTTTCTTAAGGGTACCCCAAAGTTGCTATCTATGCTTATAAAAGACAAATAAACAAAAGGTTCAAAGATTTTTTTTTTAATTTTAATACTAAAGATTAAACTCAGCAGTGTCTACACAGAGTAACATTCCCCTCCCCTTTTTATTTTTTATTCTCAATATATCAATCCTCTTGCTTCAGCCTACTAAAATGCTGAGACTATGAACATGCATATTCACACACAGCGTTAGGTATAAATACTTTTAAAAGAGTTTCATGTTATAACCCTTTGTTCCTCTTATGTAAAAGTACAACCATATACATGCACATACACACTCACTCACTCTTAAAAATTCCATCCAAAACCAAGGAAAAGATTAATTAAAACTATGTGATATTTGAAATGTTTCAGGGAACCATACTTCATTATATAGTGAATTAGCTGAGAAAAGATGACATTTAGGAAAATCATGCTTACCACACATTTGGAAAATCCACTTAAAAAAGTGGGTGCCACCTGGTAAGGAAAGAGAAACTGAAAATTCCTTGGACCACAGCTCCTCCCAAATATGAATTATTTACATGAGTCAAAATTCTCAGATCATGATCCTGTCTATAACATCCACTCTGAAGGGGTGTAGGCAAGAAAACACAGAGTTATTTTCAGGATAGGAAGAGGTCACCAATCTGGAACAGGACAAAAAGTAGAATTCTCACTGTCAACCCCATTTTTAGGGCTAGAGGTGGCAGTATATTGAGCTTTATCAAATTTAGGGTAGGGTTAAAAGATTACAAAGGTGACCTCAGGAAAGCCTAGGTTCTCATAATTAGTTCGGTCTACTTTTACTCAACCCCTTTCTTCTGCTTCATAATGTTGAGCCCTGCAGACTTATCATTTTTAAAAATACTCAAGGGCCTGGGGTGGTGGCTCTGGTAGACTGCTTGCCTAGCATGCATGAGGCAATGGGTTCGATCCTTGGCACCACATAAAGACAAACTAATGTGTCCACCTACAACGAAAAATACATAAATAAATAAATATTTTTAAAAATACAAATACTCTAAACCCTGAGAATCAGAGGGAAAAGGCCTGTGACAGAGCCACCCAGGCATCACAAAACCTGGAGATGGATCAAGAGATTTGCCTGAGACAGAGATAAATTTTCTCCCAGATTTTGAAGCCTACCCTCTATTCTTTGGTTGTTGCTCT
Organism: Spermophilus citellus; assembly: GCF_964194105.1. Lineage (NCBI taxonomy): Eukaryota > Metazoa > Chordata > Mammalia > Rodentia > Sciuridae > Spermophilus > Spermophilus citellus. Next base: position 21,693,097 of record NC_138193.1, read on the forward strand.
GATTCAATAATTATTACCCAAATCAGTTATGATTGAATAATTTTTACCTGAATGGAAAAAATACCAACATCAGACTCCTCTGCCTCTGAGTGCCAGGTGAAACAATTTCAACTAAGGATTTAGGACCCCAAAATAATGAAATATTAATTATATTCCTTCTCAGACAGAGCCTTTTATGTACTAGAAGACCTGGCCATAGAATGGGACATACATATTTAATGTTCAATATTGCTGAGGGCCATTGCCAAGTAGGAATGACGCATCAAAATTTCCTTGCTAGCGTACCCCATGTTAAATGGATTTTGCTGTTGACATTGCATGTAAGGTGACCTTGCTCAAGGACCAAGGCAGATCCGGGTTTAGAGCTGATCAGGTTTGAGGAAGTATCCTGGTCCTTGGGTTTAAGGCGGTCCCGGTTTAAGACAATAGGGGTTTTAGGGAAGTTGGAGGTTGAGGATTATTGCTGCTGGGTAGGGTGTTCCTGCTGCCTGAGCTCCCATTGAGTTCTCGTGAGATTCAGAAAGGGATTTGGGCAAGAAGCCACGTGGAGTAGGTGAATTGGGCTGCGGCAGAACTGGGATTTCCCCAGAACGTGTGTAGAGGCCGGTGTGAGTTAGGGAATAAAGAATTGCTGTTGGAATCTACAAGGTGTGTGGTGGCTCGTGATTCTGTGCCAAGCCAAGACATTGGCACAATATAATGTCATATCAATTATCAGTCACAATAATGCCAATAACAGACTGACAAGTGCAAGTAATATAGTGAGAATTACTTTAGATATTTGGGTTTCAAACCTTTCATACTCTGGCAAAATGAGGCTTGTTTGTTTCTTTGTTTGGTTGGTTCCAGGGATAGACCCAGTGATGCATCACTGAGGATCATCTCCAGTTGTTTTCTTTTCTTTTCTTTTTTTTTTTTTTTTGCCAAAATCTCACTAAGTCTTTGAGGCTGACCCTAAGCTTGTGATTAACTTTCTTTAGTTTTCTGAATCACCAGCATTACAGGTATGCAACAACACACTCAGCTCTTGTTCAGGAATTTTGATGCATCTAGATTTTAGAAAAAGTAGGTAATCTTCTATAGCATCATGCATAGTTGAAAAATAAAATGATAAATATGTATAACTGAGCTTTTAGATGTCACAAGTAAAACAAATAATTACAATAATTTATAAATAAGTGTCTATAAATTCTTATAATTTATAAGTTACAATAATTTGTACTATATAATAATTTAAGATATAAAATAATTTAAAATTTTTATTACATAAAATTATAATTACTAGGAAAATTATTTGTATTTTAAACCAATATATCCATATTTTTATTATTCTAATATAGAAACAATGATAATTCTTAGCTAACTACATGTAGTTTTCATTAAACTTTCAAATTTCACACTTTTTTCCACTTCTAATACTTCTCAAGGTAGACCAGCCATATTCCAAGAACTCATTAGCCACATATGGCAAATGGCTGCCACATCAAAAGTATATATTGAGTGCTGAGGTTCCCTACACTGCAAACAACTGAATGACTGAAACTCTCCTTTCTTATCAGAGTTGAGAAAACATGTTTTCCTTAACAATATTTCTCCTTTAAACCAAATGAGAAAGAAATAATATTTTTAGACCCAGGAGGCTGCTATGAGAGATGCCTAAAGCTGGCCATTCTTTCAAACTGATAACTGTTATAATAACTTTTCATATATTAAAGAGCAAACAACTGATGATGCAAATCCAGGGGGAAGTGTCCTCATATATCTTCATGTCTGTATGTACTTTTTAGTTGTGAACAAAAAGATTATTATTATTTTTTTAATTTTTCCATTGGGCCTTCATCCTAGTGATCCAGCTATGGTTGTCTGGCTTATCTTTTGTTGTAGAGTATGCTGTGAGTTAAAGTACTAATAACATTTTCATGTCTATATGCGTTTTGGCATTACTCAAAATTATTTTATAGATCTTTTAACATTAAATCAAGAAAAACAAATTCAGTGCTTCTTCCATGCCTAAATCTATACAGTTAATTTGAAATTATTATGTTTTGAATTCTGGCTTCCTGCTTCTATTAAATGTATTTTAAGCTATCGAGTATTATAAACTACAAGAAAACTTACTAATTCATGATTAAAATGAACAGTTTTTGAGTAAGCCAAAATTATATTGACTTGTCTGAGCTATTCTGATTTCAGCAAAAATTTTACATGTGTATGCTCTGCTATTTGACATGGTTACCCTGTTCCTGGAAGAGAGATGACTGTCCATTGTGGTCTTTTCATTCTCATCCACATGGTCTCTTCTCCTTTATAAGCCTAATATGAGCTTCTTCTTCTTTTTAAGATGATGAAGTTTACAAAGATAAAAACTGGAAGAATTCAACCCACTTTAGGACTAAGAACAATACCAGTATGTTTCCATATTTACTCTCTTCTACTGGATGTAAAATAATAGACATACTTTTTATTCACATATTGGCAAAGATATACTACCTCTTGATAAGGAGAGCTATAACAGAGAATTGCCAATTTGCTGGGATACAGGGAAGTATATGGAACTGGAGATATTTTTGCATTTTATACTCTTTTTTCTTTTCTTTTAGAGAATATTTGCATGTCTATTGCAAATTAATACAATTTTACAATACCACAGGTAGTAAGAGGCTATTCAGGTTTTGAACTCAGAATCACAACTGTCTATCTCAAAAACTCAAAGATTTTTCTAGATTATATAATCATGCTACATTTCTATGGCTCTTAATATAGTTCAATTGATAATGCTTGCCTTGAATGCAAAAGACCCTGGGATAAATTCCCAGAACCAAAAAAAAAAATAAATAAATAAATAAATAAATAAATAAAATTTTTCTAGGATTCTATGAACTAAAGAATTACACCTCTGCTATAGAAGCACATTTTTTAGCTTCATATCTTCAACTACTTTTTACTATTCAAATACTTTCAAGAACACTCAAGTATTTTTTTTAATAGGGTATAATTTGGGTAAATCAATTTGGACTATGTTTTGAAAATTAAGCTAAATGATTCATTTTTATTTCTCACCATGAGATAATAGTAAAAATGTGTACAACATACAGTATATCTTCAACTTAGTTTATTCTTTTTTTTTTTTTTTTGGTATTCGTAGTCTATTATAATTTTGAACCTAGTCTAAACCTAGACATTCTTTTTATGAAATAGTTTCTTGATATGAAAACAAAAGAACAAGATAGATCTACTGAAAAAATACTTCCTCACCAAACACTTTGAGTAAATACCTGAAAATTTAAGAAATTCATCCTTTTATTTTTTTCAACATGGCAAATCTGTTTACTATAAACCCCCACATGAAAGGGTGGAGTGGACAAATCCACACAGCACACAAGGAAAACACAGAGGCTTAATGCATTTTCAATTGGAAACCAGGTTTCCAATTCTGACTTAAGTGTACTTGCACTTGAAGGGCTCTCTAATTTTAAAAAGAAAATAAAATGCATTAAAATAATGTAATCCATAACCCTGGAGTTCATATCCCTGGAGACAAACCCACCCATCAGTGTTTTTGAAAGATTGGAAAAAATTACCATGTATAGTAAAACTAAAAAAAACATTACTTTAAATTAACATCTTTTAAAAAATGAGTTGCAAAGACACATAAGATATATGTTCATGAATTTAGCTACACAATTTTTCAGTTTTTTGTTTTGTTTTGTTTTTAGCTATGAAAAGTACTTGTGATAATCAACTAACAAATAGAAAAAAAATCGTATTTTAAATAAAAATTCTGAAGATTCTTGTTGATATGTTATTGGTATTACAGCTTTATGTTTGAAATGAGTAACCACATTATGTCAGGAACACATGGCATAAAATTGTACCAGGCGTCAACAATTTGTTCCAAATACATACTCTACAAAGAACTAAACAATTCCCAATAGGCATTATCCTTCTAATGTTTTCACTAAATAAAACAACCTTAGGAACTGTGTATTAGATGAGAAAAACATTCATCCCAAGTGGGAGAAAACAAGAAATATTGTGGCAGCATAATATTTACCCCAGTGGCCTCATATTTAGAAATTCCTAAAAACTAGAACTTAAAGGTGTAATGATGTAATCAAACAAGTATGCAACACATCTGGCTTCCTGCCCCTACCAGAGATGTCACACTCTTTTTCTTTTAAGACTACTAATTTCTTCCTCTCCAGGCACTGCTCACCCAACTTAAATCTGTTGTTGCTCCACTTCTGGACCTGTTCCATTTAAGCTCCCTCAGATTGTCTCCAGTAACTCATACCTATTTTTTTTTTCTTTAACCAATCCCACCAAATCCTTATACTTGTGTAACGTCTCATACCTGAACTCTTAATGCTCCATCCCTGACATTTTGAGCTACCCCTCTTTTTTCGGACTCCTGAATCACCCTCCAATTAGTTCCACCAACAAAGCTTTAAGCATATTTGGTGTAAGATTTTGTTTCCTACACAATGCACTGCATATTTTACTCATCTTTTATATAATTAAATAAATAAATGGTCCCACCCCTGTATATTTATTTATTTTAAAGAATAATACATTAAAAAAACAAGTTGGAATGGAAAAGTTGAAGTTACCACTAGGGTGACTGGAGGGTATATTGAAAGCAATAGGACAGGAAGCTCTTCTCTGTAGCATTATTAACGTTCTATTTCTTAATAGAAATAGTAGTTACATAGTACGTTCCACTTTTAATAATTCATTGATCTGTAGAGTTTTGGTGCGGATCAAGTACTTGCATCATTAAATAAGATCAAATTAATTTCACAAAAGGTGGTGGGGAAGAGACTAAAAAAAGGGCAGTAGAAAATATTTTGGGGTAATGAATGAATGAATTGATTGATTATTGAGCTCAAATGTGGTAGAGTGCTTGCCTCACATGCATAAGTCCCTGGGTTCTATTCCCAGGACCAAAGAAAAAAAAAATTGTAAATTTTTTGAAAATTTGCTAATTTGTAAATATTTTTGGAAATTAGACACATTTTGAAAAATATGTCTAAGTTATGGTTAAAAAGTAACTACACTATTAAATTATGAATTAAAAATAAAACTAAGAATTCATTAGCTATATATCAGTCTCAATATTTTGAGAAAGGATATTTTTATAGGTAGAGAGGAAAAATACTAACAAAGAAGTAATATTTAAACATATTAACAGTGAATATAGCATAGAAATTAGCAGTAATTCCAAAAGTTGCATTGAGAATACAACTAAAATTAAAAGAATTCTGGTAAATTTCACGTCAAATTTTTATATTATTTATGTATTATATAATTTTAAAATGTATGGTGCATATAATGATGCCTCATTTAATGATGTGGATGCATTCTGGAAAATGCACCATAAGGTGATTCAGTTATTTTGCTCTTGATGCAGGATACTTACATAATTCTAGATGATATACACCACTATATACCTAGGTTATTATTTAGTCATTAGAGTACATAAAACATTGTGCCACACATGACTGTAGGATTTAAAATGAGCTACATATTTTACTCATTATTCTGTATAATTACATAAATAAATCATAAATATAGATCTCATAATGAGGTGAAAAATGAGCCCTGTGGAACTAAAGACATAATATGTAAAAAGACTCTGGCAATTTAGACAATGAAAAAACACAGAAACTGAACTATAATAAAGGGGAAAAAATGACAATGTTTCCAAGAAAGTTGCTTAAAAAAATGGAGTATCTGAATAAAAAAATGCCATTGTATCATTTCTTGGTATGACTTAATAAAGCATTCACTGGCAAAAAATAATAATAATAATTTAATATAAAAGAAAAATATAAAATATGCAAAGTTTTTATAAGAAAGAGATTTATACAGTATATCTAGTGGTGGGTGACTATAAAACCAGCTACTTAGAAAAAATATGAAGAAAAATTTCAAAATCAAGATTAGCTTAAGCATCTTAGTGAAATGCTTACTCAAAATAAAGTTGACATAGGATTGTCAATGTGACTGAGTAGTATGGTACACCTTTTTTAATCATCTAAAATAATAAAATAATAATGATATAAAATGAGAGAAGTATGGTTGTTTGTTTTCAAAGTAAAATGTTACCTTTATAGCAAAATAGATTGTCATATTCATAGTAGTAAGAATACAGAAAAAAAAATGATACTTATCTATGTTCATGCAGGGACATCCATGGGCTTAAAACCCTGGGATCAGGACAGAGAATCACAAATAATTTGGTTTATGCATTTATGGGTGTTCAGCGCACAAAGAGCTCCAGTCTCCAGCTTGCCCGTCTAAAAATTTCATGACAGCCAACATTTCCCAGCAGGAAATTTTTTCTTCACTGACTGATGTAATCTCTTAACATCTTCCATTCAATGGAAGAAAAAGTCCAGAGTTCTGAATTTGAGGTCCTGCTTCTCAGACATATAGAAAGCACAGGAGAAAAAAAAGCAACTCAATCACCTATATACCAGCAGCACTTTCATGCAGAGAAAAAGAAATACATCTGGATTTGGGATTCTCTCCTGATGATCATACCAATCAGTACCACAAAATCTGAGGAGATCGCATGCATCCAGAGCAAACCTGTCCACATATGCTCCAATCCATGGCTGAAGATACCATGATTGGATAGGACAGAATGTTCAGAATTTCAGCTGCTGATGTTTTTCCCACTGAATTGGCCAGAGGAGACTAAGAATGAACTTCTCTATAAGATGATTCATTTTTGCATATACTGGAGTTTGCTGGGCAGTTCCCATCTACCAAAACCACTTCCAGCCATAGTAATTGCTGTTTGAAATGTCTTTCAAAAAGAGTCTCCCTTTCCAGCATACAGATACAGTCTCAAAACTGTGCACAGTCATTATTGCCTGGCTTTCAGGGTGACTTGCATTCTCTCTATAGATTTTTTTTTTTTTTTTTAATCTGGGTAGAAGCAGAATCTGGTTTTCCTGAACATTGAGAAGGAAGCCTCGAAATGAATCTGAAAGAATGACAAGCTCCAGAAATTAAAACTCAAGTAGATAGTGTAAGTCATACCTTTTGTACTTATCATATGTTGGATTGAACAATTATCACCCAAGAGCAACTGATGAGAAACTGCTGCCCTCTTAGTCTGAATCCACTGAGCCTACTATCCAAATGACAGTAGATGGCATCAACTCCAGGAATGAATGAGGTCAGAAGGAGTCAAGATAGGCAGGTTTTTGGGTACATTCACTTCACTTTTCTTTTAAGGTGATTAGAATTGAGTACAGATAACAGCTTTTTTTAAAGGCAAGTTTTTCCAAAAGTGATGGAGTCTAGCCATGCAGTAGTATATTTAAATTAAGCATTTTTCTATAGGATAATATCAATATATGAATTATATGCATACATATTACTAATTATTGGAAGCCATATAATGGGCAATAACTTTTTTGTATTTAACATTTCTGATCTATTTTCTAAAAAGGCAGAGCTCTCAACTGGGAAGTAACCCCCTAATATCCAATACAAATAGTGTTAGGCACAGGTGTAGTTTTTAACTATTTTAATATATACAATTAAAAAAGACATAGTTGAAATTTGTTTTAATCACAAAACTGAATATATCAAGAGTACTCTTATTATGTGACCAATATATAATTACTAATAAAGAAGATATATGTACTTAGAACTAAATTCTCACAACTCTCTCTATTTTAAGGCTCTAGAACATCTTAATTCATAGTGGTTACATTCAATTTTGAGAATATATCTCCTCTGACCTTGGTGAATCAAAGATCCTTGACCCCTTCATTCTATGCAAGAGGTGGGAGAATACTCTTTTTAATCAATGCTTTTCCACAAAACCAAACAGCAAAAGTGGCACTACCCTCAGAAAGAGAAGGAAGACAAAACAGACAGGGCCCAAAAGATAATGATTTTATTTCAATTTGATGCTGAACACCAACTTATTCCCATTTCAGATGTCCGTCAGAATAAAAGAGAAGAGAGAGTTCCAAGAGTTGGATGTATCATTTTGGTATATCTTTTCACAGCCTTGACTCTAAAACTTAAATATATTAAAGACAAACATCTTATTTTGCAACTTAGCCTTTGACCTAATGCCTAGGATGTGATAATGTTTCCTCACTTGATATGAGGTACTGTGAGAGTTTTAGTATCAATGTGATGTATACATGTCTGCATAAGCTAATAGCACCTCAATAATGGTCCAGACTTAAATTAGGGAAAAAGGAAAACGGTACCAATAAGACAACTGCTGTTTTCCACAGAATTTTCTCAAAGTATATGACAGAATCCTGGTTTCCAATTATAATTGATAGATGAATCATCCTACAGCTTATTTGATGATGATTGGCCTTCTTATTAATTCATGCTGGTCTCATCTGTTTTTTCATGGTAGAAACAGTTAGCTGATGACTGCTTAACTTCAGAGGGTAAGCTATCATCCTCACCAGAAGCACCTTAATTCTCTACACAACAGGATTTGAAAAGCAAAATCAAAAGAAACAAAGACCTTTTGATTGTAGGTACCATACTATCACTTTCATCTTTACTGGTTCCTATTAGCCATAATAAATTTTTAAAAAAATGCCAGGCACAGTGGTGCATGAACATAATCCAAGTGGCTTAGGAGATGATGCAGGAGGATTGTTAAAAAAAAGTTTAAACTAAGCCTCAGAAATGTCAAGGAACTAAGAAACTCAGTAAGACCCTGTCTAAAATAAAATATGAAATAGGGCTGGGGATGTGGCTTGGTAGCCAAATGCTGCTGAGGTCAATTCCTAGTACTCCAAACCCCCACCAAAAAAAAAAAAAAAATAGAAGAAAGAAAGAAAGAAAGAAAAGAAGGAAGGAAGGAAGGAAGGAAAGAAGGAAAGAAAGAAAGAAGGAAGGAGAGAGGGACGAAAGAAAAGAAAAGAAAAGAAAAGAAAAGAAACGAAAAGAAAAGAAAAGAAATATTAGATCTTGGTCTTGGAAACAGATTCTGCATTTTAACAGGTCAAGATAAAAAACACAATACCTAGTTTATAAGTACAGAAAAGAAGAAATGTACTTATATCATGCACTCTATATCATACTACCCTATTTTATACATGAAACTTATATAATGATTTGAAGAAAAGAAATGTGTCCAAATATCCACAGCTAGTAAGCAGACTAGGTAGAATTCAGAATCAACTGTGCATAAGTCTAAATCCCCAAAATTTCCACTAGACCACGTACCACATGCAAATTCTCTTACTCTTTGAGGTTTTGGATAGAGACATACCAGAAAAACAGGATCTTTGTCCATATTATGTATATCATTGGTGGAAATAATATATTCGAGAGTGTTCTTCTGAAGCTTCTAGAAAGGACTTGGAATAATTTTGAGTAATGGCTAAAGTCTCAATGTAGAAAATCATTAATCAACAATATATTTTCATGAAAATACTCAATGCATTCCACAGGAATGGTGATAAAATATTCTTTAGAAATTCTAGAAAGAATACTTCTTCTGTTTCCCAAAAGTGCTAAAAATGAAAATTTGAAAACCCATAAAAGAGAGTATAGCAGAACCCAGCGCTTTTAAATAAGATACCAAAGAATGCACTAGAACTCTCTGATGAGATTACTATCTGGGTCTTTGTATATAAGAACATGAAGCTACATGGAACTTGTGTCAATACAAAATGATTTTTAATGACATAAATGGGAAGTAAATTCCATGATTATGATATATATGCATTGATAGGATAACATCTTAAATTTAATTGCAAGAATTATTCTAAATATTTAATGGAAAGAAATCCAAATATTAGTTTTAGTTAAAAAATATGAATACACATTAATGGAAAACAAAAAATAATTTAAATAAAAATCAATTCTACAACACACCTGATGTAAGTGAAGCCACCTCTGTCACAAGAGTGGACCATGATATAGAGATGAAAATTCAGTTTCAGCTATCAACTAAAGAGGCCACATTTATCCTAAAGTTTTTTGATTACTAACACTTCTATTAATAAGTGAGAATAATTTCCAATAATACAGGTGAACAATATTGCATCATTGTGAAATACTTAAACTAACCAAGAATGGTGGCACAAACCTAAAATTCTACTGGCTCAAGAGGCTGAGATAGAAAAACAATAAGTTCAAAGATAGTATCAGGAACTTAGTGAGGCTCTAAACAACTTTGAGAAATTCTGACTCTAAATAAAAATAAAAAGGTATAGGAATGTGGATCAGTGGTGCAGTGCCCCTGGGTTCAACCCCACGTACCAAAAAAAATTTTTTTTGAAATATTATACTTCAATTTTTCTCACTAGTTGTTCTTGTTTATGTCTCATAAAATTAAGTAAAAATTATCTATTGTAACATAGTATATCTTATTGACATTGACATATCCCATCACCCTAAGCATCATAATTATTTGAATATTCAGGTCGTATATATAAGAACAAGATCGGACACTACAACAATGAAAAAAACTGAAAGCCTGTAAGTAAACTCCACACTTCCAGTCAATTTAATTTTGACAATTTTGGTAGAAAATTAAATGGAGAATAAGTAGTCTCTGCCTTAAGCAAGATTGATATAAATGCATATTTATGTTTCAAGTTATGTTATTGGATTTTAGATGACATTATGTACAATATTAAATATGAAATGTATCTTACACTAGAATATGAGTTAAAACTATAAAACTTAAGAAGAAAACAATTACATATTTCTAAATCAGATTTAACTGTGAAGTCTTAGCTATGCTTCCAAAGTAAAAATAAGAAATTATAAATTGGACTTGAAACAACTTCTGTACAAAAAATCACCTCAACATGAAAGTGAAGACATAATTATGAAGTTTTCCTTTTTGTTTTCAAAGAACTATTTGTTCCAGTTTTTCACATTGGCTAGAGAGCAGTCAATCCTCCTTATTAAGAAGATGATTGAGCCCACAGCTAAATAAATAAAATGTTTTAGGTTCTCACACTCCAGTGCCAAAATGCACCCTTCATAATTACCCCACAATAAGAGACTCAACCATTGAAAGATGTTATACATCCCAGCGATCCTCAAATTTTTCAAGCTGTTAAGACAATGATAAGTCCTAAAATCTAGATGACTTCATAGCACTTGACATGTACAAATTTCTGTCACAGTTCTAATTTGTTTTTGTGAGACTGTGGAATAAACCACTATGTGTTTATTTTTGGCAGTATTCTTTTGTTCCTTTTGCCTATCCAAATGCAACTATTTTACATTATGTAAACAAAAAATATTAACATTTGCAAAAAAATACCCTAAAATGGATCAATATGGAAAAGAAAAATAGGTCATTATGCAGAAAATTGAAAATCTCATTCCTCTGATACAAAATTAAAATTACCTTGGTGATTTTTTGGTACAATAAAGAATTACTAGATGAACAAGAATTTACCTCTGAAATATACCAAAAGTAATTAGAAATGTGTTGAGACTGTCATTCATATAGGAATATTTATTGCTGGACTATTCATAAGAACCACAATGTAAAATCAATGCAAGGTAAATAGATAAATGGAAACATGTATATCCTTACAGTAGAATATTACTCAGCAATATTATCTTTCTGTTACTAGGTATTGAACTCTGGGCCTCACACAGGCTAGGAAAGCACTCTACCTCTGAGCTGTTATCCCAGCAATATTGAGCAAGTATGTTTCATGAGAGCACTAACTGTTATAATAAATGTGTACATGGAAACCTTAAGCTAATTGAAAGTAAGCAGAAAAACTGTAATGTGTTTAACAATTAATATTACGTGTAATTTTCTAAGCAAGTGAATTCAAGAAGCAAAAACACATATTAGTCATTGCCAAGAGCTTTGTGAAAAAGAAAAAGAAAAAAAAAACTGCTAGTGGGCACTAATTTCTTTTCATCTAAAATAGTTCCTGAAACTAAATTTTGGGAATGGCATATATGTGAATATACAACATGATAAAGAATTACACCCTGAAAATATTTATAATGTTAATTTTATGTTCACATGTGCTTTGCAGGAATTAAAAGATAAATTATTTATGGAATGCATAAAGCGGTCAAAAATTCCAGCCAGTAAAATAGAAAAATAAAAATGCAACTGATTACTGTTCAAAAAAACACTGAGTTTTCATTATGAGATCCACTTACATTTATGTGAATATACTGTGGCTTTTTTAATTTTCATTTTTACTTTATTATTTGTAATGAGTATATAAGAAAACTATGTCTACACATCAACCACTATTGTAAAGTTGTCTAGTTTTTAATATTCTTATGTTAATAAACATTCATTTTTTGTGAGTGTGTGCGTGCATGCACTGATGGAGATCGAACCCAAGTTCTTGCACAAGCATGGCAGGTGTTTCACTGTTTTGCCACAACCAATGTACACATGTATGTTTTTAATCTTGGCTCTCTTTTCTCTCTCTCTCTTTCTCTGTCTCTCTCTCTCCCCCCAACCCATGTACAAATGTACATTTTTAATCTTAGTTCTCTCTCTCTCTCTCTCTCTCTCTCTTGTTTCTTCTCTCTCTCCCTTTCTTTCTGTCTCTCTTTGTCTCTATCTCTCTGCCCTTCAATTTCTATTTTTCTCTCACTCTCTCTGTTTTGTATTTTTAGACACAGATGGCACCTTGGGCTCATTTACCACTGAACTACATCCCTAGTCCTTTGGATTATTTTTTTCAGTGGCAGAGAGTTTTTCTAAGTGTATTAGGTTGGCCTCCAATTTATAATCCTCCTGCCTCAGCCCTCAGTCCTGGGATTATAGGCATGTCTTGCCATATCTGTCTATCTATTTTTAAAGGATATCTAATGACAATTTTTAACTTTGTATTACATATATATTTCTTATTGCTAAAATGAACATTTATTATGTTCTAATGAACATTCTGCTAATAATCTATTGATTGTTGTTGCTGTTTTATGAGTGAATAAATATTTTACATAGTTAATTACTATCTTCTAATACTTCACACATATGCTTTCTTGTATTGCCTATTTATTTTATGTAGAATATAAACTTGATCTCCCTGCTAATTAGTGTTCTCAGTCTCACACACTCCTCAGTTCTCTGGGTTCCTCAGCCTCCTCACTCCAGCTTTTGCTCTAGTTCAGTGTCAGCAATCTTCTTATCTATACTTGTGCATATGTCCTGGGTCTTATTCTAACATAGCTAAGCACAGATCTGTGTTAAAACAAACAAAAATCATCTATATATCATGGCCATGTTTTCAGACAGAAGAAACCATGCACAGGGACAGTCAGATTTATGAAAAATGAGTCACAAGGCATTTACTAAAAGACAAAATGAAACCTGAGAAATAATATCCTGAGCATAAAGTTCCCTGACTTTATTTACACATATATGAGTAATACACAATTGATCATACATCTGTAAAACTGGAAATTTTGGAAGCTGAGGCCAGAGGATTACAAATATAAAGCCAGCTGAGCAAGGTCATCCTATGTCCAATTGTGCTCTCTTAAAATCTAATAACTATAGGGGGGCAGTGGGAACACTACTGTAATCACAGAAATGTTGTAGGTTGAGTCAGGAGGATTGCAAGTTGGAGTCCAACTTCAGCAACTTAGTGAGGTCCTATGCAACACAGAGAGACCATGTCTTAAAATTGAAAATTCTCAGGCTGTGACTCATTCATAAAGTGTCAATGGGGTCAATCACCAAAACCCCTAAAATAACTAATACCTGAAATTTACTAAAAATGAATTAATTATCTAATAGTTCTTTAAATTACAAAATCAGCACTTAGCTTTTAGGTGAAAAAAATCTCCACTATACATTGTTTAGCCTCAATTTTAATTTCTACTTGAAGGAAATAACTTAAAGTTGCAAATCAAAGGTACATGATACATATTGTAAATAACTGAAGAATTGTAATCCCCTGAGACCAGGGCATATACATTACTTTTAGCTCATTATCCGGATTCATGAAGCCTAATTATTATAATAGTATAGGTTTTATAACCAGTGTTATTAACAAATATTAATTTAGTAATAAAATTAAAAAAAAAATTTGAAGTATGTATCTCGCTACAGATATGTGGGGAGATATATATATATATATATATATATATATATATAAACGCTCTGTGGATGGACTTTTATTTTTCATTTATTTATGTATATGTGATGCTGAGAATTGAACCCAGTACCTCACACTTGCTCAGCAAGCACCAGGCATGATGGTGTACTTCTATAATTTTAGTAAGTTGTGATGGTGAGGCCAACCAATAAGTACAAGACTCCTTGTTATGATGGTGAATTTCTAGTAGCTCAGAAGGCAAAAGCAGGTAATTCTCAAGGTTAAAGGCAACCTCAGAAATTTAACAAGAACAACAAAAAAAAGTTTTTGAAGTCACTCAGTGGTTAAGTTTCTCTGGGTTTAATTTCTGATACTAATGAAAGTACAAATCTAATTGGACAACTTAGGCAGACATGATTTTGCTCAATTATAGAGCACTGCTAGATTTGATCCCAAGTACAAAGAAGAACAAAAATAAGAAGAAAATAAAGAGCCACACATGTCAATCCCGGAGTAAAATTAAAAATTAACCAATTAATTAATCAGTGCCTTAGTTAAGTTGGTGGGCTTACAGAATTCACAACAGAGCATTGCTCCTACATATTCAATAAGAGAAAAGCTGGATTAACTGAAATTGAATGATAGTTTTTCCTCAGCCCATATGAGGGCTGATTTTCACTGGTGAATAACTAATGTGGCACTAAGTACATGCTAGACTAGAAGATACACATTCTGAAGCCTTTGGTTGCACTCTGAAAAAAAAAAAGTGTAAATTAGTAGAATTAAACCAGGATTTTTGTACAAAGCCAAGTGTATGTGTGTGTGTGTGTGTATGTGTGTGTGTGTGTGTGTGTGTGTGTGTGTGATGAATAAAAATGTTAAACACTAAAGTCTGAAGACACTCTCTATTTTTTACATGTTTTTCTTTAGAAACCCCAAAATATGTGTCAAATAATATAAAGAAGAATACTTAAAATGCTTCCCACATAGTGTGAGTTTTTTTTTTTTTTTTTTAATTTTTGAGGTACTAGAGACATATATTCTAAATATACAGTTTTATATGTTGCTTTCAATATCCATTAAGAAAGTAGAAAATGTGTATTTTTATTGCCTTTTATACTTTTGTTTGTACCTTTACTTATCTATTTTCTTGAGCTACATTTCTGGATCAGCAATTATAAATAGCTATTTTTTTTTTTCCTGTTCATTAGTTCTGCTGGGCTAAATGTTCATATACATCATCAGGCTTTCATGCTAAAGGTCTCTCAAAAGTTCATATTTTAAAGAATTTACACTGAGTAAATTATGAGCTGTTTCTAATGGACACATTGTGGTAACATTAATTACTAAGACAATTCACAATCACCTATGAAGTAGGAACACTACTATGTTCTTTATAGGCTTATCAGATGTGATGATAACCTGAATAAATACAATTAAATATTTCTATTTTGAATGAATCTAAATTTTTTCATTGGCCTACTCATCATAAAATGAGAAATTTGAGTAAAAACACAAAAAAGTGTGTCTGAAACTAGCTACATTGGGGTCATAAAAGACTGAAGAAATATGAGTTTATTCATTTTTAGTTACTAGATAGCTACAAAAATATTAAATGTTGTAAAAAATTGTCAATAACATGAAATTAACATGATATATTATATATTTAATTTAGTAAGTACAAGAGAAAAATTATAGAGAAACATTACCCCTCCCCCCCAAAAAAATGCTACCACAATAATAGTTGCATAATGAATAGAAATATATTTCTGCAAGTGCAACATAGCTGTATTTTCAAGTTTAAAATGACATCAAATTAAAACATGCAAGATCTAGCTGGGTAAGGTGGCTTAAGCCTAGAATCCCAGTAGCTCTGGAGACTGAAGATGGAGGAGTTCAACTTCAAAGCTATCCTCAGCAACAAGGCACTAAGCAAATCTGTGAGGCCCTGACACTGAATCAAATACAAAAAAGGTCTGGGTATGAGGCTCAGTACTCCAGTAGCCCTGAGTTTAGTTTCTAGTTATCCCCACCACCAATCAGAGAATTTTGATGGAAAACTTTGAAGAAACCAATATCAATGAGGTAGAAAAATAGAGAATGGGACCATAAAATTGATCAAACTACATTCATTTGATGAAACAAATGGTAGGAAACTAGCCAACAAATTGACCAAGTTTAAATTGAGTTGGTTAAAAAGCTGAAAATAAAACAGCCAATCTCCAAAATATAAAACTAGAATGATAAGAATATATATAACAGTAGAAAACCTCCTCTTGTGAAAATCAGTTTTTTTAGTTCCAAATAATAAAATGTATCCCCATTAGCTTCATAAGAAAATAATAGTTAAGGCAGAAGTTATCAGAAGTAACTAAAAGCAAAGAGAACATGTGAGTATCTAACAAGAAGAGAATAGTTTAGCAAAGATCACCAATAAGTTAAGTTACATCACAAACAAACTGGTATTTCTTTCTTTCCTTCCTTTTTTTTTTTTTTTTTTTTTTTGTGCTAGGGATTGAACCCAGGGCCTTGTGCATGCAAGCCAAGCACTCTACCAACTGAGCTATATCCTCAGCCCTGGAAACTAGTACTGAAAATTGAATCACAAATAAACTTACATACTATTCAGAAATTTAAAGTTGCTTTATCAACCTGTTTCTGACACTCAGAAAAGGCAGGGAAGTTTCAATCATGTTTTATAGCATCTTTGTTCAATGTTCTCTTAATTCCTCCTTAATTCTGATCATATTATCATGATGGAAATTTGAATACATAGATTTAATTTTCAGCAATTTCTGATTTTTAATATGGATAAAAAAATTAAGTCACTTATTGGAAAGAAATAACCAGAAGTTATTTCTTACAATTATGGATTATTTAAATACAAGACTTTCACAGTGTGAATGACTTTGAGTATATAAATTTTTTTAATTGAGTATATAAATTTTTATCAAAGTGATGAAACAGCCATACTTCCTATAAAAGTCTAAGAGAAAATTATTCCTTGCATTTTCTCAAATCTTGTAGCTTCTAGTGTTCTTTAGCTTGTGACCACAAATACTTTTCTTGTGAGTTGGTGGAATACTCAAAACACAGTTGATAGATAAGCCCTCTCACAGGGAAGATGATAGTAAAACAACAGGGCACTACCCTCAATTCCCACAGGGTCTGAGAACCATATTATATGATATGGAAGACCCTCCAATAGACTGACTATTCCAAACATTGTTTGCAAAGATAGAAAAAAGTCATTTCATTGAACAAAATGAGTGAAGTGGGTCTGTGCCCCTGCAGATGAGAATAAATTGTAAAAGAGCCACAAAAGTGAGTTCAGGACTGGGCATTACAAGACATAGCTGACAAAATCCTGAAAACAAAAGAAAACAAAAATTCAGAAATCACTTTACCCATCTAAGCTCATTTGAGAGAATCAAATTCAGATGAACAGCAGAGGAAAGAGGCATACCCAATGGGATATAACAATATCTACTTTTTAAAAATTTTATTATTATTCCCCACAATTATAGAGTTCTGAATCACCTCAATTACTACTTTCTTCATCTTTTAGGTGTTATCATTACCTTGTACATACAACTCATGTACACTGAATTTACCCCTGCATTTATGAGCTTATCATTTATCTTTTTCTCTGTTTAACTGTATATGTTTGTGTATATTTTTATCCCACATTTCCAGGATTCTGCCATTAAAATTTCTTTGATACCACCTCCATGAAATGCATTTTTGTCATTTCAGTTCAGTACATCTAAATGTTCTATTTTATGTAGTTGGGAAAGATGGGGCTATTGCAAGGTCTTTCTTATTTTACTAATTATCCACTAGAGGTAAAGATCAACCTTGGTGCCTCCAGAGGACTTAATTCTCATTCACCTTTCTTATACATAGTGTTTTATTTTTTATGCAAGCAGCACTAACTGTATTTAAAAGGTGAGTAAAAGATTCTGATATGGACATGGTGCTTTAGAGGTCCCCAAATCCCTAGTGTGGTGGTTCTGACACCACCTTACCACTGAAGCATCTTGGTTGCATTCCACGTTGGACACTGGTACTATGCTTCCACTGAAAGTGATTCATTAGTTATGAATATTGTTCTTTTTCTGCTCTCAATAATCTTGGAAATGTGGGGATTCATGATAGGTTTAGAATCATAATTTTCAAAACACTTATCATAGACCCATTTTATAACAAGAGACACACACATATCTAAGAAGAAGAAAGAAGAGAAAGAAGACCATTTATCAATCCTAAAGAGGTAACAGAATAAACTCTGGGAATAAAATAGTAGTCATCTTATAAATTTGTTTCAAAAAATATTTTAGATGGTAATATATTACTGCATTAGAAAAGAGTGATGTAAATGCAATTTCAATTATTAGAGTTCTGACTGATTTTTTAAAGAGAGTATCAAAAGCTGTATGCAGTGGTGCATGCCTGTAATTCTGGAGTCTTCTGAGGCTGTGGGTTAAAGATCACTAGTTCAAAGCCAGCCATCCTCAGCAACTTAGCGAGGCTCTAAAAAACTCCACAAAACACTTTTTGTATATAAAATATTTTATAAAGGGCTGAGGATGTTTCTTAGCAGAAAAGTATTCCTGGGTTCAATCTGTAATATGAAAGAGAGAGAGAGGTGGGGGGGGGTAATCAGTGAAACTTTCAGGGTCAAGGATTTAAACAATTTAAAAACAATAGTGGGTTTGTTGATGAAAACTGATCTACATTTATTAAATGCTGCATTCAGAAATTAGTATGTTCTCAAACATATACAAGTGAGACAGGAGTCCTATTTTAAGGTGTAAATAGGAACAAAGAGGAGATTTGACACAGCTTTTAATTGACCCAGATGCCCACTTTAGTTTGTGATGGAATTATGCTCAGGAGATAGATCCTTAAGCTGTTTAAAATAATGTGTTTTTATCAAGTATTTATAAAACAAGATTAAGATCTAATATAAATCAGGCTTGGCAAGGGGGAAATTGTTCAAATAATAAGTATATACATAAACACATAAACCAATATTAGAGAAGTTAACATTCAGGATATTTATGCCATTATATAATCACTAGGAATGTAAAAACAATGACAAGAAAAAGTGAGTAAATGAAGAAACAAATAAATAATTGAATGAATGAATGAATAACTAAAAAGTACAAAGATGTAATGTGACTGGAATTGTAAAAGAGAGCTTGTAGCCTTGAAAAAGTGTAAAGGTACTTCGAAATGGTGTTCTACTACTTACTGAGGTATACCTTATGAACTGTCAACTCCACTTCTAGATGGGAAGAGTTAAAAACAGAACCCATTCACCTGGCTCTCTCACTTGGGAATAGTGCAACAGTTACCTTTTTCTGTCTCCCCAAATTTTATTTCTGCTTCCAAGAACACTACCCCTGTAACATCATACTGCCATTGTAGACTTGTTGCATCTGAACCCTTCTGCTGCTCAAGATTTTTTTTGTCATTGATCTTTTTCTCCCTACCCCCATATATTCCACAATTTTTAATGTGTTTATTTTCAGTTGTAGTTGGACACAATATCTTTATTTTATTTATTTATTTTTATGTGGTGCTGATGATCAAACACAGGGCCTCTATGTGCTAGGTCAAAAATCTAGAGCTGAGCCAAAACCCCAGCCCCTCCACCAATACTTAAAAAAAAAAAAAAAAAAAAGGCATCTACATACTTAGCATCCACCAGTCTTACATTCTGCTCCATCCATTTCCTGCTTTGTTCATGAATAATTTTGAGATTTTTTCCATTCAGACATCAATAGTCCAGAGTGCTCAGAATTGGGGGTAAATTTTACAGAATATTAGCGGTCAATTACACAACATTAAAACTTTATATATTGGGATGCACCTAAAGCTGAGGATAAAAAGAAAATCTACAGACTTCACTAGTTAAAATAAAAGGTCTAAAATTCATGAAATGAATAATTTTGAAAAGAAAATTTCATAAAAATGAGAGTAAAGGGCAGAACATACTAAGTAAAAGCAAAATTTTCACACCACAAAAAATGTACGTCTGCATAGAGTGTCATGTGTGGGTGCTTCCAAAAGACAATTTATTTTTTTTTTAATTTTTTTTTAAAGGGAGAGTGAGAGAGGAGAGAGAGAATTTTTAATATTTATTTATTTTTTTAGTTCTCGGCGGACACAACATCTTTGTTGTTATGTGGTGCTGAGGATCGAACCCGGGCCGCACGCATGCCAGGCGAGCGTGCTACCACTTGAACCACATCCCCAGCCCCAAAAGACAATTTAAATTGAAAGAAATGATTAATTTGAGATGTAGCAATAAAATATTAATTGTATATAATAGTAATATATATGTACCTGTACCAAATATGCCTCATTTAATAATAGGTATATATTGCAAGAAATGAACTCTAAACTTTTTTAACATTTTTTTTTAATTTATCTTATTTTTTTTTATATGTCATAGTGAATATTGACATCTAGAATTTTGTATTGCCAAATGTTCAGGCTTCATATTATATTTACTTGAAGTACATTACTTGTTGTACAATATGAACTTATAGAAATAATTAGATACCTTATAATAATATGAATAAAAATATGTGTGTAAGTAACACAGAACCTTTATTAAGAAAATGAAACAAAACAAAACAAACAACAAGAAACTTGAAATTTAGAGAAAGTTTGCAGTGCTTTGCAGAAATAGAAATATGACATTCTTTCCAAAAAAATCATTGGGACAAGGAATTATTTTTGGAGAAAACTATATCATATGCTTTCTTAATACCAGAAGAAACTCATTTTCAGAAGTATTATATAATTCAATATAAAAATAAAATATAGCTGTAGATGGTATTACACAAATACTTGGCTTTACTCAATGACTTGGAGGTAGAGGCTGAAGAACCAAAAGTTCAAAGAAAGCCTCGTCAACACAGGAAGGCCATGACCACCATGAGGAAGTTTCTGTCTCAAAATAAAATACTGAATGGTCTGGGTATATGACTGTGGCTTAACGGTATACCACCCCAAGATTCAATAACCCATATATATCTGTCAAAAGTTACTATAACAAGGAATTTATGCTAGGTGTGGTGGCACATGCCTGCAATCCCAAAACTCTGAAGACTGAGGCAGGAGGATTGTGAGTTCAATGCCAGCCACAACAAAAAGAGTCACTAAAAAGCTCAGTGAGACCCTGTCACTATATAATATATAAAATAATCCTGGAAATGTGATTCATTTGTCAGTTGCCCCTGCATTCAATCCACAGCATGAATAAAAGGGATTTATATTGAAAATGTCATAGTACTTGCCTCTAATGCCATCTATTTGGAAGACTAAATGAGAAAGGTTAAAATTTCAAGGTTAGCTTGGCCACTTACCAACAACCTGTCTCTATTTAAATTTTTAAAAAAATGCCTGGGGATATTGATGAGTGTAATGGCAACTTTGGTTTAAATATCAAGAACCACAAAACAGAGCAGTTATTTATTTTCAGAAAGTTACATAAATATGTTAAAAAATCAGTGGCAGATCACTCTCCTGGCACATGTGAGTCCCTTGGTTCCAATCTCAGCACCACATAAAAATAAATAAATAACATAAGGGTATTTTGTCCACCCACAACTAAATAATAAAATAATTTTAAGAAAAGGTATAAAGAGAAGTGGGAGAACTCATGAGCTCACATAAAAGTTAAGAATATTTAATAAAAAAGAAAATGATACTTATGGTAGGAGAAATGTTCAAAAATTAAAACCTCTTAACATCTTAACAAATTATAAAAATGCAAACTACCATCTGATGCCAAAAAAAATTACACAGTATTGATGAGGACAAGAAACAAATTCTCTTGAATTAGAGAAAGAATATAAATTGCTATTATTTTTTGTGTAAACTATTTAATATATATGATACTCCTCAAACAGTAGCAAAACCTATATAAAATATTGTGTTTCTGATCCTGATAATATGTAGTTATATGATAGCATAAGGCTACAAATATGTTTGTCCATGCTGTTGAATCCAGAAAAATAGGTGTAAAGAGGAGGTACATTCAAAATGAAATAAATACTATAGTTGGAAAAAACTGCTTTCTTGGGATCAGACACATTTTTAGTTTCATTGAAGTAGCTCCTGTTTTGTCCACAGAAATTTTTAACTGGGCCTCTCCAGAAAACTTCAACTTGGCTGATTTTTGGACTGTCATCAAAAGAGTCTCTACAAAAGAGTTCAATGTAGATAAACTTCCAATTTCAATGTTGCCCTGTTTTAATTGGCCAAAGGCTGGGACAAAATCAGCACTCCAGGTACTGGACACCCACATACTAGTTTCTAACAAACATGTATCCAGTAGAGTAGTTTGTAAAAAAAAAATATGTAAACAAGGCCTCTTGGCCTGGAGCTGGGGCTTCACACAGCTGTTTACATTTCTAAGATAAGAGAAGTTACCAATTGGGCTCCCTAGTAATAGTGGGCAGGAGAAGGAAAGAAAGGGGAGAAGAATCTCTCCCCTTCTCAGGTACTATCCTTAAAGGGTTAACTTGCCCAGAAAAGTGGGGGGAAAAAAAAAACTGCTTTTATGTGAACTTCTGCAGACTGTGAGCTTCTGAGCACTCCACTTATATGCTGGGTATAAAACTTTGAAGCTACCCAAACTTGGGGTTCAGAGGTTTGATTGATTGTACCAAAAGCAATGCTCTCTGAACCTGGCTGCAGCCAAAGAAAACTGTTTCGTGTTATCTTCCATGACTTGCTTCATTTGTCCCCACAACATAATTGTATTCAGTTTAACTGACAGAACAAAATATTGCATAATTATTACATACAGGTTATATCTGTGTAACACATGATATATAGAGAGGCTTTCAAGGAAAATATGTGCAATTTATCACAAAACAAAAATTTACAGAGGACATAAAATGCTCCATTATATACACCATGTGTGTAAATAAAAATCATAATTAAAAAGAAAACCCTTTATCTCAGTTTAGTGTATAATATTTTCCCATTAAAATTTAGTATGCATGAATTGTTTTTCTGAAATTTATGTAGAAAAAAATATGTAAAAAAGCCAAAAACCTTCTATTTTTAAGACCAAATAAAGTTGCTATGGTTTTCTGACATTAATGTGTACTATGAAACTGTATGGCAATAATACAAACAAATGAATCATAAATTAACCAAATCTGAACCCACAAATATGTCATTTTTTGGCATTGTTAAGAGCAATAGGAAGGCCTAAATAAAAACTATCAATATGAAAAATAATATTAGACATGAATGGTAAAATTATCTAATATGAAGTTGGAATTTGGGACTAGGAGCACAATTTACAAGTAGAGTGTGTGTGTGCAGAATGTGCAAGGTACTTGGCTCCAAACTTAGAAACACAATAAAAGGCATATGTTAATGGGGGAAGATGTTGAAAATAAGGCAGAATATTTAAATTCTAGAGTTTTCCTCCATCAAAAAATATAATTAATAAAAAGCTACTCATATTCTGAGTGTCTCTTTCACAAAGTTATAAATGAATAGAGAGACTGAAATACATTCAGCAATTTAGAAAATATTTACCTTCAATCAGAATGAAAATCTGGGGTACACTGAATATTAGCCCAGTCTTGAGCAAATTACCACATTTGAGAACAAATCCCCAATGGCCAATATCACCCACAGTAAACAGAAGTGTGGAAATAGTGATACAGGTGTGTCTAAGCCACAGAATGTATGGTGATTTCTAGGGGCAATGAAAGCCTCTGCAGTGTTTTATCAGCTGGGATCAAGGCCAAATATCAAAGTTGTTGTTTATCTGAAGAAAACATTTGCCAACATATTTTCCCAATTGCTGTTGCTCTCAGAGGATATTCTCCCTATATTTAATTGCGGATGTAATAGGAGGAAATACAATGAACCACTGGTACCCTGAGTAAGATTCTAGCAGTTCATGATCCCAGCCCCAACCCTGATAACTCCAGTAATAAAGCCAGAACTACCAATTGCTCCTAGGAGGAGTTTGCTTATATACTAAATTTCTCAACTTAAACATGTTTTGTTCAAGTTACTATGTCCTGAACTTCTAAGCTTTGGAAGCAAAAGAGACTGAGAATGTGCAAATCTAAATAGATTGAAAATCAATAAATTACATTGTATTTCTCTCACCTTTATGGACTATGATAACCAATAGTAGAAATCAAAAACCACAAATCTGTTTATTCAAATAAATCTTTACAGAACACTCCTACACTGGCTACTTCACATAAACTTGCCTCAGAAATTTAATGTATGAATTCAATCAATTTTCTGTGCCCTCTGCAAGGCTCTTAAAGTGTCTTTAGGTAAAATCTGAGAGCCAGGGGAGGTGGCAGAGGACTGTAATCCCAGAGGTTTATCATTGTGATTTGAAAGACACTCTCAGCATCTTTTTTGAAAAAAGTGTTAAGGTTCTTCAAAAGCTCAAGATAAAAATGACATATAATCCACTAATAATAATTTGGGGTAGCAAAGCAAGGCTGCACATGCCTATGCTCCAGTGGCTCAGGAGTATAAGAAGAGAGAATCTCAAGTTCAAGACTAGTCTCAGCAATTTGGCAAGGTTGTAACCAAATGAGTGAGATGCTGTCTCACAAATGGGGTACAAGTTGGTGTATAGCACAGTGACAAAGTTCCCATGGGTTAATCTAGAGTGACTCAATAAATAATGATGATAATAATAATAATAATAATAATAATAATAATAATAAAAAAAATCTGGCTAAAAATGCCATATAATCCAGTAATAATATTTCTGGGCATACATCTAAATGAATGGGAAAACTTTTCTCAAAGAAATAACTGCAATTCCATTTTCATTGTAGCTTAATTCACAGTATCTAATAAAAAAAAAATGAAATGCCAGCCAGGCATGATGGGAAATGCCTCTAATCACAGGGGCTTGGGAGTTTTAGGGAAAGGATGGAGAGTACAAAGCAGCCTCAGCAATGGTAAGGCACTAAGAAACTCTTTCCAAAGAAAATGTAAAATAGGGCTGGGGATGAGGTTAAGTGGTGGAGTGCCTCTGAGTTTAATTCCTGGTATGCACCCCCCAAAAAAAACATCCTTTTAGATGAAAGGAACATCAAAAGATTCCTTCCAGCTTCACAGCATCTAATTACTCCCCTTAGATGCTACCCACTTATAGTTCAAACTGATCTCTAGAAGACAAGACTCAGATAATGATATTTTCTAAATAGGCTGAGAGACATTGATATCTGTGGACACCTTATGTCAGACTGTTCTAAAACTAAGGACTGGGCAAATATGGGGGGTTGGAATGAGAACACAACACACAGTTAAGTTCTTCAAAGGGGAATCTTAACTCAGACACTGTGATATCTGAAACCACAGTTGGAGATAAAATTAGATTCTTTGCTTCACTGATTTCTGGGTTATTAATTCAAGCCAAACAGATATTGAAAAAGTATTAAGGCTACTGGTTAATGTCTATGTAAAACAGGTTATTAAAAAGGTATCAGGTTAGGGCTGGGGTTTCAGCTCAGTAACAGAGTGCTTGCCTAGCATGTTGAGGCACTAGGTTCGATACTCAGATCCACATATCAATAAGTAAAATAAAAGTCCATTGATAACTAATTTTTTTTTTTTAATGTACCAGGTTTCTCACATGGCTTTTGATGTTCAGATTCACTATGTACTCTAGCCCTTGTGATTAAACTTTCTTATAGTTTAAATCAAGTCAAGTCCCATCTTTATTTTCCTCCACATTAGGACAAAAATGTTTGCTGGAAATGTTTGGAATACTTCTACAGGTAATTTTAATAAAGTGGTCTTACTTATATGGAAAGAAAAACCTCAATTAAGGTCCCATTACATTTTTAAAGTCTTTAATTGGGACTGTGAGGATGGCCTTAGCCCTGAGCTTAAACAACTCCATTTTAAAAACTCCAGTTTGAAACATGCAGTCCTAGCAGGCACACCCACAGAGTCCTCCAGTTTGGCCTTAAAAAAAAAAAAAAAAAAAAAAAGTTACTTCCCCTTAACCTGATAAACAGAGTAAAACATCTGGCAGGCTATACTTGCCTGATAAGAGAGAAAGACAAGAAAATCAGAGTGGAGACCACAAGACCAGAAGTTTGTGACCCCAGGGTAAAGGATGTCATGGAGAAATCCCATGATAGATAAGAATTGAAAGAGAGGTTAAAAGCCCCCAAATTTAGTATAAATAATATAGCTAATGAGCAGGGAATTAGCCAGCAGAAACTAGGATGCACTCAAGCTGAAGAGCCTGATGAGGACCTGACATCCCATCACTTGTCATTGTTCTTCTGATCCTCTGCATGATTTTCTCACCTCTCAAACTCTACCACTTCACCTGAACTTTGGTGAAAGCCACAACTTCTTCATAGGTTCTCTCGTCAATATGTTGTCCACTCCAAGCCAGGAGAAGCCTGCCTTCGTTCTGGACCTGGTCACCATGGTCTGAGTGAGTGTGCATCTGCTGGACTAAAAGCTTAAGGCTTAAGAATTTTGTTCTGACATTTAAACTTAGTACACAGAGGGAATGTCTATCACTAGCCTGTCATGATTAAGTGACTTTTGCAGTGTTTAGAATTAATCTATAATTCTTAGCAGTAAATTAATCAACCTATTTTTTGCTGTGAATGGATTATGTCTATTGCAGTGCCTAGCATTCAGGATTGTTATTTTATTGAGTAAGAACCTACAGAGTATAAATGCATTGAGCAATTTGAGTGAATAAAGCATCGAAAGGGGCAGAGCATTTGGACATTTTTTATTTCTCTCCTTGATGGCATATGTCGCAATTTTGCCCCTGGTGACTGGGACACATTGACTATATTATTTTATTAAGAAAAAAGTCATTATTCTTAATGTCATCTAATTTTTCCTTGCTTTTTTCTTATGTGAAAGTCTCACAAGGATAAAGCAAATATTTTAAAATTGCCATCCAGTTCTTGGAGAAAAAAGATACAAATAAAGCATCCCTTTAAAAAAAAAAAAAAACACGGGAAAAAATAATTATGTTGAAACTGAAGTTTTGAGATGAAACTAAATTTCCCATTTAACCAATATTCTCTGCAATCTTGTCTCACAAGTTTTGAAGAATAAAATCTATGGACACTCAGGGAAGGTTTTAGTAAAAAGAATAGGATTTATTTTAACAAGAAGAAATACAACTCCCAAAATGAGGGAGAGGGCATGATAGCAGAAGAACCCATCTTTTTGTGTTTCAGGTTCGAAGTTTAAATATGGTTTTTGGCAAAACATTGGTTAAAATCTATTTAAAATGAGTATTGAAAAAGGCATTCTTATTACCAACTAGGCTCAAGTTTGTCCTTTCTGTATCCCATCCTCCTTCCAGTGACTTCCAACTGGGTTCACCCCCAGGACAAGGAATTTGGTTGAAGGTATTCCCACAAGTGAGTCCCAAGTGTTCTTTTAATTTGAATAGGCCTTAATGGTGTTCATTAAAATATCTATCCATTAACCTTCAGGTGGTTAAATAAGATGTCCATTATTCAGCTGCCTTGTCATTTTACTATCTATTTTATTTTTTTCTCAATCAACTTGAGCAAGAAACCCTGCCTTTGAGAATGTGAAGAGAGCTAGAAATTTGGGATTTAATCTCAGATCTATAAATAGCTAAACTATCAGATAGCCATTCTGGATTTGAGATACTTCTTAGTCTACATTTAGAAAGCTCAGGAGGCATGAGGATTTTGAGTTCAAAACCAGTTTGAGCAAGTTAGTGAGGTTCTAAGAAACTCAGTGAGACCTTGTCTCTACATAAATATATAGAAAAAGGTTGAGAATTATTCCCCTGGGAATAATTACTGGTCTAAAATAAACAAACATATATACAACAACAATAAACACTTAGGAGCAACAAGAACAGGGGTCCCTAAAAAAGCCATAGCTTCTCTCACACAGGAACACAACTAATGATGTTGGGGTCCTCTTCTGACGATTATCCCAGTCTTCACAACATATTCTGGGGACATGTGTTATGCTCGAATTCGGGACCCCCAAAGACCACCAGAGACCCAAGATGGATGTAAGCAGCAAAGAGGTGTTTATTGCAAGCTAGCTTGGTCCTCTGCATGCACACACAGCTACTGGTGATGCTGAGAGGCCCGGGGCCCAGGGTTTGCAGCAGTTTTATACATTCTTTGGAGAGGGCAGGGACTTCACATACATCATAGCAAATCATCACACACCATGGGAAAATCAAATAACAACTCTAAAAGATGATTAGCACATTCACTGGCAGGAACAAGTTGAGTAGGGGTGATTGGTAAGTGCAAAAGGGGTATTCATTTGAACTGATTGGTTTAAGCCAAGGGGGTGTACTTGCTGAACTATATGGTTTCCCAACACCATAAACTACTGGGAGGGTCATCTGGCATCCCAGGTATGTCCCTGTCTCATGCTGATTGGTGGCTGCTAGGGGGTTGCTATGGATCTCCACTTAGCCTGACTGAGTCAGGGACACCTGGCACAGCAGATCTCTCCTGTTATTTGTAGATAAACAACTTAGCAGGGTGGGAATGTGCCTAGAGTGCTCTGTGGGTTTTTCCAAGGACAAAGGTTATGTCCCTTTCTTGGACAGGCTTTGCTCTGAGATAGAGGCTGGGTTTTTCACATGCTGAGCTAATGGCAAACAGATGCCCACATAGGAATTCAGGAAGGCCCTGAAAATACCATACAATTATGGAACAAAAGACTTGAGGTCTCAAATACTGATCTAAGCTCCACTATACTAGTCAGAGAAAACTAAAGGCTAAGCTGCCAAGGACAGACCTTCTACCCACCAGACTCTGGAGACAATTATGAGGAGTTTTCCAGCCACCATAGCCAATCCCACTAGCGTCAAACAGCCTCCCTACCCAGCCTCAAAATAAAAACACACACTTACCATTTTCTGGATTTCAGGATGCTTAGTGTTCCCCTTATATTTTTTTTTCAGCTCCAGTGTAGCACAGAAACCTGGAAGCATAGAAATGGATTCAATGAATGGCAGACTCCAAAAACAAAAGGAATAGAAGACTTTGGAAGTCTGCCCCCTCATCACTGGCTGTGTCTTGATTGGACAGTTCTCATCCAAGAGACAGGTTGGAAAGGGCTTCAGGAACTTCCTCCAAAATTGAGGCTGGTAGTGACACCACTGGTTATTGGTGAAAAGTCTTACTTTCCCACATGTTGAAGTTTTAACATTAGAGAAGCACGCTGAGGCAAGCATATAAAACAGGGTTTATTTAGAAAAGGGTAACATAGACTTTTCCCACGAGGGAGAAGGGGGCCATAGCTGGTATCACGGTATCCCAAGAAGCAAGGTGTTCTGCCCTTTTTATATGTCCTATGCTTCCTTTGTTCTCCTGCCTTTCCCCCCTTATCTTTGTCCTTCCTGAGGACATGTCTAGGCTCAGAAAGGCTTGGTAGGATCCCCTAAAGTTGGGAAATAGGTGGGCTGAAGGGGGAAGGATAAGATGGAGTAGACAAGGACACATTAACAATCTTATAGCTCCCTGTAGAGAGGGGAAATTTTTTTTTTTTTTTTGCTTCTAAACTAAAGTCCTAATAATACACACTTAAAAGAGTAAAAGCCTATTACTTAAAAGCCTACTACTCTGAACTGACTTTAAAATATATCTATATAAAATTTTACATTATTCTGTTTTTCCAAAGTAATTTTCTTTTTTCACATGACATATTTAACTGCTTTTTGAAAGAGTTTCTTTGATCCTTCATCAAATTATGAATTTTTATGTCTTTATACTATTTAATTAAAGAGCAGCTCTTCACTTCAACTCATTTGCTATTAGTATTTACTATGTGTTTCTTATTTTCATCATGAATTCTTGTGTAAGGCAAAGAAGGCTCTGTTAGTAAAGGGAATGTATGTTCGACAGGTTGTGGCTTTAGAATGAGGGGCTTAGTGTAAATTGTTAAGCTTTTCTCAGGAACCTTGATTTGCAATCTTTTCCCTGTGAATTTCTTAAGAAATAACACTATTGTTTGTATTGTCAGAGATACTAAAATATATCTCAGGACATATCTTATTTGTATCCTTAATCTCATTTGGGAATTTTCTTGCAATCTCAGGCAACATGTACTTTTATTATTGATTGTTGTATGCCCTATTATCTATCTCATGAGTATCATAAACAAAACACTTAACATTACCCATGGTGGCGCAGCCCTGCCACAGAATCCCCCACACTGTGACCCAGTCAGACAGGAGGTGTAGGAACATCTTCACCACACTGTCTATAAGATACCAGCTATTTTCCACATAGAAACTAGCTGGTATCTTGTGATTGAATCCTGGCATCCAGTCAATAGTGAGTGGATTATTTATCTGTCATTGGATAACAAGTCATTCTAAAATGTATTCACTCACTGGACCCCTGAGCCAAATCCCCAGCCCTATTTTGTATTTTACTTTGAGAAAGATTCTCACTGAGTTGCTTAACACCTCATCTTTGCTGAAGCTAAAATTGAACTCATGATCCTCCTGCTTCAGCCTTCCAAGATACTCGGATTACAGGAGTGCACCATTGCACTTGGCTCTGTTCACATATTTAATGTCAGTATTCCCTCTTTGCCTTGTCAACTGTTTTCTTTTTCCTATTGTACATTTCAAATGAATGCAGTATTTGTAATTTTTCTCCAAAAATTGGATGTCAGATTAAAGATTTTGGTTTCTCTTTGTGAGCATTTCACATGAGAGAAAAGCAGAAAAGTGTAACTTTACAGTTTGAAAAATAAGAACAATTTGTCTCTGCTCTCTGTCTTTCTAGGTACAGACACCTTATCACAATATCTGATTTAAAATTCCTCCTTTAAGAAATTCTGGTGTGATGTGTCCTCATTCTAACCTCCTATATTGTCCTACTTGTGGGTTTCATAACTGCGTAACAAAAGGTTTGAACAGCCACCATGTCTAAAATCTTTTGGAGTGTCTAGTAAATATCATTCCCTGGGTCTTTTCCCTCTAGAGAGCAGTATAAACTATGAAGTGAAGGCACTCCAGGGAGTCTCTGATAGCCCTTCAGCTGGAAATGATCTTTTAGTGATACATGGCTGGTACACTCTGAAAAACTGAGATAGAATGAAGACCACCCCCTTCAAATGCAGACTTTTTTTTCAATCAAGACATAGTTTCCAAACTTATCAATCAGAGTGAGAGGCACTGAGTTTATTAGAAGTGATATGAAGAGGAACAGGGTGACACTCTGACAGAAGAAAGTATGTTCTCTCTGAAAAGATAATAGCATGGCTCTCTTGAACTTCAGCTTTTTTGAAGATCTAAAAAAAGTTCCCAAAGAGTCTTGAGGAGGTACACTTCTTGACTTTGGACTGACAGCAGGATAACATAAAACTCTCAAGTATCCTCTGCCATAACAACTTTAGGTTAATTAGGCTCATGTTCACCATTTCAATTGAATTCTTAAGCATAAACTCTCAAAGATTTTATGGTTAGTAAGAACTATCTTTATTTCTCTGAGTTCCAGAATCTGGTGTATAGCAGGGTCACAAAAGTCTTCACTTCAGGGTAACTTAAGTTGTTCTTATAAACATTATTTTGAAACTGAATTTCTTCTGTAGATAAGAGTTTGTTAAGGAATGTAACATATCCTGTGCAGTTAAGCCAGAATTTTCTTGGAAAATAAAGCATGGGGTTAACATGTTGGGCCTATTTATTTATATTACTACATGTTGAAAACAGAGCTAGTCTACCACTGAGCTACATCAGTGTCACCATTGCCAGAAATAAATTTGCAGGGGGATGCAAATCTCTCAATCAGGCAAAGGCAGTATCTAATTGACATCACATTCTGGAACTAAATATCATAGAAGAGGGTTTTTTTCAAATGTGCTATGCCATTAGTTGTGGTTTATTTACTATTTTCACTAATTCCAGGAAACCCCTTTGAAATAAAAAAAAAAAAAAATATTTACATTCCAGTCCTCAGAGGGTCATGTTCTTCTCCTGTAGATCCTCAGCACCACATAAAAATAAGTAAATAAATTAAAGGTATTGTGTTCATCTAAAAAAAAAAAAAAAAAAAAAAAAAAAAAAAAAAAAAAACTAACACTGGAAAACTGGGCACACAAGTGCAAGCCTATAATCCCAGCTGCCCGGCAAACTTCAGCAACTGAGACCCTGCCCCAAAATAAAAAGGACTGGGGATGTAGTTCAGTGGCAGAGCATTCCTGAGTTCAATCCCTGCCACTGCAAAAAAGCAAAAGAAAGTGACAAAAAAAGTAATACTTAGGGTTTGCTCTCAGAAATTTTTCCACAGATTTCAACAAAGTAAGGTACCTCACATATTAGTTTCTGCTAGTTCCTTTTTTTAATTTTTATTTATTTATTTTTATGTGGTACTAAGGATCAAACTTAGTGCCTCATATGTGTGAGGGAATCACTCTACCACTGAGCTACAGCACACTTCTCTGTGCCTCAATATCTTTATGTCTCAGGGAGGAAATAATTTAAATCACAATCTTCAAAGAAGCATATTTTATGTATAAAAATTTTTAAATATGGTAAAAGAAATAATTAAATCACATGCAGAAAGTAAATGATCCTTAAAAAACAAATGTCAAATGTCTTCTTTGACATAAGGGGAGTAACCAAGGACAGGGTAGAGACGAAGAGCTGGAGAAGAAGAATAACATTAAACAGGGATGATAGGCGGGAGGGAAAGTGAGAGTTAAGGGAAATTGCATGGAACTGGAAGGTGAGCCTCAGGGTTATACACAATTACATATAAGAGGAAAGGAGGAGTAGGAGAAAAATTATATAAGTGGAAGAAACGATTTATAGTAGAGGGGATGGAGAGAGAGTAGGGGAGGGGAGGGGAGGGGAGGGGTGAGGGGACAGTGGAGAATGGGATAGACAGCAGAATACATCAGTCACTAGAAAGGCAATTTGTAAATCAATGGAAATGTAACTGATGTGACACAGCAATCTGTATACGGGGTAAAAATGGGAGTTCATAACCCACTTGAATCAATCTGTGAAATATGGTATAATAAGAACTATGTAATGTTTTGAACAACCAACAATAAAATAATTAAAAAAAAAAAAGAAAGAGCAGAAAGATCAATAAATAAACAACAGAAAAAAGTAGAGAAAATAAACTAATTAAATGCTGGTTCTTGAGCTGGGGTATAACTCAGTAGTACAGTGTGTACTCACCATGTGTTAGGCTGTGGCTTGATCCCAAACACACACACACACACACACACACACACACACACAATAATAATAATAATAATAATAATAATAATAATAATAATAATAATAATAATAATAAAAATTTTAAAAAAAATAAAATAAATAAAACACTAGTTCTTTGAGAAGACAGAAAAAAAGTGGAAACCTCCAGTTGGGCTAATAAGGGAAAAAAGAGAGAATATACATATTACTAATATCAGGAAAGAACAGATGATATGACCATAGTTTGTAGAGATATGAAAAGGACATATGCCAATAAATCCATCAACCTAAATACAAAGAACAAATTTCTAGAAAGATACCACCAAAATCACCTACAATGAAAACCTGAATTGAATAGTCACAGGTTTATATTTAAGAGAATTTGTAGCTTGAAAATCTTCCCTTAAATTTCTTTTCAGATCCAGATAGCTTCACTGGCAAATTCCAACAAACATGTAGGGGAAAAAAAATTATACCGATTCTGTAAGAAAACTGAAGAGGAGGAAATACTTCCTAACATATTCTGAGGCCAGCATTAACCTGCTATCAAAGCCAGACAATGACATTACAAGAGGTTGTGATACCTCTCATGAACACAGGTGCAAAATCCTATATATACAAAATTGTGGGGAGGGTGGGGGGTTGTAAAAAGGGATAGCACCCAGGGTTTCATACATGCTAAGCTAATGCTCTAATGTGGCTAGGCTAATGCCACATCCTCAGTCCTTTTTATTTTGATACAGGGTCTCACTGAGTTACCCATCCTAGCCTTGAACTTGTGACCCTCCTGCCTCAGAGTAGCTGGGGTTATAAGTGTATGCCACCACATCCAGTTCCCAAGCAAAATTTAAATGAATTAAATACAATAATATATAAAATGAATAATACCTCATGACTAAATGAGATTCATGCTAATATTTCAAAGCTGGTTTGCCATTCAAAACATATTGCACATCATTATATTAGCAAACAAATAATAGCAATCCAATACCCATTCTTAGTTCAAAAACAACAACATTAAAAACCTTAGGAATACAACAGTCTCATTCTGATAAAAGGAATCCACAAAATAACCCTATATTTAACAGTGCACATAATTTAAAAAAGATTGAATGTTTTTCTTTTAATATAAGGAACAAGATGAGGAGGACCACTCCCATCATTTCCAACCAACAATATACCAGAGATTCTGCTTACTTTAATAAGGCAAGAAAAAAAATTGACATTCAAATGAGAAAGGAAGAATTCAAACTATATTTTAAATGATGAGATTATCTATATAGGAAAACCCAATGAAATATACCCCCAAAAAAACTACTGCTAGAAGGTGAGTTTGGCAAAGCTGCATGATACAAGAGCTAGATACAGAACTGAATTTTTGTTGTATGTTAGTAATGAAAAATTTTATATTGAATTTTTTAAACATACTATAATAATACCAAAAATGTCAAATATTTAAGACAAATTTGAAAGAGATATGCAAGACTTCTACTTTAAAAGATTGCTGAGACAAATTATAGAAAATCTAAACAAATGGGAAGAAATAACATGTTCTTTTGTTGCAAGACTCAATGATGTTAAGAAGTCAATTCTCTCCAAGTTGATTCATAGATCCAATATCTCAGAATCCCAGCAGGCTGTTTTGTATAAACAGGTAAGCTGATTATAAACTTCCAATGCATATGCAAAGGACCCAGAACAGTCCAAAGAACTTTGAAAAAAAAAATCATAAGACAAACACTATTACAAAGGTAAAGTAATTCAGACAATGTGGTACTGATATAAAGATAAACAAGTAGATCATGCTACAAAATAGAGGCCAAAATAGATCCATGTACACAGAAAACTTATTTTGGCAATGGTACAAAGGCAATTCAGCAAAGAGACAATGTTCATTTTTAACAAATGGTGCTGGAACTAAATACCCATATAAAATAACTGATGAATTTTTACCCCTGCCTTATACCACATACAGAAATTAACTCAAAATGGGTAATATTCCTAAATGTGAAACCTAAAACAATAAACCTCCTCAAGGAAACAGGAGCTAACTTCTGTGACTTGGGGTTAGGCAAAGAGTTCTTAGATATAATACCAAAAGTGCATTAAAGAACAATTAGTAAATTGAATTTCATCAAAATTAAGAACATCTGTTCTTTGAAAGACACTACTAGGGAAATGTAAAACATGTCAGACTGGGACAAAATATCATAAATCTGATAAAGAATTTGTATCCAGAATATATAAAGAACTCTTAAAACTTAATAAATAAAAAAAAACAAATACCCCAATAAATAATAGTATACAAGATTTGATACTTTACCAAAGAATGGCAAATAAGCACGTGAAAATATGCTCAACATCATCATCAGCACATAGGAAAATACAAATTAATATCACAATGAGGGGCTGGGACTGTGACTCAGTGGCACAGCACTTGCCTTGCACATATGAGGCACTGGGTTCAATCTTCAGGACTGCATAAAAATAAATATATAAAATAAAGGTATTGTGTATGTCTGCAACTAAAAAAAAAAATTTAAATCACAATGAGGTAATACTATGTATCTATTAGAGGAATAAAATTTAAAAAGACTACCACAGTAAGTATTTAAGATAGAGACTTGGGGCAACTGATTCTTCATTCATTGCTGGTAGGAATGTAAAAGGAAACAATAACTTGGTTAACAGTTTTGCAGTTTTAAAAATTAAAAATACCCTAGCACATGGTCTACTTATATCACTTCTGGGTATTTTCCAAAGAGAATAGGGAGCATAAATCCACAAAAAGATCTGTAATACAGTTGTTCAGATATATTTAGTTCTAAGAGCCAAAAGCTGGAAACACCCAAGTGGCTGTCAATGTTGAACAATGGAATACTTTTAGCACTCAATAGAATAAACTACTGACATAATCAGAAACAGAGACAAATCTCAAAATAATTACACTGAGTGAAAGAGCCAAAAAAAAAAAAAAGTACATATGATATAATTTCATTTACATAAAACCCTAGAATAAGTAAACTAACCTATAGTGACAGCAGATCAGTAGGTCGGTGGTTGTCCGGAGAAAGAGACAGAGGACCATGAGGAGAGAAAAACAAAGAAATTGGGAGTGGTGATGGATCTTCTCATTCTCCTCATTGTTATGATGGTTTCTTGGGTGTGAACATGTGTCAAAAATGATTAAATCATACACTTTAAACATGAAGTTTACTGGATGTCAATTATACCTCAATAAAACTGTCTTTAAAAAAGGGCTACCTCAATTATATAATATCAATTTTAAATTGTCCCTTTTCCATTAGCATACCGAAAATTTTTTCCTGTAGCAAACTTAGTCATGTAACTGCTTCAAATACACCTTTTCCTTTGACATTTACTCTATATAAACACGACTGTAAATTAAATTACTGGACTATGGATGTGGCTCAAGTGGTAACGTGCTCACCTAGCATGTGCGGGGTGCTGGCTTTGATCCTCAGCACCACATAAATGTTGTATCCACCAAAACCTAAAAAATAAATATTAAAAAATTCTCTCTCTCTCTCTCTCTCTCTCTCTCTCTCTCTCCCCCTCCCTCCCTCCCTCCCTCCCTCTTAAAAAACACTAAATTACTATTGGATAGAAAAGTTAAAAAATTGATCTCCCTGGATTGCACAGTTGTCTGGTTACTGGCTTCAAATGAAGTCTGAATGTTTAGCTAAACTACCAGTACTGAAGGCTCAGTCACTGAATACTGAAAACACTATGTTTGAAAGCAGCCCTAAAGCAATTCATTAATTCAAATAAATGTTTACTGCACATGTGCTCTCTGTATGTTATGGTTAAAAGGGCTATATTTTATGCAGAATGGACAGTACCAAATTACAAAGTAATTCCATGTGTCTTTTGGAATAATTTGTAAGGTTTAGCAACACTTAAATCACATGATGAAAGAATGGCAATGGAAACAGACCACAGACAGCCAAGAAGAGTGACTCTTCTAATTAAAGGTTAAAATAATAAATTTCAATAACATGACTGAAGAACTGTAAACTAACAGCTTAGAATTCCAAAATGACAAGTATCTCTCATATCTTAAGTGAACTCAGAACAAAGATTTAAAATTACTTCCACACACAGCAAGTATGGAGTCTGTCAGCTCTAAGTAGTCATTCTGGCTTAGAAATATAAAAGGATGTGAAAAGACAGACCCCAAATTATTATTTTTTTAAATACCAATAACAAATAGGAAGTTTTAAGTAAATCCTCTAACAGCTGGTATCAAAGATAATATTCTGTAACAGCATATTCTTCATTACTGAACTCAGCTAACTGGACCAAGAATGGAAATTACTATATCCTATAGATGATACAAGCTTAATTATTCATCACAAATAAAACCATCCATAGCTCTGCCATAATATACAAGACCTTTTACAGCATAGCAAGGGCAGCCATTTGAAAACCTTCCACTATCTTTTTCCCTTACAATGATACTACCCTTTAAGGTTGTTTATCTAAAAGAACCCAACATCTCCTCCATTTGTGTACAATGAATTGAAGCAATTTCTTCTGTCATGTATAACTGATTACAACTAATGAATAATTTAAAAAAAGAACCCAGGAACTCATTCCAGGTACCTAAAAATCTATAAAAATCACTTGTTAGTGGTAACTGTGGATGATATTTGCTTCAGATTCCCTTAAAAACCTACTCTTCTTCTAAATTTGTTCAGATTCTTCAAAACTATCATGTTTTGTGTTCTCAAAGGTACTATTTTGCTAAACAATGAGCTTTTAATGAATTTGGACTGACATGATTTTTCTACACGTCTTTCAAACACATCATACCCAAATTCATATCTACATTAAATACTACTAATCCTGAGTGTTCAGTAACCATGGAATCTAGACAAGGAGTTCTGCAAGCACAATATCCAAGTATTCTCATCGTCACTGAGAAGCAATATCCACTCAACAAAAGATGAAGACAACCATAGTATTCAGTTATTGCATCTTCTATTTATTGATTTTTTGGAGTTTTACAAATGAAAATGGTTTGCTTTAGGTAAATTGGTGAAAAAAAAAACAAAGACATTTAACCACGTATAATTAAAATTATGAAACATTACATCTCATCTCTGATACTGATTATAATTAATATTGTGAAATAACAATACAGCTTGAGTTCCATTGAAGCTAAGAGCCAAATTGTGGTTCCTCTTGACACCTCCACTGTCAATTACTGCCCTCCTGTAGTATTTAAATTTGAAGAAAACCACTGTATCTTACAGTAATTTAAAAAGCTGAGATGCTATAACTTAATTTGAATTCTTAGAAATGTCTATTACAACTTGCTAAAAGACACTGCTGCATCTGAAGGTTTTTTGGCAAAAAAAATTAAGTAATTTTTTTTTAAAAGGCTCACATATACTGCAGGGAATAGGAAGATTTGAGACAATAAACATAATTGTTAAAAACACATTGGTGGGCTGGGATTGTGGCTCATCAGTAGAACTAGATTCTAATACTTTTTTAACAAATGGTGCTGGAACTAAATACCCATATACAATAACTGATGAATTTTTACCCCTGCCTTATACCACATACAGAAATTAACTCAAAATGGGTAATATTCCTAAATGTGAAACCTGGGTCCTTTGCATATGCATTGGAAGTTTATAATCAGCTTACCTGTTTTTTTTCAACTAACTCCTTCATTAGCAGCAGGTGCAAGCATTCAAAAGCATGCTTTCTTCCACCACAGCTGAAAGTTCTGGTTATAAGTGAGACAGCACTGCATATCATACATTGTTATCCCTTTATTTCTCTTTTACATGTAAGTGAAAGTATCATACTCACTTTCACTTATGTGTGTAGGTAGGTTCTCTTATTTAGGAACCTCACTGCTCAGTAGCGAAGTGGGCTCTACAAATGCTCAAAACCAAAGAGTGGGGCCTTGTTTCTGTGGTTGACAACCAACTGTTCCAGGCTAGAATCACTGTGCTTCAATGGGAATCAAACTTTCTTTTGCCTGAGGCAAGCCTTGGGCTAGTGACCCCACCCCTAGTATACAAATGTCACTCTAAGCCCACCTCTTCTCTCTCACACAGGACCAAATGACAGGTTAGGGGTGGACGACCATCCAGGAATTGGGCAAAAGGCTTGGAAAAAGCCTTTCCCAATGAATTCACATACCATGCTGCATCCAATTTCAGAGTGGGTCTGACACACCCTCTGCAGCCCCACCAGGACCCCAGGAAACCAGCTGCAAGCACTGCTCCGAGAAGAACCGGAGGCAAAAATGGGCACTGGCCTGGGCAGGTATTGGAAGCCCCATCCCACCACATCCCAGCAGTGCAACTTTGGGCAGGGCGCTGCACCTCTCTGTGCAGCGCTAGCATGGAAGTGAACAAGTTAAGTGCCTGGCATACAGCAAAGTGAACCAGCCACGGCCAGCAGTGCCAAACCCACCGCCCTGGGAGACTGAGGCGGGGTCCCACCGAGCGCGAGGTCTGACTGGCCAGGGGGAACTGGCCCAAGGCCCAGCCGCCCCACCCCACACGGTCCGGTATGGCTCCGACCAGGCGGCTGCGCCGCTTCAGCTGCAGGCCCTGCTGGACTGCCTCCAAAGAGCTGGCCACCCACCCGCCCCGCTCTCCTTGCCAGGGGCTTGGGTCTCTGCCGCTTTCACCCTCTTCAACCCCCAATAGCCACCGCCACCACCGCCACTTCCGCGTAAAGCCGGCTGCTCACCTCTCCTGCTGTCTCCTCTGCTACCACTATCGCCGGCGCTGTGAAATCTCGCGAGACTTTGGTCCTCCCCTCACTACTCCGCCCTCACCACTGTGCAAACCCAGCCTGGAACTAGCTTGGCCCCTCCCCTTTACACCGCCCACCGCGCCTGAGGGTCAGTACTAGCCATTCTTGGACCTTCTCTCCATATTCCCATCCTTGAATCCACTCCGCCCACCCCGTGACCCTAAAGGATTAAAACCGAGGTGCTATGCAGCACCTCAGTCTCATGTGGCCCATTGGGTGTTTTTGCGCATGCGCCAGCCCAGACCATGAACCTGGGAGCCTCAGCCCCCATGGTAAAAATAGTAATCATAGCAGCTGAGAACTTTAACAACACCCCCTGGATCCTCACAACTGCCCTAAGAGGGTATTACCATCCTCCCTATTTCACAGAGGAAAAATTGGCGTGGCAAGGTTAAGCAATGGGCTCCAAGTCATACAGCTAGGAAGTGGCAAGAGCCCACCTTGGAATCTGGGCTTCTCTGGAGCCCAAACCAGTGCCCTCCATGACAACCCCCAGGCCCTGTCCCTGCTTGCACTAAGGGCACTGCCTCTTAGCCCCAGTCTTCACTCCCCACCCCATCCCTGGCCCCAATGTTCACCAAAGTAAACAGAGACACGACTAGGTGGTCATCTGCTACAATACCCCCGATCTCGATAAAACTATTATCAATAAAATATTTCAGCTTCATTGCATGAATTTCCTAAGGCCTCCCTGTGACATTTTTTGGGCAGGACCCAGAAAATGATGAGACTGTATTGAATTCTGTAGTCTCCTTGGGTAACATTTTGCTGATACAAAGAACTATGGAATGGCATAG
Source organism: Spermophilus citellus (assembly GCF_964194105.1). Classification (NCBI taxonomy): domain Eukaryota; kingdom Metazoa; phylum Chordata; class Mammalia; order Rodentia; family Sciuridae; genus Spermophilus; species Spermophilus citellus. The sequence goes on from NC_138193.1 coordinate 21,733,992, forward strand.
AGGACATAGAATATACATGATGTTAGGGAGAAGACACATGGCATTTCTTCCCAGGGGAAATTGTAATAATTGTTTCTAAAGAAGAGGAGCTAAAATTTATTGAAGGTATATATTTTTTCCAGTCCTGGAGATGAAGAAACTAGCATAAGTGTTTATAGTTAGTCAGAATTTGAACCTGAGTCTGAGTTTGATCCTGTTCCACAAGACAGCATAGTCTACTTCTTCTGGGTCAGGTTCTGTAAAATCATGAGCCTTTAAGGTTCAATTTACTCCTTTGTTGGAGTCTTCCTGGGCTACAGCAGCTTACATGATAGTTATGTCTGTTAGAAAATGCAGGCCCACTCACCTCCAAGATAGTTCACTCTCCAGGAAATAATTCTGCTATATGAGCCAGAGCATATGAGTCCCCTTCTACATATCAACCCAACACAATCCACTAGCTGAAAGAGTGGGTCAAGAGGTGAAATCACATCAAAGGGGCAGCTACAAGGTGCCTAGCACAGCTCCAAGTGCTGTCCAGTCACTAACACATTTAGTCTGATAATTCTGTATCAGTTAGGATAAGCAGCACTGGGCTGACAGCAGCAGGAATTGAAGCAAGTGAAGACTCCTGGCATGTGGCACTCCAGGGAAGCAAGGGAGAAGCCATCCTTAGTTCATCTGGCCAAGCCTCCATGTGGTTTGGGGCATTTTTCTTTGAAGCTTAGATTCAAGTTCTTTTCTCCAGCCCTACCAATGATTCTTGGGATGCCTAACATCCTCTAGTGCACTACCCTTTCTACTTAAAGCAGCTAGTATTTCTACCCAAGAACACTGGCCTCTCATAAGCCATTAGAGCCCAGGATACTTTGGGGAAGCTTGCTAGAAGACAATGGTAATAGAAAATTTATCTGCTTTAAGAGAGAACCCAGGCAGATGAGGTGGAACATGCCTGTATTCCCAGCTACTTGGAAGGCTGAGCTAAGAGGATGGCAAGCTTAAAGTTAGTCTATGCAACTTAGTGAGACCATATCTCAATATAAACGCTTTCCAAAAGGGCTGGAGATGTAGCTTAGTGGTAAAGTGCACATGCAAGATCCTGGTTCAATCCCCATACTGCAAAATGAAGTTATATAGATAGATAAATAGAGAGATTGAGAGAGAGACAGAGAGAGAGAGAGAGAGAGAGAGAGAGAGAGAGAGAGAGAGAGAGAGAGAAAGAGAGAGAAAATATGCAGGAAGCCTGTACATCTCCTTTCCTTAGCTTATTCATGTGGTTAAACCAACTCCACTTGGCTTTTCTATTTCTTACAGCCCAAACATTCACACTGGGTCAGGAAGGAAGACAGCACTTTGTGGGGGATAATCATGCATTCTCCTTGCCACCTGGAGCCACCCAAATTCGTGTGCTATCTTCTAAAGTAGCCCTCTCCTCATCAGTCTACTCAGGTAAGTGCTGTCTGGTTCTAAGCACTCGATTTGAGAAAGAACCTCTTTCCTTGGCCTCTCACATCTTTTGATTACCTCTTTGATGGGTATAAATGGTCTTTTACTTGCCCAGCTCACACATCTGGTAAGTGGCAGAGCTGAAGGTCTGGATACCATCCAGATTCCAGGTTTTTTACCACCAAGTTTAATGCCATATACCATCTAGCCTCATTAAATTAAAAAAAAAAAATAGGGCTCTGAGCCTAACCAAAAAAAAAAAAAAAAAATCTCAAATTTCACTCCATATTTTCTATTTGGCTTTGAACTCACCTCATAAGTATTGCTGAGAAATAAAGTTGATGGTGTCAATTTTGTAGAGTCTAGTAGTCATTTGCACTGCTCACCAATGACTTCTGGCTCTCCACCTTCTGGGCACCTGCAGGATTGCACTTCCTGCTCAAGTGACTAGTCCTGACCAAAGAGTGCACATGGAAAAAGTTTGTGACATTTCTGGGTGGAGCATTTAATGCTACTGAGAGACGAGCCTGAGATATGTCTCTCTGATGGGACAAACAATAATGTCCATGATGCTGTTTTCTCCATTGACAAGAGTCCACAACCAAACTATCATTGTCACATAATGTGAGCAAAACACAGAACTTTTTGATTTTAAGCCATTGAAATTTGGGGGTTAATAACTATCATAGCCTGCTGTAGTCTATCCTGACTGATTCAGCTGGCCTCCTATATCCATAGTTCAACCAGTTGAGGATCAAAAACTTAAAAAAAAATGTGCTTTGAGGGCTGGCGCTATAGCTCAGTGGCAGAGTGTTTGCCTAGCATGTGTGAGTCACAGGGTTTGACCCTTACACTGCATAAAATAATCAAGCAAAATAAAGGCATGCGGTTCATTGACAACTACAAAAATAAATTTTTTTTTAAAAAAAACTGCATTTATGGGATGGGGTGGTGGCTCAGTGGTAGAGCACTCGCCTAGCATATGTGAGGAACTGGGTTTGATCCTCAGTCTCACATTTTAAAAAAATAGATAAAACAAACAAATAAAATACAGGTATTGTGTCCATATGTAACTAAAAATATTTTAAAAACTGCATTTATACTGAAAATGTATAGACATTTTTTCTTGTCATTATTTCCTAAACAATACAGTATAACAACTATTTTCATATAATTTACATTGTACTATGTTTATAAGTAATTTAGAGGTGATTCAAAATGTACCAAAATATGTATAGGTTATACAAATATCCACTTTGTATAAAGTGTTGAACATCCATGGATTTGGAAATCCAGAAGAGGTCCTGAAACCAGTCTCTCAAGGATACCGAGGGACAATTGTACATATTGTATGATTGTTTACTCATTGATTCAAACATTTTTCTGCCCAGCTGGTCAAGAGTAAAAGCTCAAGCCACATTCATGAAGGTCCTAGTTTAATACATCTGGGATAGGGAGCAGACCTGTGCAACTAGCTGGTATGCCCAAGCAATTCTAATGGTCTAGCAAGCCTGAGATTCCTGCATGGCTACATCTTGTGATGGTAGATTAAAATATGGTGTCTACCCTTGAGGGATACCTAGACTGGGAGGACAAGCCCAGAGCCAGAACAATTACACTACTAACAAGGAAAATGACCTGAAATATGCAAAAGTAAGTAAGAATATATAAGCAATTGATGAACAATAAAGTTTTACATGTACTAGAAAGTAGATATGCTTCCTGGAAAATCCATTCATCAACTCTGTGACCCCAGACCAGGTACCCACGCTGTCAGTTTAACGTGGAGAATATTATCTGTCACTATGCTTTTCAGTTATGTAAAACAAAGCTTAGAAAACCTCTAAGGATGTGGCCCAGATTCAAAATAGTTAGCACAGGGCTAAATTGGACTCCAGATCCAGGCTTTTATCTATCTAGGGCCCAAGGCCTTGGCTGATTCATTTATGGTCCCTGCTTTTCTTCCAGATTTTTTTCTTGTTTCCCCCTTTACCTTTAACCATGCATTCTGACCGCATTAAACTGCCTGTCACTGCAGGCCCATACCATGCCACTTACTGCACACTGCAGTTTTTGGCTCCTGCTGTTGTGTCTGTCTGGCATGCCTTCCCTCAATCCTCACCACCTCATTTCTGAACCCCAGCCAGGTTATTGAATACTTGGTTGGGTGGCCCCATCCTTGGTGCTATGACTGCCCCCAACAGCAATTCCTTTACTGGCTGACTGAGCATCTCCATCATTAGGTTCCAGTTGGGTTTCAGTTTCCTTTCTCTGAGTCATGTAACTAGCATTGGGGACACTGTGCTAAAGCACCAGCCATGACCCCATGAATGCTTAACTCAGCTAAATCACATTCCTACAACCCACAAGACAGATCCTTTCAACAAGACCACACAGTGAAATATTTATGAAATGCCTTTGTTTTCTGGTAATTTTGTGACCACTGTACAATTCTCCACCTTTGTGAATCTCAGTTGTCAGAAGTAAAGTAGACTAATGGGAGTAACTGCCTCATGTTTGTGAGAATTTATTAAGATGTAAACTTGAGTGCCTTGCCTGGTTCATAAGGGAGACATGAACTAAATCCCAACCACCTTGGTTGTTATGAATATCTTCTTATTACAACACTGCTATTATCTCTACTCAGCATACTCCCATAGATGTCATCATTAATATTATCACTCATACTTCCAACCATGTCTAAGTGACTGTGCTAAACATTCCTTCCTAGAATGCATAGTCTTCTCAGAATCCTCAAAATGTGTTCTTCACAGTCTTGTAATGCTTGGGTGTCCCAATCATAAATTATCTCCCTGGTACCTCCAGGAATCTGTCCAGTGCATCCTTGGGAAGTCTGTGGCTGCCAGAAAGTTGCATTCAGGCTTTCTGGATATGGCTAAGAAAACATAGGTTCTCTTTAGCCTCCCACTTTCACTGACATTCTTCTCAATATGGGTGTTTCCAATTCATTTATGGTCAGCCCAGACCACTGTGGAGGTGGCCCCTATGTCTCCCTATGGGAGGATCAGGATGGCAGTCAAACAGGCCTGTGGGCTTCTGGAATCATTGATAACTCTAAAAGGAATAATACCTGCACAAAGCTTATTTTTTTTTCTTACTAAAAGAAACTCAAATAATGGGGATTTTAGTTGGGAATAATAATGCACTCAGAGTGATCTAATCTTGTCCCCCTTCCCTCCACTTCTTTCACATATCTGAAGCACAGTAGGCAAAATTGGGGTTTTTGTGAGCATTTCCAATTGAGATTGCCTGTTGAATGAGTCTGGGCTATTATAAAAGGACAAGAGAACAGATCATTTCCCCACACCAAAAATGTCATCAGAACAGGAAACCTTTGAGGGAAACCAAAACTTAAGCTATAAAATAAAGAAAAATGGAATCTTGACTTTTCTGATTGAAAAGATTCTGAAGACCCAAGCTTTGAGGGGTGTTTGCTGAGACCCCACACCGAGATGAACACCCAGGGGGCATGTGGAAAATAAAGGAGAGCCCCATTTGTAGGAAGAAAAGGAAACAGCAGGTATGTTGGCATTGTTGGTATTAGAAGAGACCAGAAATCAATGAAGAGATAAAGAGGTGGCCCAAGAGGCAAGTTGCCTCCAGGGAGGCCAATGCCCAAAGTGAGAAGGCCTCAGATTGGGAATTTTTCCCAGAGGGATGGAATGAGAAAAAGCCTTTTTTTTCAGAACCCTGTTGACACACAATGGCTTAAATAAATGTTTATTCCCATCTCATCTGACTCATTTGGCTGGAACAATGAGCTTACATTCCACAGCCTGGACTGACCCTCCTGTACCCCACTACTGATAAAGCATAAAGGGTGTGATTAGTGCTTTTTGCATGAAGAAGGACCATGAAATCAGCTGGCTTCTCTTTTGTGTAGCTTCTGACAGCAATATATAACAACCTATCTTGTATTCTTGTGTCAGCCATTTCTAGGGGAGAAAAAAGTTGGGGAGGCATGATCGAGGAACATTTTTCACAATTTAGCAATATGTAAGCAACAGCCTTTCAATGTAAAAAAGAAAAGGAAGAACAAATTCCACAGTTACAAGTAAGGAAAGAGGACATTATCTGGGTGCAGTAGTGCAGGCCTGTGATTCCAACTACTCAGGAAGCTGAGGCAGCAGGATCAAAGGTTTGAGACCAATCTCAGCAACTTAGTGAGACCCTGTCCCAAAATAAAATTAAAAAGGCTAGAGAGGTAGCCCAGTGGTATTCTATCCCTGAGTTCAATCCCGAGTACCAAAAAACAAAAACAAAAAAAAACAAAAAAAACATGGCATTAGAATGAACACTGTAGTAATGAACTGAAATTAGTAGTATCATTATAAACTAAAGCTTTTTAATGAAAGGAAAAAGAAAACAAGGAAAAAGAGATGTATGTGTATTCATGCATTTATAGACATAACATAGTTCCAAATTCTGAACACTAGGAGGACTTAGAACTCTTGTTCCATAGAAATGAGCAGGACAGATATCCACCCAAATCTGAATTCTAAATACTATTCTCCAATAATAGAGACCAAAGCTCTTGAAGAAATGGTTGCTCCCAGAACTGGAGCAGGGAAAATGTAAAATAATCCTGGAACACCTTGTGGTGGCAGAAAATAGAGAGATACTTAATAAGGAATAGGGGCTTAATTTTTTTTTTAAAAAAATGGTACATTATAATTACATATATCAGGAGGATTCCTTGTGACATATATGTAATGCATGCAGCATAAATTGGTTGATTTGATAGGGACTTATTGAAGAGATACAGGAACCAATCTGAAAGAGTTTCCAACAGCCAAATTTGGAACATTTTGAGCAACTAAATAGTGATAGTATTGAACTATAAGTCATAGAATTAAATAGATAACCATAAGCCCATATGAGTAGAAAAAAATAAGAAAGAAAAGAATAAAGAGAGAGTTGTTTTTAAAGATAATTACAGTTTATAAATAAAGGATAAGTGAAATAAACATAAAATAACCTTTAGGAAACCATAAAAATGTGTTATGGGTAAGATCTATGAATGGATGCCAATAATGTAAGTGAGCAAAACAATTTTTTTTTCCTCTGGTATGGGAATTTAATCTAGGGCCTCTTGCATGACACACCAGTATTCTACCACTGAGCCACATCCCCTAAATAAGTAAAAATTGAGAGAGAAATACGATATTTTCAAGGTATCTTTCCCAAGATATTTATTAATCACAAAGGCAGAAATAGTAAATTTATAATAAGAAATCCAAGAAGCATCACATGATTGAAATTAATATCACTCCTAACCAGTCATGTTGATGTATCCCCCTTCCCACCAAATAATCCCATAGGGACCTTTCACCTCTGTGGCATCTTTCTACAAAACCAATAACCCGGCCAAATCATAAGTAAACACCAAACCCAAGAGGAGAGACCTTGTGCAAAACATCTGACCAGCATCTTTTAAAAGGATCATAGTCATAAAAGACTAGGAGAGACTGAGGAGACCACAGACTTGAAGAGACTAAGGAGTCATTATAACTAAATGCAACACAAGAACACAGACAGAAACAAGACCTTAAAGAAAAATTGGTGAAATTCAAATAAAGTCTATAGATTAGTGATAGTTTTATACCCAGGTTTTTGTCTTTGTTTTGATCGTTATACTATAGTTATTTATTTATGTATTTGTATTGGGGATTGAAGCCAGGGGTTCTTGGCCACTGAGAGACAACCCTATCCCTTTTTATTTATTTATTTATTTATTTATTTATTTTTTGAGACAAGGTCTTGCTAAGTTGCTTAGGGCCTTGCTTCCTCGCTGAGGCTAGCCTCAAGCTTGCAATCCACCTGCCTCACCCCCCTGAGTTTCTTGGATTATGGGAATGCACCCTTGTGCCCAGCCTAGTTAATCTTTTTAAGAGTCAGTATTAGAGGAAACTGGGTGAAGGGACTGCAGGAATCTTCTGTGATTTTGTAGAGGGGGAAAAATACTTTAAACAACACCAATACAAATAATAATTTGTTAGGAATGATAAAATCGAGAGGTGAGCTCCATGCCAGCATTTTAGGTTAGGTCTGTGTGAGGGCATGTGACATAGTTCACATCAGTGGGCAAATAAATCTCTCTCCTGCTCTTTTTCCCTGGCAAAACCTGGTGTGAGGGCAGGAGACCAAATCAGAGGGTGTTTCTCAGCATAGCCAGATCATCAGAAGAGAAAGGTGCAAAGAGAAGTCCAGAGCAGACTTTGAAATTAGGGAGTTGAAAAGAAACAAATTGTTCTGATAAGGGAAAAAGTGGAGGAGAATATTGGGGAAGGGCAGGGAATATAAAAGGTGGAAAGGGACAGAAGTTCAGGGAGCTTTGAAGGAACATTCCTAGCATTCATGTATAAGTTGTTTGCATTAAAAACTCCTTTCATATGCCCAGACCCTTGTAAAGTCTGCTGCACATACAAGCTTGGTATCTGTGTCCATGGGTCTCTATGTCTATCAATTTGTATGTGTGTGCGTATGTCTAACTATGTCAGTGTCTATAAGTATGTATGTCTATATTTTTATGGGTTTTTTTTTGGTTCTGTGAGGCAGTCAATATCTGTGTGTGTACATATGTGTGTCTTTATTTCTATGTTTTTTAGTCCATCTATAAGAGTGCATCTGTGTGTATATATTTTTGAGCTTGTGTGTCTTCTTTTTGTGCGTATTGGAAATCCCAGCAAAGGACTGATTTCTTGTGACAATGGATTTACATACAAAGTCACAGGACTCAGAGGACCAACAAGACATCAGCCAAGACAGGAGGAAATTGAGCCCTAGGTATCATAAGAATGTAAGGTCCTAGGAATTCAATGACATCTTTGCACAGGCATTGGAATTTCCCCCAGGCACTTGGAATGCCGGTGGGGGTGGAGTTTCATGTCAGTAATAACTAAAGACTTCAGAGGGCAGGATGACCCTACTCCAAGTCAGCTTACTCTGTATTATCTCCATTTTGCAGGTGGGGATACTGAGTCTCACAACAGCACTTTAATGAGACTGAAGAGAAACAGCCAGCTGATGAGCCAGCAGAGGCCTCTGGGTGAATTGAACACAGTGAACTGCAGTGAGGAAAATCAACATCCTATCCGTTTGCTTTCAGTCTTTCTGATGATAAAGTCTCTTGGGCATAGTCCATCTGCAACACCTCTCTCTCACTGCTAGTATCTCTTTATTATCAGTCAACATATGCTAGGAGCATCACGATCTCAGGATACAACCAAACATATTCTCCCATGAATGTGCAAAATGACAGCTCTGCAGATATGTGATGTCACAATCATAGCACACCCTGCCCCATCCCCTCCCCCCCAAAAAAAAAGAAGTCTGGTTGGATTCTTAGATAACTTGGCTGTCTTATCTACATAAACTTAATGACAGGGTAGATACTATTTTTTTTCCATTTAGGAAACATTTTAATTTTGGTAATAATTTTGGGAATAAAGCATGAATCATTCAATTCACTAAAAACCATTTAACATCTGAAGGCCTCCTGAGCTCCTAAAAAACTTTAATTTTTTTTTTATTTATTTTTTAGTTGAAGATGGACATAATACCATAAAAAAGGTATTTTTTTAAATTTAATTTTTATGTGGTGCTTAGGATTGAACTCAGTACCTCATTTTGGAAATATTTGAGGCTATTAAAGAGTTACAAGAACAGCACAATAATCTTTTATACACTAGATTTGACAGCTATTATTTCTGCCCAATTTACCTTGTAAGCTCTTGTGTGTGCATGCCTCTCTTTCTGTACATATTTATGTGTATAGGTATGTGTTTATTCACATGCATATTACACACACACACTTTTTTTTAAAGCATTGAGATTCCAATGTTAGGATCTTTAGCTCTAAATATTTCAAGTGTTTCCTAAGACCAGGGACATTCCTTTGTATAACCACAATATGGTTACCAAATTCAGGAATGTAATGTGGACACCATGATATTATCCAACATACAATCAATAGTCAACGTCTTCTGGTTGTCCCATGAAGTCATTTTCAATAATTTTATTTTTATTTTTTTTGGATGCACAACCAATTAGGAATCAGATTACACATATATTTTTTTTTATTTAAACTCAAATAGTTCCTCAGTCTTTCTTAATCCTTAGGACCTTGATCACAGCCTGTTTTTAACAAAGAGAAAGCAAGCTTCAGGTTTGGAGTCTTGAGCTCATCACAATATCCAGCTAGAATGCCATAGATTTTAGTTTTCTGAGTATGTATCTTCCAATTATCATCTATTTATAGAAAGTGATATGAGTTTCTACTTTTGGGGAGTAATTTATGATATCTTTTAAAATTCCGCTTTAAAAGTAAAATATTTAAAGAAAAATACTAGAGAAATAAAAAAGCAGGCATGTAAATCAGCCACATTTTCTCAGCCTCAGCACTATTAGCACTTGAGGCCACAGAATTCTGTGTCATGGAGTGTCCTTCACATTGTAGAATGTTCTTCAATGTCCCTGGCCAATACCTACTTGAGGCCAGTAGCATTCCCCAACTCTCTCTCTCTAGTTATGAAAGCCAAATATGCCTGCAGATATTACCAAATATCGCCTTGGAGACAAACTTACCCAGCTAAGAGCCACTGACCTAGCCAAAATATGTGAGTGGAGGGTGAGTTGATGCAGCAGCTCATGGATCTTGGAGAAAAGTACTCGCTTCTGGCCAGTTCAGTTCAAGCCATGTTGATCAATCACTGGCCAAATGTCTGGCCCTGTGCAAAGCCCTGGAGAAACAGATGGGCAGGAAATAATCCAGTTCTTCAGGAGCTGCCCTGAATTAAGCAGGAGGCAGGGGGGTGTGTAAGAGGAAGAAAAAATTAACCAAGAGAAAGGAGCTGTGAAAAACTATAACATAACCTGGAATTAGATCTTCTTATTAAGCCTCATCACTCTCAAAAGAGCTCTTCTGCCCAAGTAATTCTTTTTAAAACATGAATCAGATTATGCCAGTCCTCTGATGAAAAGCTTTCACCTTCCCACTACACTTAGAACCAAATAACTTTCAAACTCCTTGTGGGACCTGCACCATCTAGCTCCTGTCTCCCTTTTGGCCTTAATTTTGTTTGCTCTCTTTTGGTCTTGAGCTGCAACTACCCTGGGCCTCTCTCTCCTGAGATCTCCCCATGATCATTTCCAAACAAAGATCTTTGCATTGTGATGTTCTCTATGTGGAAAAGTGTCCCAAGTATTTTCAGGGCTGGCTCTTGGTCACAGAGGTTCAAATGTCACTTTCCCTGACTACTTTCTGCACTGAATCCCTCTAACCAATTACCCCATGTAAATTTTTTCCATGGTACTTTCTGTATCAGGCACTGTTGGTAGTGGACATGACTTCCAATGTAACTGCTCTTCTTTTTTGTGGCCAGCTGGGCAGAGGTGGCCCATGAGATATGCAGAAATCTGCTTGCCATGCCTGATATAGACACTGTCTCCACCTCTTTACCTCCTGCTGAAGTATAGGAATGAGGACAGGAGGGGAGGTGTTTGAACACTGCAGGACCCCAGGGAGGATGCAAATGTCAGAGCCACATAGCCAGTACCAGCATCCTCCTATCTTCTGTTCCAGGGAGAAAATCAAAGGCCTAGGGTGTGAGCCATGATAATCAGGTTATCTTCTACTTGCCTCAAAAAGCATGCCTAACTAAAATACTATTTGAAATTATTGTGAATTTTGTTGCTTGCTTTAATATGGGTGTATGCATTTAATAAATATGTATATATGAATTTTAATTGGCACATGTTTATGGGGTCCATGTTTATGGGATCTACTGTGACATTTTGATACATGTATACAATGCCTGGTGATCAGGTCAGGGCAATTGGCATACCCATCACCTCAAACATTTATTATTTCTTTGAACTGGGAGCATTCCAAGTCCTCTCTAGTGGCTATTTTGAAATATGCAATTGAATGTGGTCAAGCATAGTTACCCCACCATGTTCTAAAATATTAGAAGTGACTGTTGCTGTCCTGCAAGCCTTACCCATTAACCATCCTCTCCCATTTCTTGCCCCCAGTTATTTGGCTTTTGTGCATATCCCACCCCTAGGCAGGATGAGGAAGACCTGTCTTACTTATTCACTGCTACATCTTTGGCCCCTGGGCACAGAGCTAACTCAGGATAGAGTTCCACAGCTACTGACCTAGATGTTCTCTAATTCATCTCATGTATAAAATGAGAATCATCACAGAACCTTGACATATTGTGAGGACTGAATGAATAAATCTGCATATAGTACTTAGAGCAGCACCTTGCACCCTATCATTGCTCAAAGAATTGCTAGTATTTGTTGACTTAATGAACTAATTAATGTATGGAGAAAGGGTTCTTTCTCTGCTTGCTTTTTCAGCCATGTCCTTTGGCTCCCTCTTTCTCTTCAAATCAAAGTTGTATTACTTGGTGCTGACAAGTCAGGCTATTGATTAAGAAACATGACCACACAGTGAGGAGAAATTCACACCTCTTACTTTTAGCTGCTGGATTAGCACTTGCTGGAGGTGGAGAAGGGACAGACATTGCACATAGAAGGACAGGGTCCATAAAGCCCAGGCCAGGAAGTGCTGGAAATGAAACTCAATATTCTGTTTTGCTTTTGCACACCATGGGATGGGTAGAACCCAGCCAATAAGTGCCAGACAAAAATCACTTGGAGGTCAAGTGAAGGTTATAGGGAAAGAGATTCAAAAACATAGTGGGGGAGGCTGAAACCCATCTGAACCTAAGAGATATATTTATTCATTAACTCAACAGAATATTAAGCACCTACTGTGTGTGATGTAGACAGGGATCTGGCAAAGAAACAATAAGGGGATTCCCACAGGGATTCCCATGGACTCCATTGACTTTCTTTCATAATAACCTTGCCACCAAGTAGAAACTAATTCAAAATTTTAGATCCCATGTGGCTTAGTTCATGATCAGTATTACTGCCACTAGCTAATAGTTCCAGTACTTACTCTGTACTAGGCACTCTGCTGAGACCACTTTACCAACTGTGGTCAGGGACACTTGCTAGGAACCTAACCTGCATCTATTTCCTTCTTCCTTACTAGAACAAAAACTCACTTTTATTCAGGGTGGCACCAAAGAACACATATCCCTCCAAAACTGGCACCCAAACTTTGTCACTAGCATCTAAACACATGTGTGAGTGGGACTCAGACATGTTATTTCACCCCAGGAATCACTGAGGTGAGGGTTAATGTTATTCTTATTTTACAGCCAAGCATACTGAGGTTTAGAGAGTTTAAATGAAATGTCATATGTCATACAGCTTCCTGCTGGTGAAGGTCGGATGTGAATCCAAGCCTTCTGTTCTTCTGGTCTATTCTTATTTGAACAGAGAGCATATATGTGCACAATGCCATTTAGTCCTCTCAAGAACCTCGATGGGCAGGGTAACTGGTAAAATTTTCTGATACCTGCCACCATATGTTCTGTGATCATCTGGCATCTTCCCTTGGGTCACCTCTCTGGCAGCTTCAAAGGCTAGCCCCTCTGCAGCTCAGTGGAGCCTGGAGTATGGAAGAAGAAGGAGAGACAGGAGGGGAAGTGGTCAGATTTTAGATGTCCATCTAGGCAGAACTCCTAGCAAAAGATTGCAGATAGAGGGCATGGAAAAGTCAGAAGCAGAGAAGATTTGGCATCATTTCCTATGTGAAATTCTGACTAGGGACACTGTCAAAATATAATCAGCATAACAATATGGTTAGGCAGAATGAGGGTTTGGAGTTTGCATCCAGAAATTTCTAGACAGTTCCATGTGTCCTGAAGAGGGACACAGAAAGGAACTGATTGTGGTAGTGAGACTAATAGGAGTTGCTGTGGGAGGGGTGAAGTGGCTCTGAGACTGAAAGTTACAAGGTGAACAGAGATAACCAAGAGAAAAGGGGTGGGGCAACAAGTTTTCTAGCTGAAAATTAGCACCAGAAAGGTAGGGCTGGTCAACTGGAAGGTGTCAGGAGTGGACTGGGTGGACCATCACTGTCCAGAAGTCCAGCAGCTGTAGGACCTGCAACTGTAGCCTGCTGAGCCAGTGACAGAGGGCAAGGAGGTCACTGTCCCAGAGACTGGCAAGGGCTTACAGAACAGTAGCTTGAGGCATTGGATTCCCTTCCACAGCCCCACACCATCTTGGTGAAACTAGAAAAGAGGAAGGAATTCTGAAACAATGGAGTCTTTTGGTGAAAAGACCTCTTGAACCAAGGGAATATGGGTCACGGAGTAACCATTTCCATGCAAGTTCTAGTTGCTTTCAACAGAGTGTTTATTCTGGGAGGAATACTGGTGAGTCAGAGACCTCCAGAAGTAGCTTCGTTCCACACACTCAAGCTGTGGGGAAAGCGTGCTTATGATGGGTCCTGCCGTGGCAGATACTGCCTTCCTCCAGGTTTCCTAGACAAACAAAGTGGAAGGCACCATGGAAATACACAACTGTCTCTGGGCCTCAGTATTTTCATTTTTCCAATGGAAACCAAGGTCACCTCCCAGTGTTAACAGGACTGATGAGGGGCAGAGTCATGTAGCAGGTTGGCAAAGGTCAAAGGCTAGACAGTGAACCTACATGCTCATTTTCTCTTCCATCTTTTTGGCTTCCTATGGACACTGTCACAGTTGTGCCTGGAGCCAGCTGGGACCAGGGAGGGGAATCAGTGACTGCAAAAAGATTGTCAAGCTTCATTTTAATGCTCAAGTTGTATCATGTCACCAGGAGGTGTTCATGGATACTTAGTTGACTGATTGAATGAATGAATGATTAAGTGAGGGACTATGGGAGTCACAGACATCAATGATGTCAAGAGAAGCTCTGATGTGCTTTTGGTGGGATTGCCTAAGTAGCAAAGGCAGTCATTTTTCAGCCTTAGTTTGAATATCACCTTCTGCAAGAGGACTCCCCTGATACCCTCGTCAGGTATAAGTGCCCACTTTGCACTCTTTTCTACCCCTCCCCCCGTATACTAGATGGTTCATTGTGATTTTCACTTGACCTTGAGTTCTTAGAGACAAGGTTACATCTCATTTAATCTTCCTGCATCCCTAGCACAGGGTCTAGACCAACGAAACAACAAGAACAATTTATTAAGTGTTTTCCAGGTACCAGCCATTGTACTAAGTGCTTTAGCTTTCAATATGCTTGACTACCTGAATATCAGGTTCCAGGGTGACATTATCATGCCATTGTGCAGGTAAGAACACTGAGGCTCAGAGGAGGTAAGAAGCCTGATATTTCTTCCTGCTTTCTGCATCCTTCTCTATCAGACAGCCTGGCCTAATTCTTGAGGTTTGAGAACAGTATGAAAATCCCAGCGATGGGGCAGTCTGTCTATCTGACTGGGTGGGTGTATAGAAAGAGAGCACAATGAAGAGACAGCACATATTAGCAGCTGACAACCCTGCCACTTGCCAGACAGAATGCATTCTTTGTCACAGAACTACAGCACTGAGACCACACCAGGAGCAGTGCCTCTGAATGGTGAGTGTTTACTTTGGGCACTACAGGAACCATCTGCTAGTAGATTCAGAACAAATTGGTACATGTATATGCTGTTAGGGGCATGACATTTCTGGCAGGAATACCAGGGAAAAGAAAACCAAGGAAATGTCTCAAAACTGCAGCAACACACATGGAAATATGCGGAGGTGAGCTGATGTGGAATAGAGACAGTAACACAACAATATCCACACCCACAACCAAGAGTAAAGAAAAGTTCAACACCACGTTGGCACATCCAGTTTCAAAATTAAAACAAAATAGGGCCACAATCTTGCTTTTTGAGGGAACTCCAGAAGTCTCCCAAAGACTTTTGTAAACCTTTCCTGCCCACACTCCCTGTTACCCATAAATCTTACTCGCTACATGGCAAGGGGGCCTCAAGAGCTTGGAGATTTACTGGAGCAAATAACTTTGCAAAAACAATGTTTCCCATAAACAATGCTGGTGGAAAGCATCTAGCCCCATACAATGGAGCTAATCTTCTAGTCACACATTTCCCATCTGGGGTATTAGGTTGGACACCGCTTCCTTCCAGGTGGAGGCAAAGGCCACATAGCCTGCATGTCCAAGAACAATAATGCTTGGCAGATTCTCTACTCATGTGGAATTCAAAAGGCAGGAATTCAGAAGCTCTTTCTCTCCTACTTTCTTTTCTTAAAGAATCACTGCAAATTTGAGGGCAGGGTGACATATTGATGCATACAGCTTTGTGGGCCACGATCCTGGCTTCTACTTTAGCTCTATCACTGATGAGCCCTGTACTCTGGGACAAGGGATTTAACTTCCCAGAAATATAATTTCCCATTGTTCAAGAGGGATTGTGTATAGATGCCTAAACCCACTGGTGCTTGGTAAGGTATAAAATCAAAATGTTGAGTGGTACTGTTAGCACAACAATGACAAGTGTTGATGAGAATGTAGAGAAGTTGGAAAATTTGTCCCCTGGGTAGTAATGTAGAAAGGTGAGTGCACTTGAAAACAGCATAAAGGATCATCAAAGAATTAATAACAGAACGGCAATCTTTGCCCATAAATCCTATTTCTGGATATATGTCTGGAAGAACTGAAAAAAAAATTATACACCTGTGTATATAGCAACATTTTCCAAAACAGCCGAGGTATGGAAACAACATAAAATTCCATCTATAGACAAATAAGGAAAGAAAATATGGCATATACATACAATGAATTATTATGGAAACTTGGATAGGAGGAAATCCTGTCACATACCACAATTTAGATGTACATAGAGTTCACTATGCTGAAACAAAGCCAGATGGAAAAAATACAAATATGTACTATATACACATCTTTATGTATCTTAAATAGTCAAATTTACAACAAAAAAGAATTGTAGCATCCAGGGGCTGAAGAAGGCAAATGGAGAGCTATTGAATGAATGTGGGTTTCAGTTTTGCAAGAGGAAGAAGTTCTAGAGATCTGTTCCACAACAATGTGAATATAGTTAACACTACTGAACTGGTCACTTTAAAGATGGCTACATTGGGAAATTTGATGTGTTTTTTAACCACAAATAAAAATAATAAAAGTATTTTTTTATGTTTTAGATTAGCAAAATTTAAAATGCCTGGCTACAGGGAGAGTTGATTATATCGAAGAGAAATGGAAACATTCCTACTCTGTGGATAGCTGTGAAATCCATGTGACTATTTTAAGGGGTAATTGATAATTAGATACACACATTCTACAACCCAGCAATTTCTCTTCTCATTATTTATCCTAGGGCAGGTACAAAGATTTTCACTTTTATAAGAACAAAAGTTGGAGACAATCTAAATGACCATTAATAGAGCAAAGGATAAAGAAAAATGGCATATACTCACAAATTAATGAAGGAATCAGATCTATACAAATGTAGATCTCAAAAACGTATTATTGAGTAAAGAAAAGCAGGTTATACAATAACACAGACAGCATGCCACTCAAAAGAATGCAGCAGATAAAATTTATAAATTTCTAGTGTACCAGTCTTGAGATGCTCCCAGTGATCCCTGATAATTATGCCTTTGTGGATATCTTTCTACAATGAATAAAGCTCAGCTGTATCCTACTCATTCCACAGTGTCCTAATAGGGTTCTATGAAAGTGGCTTCCAAGGCTAAATATAAGAAATCCTACCACCATCTTGCTCTCTGGTTTTTCCTATTGCTCATTCTGAAGGAAGTCAACCACCACACTGTGAAGATACTCAGGCAGGCTGGGCAGAGGCCTGGAAGATAAAGAACTGAGGGTTTCTGCCAACTGTCAGCACAACTGGGAGCCACCTTAGAGGTGGATGCACAAGTACAGGTCAAGCCTTCAGATGACTGCAACCTTAGGAGAGAGCATGAATCAGAAACACACACAGTAAGTCATTATCGAGTTCCTGAACCTAGAAACTGTGGTATATCAAAGGTGGATTTTTTTAGGACTTAGAGTTTGAGGGTGATTTGTCACACAGCAATAGGTAACCAATACATTTATTGTTACCACCTAAGGGTCTGTGCCTGCAGCCTGCTTTCCATTTGTACCAGTAAGTGTCAAAAAGATGTTAAAGACACATTACTATCAAGCTGAACACTTCCTTCTTCAAGTACTCAGAAAAATGGATAGTTCTCCAAGTTCTATTTCTTTTTTGACATGAAGTTATCTTCACCAGTAGCAGCAGCCCATGCTTTGGGCAATGCTGATCTGGTCTGTTATTGACTGAATTCCATGCCCTTAACATTCAG
The DNA here is from genome assembly GCF_964194105.1 of Spermophilus citellus. NCBI lineage: Eukaryota > Metazoa > Chordata > Mammalia > Rodentia > Sciuridae > Spermophilus > Spermophilus citellus. Next base: position 21,751,682 of record NC_138193.1, read on the forward strand.
ATGTCAAAGTCATGACCCCAATATCTCATAATTTGGAGACAGGGTCTTTAAAGAGATAATTTAAGTAAAATGAGGTCATCAGAATTGGCCCAACACAAGTTATCAGTATAAGAAAAGATTAGGGGGCTGGGGTTATTGCTCAGTGTTAGAGCACTTGCCTCACACGTGCAGGACCCTGAGTTCAATCCTCAGCAACACATAAATAAATAAATAAATAATAGATGAATAAATAAATAAAGTTAAAAAAACCAAATGATTAGTACATAGGTACACTTCAAGGGAAAACTATGTGAACACAGGGAAGATGCTTAGAGTACCTATAAGCAGGGTGAGAGGCCTCAGGAGAAACCAACACTGCTGACCCCTAGGTCTGGGACTTCTGGCTTCCAGAATAGTGAGAAAATAAATTTCCTTTGTGTAAGCCACCCGGTCTGTAGTCCTTTGTTTATGACAGCCCACACAATGAATGCACAAACCAACACTCTTCCTTCATACCTGATGACCTTAGGTCCAGAGGTAGAAGTGACTTAGCTAAAGAAACAGAGAAAACAGGAAGCAGAAGCACAGAGAGCCTATGTTTTTTTTGTTTTTTTGTTTTATCTCAAGTGTGGTTCCTCCATTAGGTGAGCCCAAGGCCCCAAATGTGGAAAAGATATCTCAGGATACACTGTCAGCACCAATTAAGCTCCTCGTTCATTCCTATTCTTGATGGCAAAAATTGTTCCAAATGTTGAAGCTGTTGGGTCCCGTATGGGCACATGATGTGGACTAACCTTGTTAAACACAGTCAGGCTCCCATAGAGAAAATGAAGGGGAAAAGGAGTAGAAAGTCATTGAAGAATCAGAGAAGAAAAAACTGTTCTTCTTCCTTGCTGTCATGAATTATAGCAGCAGAAATGAGAGAAATAAGGAGAGAGAGAGAGAGTGGACAATAACTTCCAGCTGTATAGGTAAGTCTCCACAGGTTCTGAGATTCTCTGAACATAGCAAAACACCCATGTGCAGAGTCCTGTGACAAGTTCTGGTTTTATTTTGTGCTTCTTGCAGCTTCCAATCAGGTCTTCAGGTACAAGACTTCTTGCAGAAATAGCACTGTGTTTGCCCATTTGTCCAGTTGGAGGAGCCAGCCTCCACCTCATCACTTTTTGGGAGAATGGCAATGCTGAAAGATGTCAAAAACATCTCACCACTTTTTTTTATTTTCTGGCCTGGAAAGTACAACTCCTGGTCTGGCCTGCATGGATTACTAATTAAATAATAATAGTGGACAACAGTCACTCTGGGCAAATAAGAAGGTATATTTGGAGACTGGGGTGAGCAAGTACACACCTGGACTGTTTGATAAAGGCTATTTGTAGCTCCCAGGAGGCTGAACAGTGAGTTTGAAATGAGCAAATGCTCCTCAGTAAGAACCCAGACTCCCTTGCCTGACAAGTGTGCAGACAGGCCTCAGACCCCTCCTAGGCCTTGAATACTTGATCATCAGAATACTTGATGAGATGGGTATGAGTTCCAGGCTGAGGTTGAGGATTAGATTCAGCTGGGTGAACCCCTCCTCTCCCTGCTTCATCACTCTTTAGCTCCTTCTGGGACAGTATCTCATCCCCAGAAGCATGATCTGCCCAGAAAACACTTCCCTGTCAAGCGCCTAGATGGTGAAAATGGTAAGGGAGTGGGGAGTGAGGTTGTGGTTATGCAAATAAAGTGTGACAAATAAAGTGTTTCTATTGTTGTTTTCTTTTGCCATGCTGAGATTTGTCCTCAGGCTTCCTATTTGCTATGCAAGTACTCTACCACTGAGCCTCACCCCCTTACCCTGGAAATATTGTTTTATTGGAATGCCATTAGGCATTCAGTTATTATATATTGCAGATTTGAGGCTATGACCACAGAAAACTTTTGGTTCACAAAGCCTAAAGTCTTCATTATATGGTCCTCTGAAGAAATATTTTGCAAATTCCATTGGTATAATTTTAATATCACCAAATATATTGGCAGGTTGGTGGAACAGGGAACTCTATGTACAATTCACCAGCAGCATTCGGGTTAATTTGAGAGTCAAATATTTTGAGCACTTATCAACTGGTAATTAAAATTAAAATTTAATTATGAATACAATTTCTGTAACCAGGTAGAGTGCCAGTGTGGCAGCCAGCTTCTTTCTGCAACTTGGCAAGTTGTTAGAAGTATTAGAACAAAATGAACTTAAGATGTGTTAACAAAATAGAGCTTTAAATATGCTTTGTACTTGAAATAATACATATTCTATAAATCTCACCTTAATTTCAAAAGTGATTACATACTACATTATTTTACAGATATAAAAACAGAATTCTTAAAGTGTACTTAGACAATTTCTAAGAAATTCTGTAATAAATATTCTTTACATGTGTATATGTAATTTATCAGTATAAATCTTTTCATATATGAATATATACAGACAAAATCAAATATATGCAAAAGATCCTTCTTCATGTTTTTTTTTTATATAAAATATACACATTTTGGGCTGGGGTTGTGCCTCAGTGTCAGAGGGCTTACCTAGAATGAGTGAGGCACTGGGTTTTATTCACAGCACCGTGCATCAATAAAGAAAATAAAGAGTCATTGACAACTAAAAAATTAAGAAAAAGAAAAAAAATACACATTTTTATATTATAGATACGATACATGTCCTTAACATGAAAACCCCAAAGGTAATAATGAAAACCACCCAAATACTGGTCAGATATTCCTCCTCTAACAGAAAACAGAGCTTCTAGCTAATTCTAGCTCTGGAACAAGAAAATAAATGATGTGCTTGAAACATTTTGTTTTGCAAGAAAGTCAAATGTACTCCAGGATGAATTGGACACATCAAAAAAATGTGTAATCAGCTTGAAATTGCAGTTGATGTCTACATCTGTCTGGGGTGTGAGAGTACCAAAATGATAAGCTTTTTCTTTTTGCCCACTTTTGGTTGGTTTTTCTATTTTTGGTTATGTAGAATCAATGAAAAAAAATCATCATTTGGCTATCACAATAGTAGTAATAATTTGACACAAGGAGGAATCATCAATGAAATATTAATTCTAGTGGGTGAAATTTTAAGGACCACGGATATGTTTATAAACTCCCAAAGTATCTCCACACAAAATATTTATGAAATATAAAGAGTAAATAAATACTATGTTTACCATGGACCAACCTGGCAGATACTACTTAACCAAATAATTAGTCAATAAATAACCAGAGATGGAACCAAGTGACACTGTACATCTCCATAATTTCTTCTGCTTGTGTGATTGAAGCCCCAGATATGTGCTTACATTTAAGTAGAGGTTGACTCTAGATCCTAGAGGATATGTCCAAAATTACTAGAGGCTGATCATAATTTTTGACCATGTCTGTCAGTGCTTCCAGAATATGTTCTAGTGTAAGAACTAGGCATTGTATGCATGATGGTCTTCCTCTAATGACATAATCTGAATCCACTCATGAGAAAACATCATGATTCTAAATTGAAGGAAAATCTACAGAACTACTACTGAAATACACCATTCAAAAATCAATAGGTGTCATGAATAGCCCATAGATACTCAGGAACCATCCCAGATTAAAAAAAAAAAATAGAAGAAAAAGACCACTAGACACAGTGAATAATTGATATTCAAATTTCCCAAAACTGGATTTATTTTTTTCAAAGACAATTGTTAAAATAACGTCAAATTTTGAATAAGATTTGTAGTGTGAATATTCATAATATAGTTTCCCTATTTTGATCATTGCACCATAATATAGAAGATAATTTCTCATTTTTAGAAAATGTGAATATTTAGGAATAAAAAGACATTGTGTGCATCTTGCAAATGGCTCACAGATAAAAACTGTTATGTATCTATACTTATCTAGAAATGGAAAAGAAGAGATAAAACCAGTTAACAAAATAGTAACATTTGGAGAATATTTCTTCAGAATTCTTTTCACTACTATTTTAAATCTTCTATAAATCTGAGATTGTCAAAATAGAACATTTCTTAAAGAAAAATATTTTTTAAAAATATTAACAAGTAACAGAATACTCAATAAAATAAACCATGAATCTGTATAGGTACAATAAATGAATAAATTTTGTGGTGAATAATCAAGAAAGATATTTATAGTCTCAAACTGTCTCCCCACAAAAAATAATTACAAAGTAAAATCCTGCAAATACCACCTTAATGACTAATATTAACATCAGCAGTAATGACGATATTATAGGTCGCATGATGTGATTCAAAGAGAAAATCACAGAATTGATTCTGTGATACTCTTGCCAAAAAACATGTAATCTAGTTCCAATCATAAAGAAACCAGAGAATCTATCTTAAGCACATTCTATGAGCTTTCTCCCTGAAAAGGTTCAAGGTAATGGAAGTTAAGAAAAGACTAAGGAATATTTAAATCTGAAGTCATCTATAAAATACAACAATTAAGATAATTTTATGGCTCTGAATGAAATATTTTTTTTTATAAAGGACAATATCAGGCTACTAGAAAAACATGAAAATAATCTGAGGATTAAGTGGTTGAAGGCATTATGATAGAATGTATGAATATTGATTTGAAAAACAGCATTTGCATAATGTTTTTTTTTTATTTTTGTCTTTATAAAATCTTGGAAAATATTAGTGAAGTTATAAGTTCTACTAATATGGCATCTATTAGTAATTTACTTTAAAATGCTTTGTCCACTGAAGCATTTTAAAGTAAATTACTAATATATGCCATATTTCATGATATGTTTATTATTTCCTACAAGTCAGAACATGCTAGATAACAAAATAACCTTTATAATGAAACTGATATGATTAACAAGTATGCTGTTACTTGTTAATATTTGAAAAATTCATTCAGAATAAATGAAGGTTGTATTGCCATTATCTAGCATGTTCTGACTTGTAGAAAATACTAAAAATATCATGAATGATAGCATATGTTAGCAATTAAATTTAAAATGCTTCAGCAGACAAAATTACCTATATTAGAACCTATAAATTTACTATTATTTCCCAAGATTGTGTAAACAAAGGGAAATGGAAAAAAACATTAAGCAAATATTGTTTCTTATTAGGAAAAATTCTTAAGTCAGTGCCTCAAATTAAAATTATAAAATATTAAAGATTGTATGTTTGACGGCAGTATAATAATTCTAATACATTTATCCACTAGTGAATATAATAGTAACCAGTATACCTAAATAGTGTTGCCTAATTCTCTGGATCCATATTCAGTGATATATTTTTATAATACAAATAATCCATCATTAATGTGATATTTAGATCTATCAAATTAATGTTGACTATTTGGTTGTTGAATTGAGCTTAAATGATAGCATTTAGAGAGTTTGAAAACACATCTCAGTAAAAACTGGGTTTGCAATTGCATTTCAAATTTTCTTATAGATATAAATAATTTTTATATTTTGAATATTTCGTCATATATATGATACACACATCCACTTCAATATTTTTTATATCATACATTTCATAACAATTTAAATATTATATTAACAGTCTAAAAAACACAATATTAGCTTTCATATATTTTTTCTTAAAATCTTTGTATATCCTTATGATGTTTCCAAAAGTACATCTTGTCTTGGCTTATTAGTAATTTTTAAGGCAGAAGCTCGCATGGTCAGGATTCAAATTCTGCAGCAAGTGAAGAGAAAAATAATTATATTTTTGCCTCAGAGATTTTATAATTATGAATCAGTGAAGAAGTTGAGAACTGTTTTCATTTTTTATAAGAATGAAAAAATAGATATGTAGGTCCACAATACAAAATTGAAAAGCAATATACCCATATTTTCATACACAGTTATCATTATGACCAAGTATCAGAGATTTGGATTTTCCACCCTTAATGCATAATGACAACCATATTCTAGGGTATTCTGGCAAGCACTGTAATGACAACATGGAGATGATAATGGATACCCCTCAACAGTCATATATCATAGCTTGAAAAGCAGTCAAGCAGGCAATTTCCATACAGAGTCATTGGCATTATGATAGGGATAAAACAGGATACTACTGGAACACTTAGAAGGGACTTCTGTTCCAAATTTGTGTCAGTGTTTTATGTAGTTTAGTGGAAGTTATATGTGACTTAACATCTGAAGGAAAAGGAGAAATTGTGACAGAGAGGTAAGAGGTGCATGCAGACACCAAGATGAGAAAGAACACTTGTGGAATCACAGTGGAACAGTGTCACTAGAATCTAGAGCAAAGTGACAGTAAAGCAAGTGAGAGGAGACAGGCTTAATAACCTGACAAAAATCCAAGTGATTTGAGTATTTTAATTTTTGGCTAGGAAATTTCATACATTTCTTGAGGGCAAAATGTAAACTAATGATGGAGTCAGGACAGGGTATTTTAAATGCATGACTGTTACTAGGTCAGTATGGGTTTTGGGCCAGAAACAACAGAAAATGGGTGATGCTATTTTTTTTTTCTCACAAAAAAATTCAGCCTATAGGCTGACAGTTTCATAGTGGGAAAGAAGCAAAAAAAAAAAAAAAAAAAAAAAAAAAAAAAAAGGCAGTTTCAAATTTAAGGTCCTTGATTTTGATTTTCAGACTTCGGGAAAAAAAATGCATAGCTCTTTAATTGTAATTGATTTCTTCTCAGAAGTTAACGACTAGCATATTTTAAGCATTTGGCTCATTTTAGATGTGTACTCTATGAGAAATGTGTGAAAATACTTCCAACTCTTAATATAAATATCACCATGTAGAGTGTTCTTTGTATAAAAGCTGTTTTCTTCCTAATTCCCCCCAAAGAGTCTAAAATGGATTACTAAACATGGTAAGTATGTTGTTGTGATAACAATAAGGTGACATCCAATTCCTTTACACTTTGATGTGAAAAAAAATTATTTTGACTGACAGAATTTTCATTCCTGTCTTTCTCTTACTCTGTTCTATTTTTTCAAGGAAATTATTTTAAACAAAATTTTTACTGGTGCATGTAATTATACATAATAGTGGAATTGATTATGAAATATTCACAGATGCACATAAAATAATTTATCACTCTTCCTCTCTAGTATTTTTCTACTTTCCTCTTTTGTGCAATTCTGCAGTGATTAAGGAGACATATCTTTGTATCTTGATAGAAGAGTGTTTTTTTAAACTCTCTCATTAAGGCTACCATGATATAGCAAATTAATGTTCCACAGGAAATGTATAACTATTAGATTAATTTTTAAATAAACTAGCTTATGAATAAGTAAAAAAGAAACATCACTTTATCCAAGAAATACTATGGAAAAAGTGTTGGCCCCCAAAATCTCCCTTTGCATTGTGTCTACATTCATATACAATGTATCATTCTTTTGTAAATGGTAAATTATCTCATTTTTCTGGTAAGAACTAATAAGAACAACTTATTCTTGCATCATGTATAACAACTAAATTTCATGCTCTTTTTGTACATAGTCATGCAATTTCATGACTCTGAAGCACTTCAAAACTGATTCTCTCATTTTTTCAGAAAGGTATTCATGTAAGCTAAGGAACTGAATATATATATCAGCTATTAAATTACATTACAATTTACATATTAAAATTATTATGTCAGACTATTTAATTTCAGTGTTGTTTTTTTAAAGCTTAGATTTGTAATCCTGTGATTTTTTTAGGTCAAATGGTAAATAAAAGAATAAGGCTGATGCCACATTTCCACAGGTATGCACTACTTTACTGTGTGCTAAAAAGATCATCAAAACACCATGGAAGCAGGGCATGATGACACATTCTTATTATTGCATTGGCTTAAGAGGTAGAAACAGGAGGGTCTTGAGTTCAAAGCCAGCTTCAGAAATGGTGAGGCTCTAAGCAACTCAGTGAGACTCTGAGTTTTGTATTTTATTTCTAAATAAAATACAAAATAGGCCTGGGGATGTGGCTCAATGGTTGAGTGTCCCTGAGTTCAATCCCTTTTACCAAAAAAAAAAAAAAAAGGAAATTACATGGAATCTCTAAACCAATGTGCATTAAAATGGGTATTCTAACAACAATAACACACAATGAAAGCAAGATGCTATCTTTAATTTGTTCATTTTCAAGCAGATATTTCATTGTTGCAATATTACCCCTGAATAAAAGAAAATTCAAATATTATAGAAATATCTTCAAATGGGTTCAAAATAGTTGAATATTGTTTTTTTTTCAGTTCTTAAAAATGTAGCTCATCATTGCTGGAATAATATTTGACTCAATCAAATGAAGTCTCAGTATAAAAAAAAATCACCTGGTTGTACTGAAGGGCTCCTGTTACACAATGCAACCCTAACCCTAACCCTAAAACTAACCCAACCCAACCCAGGGAGTTGGGGACAATACTCAGTATGGAATAGTGGAATGAATCTGATCAATTTTTTTTCTGTGTATACATATGAACAGTGAATTTCATCTTCATGTGTATCCATAATGTATAATTAAAAATTTTTAAAAACTACAAATATGTATAAGATCATTAGAGCACAAGAAAGAGAACACAGGGATGAAGCAGGGGAGATAAAGTGGAAGTACTGGTCACTGAATTAGAGCACATTATATTTTATGCTTATGTCAAAATTAACCTCAATTTTATCTATATATAAAAACATTTTTTTAAATTTTCATCAAATAAAACAATAATTTAAAAAGTTGTCACAAAAGTAAGTGGAGGGATTGTGGCTCAGTGGTAGAGTAGTTGCCTACACGTGTGAGGCACTAGGTTCAATCCTCAGCATGATATAAAATAAATAAACAAAATAAAAATATTGTGTCCATCTACAATTAAATAAAATATTTTTTAAAAAAGAGTAGGTGGAAATTCTAAGTAAGTGGGCACATCACTGAAAAGAATCAGAACAGAGGTAGTGCATGCAATTATGGGTTTATAATTTTTGTAAAGCAGTGTACATATTTCTAGGGGGCTTCAAACTTGCAATTAAAGGAATGTATGTGGAAGAGAGACAGAAATCAGAGGTGTATGGTGTGGCAGGTAACAATGCTGCCTTCTTGAAAGACTCTCCTTGGAAGACTCTTGAGGAAGCCTTTAGAAATATTGGTATTTTAAAGATAAATATAGCAGATGATGTATACATTATTTTAGTTGACTACAAAAGCCATTTTATTATGTTGGTTTCCTTAAATATATGCAACTAGAAAATCTTACTAAGGCTAGAAAGATTCATATTTTGTGAACCAGTTCAAGGACCTAAAGAATATTCCTTGAAGATTTTTTCAAGCATTTACTACCTTACACGCATATTCTACTTATTACCTAGGTAAATTAAGCATTTGGCACTGAGACAATTCAGAGCAAAAACCACTGGTGCAGAACAAGATAGCTGGGTTGGTGATCAAGATATATTAAAGCTGCTGCCAAGAAAGTTGGATCATGAATTTGTTATCAGGGCTTCAAGAGACTCCTGCCCATTTATTCTGTCATTTACAGGCCCCAACACTGACTATGAGAATATTTTTAACCACTTTGCAGTTATACTTCCCTTCATCCCTGTGATTATGTTTCCCTTCATCACAAGTATTACAATGTAGGGAGGAAAAACTATATAGAACATTTTGTCTCTAGGTACATGGAAGGATAATATCAAAGATTAAAATAAAAAGCAGTTAATATATAAGAAATTAGAATGTGCTCAGAGTGTAGATTATAGCAACACTGGACACTTAAGGTTTAAGTTATAATCTTTCAAAAATTGTTCATGTTTCCACATAGAAGCAGTTTTGTTTCAATATAACTGTCTGAATTACAAAACTTCAAAAATACTTAACTAAAAGTCTAATAGACCAAATTACATATAGGAGAACACTAGGGGAAAAAAGCTTGATAGTTTGCTTCCAGACATAAAATGCAAAGGTGGGTGAAAGATAAACTTTTCTAACATTAATTCCACAAATTATATTAACTAGTTACTTTTGCATGCTACTGATCTCATGAACCTGTCTCAAAATTATGCAATATAGACAAATTAAGGAGACTAAGTTGCTCTCATTCAGTCTAGGTTTTGACATACTTTTGGAATTTGGATTCTTCTATATAGAAGTGCCTATACTCTTTCAGTTGTATTTCTTAGAATTCTCAGTTGAGATTCCAGATTTCTGACTCTGAGTTCCATCAGACTTCTTATTGAAGCTCTGAAATTTACACAGCTACTGATTGTGCCTAAAGAAAATAAAAAGAATATATTAAAAAAAAATTAGAACCCAATTATTATGTATTTATTTCATTTAGTTCTGAGTAAAACATTCAGACAACAATTTTAAATGTGAAGAAAAAATATGCCAGACTTAAAACTTCAGTATCAATTACATTAAATAAGAACTAATAATTGAGTTCTTCATCTCCTCCTTTCCCTCCTCATTCCCTGCCCTCCTCCTCCTCTCTATCCCCCTCCTCCCTCCTGCCTTCTCCTCCTCCTTTCTGTTGCAAATGGAACCCAGGCACTTGCACAGGCTAGGCTGGCTATGTACCATTGGACAGTGATGTCAGTCATGAATCATTCTCATGTTAGTTCTCAGATCATCTGACAATTTAAAGAATAATAGAACCAATTCAAAATATAAAAGTTGAAAAAAATAACCTAACAATACAAAAGTATGGTATATTTCTGCATCACATTTTTTCTTTTCTACTCATAGTTTTATTTATGCCCACTATTATCAAGTATCCAACAGTTATCTGATGAAAATCATTACTCAGATCGAATTAGCTATAGGAATGATGTAAACTGAGGTATTTTAAGGGGTACCAAATGTTTTCTTCCTCTTAGAAATCTACACAACAACTTTCCTCAAGAATTATAGAATACACATGTAATGTATATGTCCAAAATACAATTTACAATGAAATGAATCAAAACACACTGTATATAAATAAGATAGCCTATAAAACCAGAAGTACTTATTTTTACTTGTCCTCTAAATTCCATCTTGCTCATTGTTCAATGTCACATTCCTACCATACTCCTTGGCCTCATTTTACTCTAGTGCTCTGTGTGTTCCTTGGGAAGTATATAACATTTTCTTCCAACTTCTTTTGATTTCTCTCTCTCTTTTTTTAAAATTTATCTTGTATACTTTTCCAAAAAAAACAAGTTCTGCATAAAACAGTCATAATTTATTTTCAAATGTAAATGCTTTGAAGATACATTGTCCATCTTTGTAGTGAGATCATCCATCTGATTGAATAAAGTAAGTATGAAATAACACAATTTGAAAATAAAATATTTAAAATATTTGACACAAACTGAACCACAAATTTTACATAAATTCAATTGCAACAAAACATAATTTATACCAGCATTATGATGAGTAGATTAAGTTTCTATAATATAATATATTAGCTTTTCAGTTGGTCAAGGATTACAGATCTATAAATTCCAATTCTGGCATAATAAATGTTGGGGAAATCTATATAGAAGATTTTTTTCCAATACTAACAAAAGTATGAACATTCTACAGATGAATTCACTATTGGATTAAGTTAATTTAATTTTAAGTTTTATCACTGAAATAGAATAAAAGTCTTGACAGGTCAATCTATTAACAAAAATTATTGGTTGATATCAAAAAACAATTTTGTTTAAAAAATATTGGTCAGTAATGTTTTCCATTCATTCTAGAATAGGTGTGAATATTAGATAGTACTCTAACCTTGAGTGAATTTATTGTTCAATGAGATAATCACCATGCAAATACTGTTGGTGAAAGAAAAGTCAGAAAAAGTGCATGAAAAATAAAAATTTATTTTTATGTGAGCTCTGAATAAAAGAGAAAAAGTCAATAAAAACAGACAATAAAGAAAGCACAACATGAGTATGACAGAGATATGGTACAGTCAGCACAATTCATGAAGACAACACCAAGAGGCATGGTAATAAAAACATGTCCAAACATTAACTTGTAAATATATGTTCCCAGCCATGTACTACTAGTGTAGCCAAGAGGTGGAAACATTTTAAAGTTCACCAACTGATGACTGGCTAAGTGACACAGTCATAAAACATAATTCTATAAGGATCCCTGAACACAGTTTTCTAAGTCAAAGAAACTGGTTAAAAAAAAAGACTTACTGTTGTATAAATCTACTTGTATAAAATATCCATTACAGAGTAATTTTAGAGTTGGAACTATAAGCCAATTTCCTTAACAAAATTCCCCAAAAGCAAGAAGTAATATAAACAATCAGTAAATGGGGGCTGATAGTTCAGTGGTAGAGTGCTTGCCTAGCATGTATGAGGCTCTGGGTTTGATCCTCAGCACCATATATAAATAAATAAAGATACTGTGTCAATCTACAACTAAAAATATTTTTGAAAGAATCAACAAGGTTCTGAGACTGTAGCTCAGTTGTAGAGTGCTTGCCTTCCATGTGAGGCATTGGGTTTGATCCTCAGCACCACATAAAAAATAAATAAAGTTACTGTGGTCTATATACAAATAATTTTTAAAAGGATCAATAAATGGGTTGGTATCAAACTAAAAAATTTTTCACAGCAAAGGAAACCATCAAGTATATGAGCAGAGAGCCTACAGAATGTGAGAAAGTCTTTGCCATGTGCACCTCAGATTGAACATTAATCTCCAAAATATACAAATAATTCAAATTATTTAACACCAAAAGAACCACAACAACAGCAAAACCCAAATAACCTAATCAATAAATGGGCAAAGGAACTGAAAAGGCACTTCACAGAAGAACATATGCAAATGGTCAACAGATATATGAAAAAAAATTGAACATCTCTAGCAATTAGAGAAACATAAATGCTACACTGAGATTCCATCTCACTTGGGTCAGAATGGCAATTTAGAAGAATACAAGTAATGATAAATGTTTACAGCAGTGTGGGGAAAATGTTCACTTACACATTTTTGATGGGACTGCAAATTGGGGCAATCACTCTGGAAAGCAGTATGGAGAGTCCTCAGCAATCTTGGAATGTAGCCACTGTTTGACCCACTTATCTAACTCCTTGGTTTACACAAAAAAATCCTCAAAATCATCATACTACAGGGATGCAGCCACAACAATGTCTGTAGCAGCTCAAATCACAATAGTTGAGCTATCAAACCAAAGGAGGTGTCCTTCAATAGAAGAATAGATTTTTTTAAAATGTGTCATATACACACAATGGAATATTACTCAGCTGTGAGAAATAATGAAATTATGGCATTTGCCAATAAATGGATAGAAATGGAGATTAACATGCTAAGTGAAATAAGCCAATCCCCCAAATCTAAAGGCTGGAAGTTCTCTCTCATAAGTGGATGTAAACACACAGTAAGGAATGGGGGAGAAAAGAATAGAATTACATTGGATTAGACAAAAGGGATGGGAGTGAGAATGAAAACAGAAAAAACAGTAGAATAAATATGACACGACTTTCCTATGTTCACATATGAATACGTGACCAGTGTAACTCCACATTATGTATAAATAGAATAATGTGAAGTTATATTCCATGCATTTAAATGTGAAAATACAGTCTACTGATATGTATATGTAAAAATAAAAATAAATAAATAAATAAATAAATAAGTAAATTACTATTGTTTACATTTATAAATAACTAAAAAATTTATTGGTAATTTTCTAGGACTTTGGAAGTGTAGGGATTAAAAAAGTGACAGCTAAGAGGTTCCAGGTTTCTTTTCAAAACATGAAAATGTTCTAAAAATTAACTATTTAAATGCTTATATATCTCTGTTAATGAACTAAGAGACACTGAATTTTACATGTTAAATGGGTGAATTGGATGTGCATTACATATATCATAAAAATGCCTTTTAAGAGATCTACTGAAAAAAAAACTTAGCTAACATTTTTTATTTACTAGTTTGGATATCAGTCCAGAAATAATACAAATATTTATATGCTTTTATAATGTATCTAAAATAAAACCAAGGGGCTGGGGATGTGGCTCAAGTGGTAGCGCGCTCACCTGGCATGCGTGCAGCCCCGGTTCGATCCTCAGCACCACATACCAACAAAGATGTTGTGTCCGCTGAGAACTAAAAAATAAATATTAAAAATTCTCTCTCTCTCTCTCTCTCTCTCTCTCTCTCTCTCTCTCTCTCCTCTCTCCTCTCTCACTAAAAAAAATAAATAAAATAAAATAAAATAAAACCAAAAGAAACAGCCCAAGTATTTCAATAATTAAACAATAACCTAAAACATACCTGTATTTTGAGAAATGCATAAAAAACTTTTTGTACACATTTAAAAAAACACATTAATTCATCAATTACCTGCAGATTCTGTATAGATGCACAAAAATTAAAGTAAAAGTAACAAAATTTTCTGAAACATTCTATTAAATAGTACCTCTGATTTAATTTTTCTTATTGTAACATGAAAGTAGAGATAGCATTAAAAGCTTCTGGTTTATAGAAAAAAGTCTCAGCTTTCCTCAGACTAGATATTTTAATAAGAGATGCATGAGTTTGTAAGAGAAAAATTCCAAAATACAATTTTAAGTGTAAGAAATAAATGCAGTATAAAGATCCCCATATATAATAAAATCAATTATAATGAAAATATAAAGAAAGCTGTTCATTGAAATTACTATCCCAGAACATTTTTTGTTACTTAAGTAGATGTAGATTTACAGTTGCCATGTTCAATTTTAGACATACTTGTCATTTGTCTTAGTGTCTTCATTAAATCCTGTCTTTATCTTTTAAATTTATGGGAAAATGTGGTAAATCTTTTAGTGAAACCTCTGATACAAATGGTAATTTCATGTTACCAGTCTCACAACTACCCGATATTTCTGTTAATGATTTTGTTACTCAGCTCACTTTAAAAGTATATTAATAACATTTTATAATTATGTTTACTCTGAAAAAATATCATTACATACATCAGTTTATTCTCTTTTTTTTACATGTGTGTACACTCTTGCTTATTTCTGAATTCCCTTAGGGAAACAGAAGGTTGTGTACTCCTGCCTAATAACTATCACAATCCTTAGATAACAGGGTCAAGCCCTGTATCTCTACATACTGCCCTTGATAAAGTTGCAATGTTTAACAACCTACTGAATTTTCAATCAGAAATGGTTACACAGGTCTTATTGGTGGTGGTGAATTCTACAGAGGTTATTATCCCTCTCTTATTAGAAGCTCAAATTAATACCCCACATCCTCAAATCTTTAAACTTTGCTAAAATAATTCAATATATATTCATGAATCTTTGCTACAATAAGTCCAATATACTTTCACAAAGAATAAAGAAGACCCTAGGTAACTTGGTTTCCACCTCACTGCCTGTCCATATCTCTTAGAAGTCTCACTGGTACTCATACCACTCCTGCTGTACATAAGCCCTGGCACCCTCATTAGTCTGGACATGAGGGTTCAGTGCCAAATTAATGAAATTTAGATGGCTACAATTACCTTTGTACTTAAAGACACTATATAAATTTCAGAATAGGAAATGGGCCATGAAATGAAGAAAACTATTAGCAAGTTATCATGGATATATGCAATAAAGTACAGATGAAAAAATTTTGGTTTTGCTGCAATTCATCACATTAGTCCCAATTTATGACAATGACATATAGATGCTTTTAAAGAGGTGGACAAGTCATGAATGAAAACAAAAAATATCAGGACAGTTATTTTCAGATTTAAGTTGAATTGAAATGACTAAAAATAAATTTACCAATTAGAAATATCTAAAAATAGCAAAGAAAGTCTATTACAAAATACAGCATCTACATTTCAGTTCAACTGGGAAATCTGGAATGAACTGTCAAAGTAACTAATTTAATTGAAACTTGGTATGAGCATTTCCATTATCTGTTTCATTGTGATCTTAAAGTATGGCAATGAGAACACATTAAAATTGTTATTCAGTTTTGGAATGTAGCTCATTGGTAGAATATGTGTAAACTGTGGGTTGAATTAACAGCACCAAAATTATATATTGTTTCAACATTATTGATACCATATTACTAATGTCAGCACATATATCCACAAAAAATCTGTAACTCAATCTCTTAAATCTTTATAAGAAACATAATTTCTTAAATTGAGGGATCTGTCAGGCCCAAGTTTCAAAAATTTCCTCCTTTTTAAATATTAAATTCCATTTGATCTAAGTATTTTGTGTTTAGTTGGCATATGAGTACCTATAGATATTTTAAAATATGTACATAGTGTGTAAGAATCAGAGTAGGGAATTTGGAAGGCTTAGCACTTCAAACACAGATTGGTTGTGCTGTGAATGATGCCTAAATTATATTTGCTGGAAAACAGGTTTTACTGTTTTGATATAGAAAACACAGTTATAATATCTACACTTTTATATTCATCATATTCAACATTTAGCCATAAGCAGATATCACTTTGAGTATTTCTTCGAAGACTCTTTATACAGTTAACTTGCTTGATACTTACTTCTTCTGCTTTCTCCTTTCCATATTGGTCCAGTTGTTCTTTTAAATGATTGGTTTTATTGATTAATTCCAAATATTTGTTTTCCAGCATGAGATGATGTCTGTCATTCTGAGCTTGAAGTTTTTTTTATAACATAATACATTTGGGTTTGGATATTAATAACTCCATCTTTTTATTGTCACCTCTGTTCTGATAGTCATGCAATTGGTCTTCACACAATGTATTTTCACTTTGTAGTTTAGGTACCTTCTCTCTAGAAGCTTCCTGCTTTCTGAGGTGTTCATCCCTTTTTCTTTGTTCATTTTGATACTCGTGTTCCATCCCCTTCAGTTGGCACTGTCTTTGTTTTAAGTGTCTGTTTACCTGTTCTGTAGCCAAAGTCATTACTCTCAGAGTACCTCTTGTCTGACACAGCTTGTTTTCTAGGTCATTTTTTTTCAGACTTTGGAACCTGTTGGGAAGAAATCTCACAAATAACTTTTAGAAAAGATATATTAATATTATTTTCTTCCTGTGAACTAAAGTCTTTATCTCTTGCTTTCTGGAAAGCAAGTTCTAGATTTCTTTTTGGTGTTGGACTTTCACCATGATGGTGTGGATCAGTACCAGCTCTGGTAGGGTGGGATTTGACTTCTGTTTCTGGTATTTCTATGCTTTGTTTTTCCACTCTCCAGTGTACTCTGAGATTTCCAAATATCCAACTGTTTTTTTTGTCCTGGAATATTTTCCTAAGTGTTTCCTCATTCAATTCTTGTGTCCATGGAAGACTGCTATTCTTTTCTGTTAAAATTTCAGGATTCTCAAAGCACTTATTTTCCAGTTTCTGATATTTTATTTTGTCCATTCCCAGTCTCTTCATGGAGATTTCATCCTTATTCCTGTAATATTGATGCAATAGATTGTTCTCTGTTCCATCACTAGTAGAAACCTAAATAAAACCAAGGAAACATTTAGCTAGCATTTAATAAAATGTTATTTCATATTTTTCACTGAAATTAAAGGATGTAAGAACTGACGGGTCCAGAGGCATATGCCTGTAATTCCAGTGTCTCAGGAGTCTGAGGCAGGAGGATTACAGGTTCAAAACAAGTCTTCAGCAATTCAGTGAGACCCTGAATCATTCATATATAAATAAATAAATGGCTGGAAATGCATCTCAGTTCTTGAGCACCCTTATTCAATTCCTGATTACAAAAAACTATTAAGGATTGAAAAATTTTTCATTACACCATATTGAAAGAATAGATTAACTGAGTAGTTAGTTTTCCAATGTAAAAAAAAAAAAGTTAACTTTGCAGAAACAGAAGAGAAGTCACAGAGAAAACCCACATATATACAGTTATCTAGTACTAGGCAAACCCACTATAAAACATGTAATGGGAAAAGGATAGGTTCTTCAACTAATGGTTCTGGGAAAACTGAAAACCCATATGTAGTAGGAGAAATTTAACCCCTATTTCTAACCCCTATGCAAAACTCAACACAAAGTGGATCAAGGACCTAGACATTAGAAAAAAGATCCTAGGCCTATTACAAGACAAGACAGGCTCAGCACTCCATCATGTTCGTGCAGGATCTGAATTCCCCAAAAAGACTCTTAAAGCACAAGAAGTACAATAAAGAATCAATAAATGGGATGGTATCTTTACAACAAAGGGAACCATCAAGAATGTGAGTAGACAGCCTACAGAGTGGGAGAAAATCTTTGTTACTGACACCTCAGATACAGCATTAATCTCCAGAATATATAAACAACTCAAAAATATATCATACACACAGAAACACCCTCCCATAGACAAAACAAACAAACAAATAACCAAATCAATAAATGAACAAAAGAACTGAGCAGGCACTTCAAAGAAGAAGATGTGCAAACAGTTCAAAAATATATGAAAATAAAATGTTCAACATCTTTAGCAATTAGAAAAATGCAAATTAAAACTACATTGAAATTCCACCTCACACTACTTAAAATGATAAATGTAAAGAATGCAAGTCACAATAAATGTTGGTGAGAATGTGGGGAAAAGATTCACTCATACATTGCACCAAGCAATCACTCAGGAAAGCAGTATAGAATGGAATGACCATTTGACCCAGTTATTCTGCTCCACAGTATATATTCAAATGATACTATAGTGACACAGCCACATAAATATTTATAGCAGCTTTTCACAAAAGATAAGCTGTGGAACCAATCTAGGTGCCTTTCAACATATGAGTGGATAAAGAAAAAGTTTCATATATAAACAATGGACTCAGCCATGAAGAATGAAATTATGGCATTTGTTGGTAAATCGATGGAACTGGAGAGTATCATGTCAAGTGAAATAAGCCAGTTTTCCAAATCCAAAGTCTGAATATTCTCCTTAATATGTGGATGATAACACACCTAAGGGTGGGGGAGGAAAGAATAGAAGTTTGTTGGATTAGACAAAGGGGAATAAATGGCTGAGAAGGAAGGGGAAAGACAGTACAATGAATCTGACATCACATCCCTATGTTCACATATGAATACATGACCAGCAAAACTCTGCAACATTTTCAACCACAGGAATGGGATCCTAAATAGAAGAAGCTATATACTATAAAAAAAACCCAGTTCTACTGTAATGTATACCTTTAAAAAGTCAATAAAAAATAATAATTCACTATTTCTCACATTGGTCCACTTTTAGGATCTTATGATCTACACGTTAAACAGTTAAAAATCTCAAATATTTTATTATGGACCTATCTGTTGGGATGGCTTCAGTGGCAAATAAAAGAACATTTAAATTTAAGAAAAATAAGTTCACCATCTGACACTTTATGTATTCAACCAGGCCATAGTAAAAGCCTTAGCTCTACATCTACCAAGACATACAAAAGTTCCCCAAGGTCTTTTCCTAAAAATATTCCTAGCATATTTTCTTTTCTAACATTTTGTAGCTGGGAATAAAAATTGCATCTATTGATAAATGATAAATGTAAGAACAGCATTAAACACATTATGTACATCAATGAACAATGTATCACAATTCTGAAAATGAGCACAAGGCTAAAAACATAGGCAACTTGTACAATTTTTCCAAGTCTTTTGCCTCTGCTTCTAATGCTAATCCACAAAGTCAGTTATTTCTGTCCTGTGAATGGATAAACGCCAAAGAAGGACTGTGTTTCAAAATAAAAATGACAAATAAGGCAAAATGTGTAAGACTCTACTCATAAAATCCCAAGATTGCTACACAGTAGCATTCGTTTCATCTCAGTGAATTTTGAAAGATGAATCTATATAAAATAAGGCAAATAAATGGATCTTATATATTTGGAACAAATTTTTACCAGTAATTTATTTCTAAGAACATATTATGGTATGCCATTGTTTCCAAAGGTGTTTTGTGCTGAAGTAGGAGATTACTTGGAGAAAAGTGTTTTTTTTTTTTTTTCTCTTCTCAAAAGTGAGAAAAATGATATACAAAACCAGGGTATTTACTGGCCCCACTTTTCTTCCTTATTTAACAGTGGGAGTAGTAATACACATTAACATAATAAGAGAGTGAAGTCACTTCCCCAAACTAGAAGATGTACTATTAGAAGCAAGGGTTTTGAGATCATAGAAAAATCATCTATTTCTGTGGAAAATATGAAAATTATTTTCTCTTTATAAGGCTACTCATCATGGAATTGCTGCAGAGAAATAAGAGTTGAATTAAGAACATTCTTTAATTCCATGGGACAAAAATCCCACCCTCACCTCTAACATATGTGCATTCTCATTATAAATTTATGGATTTAAATCCCTCTATACTTTCCCATGATTTAATAGAGTTACTGTTTAACTATGTTACACACACACACACACACACACACTCATTTGAAAACAGAAGAAAATAATTCAGGAAACATTTTCTTTCTGCATATGTCTATCTCTTTTTGTTTGTAAATATGTATTACTGAAATTTCATATTATAAATTCTGGATTCTGGTCTCATGGAAATTGTCTATAGGTTTCATTTTGTTCTTCTAAAATCTACAAACTTATTTCAGCAAGATATTGGCTGTATATCAGCAGGTGATAGAAGTCCAAAAGCTTAATTGAAGAATGGTACCTTCAAGATTAAAAAATAATACTAAAAGGTAGATTTATTGCTTATGAGTCAGTGTCTTACATTTCAACTGCACAAATGACAGATAAATTTGGGTGAATGAAAACATTTCTTAAATACAGGCAGAAATGTAATTGTGAAACACTTTTAAAAAATATTTTAACTAATTGCATAGCTATTTAGTCTGTATCTTAACATAAAAACCCCTAAATTGGTATTTATGTTAGTTATTAAACTAAACTTCTTCATTTAGGAAACATATGCTGAACATCTACCAGATACTAATTTTGCTGTAACTAATTTTGTCATAAATGTCATAATTTAATTTTTGAGTCAGATAATATTGTGTTTTAAATCAAAATAGTAGTTCACACTTCACATACCAAAGATTTGAGAAACAGCAGACTTCATAGTGTGTGTATGTACACACACTATGACTGTTGGTGAAATTGCCAAACAGCACATTCCTCAGACAATATTGCCATCATTGAGTGAAACATGGCCACATACAGTAAGTTAAAGTGACCTTATAAATAATGCAGATGAAATAAAGTAAAAACTTGAAACTTTACTGAAGGTTCATTTACCTGATTAAAGTGATTTCGTGCAGTCTCCAATTCTGTATCTAATGTACAGAGATTTCAGCTTGCTTTCTCACTTGATTGTCTTTGTTATATTCTGTTTCTTTTAATCGGTTCTTATTTTTTTCATGTAGCATATCATCATTTTTTCTCTTTGCCTCTTCTTCTTTTAAAGTATATCTGAAGTTAAATATGGTTACTTTTAATTGATTTTTGCCAGAAAACAAAAATTTCTTTTTTTTTTCTGGATCTTTGTATGCTGATTTAGTATCCTAATAAAAATTCTATGTTCTCTGAAGCTTTTCCAGTTTAACATTTTTAGTTTCTCCTTTAGTCTTGTCTAAAACATACATAATTGAAAGTAGGTACTACACAAAAGGAATTTTGAAATTATTTGGTAAATTGACAAGTTAAAGGTGATTATTTTTGCACTATCATAGATCCTCCCCAGTTAAAAAGATAATTTCAAGCTAAATAAGTTTTAAAGACTTATTGTTTGTGTACAAACCTATGAATTCAGTAGTAATATGATTTATATTCATATAATATGTCAGGTATACCTACAACTTGCTTACAGTGTAACAGCATATTCAGAAATTCTTCTTTCAATAAGTATCTTTTGGGGCTGGGGCTGTAGCTCAGCGATGCAGTGGTTGCCTAGCATGGGTGAGGTGCTGGGTTCATCCTTAGCATCACATATAAATAAAATAAAGATATAAAAAATGTATCGTTTGTATTACTATAACCCCAAACTGGGATAAGAAATCCAATACCTATTATTACACTTTTTATGTTTCTTTTATGGTAACACTTTCAAATTTCCTCATTGATCATTATGTATTTTACAAATAAATTAAAATCCATTTTTGAACAAGAAAGGACCTAGTATTTAATCCAATAATGAAGAATAATGTCCTTCATCAGACGAAGGGATAAAGAAAATATTATATATTTATATATATGTACACCACACACACACACACACACACACACACACAAACACACAATGGTATATTATCCATAACAAAAATAAATTTATTTCAACATATAGTCTACTGTCATGTATACCTAAAAAACATAAAAAAGTATATGTCTTTTCACTATATAAATCTGAACAAATTTAATTTCTGATGAGAGTGAATTTGAATAAAATAATTTATAATCAGTTTCCATTTCATTTTTTAATGAATGTTATTGTTAAAAGTATAGCTGAGGGTCTAGCTCAGCACTAGCACATCACTTTAGTCACACAAAACCCTGGGTTTGATCCTAAACATCAGAATAAAAACTGTAAATGTATAGAAGCCACTCCTACTTGCTTCCGAGGACCATGTGTGTGGTATGATTTTTCCCAGCCTTTCACTTTCAACCTGTGTATGTCTTTTCCTATTATATGAGTCTCCTGAAGGCAGCATATTGTTGGATTTGTTTTTTTTTTTTTTTTTTTTTTTTTAAATCCAGATTACTAGCCTTTGTCTCTTGATTTGTGAATTTAAGCCATTAATGTTTAAGGTTACTATTGATATATTGTTTGTACTTCCAGTCATGCTTATTTATTTATTTATTTAATATAGCTCATTTTTCCTCTTTGGTTATGTTTTTTGTTCTTTCCTTTACTGAGTTACCTCCCAATGTTAGTTTTGGGTACTATTTTTCAATTCCTCTTCTTGTAGTGTTTTGCTCAGAATGCCTTGCAGTGCTGGTTTTCTGGCTGTGAATTCTTTTAACTTTT
This sequence comes from Spermophilus citellus, assembly GCF_964194105.1. Classification (NCBI taxonomy): domain Eukaryota; kingdom Metazoa; phylum Chordata; class Mammalia; order Rodentia; family Sciuridae; genus Spermophilus; species Spermophilus citellus. Next base: position 21,774,528 of record NC_138193.1, read on the forward strand.
GTTTTTCCTGAAAGATTTTAATTTCATTGTCAAATCTGAAGCTTAATTTTGCTGGACACAGTATTCTTGGTTGGAATCCATTATTTTTCAGCATTTGAAATACGTTGTTCCAGGATCTTCTTGATTTCAATGTCTGTGATGAAAAACCAACTGTTAACCTAACTGGTTTACCCCTGAATGTAATCTGTCTTCTTTCTCTCGTAGCTTTTAGTATTCTCTCCTTGTTCTGTATGTTGGATATCTTCATAATTGTGTGTCTTGGAGTTGGTCTATTACAGTTTTGTATGTTTGGGGTCCTGTAGGCTTCCAGGATTTGGCAATCCATTCCATCTTTCATATCTGGGAAGTTTTCTAGAATTATTTCATTCAATAGGTTGTTCATTCCTTTGGTTTGAACCTCTATACCTTCTTCTATCCTGATGACTCTCAAGTTTGGGTTTTTTATAACATCCCATATCTCTTGGATAGATTGCTGGTGATTTCTGAGCATCCTTTCTGGGTTGACTATATTCTTCTCAAGTTGATACACTTTGTCTTCATTATCTGATGTTCTGACTTCTATTTGATCTAGTCTATTTGTAATATTCTCATTTGAGTTTTTAATTTGGTTTATGGTTTCCTGCATTTCTAGAATTACTGTTTGATTTTTTTTTTAAATCTCTATCTCCTGGTATAGCTCGTTCTTTGTCATTTGAATTTGCCTATTTAATTCGTTTTCAAAGTATACTTTCATTGTTTGGATTTGCTGTCTAAAGTCTTCTCCAAGATTCCATTCTATCTGAGTTAGGTATGCCTTGAGTTCTTTTTCTGTCCATTTTTCTGAAGCCTCTAGGTTCTCCTGTGAATTTAAGTTGTCCTGCATTGTTTGTAATTCTTTTTTCCCTTGTTTTTTCATGGTTCTCATGTTGCTTTCCAACTCTGTTTGACTGCTGTGTTTCTGTTTTCTTCTTTAGATTTGTTTTGGTTTTTATAGTTCCAATATCCCTCCTTTGTGTTAGGAGACAATGTTTAGAGATGTTGGATTTAATTGTGATTTAAGGTGATTTCATTAGTTTTATTAGAGGCCTACAAAATTTAATGGCATGTATAGAATTGAGGTTTGAACTTAGGATTTTATGTTGAGGTTGGGCGCTTTGATGGTATGGAGGTTAGTATATGTTAGATTCTTTGGGCGGTTGCTCAAATGCAGGCGGATATTAACAAGAGAATAGACAGCAGTACTTGGGGGTAGTTAAGGGTTTAGGCGGACTATGGACCGATTCGCAGTATTCATCTATTTGCATTTAGTAAGTTGCATGTAATCTGCCTGGTCATGCTTAAGAGGAAAGATGGGGAAAAGGTAAGAAAGCAAACCAAGAAAGAGAGAGGGAGAGAGGAAAGTAACAGAAAAGAATAGAAAAGAAAAGGAAATGATAATAAAAAGTAATAATAAAATGCAGTAAAATAGAAATTACATTTAAAAATAATAGTATAATTGTAGAAAAGAAAAAAAAGTTAAAATTTAAAAAAATTTAAAAAAATTAAAAGAAAAAAGGGACACTGTTAGGCTTCTATTTTCTTTGCTTCCAGTAGGTGGTGCTGTGCCTTCGGGGCAAAATTTTGCCCTCCGGCTGTAGGAAACAATCCGTGTGAGGCTGCTCCCTCCTCCCCCCACTCGTGTCTCTCAAAACCTGTTAGCTTAGGTTAATTCCTGGTTTCTAGTCCCCTGGCCTCTCCTGTCAGCCAGTTCTATCCCCGTGTGATACCTCTCAGCAGCTTAAACTACACTCTGTGCCTGCAGTTTCCTGGACATGGAGTGCGGCTTTTGGGAACCGGCACCTCATTGTTTTGATTCCCTCCACTAGCCCCTCCTCTTAGAGCTGGCGAAACAGGTTTTGTTTTTGCCGCTGGTGGGAGGGAGGAGTTGGGGATCAGGTGCTTGTGCCTTTGCCTTTCCCCCATGCCTCTACTCACACTCACTCTGTTAATTACGCCCCCGGAAAGCTGGGGAGAGATTTTATGTGATTTCCCTGGTGTATGGAAGATGGTCTTAATGTCACAGACCTGTTCTATCACTGAATGAGCTGCGATCAGTCGAAAACTGGCCATGGTGACATCAGCTTTCCAAGATGGTGGCCGCTGGCTTCCTCGGTGGTCTGACCAGTGTGGAGAACAGAACTGGACCACTTCCTTCCCCCATCTCAAACACAGAATTCAGCACTGGGCACAGTGAAGGCACAGCCGGCAGGAGCCCGAAGAATCAGCAGCGCCGTATCTCTGCATTGCTAGCTCGCCATTTCTTGGCGCGCTCTGCAGTCTCCAGCAGCAGGGCGAGCCACTGAATAAGCAGCTTGAATCTCCGTGCAGAAAAATCGCTCACAGTTGAGCCCCAGTAACCGATCCTCGGGCTATGGGAATCCTTCCTCTAGGTTTTGGTGCACCCCAATTTTGCTGGAAATTCCTAACAAGATAGTTTTTTGCCGTTCTAACTCATCATTCACCCGCATAGTGACACGGTACATGGGGGTGATGCACTCCATTTGCCGCCATCTTCCACAAATCCCCACATAAAATTCTAAATTACATCACTGTCCTAAACAATATGTTGACTTATTTTTGCCATCAATGTTTTTGGTACTGAATCCCATACTTAAATGAACATTAGGTTTAATAATAATAAATTTTTTTCATAGATTTGTGAGTAAAGACTATTTATTTTCTATTTCATTGTTTATTCATGGCAAAACAGAATATTTTTCCTACGCTTATTAAACATATGTACTTCCTATTCTAAAAAGGTGTCTGTATATATCTTTCATACCCCTGGTAAAGGCTGCCTCTCCTAAGTTAAAACTCTTTCTCTTACCTCATTCCAAATTAAGATAATCATAAGTTCATCTAGATCTAGTTTCAAAATATAATTTTTTTTAAAGAGAGAGTGAGAGAAGAAAGAGAGAGAGAGAGAGAGAGAGAGAGAGAGAGAGAGAATTTTTAATATTTATTTTTAGTTCTCGGCGGACACAACATCTTTGTTGGTATGTGGTGCTGAGGATCGAACCCGGGCCGCATGCATGCGAGGCGAGCGCGCTACCGCTTGAGCCACATCCCCAGCCCAAAATATAAATTTTATATACAACTTTTATATTCTTCATTTCATAATTCTGTTAAAGTCAAAATCAAATTATGCATTTGATAAAAATTAAGTCTCTATTTACCATGGTCTTTTTCTAACTCAATAATGTTGGCCCTGACATAACTCCTAATTGACTCTTGCCAAGTTTTCTGCCAAACTAAAGATCAGATATCTCTTATTATTAAAATAACTGTACTATATCAAACTATTGTCTATACCTCAAGATTAATGATAATATGACTTTTGCCAGGTTTTTATTCAATTTAATAAATAAAAAAAGGGGGAAAGCAGGACCTACATGCCCAAACTAAATCTCACAAAATATTACAAACATTTTTCTTTAATTGTGATATTAACAATCTTACTGCTGCTGCACATGGTTCAGTAAGTTAAATCAGATTTCAAAGGATGGAATTCAAAACTGTCATCATGGAAACAGCTGAAAAACCTGACACAGGCAGGTAAATCCAACCACAGAGTTGATAGCCATGTAGGCTTCACCAGCTCTCAGGTAAGAAAAACCTATAAAGAGAATTCTGTGGCCCCATTTCCCCAAGTCCACCTTTAAGGTAACTTATAATGTGGAATGGACAATCTGTCCATGTGACTGGGTTTAATTATACTAGTTAGAGTGGCCAGCTACCTGTATGTTGGCCCCATGAAAAGCATGCTGGCTGTCTAAGGGTATATTTTGAGGAAAAGACAGCATATGGGGGGCCTAGACCAGCCAATTATACTGGCCCCTGGGACTCAATGCCATATGTGAGGACAGTTATTAAAATGGGACTGTCATAACAAGCCAGTCATTTCCCCAGAACATCCACCAATACCTTACTGTCCTAATCATTCTTCAATAGTATATGACAATTTGGATGAATTCTGCAAATACCTTGTCAGTGCAACATAAAGTGTCTAGAAATAGTGGATATATTTTAGACTGGTCTCCTAAAATTGACAAAAGAAAATAATGTAAGGATGCCATGACCCCTTGAGTTTTCATTGGTAATATCCTAACCTTTAGTGAAGGTGGCATCAAAAAGGATGTTTCATGCTCAATTTCAACCTCAGATGTCCTGTATTATAGTGATAGCCCCCTGCCAGATTTCATAGGCAGGATTCATCAGGAGGGTTCCTGTTATGGCCTGCAGGCCTGAGTTCAATCTTCTTATGCTCTAATTATTGGAAATGTGAGATATAGAGAAAGAGTGATAAATATCTGGTAGCCTAAAAAATATGCAACTTAGCTAATTGCATGACTAGACGTAATCAAGGGAAAGGAATATTGATTCTTTACCAGCCGTATTTTATTATCAGCCAAGGTCTCAGAACAGTGGTATAGTGATGTTGGTGATCAGATTCCACAACAGAGGCATGATTAGTTAACCAGACATAAGTGAGCTCTTGGTCTCATAATCCTTGGAGTGGCTCTTTAACTTCATTCATTGCTTCTATGTTTATAGCCTCAGTGGCTATATCAAAATATTTCTAGAGCCATCTATAAGGTCACTGTTCAGTGCACAGAGGCACAGGATGGGCTGAGCTCCATCTTCACTAGAGCCATGAAAGGAACTAAAACTTACTTCTGAAATTACTCTAACTTCTCCAAAAAGACACTTAGGAAAGAGCCTGTGTATGTTTTGCCTGCTCTTCTTAGGATGGAAGGAACTACCACATGTCTAAGTGTGTCTTGGTGACACTGAGGCAGGAAGTGCAGAATCATAATGGGTTTTATCCCACCCTGGCCTCCTTGCTCAGTAATGCCAATGTCCAGAGAAACCTAAACAGCATCACAGAGTTTACAAATTCTACTTTCTTCCTGCTTCAGAGCTCTTTTCACATCCTAAGCACAAAATGTCTCTTTCTCCCTTAGTTTCTTCCTGTTCCTAAGGTCAGTAATAAAAGAAAAAAAAAAAAACAATGTCCACAGGAGACACAAGAAAAACCTTTCCTGGATAATGAAGAAAGCAATAAGTGACTCCTCACAGGAGAGTATTCTGGTTGTGTCCTCTGTGTTCCAGGTGAAATCATATTCTGCTTTGTCACATCTCTGCTGCTCTCAACTGAACTGGGACAATGGGCACCTGGCTTGTGCTGAGTGATATATGAGCCCGCCCTGCAGCTATGCCCAGCCCTGCCCAGCCCTGCTGATTTTCATGTGCCCACATCACAGCCCACTGCCCTGAGGACTTCTTAAGAGGCTGCTCACACCCTGTGCAGGAGTCAGTCCCCTTCAGGACACAGCATGGCCATGAGGACTCCTGCTAAGCTCCTGGGGCTCCTGCTGCTCTGCTTCCCAGGTAAGGAGGACAGTACTGGGGATTTGCTTATCCCCCTCTGGTCAGTGATGCCTGTCCCTTGGAGGATGGAGTCTTGTATCATAATTAATGATGTGGTGATTTTATTATTTATTTATTTATTTATTTAATGTTTTTCAATGTCAGGTTCCAGATGTGACATCCAGATGACCCAATCTCCTTCATCCCTGTCTGCATCTCAAGGAGACAGAGTGACCCTCATCTGCAGAGCCAGTCAGGGCATTAGCAATAATTTACACTGGTATCAGCAGAAACCAGGACAAGCTCCTAAGCTCCTCATCACATATGCAGACATTTTGCAATCTGGGGTCCCCTCCAGGTTCAGTGGCAATGGATCAGGGGCAGATTTTACTCTCAACATCAGCAACCTGGAGCCTGAAGACGTTGCCATTTATTTCTGTCAACAAGACTACAGTGCCCCTCCCACAGTGATACAGGCCGTGACAAAAACCTCCCAGGGAGCAGAAGTGTGAGGCTGGGATGCCCCAGCTGCTCCTCCTGCTGCCTCCACCTGATGATTGCACAGCTCAGAGTCACAGGCTATGAGGTCACTGGGAGGGTTTCCTAGAGGTGAAGAAGGAGGATTCTTTTTCCAGTCATCCCCTTGCTTTTCCTCAGCCCCAGCAACTCAGAGAAGACAATCCTTTCCCTGGTATAATCCAGGGTAAAGGTTGTTTCCTCTGTGTAGCTCTCTCATGATTCTGTGAAGTACACTGCGTGGTGTCAGCTGGGCTGAATGGACAGATGCCTGGAGCATTAGCATGTCCAGGAAGGTGGGTGTCATGTTCAGGGGACTGAGTGAGGAAACCCTTCCTGTGTGTAGGAGGCTCAGCTCAATGGCCTGGGCCAGGCAGACTGCAGGAGAATCAGGGGACACTCATCTTTGATCTTCTCAAAATCTCCTCCTCCAGAGCATGAGCTTCTCCTGCCATCAGAGTTGGATATTGACCCCAAGTCCTTTGGCCTTTGGACTTGGACTTGCACCTGCTGCCCTCTCAGGGAATCGTGGACTTGCAGCCCTGGATTAGGGTGCATCATGGACTCTCCCCTTCTGAGGCTTCTGGCTTCTTGACTGAGATGCAAATAGAGATGGGCAAGGCCATGCTGGTGACCACCAGTTCTGACACCATCACTGCTAATGCACGTGCACACACACACACACACACACACACCACCACCACCACCACCACCACCACCACAGTAGCCTGAGATTAAGGCTGGAAGATAAATCATGAACATGGCTCATAATGGTTGCATAACCTTCCATTTATCTCTTATTTGAGGAACCACAGGTGTTACTGTGATGACCCAGGCTCCTCCCTCCTGCCTTTCAGCCTTGTAGAGTCATCATCCACCTCCTGAAGGTCCAAACAGAACCTTTTACAGACTGATGAATATACTTATTTGCATCGATTCTTGCAGAAGCCAGGTCAGCCCACACAGCTTCTTACCTCTAGGAATTACAGTTGTCTCTGGGTCTCAGAGACAACTTCAGTGGCAGAGGGTCAGGGTCAGATTTCATTCTGAACATCAGGAAGGTGGAGGCTGAGAACATTGGTGTTTACTTCTGTGTGCAGCTCTTAAACTTCCTCTCACAGGTTCAGCCCTGAACACAGCCTCCCTGCTGGGTGGCCCAGCTGCCACATGTGTGCTGCCTGTCAGGGGAACAGCACAACAGATTCTCTGTCTGTAGGAGAGGAAGATTATAGTATCTCAGGTGAACAGGGTGTAGCTGAGGACTCTGTACCATGTTCCTAGGTCTGGTTCAGGCCTGTGTCTGGGCCCCATCAGATGGACACAGCAGGAGCAGAAGGGAGAAGGAAGGGTCTTCAGGAGCCTCTGATCAACCCACTTGATAGAAGAGGAGGCTGCATGACAGCTCATCCTAGTGCACCTTCCTAGTGCCCATCAAGTATGTTCATGAGGACCAGGAGCAGAATCAACATAGATTTGTGGCAAAACAAAATCATTTTTTTTTCTTTTGCATTTATTTTGATGTAAAACTCATATGCACCCAGCCAGATTTGATGAGTGTTCTAATGACTCTTCCTCCCTTGCACCCTTCTTAGCCCTTCCTCTATTTCTGGCCCATGTCCCTCTTCTGTGCAGAGTCAGGTTCACCCCAGGGACGCCTCAGGTCTATACCTTTAACCAGTTTCAGTCACAGGTGGTTGAAATAAAAAAGTGTTGGGAGTTCCATGGATATATCCAAGAATAATGAACAGAGTGAATCTTTAATTCTTCCAAAGATATAAGGTAGATGTCACATTCCACAAAACTCGCATGGATATAAGAACCCGTGAGCCAATTGTTGCTCAAAGGAAGAAAAATAGTATTATTATTAGGGCCATAGCCCTGAATGAGGAGGTAAAAGGGTGCGTGGGTAGAGGTCAACTCTTGCTCAACACCTGCTGTGGCCATCATTGACTGGGGAGTTCACACTGGTGGTGTGCGGTTTATATAGAAAGCTAGATGAAAACTATTTTTCTCATAAAGAATCCCAAATTTCACAGATCCTGCCTGGCCCTCAGGTTGTCCTTGCCCACTTTTAGCCTCAATGAGTCATGATACATCCATCAAGGCTCCAGGGGCCCATTAACTCAAGGGTCAGTGAAACTCCTGTCCAAATGGGCTTCTTCCACTATCCTAGTCCACCCAGTGGGGTGGGAACATGTTCCTGCCAGTTGATCTTTCCCAGAAGATAGACTTAGGGGTGACTCCAGAGAGAATGGTCACTCAGGAGGGACAATGCACACAAGATAGAAATGATGTTGACCAAGAAGCAAAGCTGAGCTGGGAGCATGAGCAGACATACAGGAGCCCAAGGCCATGTCCCTGACATACACAGAGATGGTCAGTACAGGATCACAGGAGAGGAGGCCCCATGAGGACTTGGCATCCTGCCACTTTTGCCATCCCTGAACTTAGCAAATGCCCACAGGAGAAACCCAGACTGCTGTTGAGGACTCAGCCATATCAGTCCACCTCACAGCTCAAGGCAACTCCAAAAGCTTAGTCAGGTCCTCTTCACTAGGGCAGCCCCTCTGCCAGGACCATGCCATAATCCTGGGGTCAGTCACATTCAATATATTAAAGCATGATCAAAAAATAATAGGCAAAAGGCGAAAACTGTCTCAGGATTTGTAGGTCTTTGTTTTGTTTCTTTCATGGCTTCTGGTTGTTGTGACAAGCTTGATTGTAAAGTGATTATTTTATGGTTATTTTCTTCTGTACTTAGTGCAGTGATTTTGATGGTCTGTTGAGGCCTGCTACATTCTAAGTGAAAGTGGAAGTTCATTTTTTAAAATGAATATAATATATGAATTCCAACTTTGCTACTGAGTTTTAAACTTCTAGATCTAGATATATCTAGACACATCTAGATACTACACAGACACAGATGGTTAAAATAATGAAAATCCTAAGGAAATGATGATGGTCAAAGCCAAGCTCACCATGACCAACAGTGGGTGACCCCAAATTCCATGCTAAGGGCAGGGCCTTTATGCTTGTAATTCAAATGTTTTAAACTGTTATCTACTAACTATAGTGATCCACGAACATGATTCTTATTATAGACTGATAGAAATAAAAAGGTTTGTATTAAACAAATAAATTATACTAATTTCACTTACAAAAACATACTGTGTTTGTGAAGGTTTACACTTCCAACCAAATATATCCCATGATGAATACAATTAAAAACTAAAATGTATAATTTTTTAGTGTATCTTAAAGAAAACATTGTAGAGGAGTTAGAAAACTTAATACTTCAAATTCATAAAAATGGTCTCAATAAATAAATTTTTAAATATTAAATCATTTTCATCAATGAACATTTTTTAGTAGATGACAAGGTTAGAGTAACATTAGTTAAATAGAGTTTCTGGGAATTTTTTCCATAAGGAAATAAAAAATAAAAAAAAAAATTAAAATTAAAAAGTGAAGAGAAAATGTGATAAAATTTTTTGATAACATACCAAATTTTACCAAAAATAAAAGTGAAAGCCCAGCCATGAAAGACCATGTGAATTAGAGTGGGAATCACCCGGGACCTTTGTGTACCTTTTCCAACCCCATCTTGTGGGAATTAGCACTGTTTGGAGAAGGCCCAATTCCTTGATCCCACCCACGGCTAAGGAGAATAGAGAAGCACTTACTTGGGACTTTCTACCTTACCTTTGGGCTGCCTGGTGGACTGCTTTCTCTATCACATGACTCGGAACTCAGATGCGGACAAATGCAGGGCTCAGACCTCAGGTGAGGGAACTATTGACAGCAGTGGTGGGCATCACTATATGACCACTGCATGAAGGAAAAGGGAACAGGTAACACACAGACCAACCAGGCCCTAAAGAAACTACCATGGGAGTTTCTGGATAGCCAGCTCACTTAAAAACATCAGTGTGTGTAGAAAAATTGGAGTCGGAAGCACACACTCAGGAACCTGCTTTCTCAGGACAGACTGAAGACTATACCTGGGCAGATCCCAATCCTCCGAGCAAGTCCTGATCATTAGTGAGGGTGTTCAACATCAGAATCCAAAGACTGGGCAGGTGAATGTTTAGTTCAAAGTCTGCATTTCAACAGAAGATGGCAAGGCACACAAAGGAGCAGGGAAACATGAGCCATGCAAAGGAATAAAGAATCCTTAGAAACAACCCTAACAGGAAAAGACATCAGAGTGACAGGACATCATCTTTCCAATGTCTTCCTTACAGATGTGTCAACTATAAAGAGGAAATGCAGGAAAACAGCAGAAGAAAATCAGGAAAATGTTTATGTGGAAAAAATCACAGTATCATTGAAGAGATATAAATCATATTAACAAGAAAAAAACCCAGGAAGTTCTGGAGTTGAGAAACACCCTAAGGAGCTCTAGATAAGGCAAAGGGGAGAGAGGGGAAGGGAGGGGACAAGGGGGTAAGAAAGGTGGTGGAATTAGATGGACATCATTAAGCAAGGGTCCTGAGGTCCTCCACCCCTTACACCTGCATCCTCAGGAGCCATTCCAGAGAATGAGAGTCCAAATGACAGCTTTATTAATTTCTTTTATTTTCTAGTACATGTATGAAGACAAGAATGACGTGAATATATTTTATGTACAACCAGAGATATGAAAAAGTGTGCTCTCTATGTGTAATATGAAGTGTAATGCACTTTGCTGTTATGAATAACAAATTAATTTTTTTTTTAAAAATTAAAAATATCCTAACAAGTTTTAACAACAAAGTGCCAGGGTTGAAGAGGTAAAAGAAAAGGGCAAACTGAAGCATCTCATTTAAATGCTGGAGTCTGAGGAGCAGGAAACCTAAGGTGAATAAAAGAGAGATGTTGCCCAGCAGGTTACAGGAACACAATAGATGGACTCATGAGCTCCTCACTGCCTTATCTGGAGGACTGTAAGAAAGGGGCAGAAGGGGCACTTGAGGAAAGAGTAATACCACCACCTGCACTTTCTGATCTCACTGCCCAGTAGTCTGTTGCTTCTAACAGTGATCACACTGGACACTGTATATAGTTGTCTCCATCAAAGCACAATGCTCTGTTGGCCAGTGTTTGTCTAAAGGTTAACTAGATCATTCTTGGTGTTGTAGCTCAGAGCACAAACCTCCCAGCTACTGATAATCAGGCTGGGTGGCCTCAGGTCCTTCCCAGGTTGGTTCAGCTGCTGAGGTCCAGAGTTGGCTCTGGAGGCTTCTGAAATGGCAGGAAAGTGGCTGCACTGACAGATGGAGACCAGGATTCCTGAGGTCCTCCACCCCTTACACCTGCATCCACAGGAGCCATTCCAGAGAATGAGAGTCCAAATGACAGCTTTCTTAATTTCTTTTATTTTTCTAGTAATTGTATGCACTTGTGTGTTTCAAAATGAGGTTTCTATACCTACATACAATGTGTGATCATAAAATCTTCTAATTATCACACTCCTCACCTTAGATATTAATCATTCATATCTGGTGAGTCTTTCCATACCCTGGGCATGTGGCAATAGAAGACACAGATTCTAGACATAGAGATGCGCTGCTCCTGCCCAGCCATTAGTGTGCATCTTCCACAGAAGGTGTAAACCTCTAGCCATGAGGCCCTCAGGCTCTCTGAGACACCAGTGGTGAGGGTGAAGATGACCTCAGTGTGGAGCCCTCCCAGTGGCTTCTCTGTTCTCTCCTGTGGGCACAGGTCTCTGCACAGGTCCTGGGGCTGGTTGAGTATCCTCTCTCTTTGGTCTCTTCTTGAGCAACTCTACATAAAACCAGAGTGGAAAGTGCTAATGGCAAATGTGCATCAAGGATGACCCTGAGGATGGGGGTTGACAGCTGGTGGCCCATTGAATAGACAGCTTTTCAGCACTGTGACAGAAAGACCTGACAGGAACAATTTCAGAGGCAGGAAATTTCATTTCATGCTCCTGGTTTCGGTGATTCAGTTGGTAGAAGCTCTGGGCTTGAGTGAGGCAAGACATCACCGTGGAAGGGCATGAGGAGGAAAGCATCTGTGCACATGGCACTCAGGAAGCAGAGTGAAAGCTTTCCTCTTCAGGGACAAAGTTCCAAAGCCATGCCCCTGTGTCCACAACCCACACACTGTGCACAGAATGTCCTCTCCTCTGTCACAGCAGGGCAGACACGAGTGTCCCTCCTGATTTAAATGTGTCCACAACCATTAAAACTGAGGGTGTGGGCTATAAGAACTGCTAGATTTTTTTGCAAAGAATGTACTCTGTGAGTTCCAAACAGAAAATTTTCTTATGTACAGGGAATGAGAATCTAAACTGCATTCTTTAAAACACTGTGGAATCAGTTAGTCAAAGAAAAAGAAAAAAAAAATAAACGTTGTAAAGTTTTTATTAATTTTTTTATTTGTTTTAATTAGTTACACATAGACAGTAAAATACATTTATGTACTTTGAAATATCATACATAGATGGGGTATAATTTCTCATTTTTCTGAGTGTACGTGTTGCAGAATCACATTGGTCATGCAGTCATATATATATATATATATATATATATATATATATATATATATATACAGTAATAATGTCTGTTTCATTTTACTATCTTTCCTATCCCCACATTCCCTCCCCTCCCCTTCCTTCACTTCCATCTGCCTAGTCTAAGGTAATACTGTTCTTCTCTAGTGCCTCCCACCTTATTGCAATTAGCATCCATGTACTAGAGAAAACATCTAGACTTTTAATTTTTTTTTGTAGCATTAAACGTTTGATAGTAGAAACGTGGGGTTCTCTGCTCCTCCTACAAAGGTCAGAACAAAAAATTCCCTGCAGGAATTATTTTAATGTAGACAGAGTCCAAGCAACAATAATTGAAAAGCTCTGGCATTTGATATGTAGGGAAGCAAATGCTATAAATTGGAGATTCCCTGATGCTTCCTAGATGGCAGAGCTCACCTGCCACTGAAGGCACAGGCTGCTGGCCATGTGTTCCTCATACCTGTGTGGGAGCCCAGCTGTGGTGATGATGCCTTCAGCTGCCTTCAGCACCTAACAGGTGATCCCCAGTCCTCCCTTGGTCCAATTCTCTCTGCAGGTTCAATGGCTGGTGTGGAATATTCTTTATTTGGATTCTCACTCTGAGATGAGGCAACTTATGAAGCATCTCCACAGAAGGCATAGAGGAAACGGGTCCTGGGAACTGTGCTTCCAGAGGCCATGGTGACCACAGATGTTAAAGCTGATCCCCCAGTGTGGTCACTGCTCCCTGACACTTGAAATACCTCAGAAAGGGCAGGGCCCAGGATATTTTAATATGTGACCCTCAGTGTCCTCTCTTATTTGGAATCATAGCCAGAAAGCTTTTATTAAGTTGTAGAGTCCACAGAAAATGAAGAAATTTCAAGCAGTATATCAGGATTCTTGCACAATTCATTGAAAAATTCTTTATGACAAAACAAAAAGCAAAACCAACTAAATGGGGATGTAGCGTTATGCCGCAGTCTGGCTGGGCACAATTCAGGAGCCATTTATCAAGCAGAAACGAACTTTATTTTTAGAACACATAGGCCACAACACACAGCTCTTCAGGAATTCCCTTAGAGCCCAACTGCCACCACTGGCTTCCCACAAGCCTCTCCACCCCCCCCCCCACTCCTCCTGCTCTTGAGGCCAATTGGCTAGGTCGCGTGGGCGGAGCCAAAAAAGTCCCCCAATGATCAGCTCCATGGTCTGAAAGGGCGGGAAACAGCCCAATGAGCATCACCACAGAGGAGCCAATCAGCTGGCAGGTAGAAGTTTGCTGGGTCCCCTGTGAGCCAATCATCAGCTGGCAGCTAGAAGTTTGCTGGGGCCCCTGTGAGCCAATCATCAACTGGCAGCTGGAAGTTTGCTGGGGCCCCTTTGGGTGTGGCTCTCAACAGCATTATTTTCCCTGCTACTCAAATATCTGCCCAGAACTCCTCCTTCTCATCATCATCATCAGCAGCAGCAGCAGCAGAAACAGGGTGAGCATGGCTCAGATGCAGAATTGCAGGAGACCTTCAGCTTCCTGGGTAAGGACCTGCTTTTCAGCAAGTGTCACAGCTGATGTGATTGTGAACGTCCACTACATTTAGGAGGTGATACTTTAGGAGAAGAAGTTTTCTCAAGCTCCAAAGAGTCCACAATTTCCATTAAAGTTCATATTAAAATCTAAAGCAGAAATTCTATTACTAAGATTTCTGTTTCTAAAAAGGACACCTAACCTGAGTAAAGAAAAGAGGTTTAATTCTGTTTTTGAGGCTGAAAGTCCAAGATGGGGTAATCCCCTCTGTTGTCCTCAGGTGAGGCCCCTGGCCTGGGTCACAGTGTAGTGTGTAACTGGGAACCAACTACATGCTGCAGTGGCCAAGCGTGGCCTCGCGTTATGACAGCCCACCCTGGTGAGAACTCCCTCACTCCACGGGGCCATCTCCAGTCCATCCAGGGCCACTTCCCCTGATAACCACCTAAATATCACTGCAGAACTATTTGTGCCCAAGGTGTAAAAGGAGTGGGATGAGGAGGGGGGGAAAATGAAGGGAGGAACCCATGGAAACATCTGGAAGGTGAGAAAAGTTTTGTTTTTTTATTCAGCTCTTGAGATCTTCCATATCAAAACTCACCTTCATAAAACCTGAGATTTCTCTCACCTTGCAAGAATCACCATCTTATGCTGATTGCCATTGACACTGAAGGACTCGTTGGTCAGATTCACATTAAGGAAATGCCATGGAAATAAACTTATGAAGAAGAAAAGTTTCTTTGGCTCTGGTTCTGTAGGATCCTGTCCAAGGTCAGGGGGCACCACTCACCTCAGGAACCAGGAAACAAAGAATAGCAGGAAGAGGAAGATCCTGGGGTAACCATGATCCCCTTGCCTCCAGAGCCTATGGCCTCCCAAGAGGTCCCCCTTCCTCAAGGACCACAGAACCTCCAACAGCACCTGCCTGGAGCCAAACCTTTAACTCTGGGGCCTGTGGGGACATTCAAAATCCATGGTAGCAGATGGGGATTGGAAATGTTCCTGAACTGAGTCCAACAGATCACTGGACCAGCTGACCTCACCAAGTTTTCCTTTAAGTCCCAGGATCCTCTGAGGTTCAGTTGCCATGAACTGAGGGTGATGTCATCCTCAGACCAGTAGCATGGTGCCTGGGGATGCCACTGGACAGTGGCTTGGGACATGTGGTGCCTGTCAATTAGAATGCTGATGGCCGTGGTGATTTTGTTCATACTGGTTTGAGAACTGTGCCATCTCATGTGCTGCATACTAGTCACAGTGATTGCCTAAAATGAGTTTAAACTAAATTTTACAATCAACATTTTATTTGCATTTGGTTCTTTTCCTTGCTGAATCTCAAAGGCCATGTGTGGCTAATAGTCACCACATGGGATAGCTCAGGCATAGATCTCTTCACCTTGGCAGAAGAGGCTGCACTGACAGGTGGAGACCAGGAGCCCTGAGGTCCTCAATCCCTGCCTTACACCTGCTCCTCCGGAGCCTCTCTAAGGCCACACCTTTGGCATCTGATTAGGATGACAGTCCTTAGCCCCTGTGACAGACATCTTTACTGAATTCTGGATTGTCTGTTAGTCTTCCCTCAACACCACATGTGGATTATTGGGAGGGGGATCCAGTCTGTGTTCCCTACAGATGGTCCTGGAGGTGGATGCATAGGATCAGCTCCATGAGGGACAGTGAAGGGTCCTAGTGAAGCCCCCTGGGGCCAGAATCTGAGCCCTGTGAGGTGCACTGTCCCATAGTGACCAGCAGAGGGTGACAGGCCCACAGTGAGAAAAAAAAAAGAGCCTCATCTTAGAAACACCAGGGAAGTGATGGCTGAAATTGTCCAGCACCTACAGGGAGCGCTACAGACTTGGAGGGGTCTCTGATCTGACTAGGGACATGTGGAAGGGGCTGAGCTGTGGGAAAGCCCTCTCTGTGCTTGGTACTCAGGGACTGGATGCCTGGCCTTGCTCTATCCTTGTCTTCTCTGAGTCACCAAAGACCTCACTTAAGGTGTGATTTTGCCCCACAGTGTCACATGTAGACTTCCCACCCAGTGTGGGTGTGTTTGAGGAAGGAGCTATGAGAGGGGAATGGGGGATAAATGAGGCCATCCAGGTGGGACTAATCCCTGAGGACCTGTGTCTTAAGGAATGGTATAGTGAGCTCCCTCCATCCCTCTAAAACATAAAGAAGAAGCCTGTAAGGACATGGCAAGAAGAGGACAACAGAGAAGGTGAAGAGATTTGTTCTACTTTTATTTTTGGAATATGTGTGAGAGGATGTAATGCCTGAAGTCACTGTAGCCCTTTGGGGCCTGTGTACCATCTGCTTAAAAGAAGCTACTTCAATAACCACTTAAGCTGCAACATTAAGAATATATATATATATATATATATATATATATATATATATATATATATATATATATGTTAGTTGTGGAAACATTGCTATAGTTTCTTAGACTTGCTAGTAAAATTATCATAGTTTCTCCAATAAAAACACATAGGAGAGAAAAAAAACTGTCTGGCCATAGACCTACATTTCAGAGGACATGCAGCATCCTGACTTTAAGTGTTATTTGAGGAGACTGATGCATTTAGGGCTGCAAACCATGTCAGGTTACATCTAGCCCTGGTATCTTGGTCTGGCTCCCTCAGTGTCTAGAAAAGTCCAAGCTACTTATTAAAGTTCTTAGAAACTATTATTTTCATTTGTATATTTTTCTTTTGATATCCAGCCATGAGTTATCACCTTGTTTTCCATAATTCCTCTCTCCTCTAAGGATGATAACACAGAATGAAAATTAAGAGATTCCAAAAAAGTGTTGTCTTCAATAAGCAACTCAACAAGAAAGCACTAGTAAATTTGGTTAAAGGTACATGTGCTTCAGGAATAATACTTTTGGTAGGGACTGACAGTTGGTGGCCTATTTTGTTAGGTAATATTTCACCAGTGTGACAAAAAGATCTCACAATAACAATCTCAGAAGGAGGGACATTAATTTATTTTGCATTGATTTAGTGGTTCAGTTCATAGTCAACTGACTCCACTGCCTTGGGCCTGGGTGAGGCAGAGCATCTTGGCTACTCCAGACACTTTTTCTGTTTCTGAATTAGTTCTGGATTTGGGATCTGATCTGCATGGACCTTTGTCAGATGCTTATTCTGGACTAAATTCCTTCACAGCCTAAGTCAGGGATGTCCTGGGAGACTGGAGATCACACAGGGGAAATCCAGGGGCCACCTATCATGGTGCCTTTGCAAAGAGCAGGGGGTGCTTCAGTGACATTGAAGGCTCCTTTGACAGGTAACCACTCCCTAGAATAAACATAACTGAAAGTGTGGAGACAAAATTGTTTTGAGAAGCTCTGACTGGATTTTTCAAAATGGTTATGTTTGGAAACACAGAAGTTCCAAGTGAATACAAATCATCTGGTCTCTGCTCAGCAGGGGACTCTCAGTCACAACACGACCCAATACAAGGACCCAGATATCCATCCTCCCATCCTTTCCAGTGAGGTTCCTGCAGATGCCAACAGCCCAGCTCTCAGGTAGCCACAGTTCACATGGTTCCTGGTGCTTCTGAGCATCCAGCCACCAGGAAGAATGACCCCTGTTGGGCCCTGTATCTTCCACAGGGGGATCCTGTCAAGCATTTGTGTGGAGTGGAGCCCTGGGCAGAGGACCTGCAGCTTCTCCCAGACCTGAGCTGATTACAGCCCACTTCTCAGGCTGCTGTGGTGGGGTCAGCAACTCCTGCAGCTGCTCTGTCTTCGTGTCTGCTCACAGGTGCAGCATGGTTGTAGAAAATGCTCTGAAGGGCTTAAGAGTTCTGCCTTCCTCAACCATGAAACACCGCCAAATATTTATTAATTAAGAAATGACATTCCTAGCTCAAATGAATCTATCCATAGTGTAGCTTTTGAATTTCTTTTGAAAAGTTGGTCTTTTTCTAAAGAAAAAGAAATAAAGGAAATAGCAACCATAGCAACAGCAGCAGTCTCCACACTGCCAGCTGCTGTTTCCTGAGGCTCAGAGGCTTATTCAGTGTCACACACTGTACTATGAAGGGCACAAAAGCACTCTCCTTAGGTTTCAGACACTGAATTCATTATAATTTTGAAGAAAGGCTTCAAGCCTTCCTGTCATTATCAGGTTGAGCACTCATAAAATATTGGACCTATATTAGAGAATTATCTCTGAATTAGAGAGATAGGGAGGCTCCCTCTCTCCACCCTCCCTGCAGGCTCGCCTCATTCTGTGAGGCATTTTAGTGGACACTGAGGTGCAGCCAGAACTGAGGACTTGTGGCCCGTTCTCTCTGTGTGTCCATGACTCTCTCCTCCTGATGTGCCCCAGGGAAACTGCAGGTACCTGAGGGAGGAGAATGGTCACTATCTCTTGACCCAAACCTCAGGAGACTCTGCTATGAAGTCAACCATTTTCCTTTTCTAAGGCTCCTGCAGTAACACCAGGTGCAGGGTCACACTCCAGAAGCTCCATCCCACCTGGAAACAGACCCACTTACCCTGAAAGCCAAGGGCATTTTTGGAATGAAAGTTCAGGGAGGGCAGGTGTAAGTGGTTTAAACTAAGACTACAATGGTCATGGATAAAAGTGGTGAAGTTGCATAAATAGGGACAATCTTCAGGGTATATGGGCATTCCTGAGGAATGCACTTGCTGTTGTGGGTTAAGTGGGGTTCATGGCCGGAGCTTCACCATAATTACTACTGAGCATCCTGTGGTTGGTGATATGTTTTTAATGCTTCCAACTAACATTCAAGAATATGGAGCAGTGTGTTTTCATTCTGGTCTAATTTAACTGTTTATCTTCCCTATATCTCTCCCAAGCATCCTCTAGCCCTTGTAGTTAAGCTGAAGGCATTTTGAATATTTTATTTATCAAACCCCACAGATCTTGATGGAATGGGTCAATAAAAGTATCCTTGTGGCTCAGAAGTAGAGTGCACATCTAGCATGTGAGAGGCCCTGGGTTTGATCCTCAGCACCACATAAAAATAAATATACATATTGTGTACAATTACTTCTAAAAAATAAAATGTTTTTTTAAAGTATCCTTCAAAAACAGAGAAACAAAAGTGCTTGGGACCCAGGCACCATGGCTGTCTGGTCCCTCCATTGCTACCTAGACAGTGTTGAGCAGCAGAATATGGTGTGGCTTCCGAGTTTCAGGCATGGTGGACAAATCCATGTTCCTGTAGTGTTAACATATAGCTGGACAGTATGCATCATTTTCTACTGAAACAATTGTCTTCAAGAGTGCCTGAAATCCACTTATGACTAATTATCTAAGTAAAATAACATGTGCAAGCATGATTCATTTTTCACAAAGTACAAGAAAGCACATTCTTGTTGCTCTAGAAATGACTCTGTCCACAGGAAACTCCTCAGGGTTTTTCTGTGCATGTAGCTACTAGGGGGAGCAGTGCACTGCAGGGAAGGAAGAGAAGGGTCACAGGTGTCCCTGGAATCATGTCTGGTGTAGACTGACCCTTAGGGTGATTGTCATTAGCGCTTCATCACCGTCTTTCTTTAATTTCCTAGGTTTCATTACAGGGTCTGGAGGATGCAGGTGGATAAGGAAGTGAACATAACCAAGATTTCACCCAGAAATAATGTTTTAGGAGTTCAAGTGTTTGGTTTTATTTGGAGAAAGTGAATCCCTAGTTGTCTGTTAGACCTTGACCTCAACTAGAAGAAAGATTGATATTAGGAACATTTGTGTTCCTTACAAAATCTGTCCCAGTGATGAATACAATAGTATCAGCTTCACAAGTCACTCTGGGACCCAGAATCTAAAATCCTAACCATGTTATGCCCAAGGCCAACCAGTAGATGGCAGACAAGCCACACCAAACCTGTAATCTTGTCTTAGAAATATTAGGAAATAGCTAGTGGATCACAGCACACACAGTAAATGTGCCCCCCACCCACAAGTCAATCTAGCAATGTTCCCTGCTAGGCCATAGTCACATCCGTGTGCTCTGGTTGACTCTATTCTAGTCTACTTTATTCTAGGGCAAGCTGAGCATCTCTAGTCCTAATATCCTAAATCCAAAATGCTCAGAAATCTGAAACTTAGGGATGGATTCCTGTGGACTTTGGGTAGTCAGTTGAGAATGACCACTTGGTAATGTCTATGCAATGTCTCCAAAATCTGAAAAGCACTGAAATCTGAAATACTTATCCCACACTTAGAAACTGGATATTCTGATTTCTATTTTCTGTCATTAAAATATTTGATCATGGGCCTGTACAAATATGTAACAGTGAAGAAGCCTCCTATTATGTATGATTATAATGCACCAAAAAATTTTAAGGATTTTACTGAATGGATTTTCTGGTCCAAAATTGATAAAATCCCACATTTTCTAAAATTGTGCCTTAGTAAATATGCTTCTTGCCCATATTCAAAAAACTCTAGAATAGAAAGTTGAAGTAATTCTACTGCAGCAGACACCAAATGGTGGTGGTGGTTTTCCATCTTGTATATCACTAGATAAATATTAGAGAAATGAAGAAAAGATTAAAAGACAAAATAAGGGTCACATAGAAGGAAGGGTGTAACATGACCTGTGTGGGTTTCCTGGGGTGATGATTTGAACATGGATGGTGAGAAGAACACAGTGATCAGTTATGGTGGATGTGATTGACAGTCTGGCACTTTAATCCAGATCAAGACAAATAAGTAGGATTTAATATGTGAGAGCAGGGTGGTGAAAAGACCACCCAGAGCCCAATATGGCTGTGGAGGGAAATTGGAGGCTGATTTCTGTGGGCCTCAACTGGCTATGACTTTTATTCAAGATCATAGAACATTCCAGAAGCTCACTACGTTCCACAAGTTATTTGCACTCCCCAAAAGTGCGTAGAATAAATTCCATTTTCCCTTTATATGGGTGATACCCCAAAATTGTGCAGGCAGGTGAACTCAAGATAGCATTCTGCATGCAATAATACACTCCAGCATTTTCAGCCTCTGCCCTGCTGATTCTCAGTGTGAAATATGTCCCTGACCCACAGCCACTGAACCTGTTTGAGACCCCAGAAGCCCTGTTGGAAAACTTATTGATCAGACGTCTTGAAGACTGGCCTGGTCTCTGCAGGTACCAAATCAATAGGTGTTTCCATCACTGTATAAGAGGCTCTGACCTGGACCTGCAGAAGATGGAGGCAGGCTGTCCAGGGGTAAGGATCAGGGAGAGAGAAGTCTGAGTAATCACAGTTTCCCCACTGGATCCTGAAATAATGAGAAAAGTGCAGGAAAGTCCTACCCAGGGAGCAGCTTGCAAATTCCCTGGTGGGTGCAGTGGGGGGAGACCACCTACTGGGTGGAGGGGAAAGACAGCAGGAAGACAGGCCCTCCTCTGTGAGCAGTGACATCAACTGTCCCTTGGAAGGAAACAATTAGAGAGAAAGTCAAATTTGCTTCCAGAAATGGAAGAAGGATCTGCAGTTGCAAATTTACATTCAGGAAATGCAAACTGAACCACCAGGTCAATAGAGCAGAGTCCTTCCCCACCTAGATTTGGGTGTGTACGGTTAATTTAAGAGCTGAGTGCTCCTCCTGACTCCTTTGCCCCAGCTACTGTGGAGAAGGACACAGTTCCCACCTCACAAGGCATGGGGCAGAGGCCTCCAATGGGAAGGTAGACTTGAGCAAATGGAGAGCTGTTTGGGAGTGTCCACCAGGTGCAGTGTTTGAGAACAGGGGAGGCCTGTGTGAGGAACTGCCTTTCCTGAGCTCAGCAGCAGCTTGATTGGAAAGGGCTTCCTAGGGAGAAAGAGAAATGCCTCTTGTGGTTACAAAGCTAGTAACAGATAATAGAGAACAAAAATAAACAATCTGATGCCTCAAGCAGTGAATGCATAATTTCTGCTGAGAATTATCACAATATGAAATAAACTACACCATAACTTCCTCAAGCGCAGCTCACCAACCACAGGGTCTCTTAGGTAAGAAATTCCAATGATAATGACAAAGAATTAACCAGGAAGAATTTTGTTTCCTCTGAGTGGTGTTTATAGAAAATGGCCACATGGTCTGTCTGTAGACCCAGGTCCTTCCAGATTCTGCTCCTTGTCAGCTGTGTGAGAACTTATGTCTCTGGCCTGTGTGGCAGAGCCACAGCCCTGAGCACAGGGTGAAGGAAATCCCACGTGGAAGAGGCCACCTCTCCATATTGATGCACTAATATTAAAATAATTAGTGACTATTAAATGGAACCATGTCACATCACTGGCTTTCAGGTTTCAGCCCTTCACTGAAGGGGTTTGTCCAGAAGCTGAGGAGCCATGCTGCTGCTCAGAAGGGAAGGGAACAGTGGTGAAGGGGCTTATGCATTGTGGTAGGGTCACATAGGTTCTGGTCAAGGAAGTCCAAGGACACAGTGGTCAGGAGGTTCACAGCCCGGGCTCATCTTACCTGTGGCTGGAGGATACGGGTGACGTTTCTGGGGATGTGCTTAGCAAACACTAAGTGGCTGAAAATCTGCTTCTCTGGACAGTTTTTAATCTGATTGGATGCATGAAATTTGAGCTTGTCAGGTGATTTAGAAATGAACTTCTACTTTAGAAATAAATAAGATAGGACCATTGGATACACAGAAGTCATCTTTGGCTCATTGCCAAACATCTCTGGTCATTCTGTAGATTTGCTTCCTATCCTGCAGTTCAGTGAGTCCAAATCTACACTACTTGGATGTCATTGGTCAGACACAGTTGTGGGTCATTGTGATTAAAGTGATATTGTGATCTGCCGCAGTCTGGCTGGGCACAAATAACCGGGAGGTCATGAGCCACTTGTAGGTTCAAACAGGAACTACTTTATTGCCAGAAACCAGTGGGAACTCCAATAGAACTCCGCGAAAACCAATGGGAACTCAACAGGAACTCCGTGAGAACTCAAAAGTTGTGGGCACCCAAGGTAGCAGGAGCCACCTTATTGCCAGACAGCAGAGGTTTATATACACAACTGAATACACAGCTTGTTTCAATTTAGCATCATCCAGTTACAGCAGTCAGTCATTATCTTAATAATTATGCACAGCTTAACTTAATCATCATCATCTTAATGGCTCGATGGCGTTACTTCTCAACAACTCCTTCTGGCAAAATGCCAGGTGCCATCTTCACTTGGTTGTAGCTCTCAACAGTGACCTTGGGTGAGAACTGAGAGGCAGCCACTGAATGCAGCTCACTGTGTGGAGCTCCAAGTTCTCCAGAACCAATTCTTGGCTCCAGGCACTGTGGTTGAAGCTATTAGGGGCAGACAGATGAGGATGGTGGAAACATGAGTTAAGAGAATAATTCTATAAAATGGGCCCACTGTGCTGAACCCCACATGCTTTCTTTGCCAAAAAGCAATTTGCCTGTAATTCTGTTGGGCCTAAGTGGACAGGATATGTCACATTTTTTAGCAAACAACCTGTTATCTGCAAGGAAATGCAGGCTGGAAATAACATCAATAAGAAAAGCCCAAGTTACTTTGAAGGGAGAGACATTTGGGACCCTTTCTATAGACCAGATTCTGGAAGATAAGGCTAGTTTCTTCTAACCATGAAGTCTGTAAGAAATTAAAGTTAAGGATTCAATTGGTACTGGTCAGCATGGGCCAAAGTGACTTAGACTTCTCATGGCAGTGGGGACTCAAAAGTCTGACGTCACCAGTCAAAAGTCACGATGCGGATCTGGGTGGGACTCATTGAAAACATGGTGGAATCCCCAATAAAACTGGAATGCAGGAGAGTCATGTTGTTCCTCTTCTCTTTGGGAGGACTCCCTCTCTCCCTTGAGACTCTCTCCTGTCCCTATTCCTATCCCTTCAATAAACTCATGCTGGTTACTCTGAATGACATGACTGAAATCTTTTGAACTTGGTAGTAAGAATCGGGATTTTAAGAGGGGGACTACACACTGACTTGTTTGCTTAGAAGGCCACAACTCTGTCACAAATCCAGTTGCATTTTCTAAATGCAGTTGTCACTCACTAGAGGATGAATTTGTGGGCAAACATTTGGAACTCTTGTGAGTTTTACACATTCATATCTTGTAGGCAAGCAAGCTGAGAATACAGAAAATTCTCCCTTTGAAACCCATGCTCTGAATCATTGCTCTGCATTTCATATCACCATCAGCCCACACATCCCCTTGATTCTTCAGGGAGGAAGCAGCATTCTTTTCTGCCATTTCTCATGTAAAATATAATCAGAACCTAGTTTTAATGAAAAGACCAAGAATTCAGAGCCCCCATCACAGAGACCAGGGCTCTGTGAAATGGTAGTACACCTGGCATGTTCTTCAAGCTATGGAAATTCAAACCAAAGGGACTGTGGATGAATCTAGGCTTTCTTTTGCCAAGCATGAGAAGTATAATAGAGTAATAAGGACCCTCAAGCTATGATGAGTGGGAAAATACACAGTGGCAGAAGGAGTTGTTGTGTCCTGGGAGTTGTTGCAGAGGTTCACAAGGAAGCTATCTAGTGGGATTAGCTCCTTGTAGTGATGCTGAGCTCCCGAAACTGCCTTTTCTGGCATATTGTGGGGTGGCCAGCACCTCACCAAGAAACACTTGCTTGCTTGGAGAGATAAGCCTCCTAAAAAATTAAAGGCAGAAATAATTAGTGAAGAACAAAAGATAGAGTCAGAATTAGTTTTAAAGGATGGAGCATCTGATGATAGGTTCAGCTCACATAGGACCTGGAGCTGGACACTGGAAAATGGCTCCTGTGGTTTATTTAAGGGGGTACTTCAAAGGCAGGGATAAGGTTTCAGGGGTGGAGTCTTGCTTTGTAATGTCTTTCAGTCAACAAACTGATTGGTGTCTTGGCATGTCACACTCATCTCTGATAGGCTGTATGGCTGGGTGGTTGTAGCGGGTTACCCCATCTCTGGTGCTGTGTGGGACTTTTGGTGAGATCTGGGTGGGAATTCACATGTACTTGGGCCATCTTACAGCAAGCAGAGTAGCCACTATAAGTTCCAAGTTGCCAGACTTTCCCACTCAATGAGCTTCCATGCTGATCTGGTCCAGATAGACTCCAAAGATGGCTCTCAACACTGGGAATCAAACCATATCCATGAAAACACTTGGAAATAAACCTGCTGTCTGATGTACACAAAGCCAGTACAGACCCCCAAACTTGCAAAAAGAATCAGCTTTATCATGAGGGCAGCTTGCAACTGGGTCAGGAGGAGCAAGCTCAGAGCTGTGTCCAACCACAGTTGGAAGCAGTGGAATTTACAGAAAGCGAAGGGAAGCTGCTGGCTGTTTGGATGGTGAGAAGGGAGTTAGAGGGTTATTTTTTGCAGGTATGGAAGGTCTTGATGCCCTTTAAGGTCACATGTCCCCTTTCTGGGGAGTTACTGTGTTCTGCATGATAAATATTAAATTTGTAACATGCAAAGTTCATTGACCAGAAGAGCTGGTTTCCTCTGCACACATACATTCTTGGGAACCCTATTGAAAACTGTCCTTGAGTGATTCTGAAGGCTTTAGAAAACAAACAAACAAACAAAAACAAATGTCCTTAAATGGTTTGTTATTTAAGGAATTTCTGTCCATCAATGTCCAGGCCTAACATGAATTCACAATTTTTCTCATTCAGAATCAAGCAGGACGGCAAAAGGAAAAAGAGAAAGAGGCACATAAGCCATGCTGCTTGGGTATTAGATTAGGGAAAGGACACAGGAAGCTTGTTATAAAAAAGCCTGATTTTCTGCAAATTCTGTTCTTGGTGGAGCCCCGGTCGCCTCTGTATGTGGAAAAGCAGCAACAACTAGAGAGTAAAAGGGAACTGTGAGCATCCAGTGCCCAGGGTAAGAATTTGGAGAACAGTCTCCAAAACTCATATTGGCATTAAGAGGAAATATCCTGTGGGAAGGACCTGGGGGCAAATTCTGGAACCATAGTTCACCAGGTCTGGGCTTGACAGAGGAGGCCATCATCTATCAGGAGGAAATGAGAAGGATCTGGGCACACAGTTGTGCTTACATACTCACTATTCACTATCTGCATGAACTCTGGTATTTAGACCCTTCCTTAGACTCCAGTTCCCCTTACTAACAGGGAGATAGGAGCAGCTGTTCCCAGTCATCTTCCACCTCTGATATTTTATCTGTGGAAGTAAGAGGGACCTAAGAGGCCAGGCATCTTTCAGACCTGAATGGAACTTGGTGATTTTCTTCTTAAAACCCTTTTTTTCTCATGCCAAGAATATGGATAAAACAGAAGAATCTTACTTTGTGCCTCTGGTGGAGGCAGCTGTGAACCAGAGAGGGACAAAGGGGAGAAGGCAGGAGGGGCTGGGCAGGTTTGTGCTGGGTGCTGGGTCACAGATGCCAGCAGGCAGGAGCTGCTCCTGGTGTGACCCTCGGTTCTCTGCACCACTGCATCCTGCAGGGTGGGTGTCCTTAACCAGAATCAGCTCTTCTCTCCTTAACAATATGGGAAATTCAGGTTCACACTCCCATAAACTTGCCTCTTCCTTCAAGAGACTGATTGGCATCTTGGAAAGTGTTGGCAAGGGTGGACTGTGGCTTTCTCTAGTCTTGAGGAAGCTCTGGCATTGATGACCCTCCAAGTTCCCATGGAATTATCATTCTTCAGCAGCTAAACCTGCTCCCCAAAGCGCATATCAATTCAATCAATTCAATTGATATCCCCATATTGATTCAATAATCAGGACACAGTTTGGGAGAAAGGAAAAAGAAGGTTTATTTCTTTGCTGTCAAACGGGAAGTTCAGGGAACTCCAGTCCCAGAGGCTGTGTTCTGCCCATAAAGGGGAAGAGCAGGTTGTTAAAGAAGCTTTGAACACCTTCCAGGTATGCCCTGACAGGTCTCAGCTGTGCCCTGGAGGGGTGCTAAGACTCACTCACATTCAGCCTTTGGTTTTTCTGGGATTGGCTTACTCTGCTTAGCATGATATTCTCTAAATCCATCTCTTTACCTGTAAATGCCATAATTTTATTCTCTTTTACTGTTGAGTGATAGTCCACTGTGTTTCTTTATTCATTCATTTATTGAAGGGCATCTAGTTTGTTCCACAGTTTGGCTATTGTGAATTGTGCTGCTGTGAACATTGGTGTGACTGTGTCCCTGTAGTATGCTGTTTTTTTAAGTCCTTTGGGTATAGACCAAGGAGTAGGATAGCTGGGTCAAATGATCGTTCTATTCCAAGATTTTTAAGGAATCTCCATACTGCTTTCCAGATTAGCTACACCAATTTGCAGTCCCACCAGCAGTGTATGAGTGTGCCTTTTTCCTCACATACTAGCCAACACTCATTGCTGTTTGTATTTTTGATAACTAGGCTTGGAGTTTTAGTGTAACAGGTTGTATTACATGATTGGAACATTTGGCAGGGTGGATTTGGAATAGTTTCAATTTTTGTGTCACCAGGTGAGCCTCAGACCCTGGGAAGTGTGAGTTGTTCATTTTACATTATAGCACCTGACATTCCTTTGCAGGAAAAAAATATAGATTCACAAATCTGTATTGTCTATGGCCACTACAATATGAAATCAATAGAAATCATATTGGCAAAATTAATTGTTATGTTCACAAATGGACAGATAAGGTTGAATCCCACCATTGTATATAATTACAAGGAACCAATAAAATATAGAATAAAAATCATAATTGATAGTTTAAATTTGTAATTTCATCTGATTAACAGATATGGGTACTTGGATATTTTTCTCATAGAAATTATGTCATAAGAGTTGAGCTAGAGTTATAAAATTATACAAGGTTGGCAGGTCTATTTCCCTTAGATCCATAAGAGGCCTAAGACTTTTTAAAATTTTCTTTTTCTTTTGATATTTAAAAAAATAATTTGCTCAATTAACTGAAGTGAGGAATTAGGGAATATATGCAGGAAAGAAAGAGAGGGCAAGGGTCTGTAAAAATAAAGCAAGACTCCCCAACTCCCATGGGAACCACCTCTGTGTTCTCCAGAAAAGTCTGCTTTCTCTATTCTTTCTCATAAAAAAAGTTATACAAAACAATTCAGGAACTTTCCTGTGGGGAGACTTGGTCCGCTGTGCACAGAACCCCAGTGGTCATGAGCCTGGGTACTGGACACAGCTCCCAAGCTTTAGAGTTTCACATGGACTACATGATCTCTGCAGCTTGCCCAGTAATGCTGAGGTCAGAACCCTAGGCTTTGCTCTTTGTGGGATTTATTCACCACCTAGTGGCAGGTTTGTGGCCTAGCAACTTGTGGGATTTGGGATCTGGGGACCTAAAGTCCTGACTATGGATTCCTTCTCCCACATTCATCACATTCATGAAGCTGATTGTCTTCCATCTGTCACTAGGCCAAATTCCTTAGGAAACTCAAATAATCCCTCTCCTCAGTAAGTTGTCAAACCAGTTTAGGACCAAAGACCAACAATTCTCCAAAAATTCAGAAAACATGCTGGTTTCAGGGCATTTGGGGTCTAGGTGTGTAACACACCGTAGATGCCAAAGCTGTGGTTTTGGCAGAGAAGAGAAGGGGCCTAGTGAACCTTCAGGGTGCATTGATAGGGGTGAGGGAGGCTGAGGGCTCCTGGTCTAGAGCTGACAACCCAGCCTCATGCTGCCTAAAACCCTTCCAGAGCTGCTGTGAGTCTCACAGGGCTCCCAGGGAGAGCTTCCATGTCCAGCAGTTGAGCCAGGGCAGCTAAGGAAGGAGAGGAGCAGTGTAGAATGTCCCAGAGGTGCTCAAGCTCCATTCCCCACTGCCACCCTGCGCCCTTCCTCCCAGGCTCTGCAGGGTGTTGAGGAAGGGAAGGGACCTGCCCCTGTAGCCCCAGTACACCCTGGCTTCCCACACTGCATCTGCCCTTAAAGGAGTCCCAGATCACCACATGCACACAGGACATCTGACATCCTCTCAGGGAGCAGATGAGATGACTATTTTTTTTTTTTTTTATCTAAAACAATTAACTTGGGTAGAAATCCTGGATGATGATGGTGGGACACTGCAGGTCACGTGGGTCAGGAGCTCGGTTCCTGGTCAGGTCTTGGCTCTGCACAGCAGGTGCTCAGCACAGCCATGAAGAGATGACAAGTGCTGTGCCCATAAACAATGGGAGAGCTGGCTTGAGACATCTCAGGAACTGGCAAGGCCACACCCATCTCAGGCTTAAGAGTGTAAAACTTTAATTTCCTTTTAGAAGAGACCATAGGAGACCCTGCTTGCATGGGGGTGTCTAAGAAGTAGTTTCCCCATCCTCAGCCATCCAGACACTCAGAAGATGGTATATCTGTGACCCCTGGAGGCTTGGCTACTGCTCAAGATGGTGGCAGACATGGTCATCAACCACATGGAGCTGGATCTGCCGGAATGCAGGATGTAGGAGTTGGGGGTCATGAGGTTCCACTGAGATTTCAAAGAAGGCCCTGAAGGCCAGGCGGGGTGCACCAGGGCTGAATCCCTGTAGCAGACATTGAGAAGACAAGGTGTGGATATGTGAGAATAGAGGTGGCATTGCAGTGGAGACCCTGGGACTGAGAGATGGCAACAGCATGGGACATCTGCTGAGGAAACTCTGAATCCAGCAGAGACAAGTAGGAAGGGAGGCCTTGTGGGCTGAAGCCAGAAAGTCCACAGGGGAAGAGCCCTGTGTCAACCCTTTGGACAGAACTTCACTGTGCCACATGCCCAGGTGCTGGATAGGGGGCTGCAGGGTGGGTTTGCCCAACTGGATTGCATAGTCTTGCACGATTCCATACCTTCTTTCTGTGGTCCTGCAATGAACACATGTAACTTGATTTTGATTTTTACAGGGCTTCACCACCAATTTTGCCTTGAAGCTCAGATGAAGCTTTGGATTTGGACTTTTAGGTAATGCTCAAGTTGTTAAGAATATGGAACTTGGGCTGGGGATGTGGCTCAAGCGGTAGCGCGCTCGCCTGGCATGCGTGCGGCCCGGGTTCGATCCTCAGCACCACATACCAACAAAGATGTTGTGTCCACCAATAACTAAAAAATAAATATGAAAATTCTCTCTCTCTCTCTCTCTCTCTCTCTCTCTCTTATCTCTCTCTCTCTCTCTCTCTCCTCTCTCTTTAAAAAAAAAAAAAAAGAATATGGAACTCTTGAAGAGGGACTAAATGCATTTTTCACTGTGACATGGATCATAAGCTTTTGAGCTTAGGAGTGAAATATGGGTTAGTTGTCAGATGTCTGCCCCAAAGCTTCTTTTAACCCAGAAATATTTAAAGGTAAAATATTCATATTATGAAAGCTATAGTAAGTCCACCTTAGTTAGAATTAACAGATCCAGTGATAACCATAGGCAGGTGGAGAGTGGCTGGAGGAGATGGGTCACTGGGGGCATATTCAAGAAGAATTTTTCTTCCTGTGTACCCTTTCTCCCTGCTTCTCTCTCTCTCTCTCTCTCTCTCTCTTTCTCTCTCTCTCTCTCTCTCTCATCCTGTCCTAAGCTGCTTCTCTCTGCCCTGTCCTCTCATGTGATATTCTGCCTCAGCCAGTGCCCAGAGCTATGGAGCCAGTTGACCATAGACTGAACCTCTGAAACCATAATCCAAGTGAACCTCTCCTCTAAA
Organism: Spermophilus citellus; assembly: GCF_964194105.1. Taxonomy (NCBI): domain Eukaryota; kingdom Metazoa; phylum Chordata; class Mammalia; order Rodentia; family Sciuridae; genus Spermophilus; species Spermophilus citellus. The sequence continues at coordinate 21,805,023 of NC_138193.1, forward strand.
TCGTTCATGTCTGGTCTTTGGTCACAGGGGTGAAGAGATGAATAAGACATACACTTTGACCTAGTTCTTAAATATGATTGTGTTATCTTTCCTTATATTTGGGAATTTTCCACTTATCTTTCTGATGATAATTTCTAATTTTATACCATTGTCACCAGAGGAGATAATATGCTTGTTCTATGTTCTAAGTCTTTATAACATCATTGAGATTTGTTTTGTGGCCTAACACATGGAGGATCTTGGAGAGCATTCCATGTGCACTTGAGCAATCATGCAGCAAGCCATTGTGTGTGGAATCCGCCTACATGTCTGTTAGGTGGGTGGCATGGTTGCAGGTCTCTGTTTCCTGACGTGTCCTCTGTCTGGTTGTCCCAGGAACTATTATAAGTACAATATCAGGGTCCCCTCTGTTACTGTATTGTGGTCTGTTTGTCCCTCATATCTGTCACTGTTTTAATGTGTTTGGAGCTTTGATGTTTGGTATGTTTGTAGTTGTTTCATCTTCTTGGTGAATTGACCCTGTTTTCATTATATAATTTACTTCTTTGCCTCTTTAAGCAATTTTGACAAAATTATTTATGTCTGACAAGAGCATAACTACATTTCCTACCTTTGCTCAGTATTTGTCTATGATTTTTTTCCATGTTTTTACTGTCAAGCTCTGCGTGTTCTAAGACTTAAGATGAGATGACTGGGCACAACATGCAGATATACAACTTCAGTCCACTTTGCAAAATCTACATATTAACAAATGTCCTCTCAGACAATAGAGGTTAATTCATTCACTCTGCATAATTACAGGCAGGGAAGAACTCCCTTGTGGCATTCTTCTTTACTTTCTCTCTCCCTCTTTTCTTTTTGTCCCCTTTCATCTCCATTAAAACATCCTTTCTCTTCAGTTGAATTTTGGGGTAAAACATTTTGATTCTCTTCTGATATTTTTTTCTGCTTATATGATGCCTTTTTGTTTTTCCTTATTTTGAATAATTTGAGGTTGAAATATAACATACTAAATTTATAAAACCTTAACCTGAGCTGGTGATGACTTGACTTCAATCTCATTAAAGGACTTCCCTTCATTACACCTCAGCATTCCTTGATGTTACTGATGTTATGATTTTTCATCTTTCTGTTGTGAATGCATCAACATAGAATTATGAAGAGAGTTGATATATTTTTTAAAATACTTTGGAAAACCAAGACAAGAGTTACAATGAAAATTACACTAATGATTTAAAAAAATATACGTTCCAAGTTGTTGTTTTTTTATGGAATAACTCTGTATTTTCACTTGGTTTCTAGTTACTCTTTGGCCTACTTAATTTCAACTTGGCTTGCTCCTTTTCCCCAGAAATTTCTCTTCTGCTGGTGCCACGCCACGGCTTCTGCAGCTGGTAGGTGGTGATTGAGCTGTGGTCATGTCACTCAAGGTCCAGAGCCCTCAGCTGCAGGTTCTTCCTCTCAGACAATCTGCAGAGCTGCTGCCAAGACCAGCAGCTCATGTGGCAGCTGGGCCACCCAGGCAAGGAGGTTTTTGTTCAGGGCTATACCACTGTGGGAGGAGCTTGTGTAAGTTGTGCACAGTAATACACCCCAGGATCCTCAGGCTCCTTCCTGCTGATTCTCAGTGTGACCTCTGTCCCTGACCCACTGCTGCTGAAGCTGTCTGAGACCCCAGAGAAGCATTTGGAAACTTGATAGATCAGGAGCTGTGGAGCCTGGTCTGGCTTGTGCAGAAACCAATACAAATAGTTGTTTCCATTACTGTGTAGGAGACTCCGACTGGACCTGCAAGAGATGAAGCCTGGCTCTCCAGGGGTGATGGACAAGGAGAGAGGACTCTGGGTCAGCACAACATCCCCACTGGATCCTGAGATAATGACAGAAATTAAAGTTTATGTACAATATTATGAAACATTTTCATGGTTTCTCTCTTGTTCCTTTCTTAACTAAATAATTTGTACACGAATGTACATGTGATTTTGGTTCCTATCCAAAAATATCCAATGTCATATGTACAATTCCTGGCTGCAGGTTGACCACACCATTCTCCTCTTTCTGTGTCCCAGTCTTCACTTGTATAAAATTGTTTTTCCTTTCTATAAACTTCCTCCCTTTCATCAATCTAAACATCATCTGCCCCATCTGTGTGTGAAACCGACAAAACAGACATGTACAGAGATCACGTGTAGGAAGCAGTCAGCTAACTCTCCCTCATATTCTCCCTCCTCATCCCCTCTGTCCTCACCAGGGATACAGGGCAGCAGCAGCCACAGGAGCTGAGCAGGGAGCCTCATTTTGAGAAGCTGAGCTGAGGAGTCCTGGTGAGTCAAGGCCAGGTTAGAGCTGAGCTTTTATGTCAGCCTTGCAGGAAGGCCCTCCCCAGGGAGCAGCTTGCAAATGCCCTGGTGAGTGCAGATGGGTGGAAAGAGCCAAAGGCTGGTGTGGACTGACTTTGAACAAATAAAATGTCTTCTATGACTGGAGGGAAATGAAGGAGATGAAGTCCATGCTGCCTGCAGTTGTGGGCAGAGGATCCAATGGTGAAAATGAAAATCTTTATCAAAGACACAGTGAGTTCAGTAGGAACCACCAATACAGCACCTGACATGAGAAAGTGGACAGTGTGTCCACGGCAATATCTGGAGAGTAAATGGCCAGGCTGTATGACTCCCTCCCACATAACCTAGAGAAGGAAAACACCCTGCACCCACTAGGACTGACAGAGGAAGTTGCCTCCCCGCAAACCCACCTGCTTCAGGTACTTCAAGACTCATCCCTTAGCTCCTGTTACCATGTTAACAAGTGTGAAAATGGTCTCTCCATGTGGTTTTGTGTAAGTAAAAACAACCTGACAGGAAGAAAGAAATCTTTTTCTGACATTCAGAATCAGTAATTTTATATGTATTTTTTTCAGTAATTCATTATATAAATGTTGTAATTGACCCAATAAATTTATTTTATTTATTTATTTTTATGTGGTGCTGAGAATCGAATCCAGGGCCTCGCAAGTGCTAGGTATGTGCTCTACCATGGAACCACAACCCCAGCCCCAGTAATAGATTCTTAATTTCAATGATTCTTGGGAAAAGGATCTTCCCACAGTTCATTCCCGCTATGTAGAACCCCTCAGGGGCCCAGTTCCTTCCTTGCTCTGGGCAAGGATTTTCTCTCTCCCCTGGCCTGTGTCTGGGGCAGCCACAGCCATGACTCAGGAGACACAGCCCATGAGTTGCAAGAATGGCACCCTTGGCTGTCAGGGCTCAGGTTCCTGGGCCTCCGCTGGCATCTCCTGGGCCTGCATTTAATCATGGTCACCCTGTAGCTGGATGCTAAGTCAGGAGTGCTCAAGGACAATCAAAATATGTCCCTCTGAAGTTAATAGGAAGCAGCAGGATCAGTCTCAGGTGATCAACTGACAACCTGATGCAGATCACATTGAGTCTAACAGCTGGTGATTGAAGCCAGTGTCAAATTGGTATTGTCTGATCTCAGAATCCTGCAGCAAAGGAAAGAATAAAGTCACACCGTTCTATGAAATTTTGGGTTATATGCACTTAATTTTATTATAAACCAACAAAGAAATCTAACTGCAAATATTATTCTAGACCAAGTTTAATAGGGAAGTTTGGTCTGTGTAAGCTCTGGGGAATCCCCAATAGTAATATCTGTTAACAAGGTTGGAGGAGAAACTGAAGTGACATTGGCCTTCACCCTGAATTCCACTGCATCAATAAGACTAGCTGACAAACACTTGGTGAAAAGGTGTGGAATTTTACATGTCAAATTAACCTAGTTGAAATTTTGTATACCCTTGTATTTTACTGTCTTCTGTGAATTTGGTGTTCTTAATCTGATACATGATGTGAGACAAGGTTGTTCTGGGTCATACTCCTGAAAACATGTGCCTCCTGATTAGCCATGCTAGTGACAGAGTCAGCAAGAAAGGAGCAGAAAACCAACACTCAAGAAAGTGTGCACAATCATGGATTTCACAGATTGTTCCTAAGAATGATTCTAATGGGTGTCAAATAAAAAATTAGTTTTATCCAGTTTTTTTTGGTTTAATTTTGTCATCCACTAAAATGTGCTGCCATTCTAACAGTAACTGGGGTTCTGACATGACATGGCACAGGGCTATTGGACATAGGTGGTTAGGAAAGGTCCCCCTGGAGCACAGAGAACAACTGAAGGCCACTGCTGACATGACAGGAGGACACAGGGCACAAGCAGAAGCCCTCAGGGAGAAGGAGAGCACAGGGACCCTGGGGGGACACTGGGGTTCAGCTGCTACCAGGCAAGCAGGGCCTGGGCCAGCAGAGTCTGGAAGGGACAGGGAAGGGGCCTATCTTCAACTGCAGAGAGAGCTTGGCCTGCTGCCCCTGGACTCCAGACTTGCAGCCTCCAGAACTGGGAAGTGAACTCCTCTGAGTCAGGCCAGGTGTGAGGTGCCTATTGAGCAGCCCTGGGAAACTCACATGCCCATTCCCACTGTGGAAACCTGGATTGTGGGAAAACCAGGAGCAGAAAGAAATCTGTAGCATCTGATTAGTGATAAATCAGGTTTAGAAAAAATGTTGGGTTTACAAAATATTCTATAATAGCATAAAGTTTCAGAGAATGCTGCTATTTTTATTTGAAATGAACATAAGATCTTTAAAACCCTTGTATCTGATTGGTTATTTTATCTCAGAAATTGTTGACATGATGAAATATCATAGAAATTCTTTGTTGATCAGAAACATTTTTATCTATATTGTCCATAGGGGAAAAAGAAGAAGAAGAAGAAGGAGGAGGAGGAGGAGGAGGAGGAGGAGGAGGAGGAGGAGAATGAGAAGGAAGGAGAAGGAGAAGGAGAAGGAGAAGGAGAAGGAGAAGAAAAAGGCAGCAATCTTAACTCCAAGGCAGACTCTCAGGTTCCTGTTGTTAGCTCACCATGCCATACATGGCATTCAAATTGACCAGAGGACACAGCAGTTCTCTCTCCCTGGACACACATTACCAGGGTTTATCAGGGCGGGTGAGACTAACTTCCCCTAAGCCCATGTGGGGAGGGGCCTCTGGGTCTCTAGGGTGACCAGGCTCAACTGAAACAGAAGGGACTTAGGCACGTGGGTTTCCTTGTGGTTTTGACTCTGATGCCAGATGCTATCAGTTGTGTTCATAAAGCTCGAAGCCCACGTGTGACCTCCAGGACCTGGGAGGCTGCTGGGCACTGAACCTGTGTGGATGTGATTGGGTCAGAGTGCTGAGTGCAGAGTTGGCACTGTCACTCCAGGCCCAGGCTGTGCTCTGCAGCCCAGTTGCACACACACCCCTGTGTGGCCAGGAGGAGAGCACAGCCCTCTGCTTCTGCCTGGGCCCAAAGGGAGGTCTCTTTCTGTGAGCTGAGAGTGGGTCCCTGGTGACACTAGAGATCCATCCTCCCAGAGGGGCTTCTCCAAACCCAGATTTTAGGGTGGATCCTGAGCCCAGAGGTCCCTGAGAGCAGCCAGCCACCTTCATTATGTCACAGTCTGTCACCACTCAGTGGAGGATCAATTCATGTACATGCCAGGTGCAGGGAGCCAGGGACAGGCTGTACCCCAAACACTGAGAGACCCTTGTCTATTTACACTCTTAGTTCTCAGGATTCTCAAAACTGACTGCACCAAATTTTATATGATAAGCGGATGTAAATTTTCAGAAATTATTTTATTCAAATATGACTTATTTCAGTTTTTCTTAATAATTTAACAAATTGATTACTGTACATACTAAATCTAAATTTAAAACATTCTAAATTAATGTGTAGAAAATATTATATAATTCAGCATTTCCACAATAATGGATTTCAACTTTAATGGTGCCAATGTGTTCTGAGCACACACAGCAGTGAGGTGTGTGGATGTCACAAGCACAGCAGACACTGTATCCAGTCTCCTGCCCAGTCCTTTCCCATGTCCCACATATGTCCTCCCCCTGATCCAGAAGCTCTGCCCTCCTGATCTCCCTACTGTTACTATTTTAATGTGTGCATTACCATTTTGTGAAAATGCGACATTCATTGTGGACAAGGATGATGTACAACATCCACAGAATTCTCATAGGGCATTGCAGGAGCAAACCAAGTGCCCAAATCAAGCTGGACAAGCAAACAGTTGTCAAGTCATTGAGAAATGCCTGTCCATATTATGCTTTGCTAAAGGGTAATAAAGGTAAAATATTTCAAGTTCAATGTATGTTAATGGGGATATAAAGATATTCCTAATTACTTTCCATAAATCTTACTGTATTGGATGTTTGGTCACAGTGTGGCCAAGATTAAAAATGGTTGATTCTTTAAGAGGCAGGGCTGGGGGGTGGGGGTCAAGTCATTGGAGCTGCTGCTCCTGGAAGGACCAGTGCTGGTCTCACACACTGAGGGCATCCTCACCACAGTGGGTTGTCACACAGGGAGGCCACACCACAGACTTGGCAACTACATGTGCAGCTGGTACCCTTCCCACCTACATACCCCACTGTGAGACAAGCCAGGGGGCCTCACCTGAGGACAGCAGGTGGGACTGCCCAGCCTTGGACACTAAGCCTTAAGAACCGTGAGTCAAACCGATCTCCTTTTTCCACACACTACTCGGTATAGCAACAGAAAGGGACTAATTTGTGTTATTTATGATAAGTTTTTTTCCTACCTCAATAGTTTAAGTATTTATTTCTTACTGGGAAATGTTAAGTATTAATAAATTCAGTTCTATGCTACACTTGAAGTTCAACAGCACTGCTAGACTCATTCCAGTTTCATTTTTTTAAATAATTTTTCTTTTTATTATCATTTTATTTGTTTTAATTAGTTACACATGACAGTAAAATAGATTTATGCCCTTTGATATCATACATAGATGGGATATAATTTCTCATTTTTCTGATGTACAGGTTGCAGAATCACATTGATCATGCCGTCACATGTGCACATACAGTAATAATGTCTGATTCCTTCTACTGTCTTTCCTATCCCTACACCCCCTCTCTTACCTTCACTTCCCTCTACCTAATCCATGGTAATGGCATTCTTCCCTAGTGCCTCCCACCTTATTGTGAATTAGCATCTACATGTTAGAGAAAACATTCAGTCTTTGGTTTTGGGGGTTTGGCTTATTTTGCTTAGCATGATAGTCTTAAAATCCATCCAAATACTGGCACCTGCCAAAATTTCCTTCTTTAAAGCTGAGTAATATTTCATTGAGTATATATACCACATTTTCTTAATCCATTTATCTATGGAACGGCACCTAGGTTGGTTTCATAGTTTAGCTATTGTGAATTGAGCTGCTATAAACTTTGATGTGGTTGCATTACTGTAGTATGCTGATTTAAGTCTTTGGGGTATAAACCGAGGAGTGGGATACATGGGTTAAATTGTGGTTCCATTCCAAGTTTTCTGAGGAATCTTTTTATGACTTTCTGGAGTGTTTGCACCAATTTGAAGTCCCACCAGCAATGTATGAGTGTACCTTTTCCCCCACATCCTCACCAACATTTATTATTGCCTATATTCTTGATGATTGCCATTCTAACAGGAGATGAAATCTTAGAGTACTTTTGATTTGCATTTCTCTAATTACTAGAGATGTTGAACACTTTTTTATATATTTGTTGATTGATTGTATTTCTTCTTCTGTGAAGTGTCTGTTCAATTCCTTCGCCCATTAATTGATTGGGTTATTTGTTTTCTTGGTGTTAAGTTTTTTTGAGTTCTTTATATATCCTAGAGATTAATGCTTTATCAGAGGTGCATGTGGTAAGGATTTTCTCCCAATCTGTAGGCTCTCTCCTCACATTACTGATTGTTTCCTTTGCTGAGAAGAAGCTTTCTAATTTGAATCCATCCCATTTATTGATTCTTGATTTTACTTCTTGTGCTTTGTGAGTCTTGTGCTTTGTGAGTCTTGTTAAGGAATTCAGATCCTAGGCTGACACAGTGAAGATTTGGGCCTATTTTTTTTTTTTATTAGGCACAGGGTCTCTGTTTTAGTGGCTAAGTCTTTGATCCACTTTGAGTTGATTTTTGTGCAGGGTGAGAGATAGGGGTTTAATTTCATTTTGCTACATATTTATTTCCAGTGTTGCCAGCACCATTTATTGAATAGGCTGTCTTTTCTCCAGTGAACGTTTTTGGCACCTTTGTCTGGTGTGACAAAGGTGTCCTCTATTCTGTACCATTGGTCTATACATTTATTTTGGTGCCAACAGCATCCCATTTTTGTTACTATTGTTCTATAGTAAGGTCTGGTATTGAGAGGCCTCCTGCTTCACTTTTTTTTTCCCCCTAGGGTTTGCTTTAGCTATTCTGGGTCTCTTATTTTTCCAAATAAATTTTATGATTGATTTTTTTATTTCTATTTTCTTTTCATATTTCTATTTCATTGGGATTTTGATAGGAATTTTGTTAAATCCATATAAGGCTTTTGGTAGTATGGCCATTTTGACAATATTAATTCTGCCTATCCAGGAGCATGGGAGATCTTTCCATTTTCTAAGGTCTTGTTCAATTTCTTTCTGTAGTGTTCTATAGGTTTCATTGCAGAAGTCTTTAACCTCTTTTTGCTATATTCATTTCTGGTTATTTAATTTTTTTGGAGCCTTTTAATTTTTTTTTGAATAGGGCAGTTTTCCTAATTTCTCTGTTAGTGGATTCATGGCTGATGTATAGGACTGCATTTGATTTATGGGTGTTGATTTTATATTCTGTTACTTTGCTGAATTCATTTCTTATTTCTAGAATTTTTGTGGTGGAATGTTTTGGGTCTTCTATATATAGAATCATGTCATTTGCAAATAGTGATTGTTTGAGTTCTTCTTTGCCTATCTTTATCCCTTTAATTTCTTTCTTTTGTCCAATTGCTCTGAATAGAGTTTCAAGGATGATATTGAATAGAAGTGGTAAAAAAGGACATCCTTGTCTTGTTGCAGTTTTTAAAGGCAATGCTTTCAAATTTTCTCCATTTAGAATGATGCTGGCCTTGGGTTTAGCAAACATAGCTTTTACATGTTGAGGTATTTTCTTACTATCCCTAGTTTTTATAGTGTTTTGATGTGCTGTATTTTGCCAAATGCTTTTTCTGCATCTATTAAGATGATCATATAATTCTTGTTTTTAAGTCTATTAAGATAATTAATTACATTTATTGATTTCCATACTTTGAACCAATCCTGCATCCCTGAGATGAAAACTACTTGATCGTGGCGCATTAGCCTTTTAATATGTTTTTGTATGTGATTTTGAGAATTTTATTGAGAATTTTACATCTATCCTCATCAGAAATATTGCTCTTAAATTTTCTTTCCTTCATGTGTCTTTGTCTGGTTTTGGTATCAGGGTGATATTAACCTTATAGAATGAGTTTGGATGAGTTTCCTCCTTTTCTTTCAAGGAATACTTTGAGAAGTATTGGTGTTAATTTTTTTTTTTTTTGAGAGAGTCTTGTACAACTCAGCTGAGAGTCCATTTGGTCCTGGGCTTTTCTTGGTTGGTAGGCTTTTGATGGTGTTTTCTTTTTCATTACTTGGAATTGATCTGTTTAAATCATGTATGACCTCCTAATTCAGTTTGGATAGGTCATATGTCTCTAGAAATTTGTCAATGTCTTTGATATTTTCTATTTTGTTGGAAAATACATTTTCAAAATAGTTTCTAATTATCTTCTGTATTTCAGACATTTCCATTTTGATATTTTCTTCTCATTTTGTATTTTAGTAATTTGACTTTTCTCTCTTTTTCTCTTCATTAGCATGGCCAGTGGTTATCTATTTCATTTATTTTTTCAAAGAACCAACTTTTTGTGTTGTAGACTTTTTTCCAATTGTTTCTTTTGTTTTGATTTCATTTATTTCAACTCTCATTTTAATTATTTCCTGTCTTCTCATGCTTTTGGTGTTGATTTGTTCTCCTTTTTCTAGAGTTTTGAGATGTAGTGTTAGGTCACTTATTTGTTAACTTTTTATTCTTTTAATGAATGTGCGCAATGCAATAAAGTTTTCTCTATTATTTTATTTATATATTTTTATGTGGTGCTGTGGATCAAATCCAGGGCCCCACATGTGCTATGAAAGTACTCTACCACTGAGCCACAGCCCCAGTTCTCAAATTTTTCTCTTAGTAATTTCTTCATAGTGACCCAGAGATTTTGATATGCTGTATCAGTGTTCTCATTTACCCCTAAGAATTTTTTTTATTTCATCCTTGATTTTTTTCTACTATCCATTCATCATTCAATAGTGTATTATTTAGTCTCCATTTGGTCTATTTTAGAGAAGGAGCCATGTGCTGCTGAGAAGAAAGTATATTTGCTCATTGATGGATGAAATATGCTATATGTGTCTCTTAACTCTAAATTAGTGATTGTATTACTTAGTTATATAATTTCCTTATTTAGTTTTTGTTTGGAAAATCTAGTAGTGAGAGAGTTATTTTAAAGTCACCTAATATTATTGTATTGTAGTCTATTTTGGTCTTGAAATTGAGAAAGCTTAATTTGATGTACATCAATGCTTCATTTTAGGTGGCATAAATATTTATAATTGTTATGTCCTGCTTATATATACTTCTCTTAAGAAGTATGAAATTCCCTTCTTTGTCTCTTCTGATTAACTTTGGTTTAAAGTCTACTTTATCTGAGATAAGGAGGGAAACCCCTGCTGGTTTACACAAACCATATGAGTGATAAGTTTTTTTTCCCCATCTTTTCACCTTCAGCATGTGGATGTCTGTGCCCATGAGGTGAGTCTTTTGAAGACAGCATATTGTTGGGTCTTGCTTTCTAATCCAATCTGCCAATTTATGTCTTTTGATTGATGAGTTTATGTCACTAATATTCGAGGTTATTTTTGGTTTGTATTCCCTGTCATTTTGATTTATTTCTGGGTTTTGATTTGTCTTGGTTTCTCATTTGGTTGAACGTCACTTTAGCATAGATCCTCCCTTTGCTGGTTTTCACTTTTTTAAATTTATCCGCAATTTTTTTTTTTTGAGAATGTTCTGTAGTCTAGTGGTAAATTCTTTTAATTTTTGTTTGTCATGAAATGTTTTAATCTCATCTTCAAATCTGAAACTTAATTTGCCAGATATAAAATTCTTGGTTGGCATCCATTTTCTTTCAGAGTTTGAAATATATTATTCCAGGACCTCCTGGTTTTCAGGTCTGGGTTGAGAAATCAGTTGAAATCCAAATTGGTTTTCTAGTATTCATAATTTGATTCTTTTCTCTCACAACTTCAAAATTTTATCTTCATTTTCTGTGTTAGTCATTCTCATTATAGTGTGTCTCTGTGTGGATCTGCTGCAATTTTGTGCATTTGGGGTCCTGTAAGCATCTTGTATTTGACTTTTCATCCCATTCTTTAAGTTTGGAAAGTTTTCTGCTATTATATCATTGAAAAGGTTGTGCATCCCTTTGGTTTGTATCTCTTTTCCTTCATCTATTCTGATAACTCTTAAATTTGATCTTTTCATGTTATCCCATAATTCTTGGATATTCTGTTCACTGGTTTCTTACCATCTTCTCTGCACTCTACTTTGAAGATTATATATTTTTTCTTCATTGTCTGAGGTTCTGTCTTTCAAGTTGTCTAGTCTGTGATGCTTTCTATTGAATTTATAATTTTGTCTACTGATTCCTTCATTTCAAGGATTTCTTTTTTTTCACAATCTCTTGTTCTTTATCAAAGTAATCTTTCAGTATATATATATATATATATATATATATATATATATATATATATATATATACATTCACTCCTTTTACTATCATTTTCTTCACATATCAATATAAATATGTACAGTCTGAACTCCTTCTTAAACATTTCTTTTACTGAGTTATCAGTGGCTTCTGTTGTTGGATCTCCTTGATTTGTTTGGGGTGTTTTATTCCCTTGTTTCTTCATGTTGTTTGCATGTTTTCCCATCTGGCAGTACATATCTAAGGCAGGATAAATTTTACCCTGTAGACCTATAGTGTCCCTGAAGATTTCCAGTGCTTTGTCTTACTGGGGAGACCAACATCAACAGACCCAGTGTAGACAATATATAGCTTTAAGCCTAACAGCTCCAACTAAGGTGTCTACTGCTTTCTTGCATTAAACCAAATGATGAGTTTAATAACTATAGTATAAACAGAAAATTTGTTAAAAACAGTTTAGAATTTCAAGTGGTGGACGAGAGAACAGAGGTAGTGTAGTATGCGATGTTCTTAGGGAGGAAGGAGAGAAACTAGAAGTGAAAATTCACATGAAGAGCAGAAGAGGAGACAACAGAGATTGGTTATTCACTGGAGACAAGTTGGAAAGAAAATCCAAGAAAACAGACAAGAGAGAGGAAGAATACAAACACAGAGAAAAAAAGTAAAGACATAAGACTACAACAAAAATGCAAAGAACATTCATATATCATTGTCCTCCACACACTGATGCATAAAAAACACCCTGTTTTAAATATGGTAGAGATATTAGCAAATCACAAAACAAAAGAAAATCTTGCTGGAAAGTCGAACTGGTCTCTGTCAGTGTTAAAAAGGTTTTTGTTGTTGTTTTTGTTGTTGTTGTTGTTTTTTAATATTTATTTTTTAGTTGTAGCTGGAAATGCCTTTATTTTACTTATTTTTATATGTGGTGCTGAGTATCAAACCCAGAGCCTCCCACATGTTTGGTGAGAAATCTACTGCTGAGCCACAATTCCAAAAGTTTCTTAGAGATTTTGATATGCTGTATCAGTGTTCTCATTTCTGATGTTCTCATCTCTGATGTCTCTTAGGATCCCCAGATCCAGATCAGCCCCCACAAACCCAGTCCCTACCCCACCAATGTGGGCTTCAGATACCTCAGGCTTGGCCACCTGCAGTCCCATGCACAGGAGCAACCCCTTGATGCAGCAGAAAGACAAGGGCCACCAGCACTCCCAGCAGGAAGACCCCATGCTCCTCCAAACCTGCAGGCCTCCCCACACTGGACCTGAAGATTCTGGTAGGAGTCTCCAGAATGAGGCTCTTGTGATGGCAAAGCTCCTGGTACCTGATACCCAGGCCCTGGCTGGTGTCTCAAATTGATGAAGCCACATGCAACCAAACCTGGAGTCTCCCCCATAGCAGTATTCTAGGCAGTGGTAGCTACAATAGTGGTGGGGGTTGTTGACAGCAGACAACAGATCAGAGCAGCTGCTGCAACTGCAGCTTCAGGGGCAGCATCACCAGGTGATTTCTCGAGATCAGCAGTGGTGTCAGTGTCACTTGTGTCTGGAGCAGAGGTGGTTGAGCTACAAGGGCACTGGCACCCAGGAGGAAGACCTCCAGGCGATGTTGGAATGGAAGCAGCGATGGTGGTAGCAGTGCAGGCGGCAGCTGATTGGACAGGAGACCTCAGTTCATCAGTGGCAGTGACCATGGAGGTATCCTTGAAGGCAGCTGAGGCCGTGCCCAGAGAAGAGACCTCCAGAGCTGGCAGCATCATCTGCAGCAGCTATGAATAGGTTCTAAATTGAAATTTCCTGAAATGGCCTTGCAGATTAACAACTATATCTGAAATAATTGTGTCCTAAAGGTAGTCTCCCAACTCTCATGCATATGAACTACTTAACATTCCAAACTACAGATTCTCATCCCACAGGAATAGGGGGCTCTGGAATTCTGCACTTGGAACAGCTCTCAGTGATCCTGAGGGTGCTGTTCAGTCTGAATACCTTGAATAGGATGGAAAAATAATGCTGCATCCACACTTCTTTTGCTTTTTATTTGGTAGAAATGTTTTCATTGTTTCTGAAAAGAACCCTTGTTTGGGGCTGGGGAAGTGGCTCAAGCGGTAGTGCGCTCGCCTGGCATGCGTGCGGCCTGGGTTCGATCCTCAGCACCACATACCAACAAAGATGTTGTGTCCGCCGAGAACTAAAAAATAAATATTAAAAATTCTCTCTCTCTCACTCTCTCTCCTCTCTCACTCTCTCTTTAAAAAAAAGAACCCTTGTTTATTGCTTGTAATTTCTTATTTTACTGTGGATTCTGTGAGTTAATGAATTTTTCTTAATGATTCCAACTTCCCAATTGCACTTAAGGCCACATAGAAAATACTCGGTGTCCTGTCCTTCCCAGCAGAACTCTAAGAGCTGGAAATAATGACTGCCTTTGTGAGGGTGAGACTCAGGCCCAGGAAGTGAGGCTCAGGATCTGGCAGTTGAAGGATGTGAGGCAGGTGGGAATTCTGGTCATCCTTTATTCAGAGGGGGCAATCACCTGTAGCCAGACCCCATCCCTGAGCCATTTTCCTAGAATCTTTAAATGTGCAGTTCAAAAAAAGAAGTCCCCTGCCAACAGGGTACACAGGGCTCTTGCTCACAGGTTACACTTTATGACCTTGAGTGCATGTGCTGACTCAGAGGGTTTATGGCTTTGATCACATAGTAACCGTGACAGTCAATCCATGACCTTGGCTGCACAGTAAAAACATAAAACCCATCAGCCCACCCAAAGGCTAATTTTATGGTTCACCAATGATACAAATCTGAAAGTTCTGGATTTTAAGAAAATCAAAAATTACAGTACTTATGCCCCATTGAAAAACATATAAACTCATTAGAACATACTGATATTTTGAAGAATAAAGAAATATTCATAAATCACCAATAAAAAATTCTCCACAAATTCTTATTTGTTGCAAAGGAGACAACTAGCAAGACACTGGAGAACTCTGGTGACACCCTGAGTCCAGGTTCAGAATGAGCATCACTAAGATGAAGGGCCATGAAACCATGCCCCACCTGGCAGGAGGCCATGAGAAAGGCAGAGCTTCCCTTCTGCACACTGCTGCCTATTAAGGGCTGAGCTGCGTCCCTTAAACATGCACAGGTTGGGACTGTGGCCCCAAAAACCTCACAATGTGACTGTCTTCACAGACATGGTGTCAGAAGAGGTTATTATGCAAAATTGAGGTTGCAGGTTGAGGTCTAATCCAATATGACTGGGGGCCCTATAGGAAGGGGAAATAAGGTCTCAGAGACACCAGGGAAAGCCATGTGACACTGGAGGATGGCCATCTGAGAGCCAAGAGGGAGCAGAATGACCTGCTGGTGCTTCGATGTCGGCCTGAGATCCCACAATCATGGAAAAGTCCATTTCTGATGTGAAGCTGCCCAGTGGGGGCCCTCTTTATGGCAGCAGAGTGACCACAATGCTGGATGCAGGAGCAAAATTCAGTCCTGAGGGACACTGTGTCCTCTGTGAGGGTATTCTGTAGGGCCACTGGCTCAGCACCTTCAACGGAGACAGGACCAAGAAATTTAACGAAGCAGAGGCTGCCATCCCATTCTGAAGGAGGCTGAGGAGACCTGGCTCCACAGCAGCTGGTGGGAGTGACCCCTGTGCAGTACTCTTAAACCCTGCAGAGCATTTCCAATGGCCATGCTGCACCTGTGAGCAGACACACGGCAGAGCAGCTGCAGGAGCTGGTGACCCCACCACAGCAGGCTGAGAGGTGGGCTGTGCTCAGCTCAGGTTCTGGAAGAAGCTGCAGGGCCTCTTTGCAGGGCTCCACTCCACACAAGTGCTTGACAGGATCCCCACCTGTGTTGGATGTGAGTGTCCAGCAGGGGTCAGTCTACTTGATGATTGGATGCTCAGAAGCACCAGGAGCATGTGAGCCCTGGCTAGCTGAGAGCCCTGCTGTGGACACCTGCAGCAACCTCACTGGATGGGCTGGGTGGTGGCTGACTGGGATCTATGTGTTGGCCATGTGGATGACTGAGAGCCCCCTGCTGAGCAGAGACCAGCTGATTTGCATGCACTTGGAAGGTCAGTGTTTCCAACCATGGCCATTTTGAAAGCTCCAGTCCTGCTTTTCAAGACATTTTTTTTCTCTAGACTTCCAGTTGTGTTTCTTTTAGGGTGAGACAAGCTGTCAAAATGAGCCTTCAATGTCACTGAAGTGCCCCTGCTCTTTGCAAAGGGACTGTGAGAGGTTGCCCCTGGAGTTCCTCTGGTGTGATCTCTAGTCTCCCAGGGAATCCCTGACTGAGTCATAGTCCAGTATGACTGTGTGACAAAGGTCAAGGCAGACACACCCCAAGTCCAGAACTAATTCAGAAACAAACAAAGTGCCTGGAGGAGCCGAGATGCCCTTCCTCACCTCAGGCTTAGGGCAGTGGAGTGGCTGACCATGGACTGAACCATTGAAACCATGAGCACCAAACAAATGTCCCTCCTCTGAAGTTGTTCTTGTCAGGTGTTTCTGTCATAGTGGTGAAGAGTTATCTAACACCCTGGGCCACCAGCTGTCATTCTCTGTCATCAGTGTCATTCCTGGAGCACATTTGCCACTAATACTTTTTACTCCTGATTTCCTGTACAGTTGCTCAATAAGGGGCAAAAATGGAGAATCCTGTGCCAGACCCAGCAGCTGTGTTAAGATCTGTGCCCACAGGGGAGGACAAAGGAGTAACTGGGAGAGGTGAGCACTGAGGGCATCTCCACCCTCACCCTGGGGTCACAGAGCGTCAAGGACCTCATGGGTAGAGGTTCACACCTTTTGTGGCAGATGACACTGATGGCTGGGGAGGACCACAGAACATCCATATGTAGAATCTGTCTCTTGTATTGCCAAAGGCCAAAAGTTTGAAATGCTGACCAAAAAGACTTGATAAGTATCTAAAGGGATGAGTATGTTAATTGCATGATTTCCTCATCACCCAGTGTACATAGTTAGAGAAATGTCACATTGCAACCCACAAGCGCATAGTATTAGGTTCATTAAAAAAAAAAAAAATAGAAGGCTGGAGGTTGGACTCTCATTTTCTTCATTTAAAAAATCCCTGCTTGGAATACCTACAACAGCTTCCTCTGTGCCATCTGAATAAAAACATATTCCATAAGCCCTTTGCTCAGTGCACTGATCTGTGTCCTTTATTAAACAAAGAGGCACATTTCCATGTCTGTCTGCCAGTGATGAGCAGAGGAAAGAGAGTAAGGCCACAGAGGAGCCTCCCTGACACTTTCATCAAACCCCCCCAGTGACCCTCAGAGCATAGTGCCTCTGAGCAGTGCCCTCAGCAGGTAGAGGCAGCTGGAGGAGCAGCTGGGGCAGTCCAACCTCACACTTCTTCTCCTTGGGAGGTTTTTGTCATGGCCTGTGTCACTGTGTGAAAGGTAACTGTAATACTGTAGACAGTAATAAGTGGCAGCATCTTCAGGCTCCAGGCTGCTGATGGTGAGAGTAAAATTTGTCCCAAATCCACTGCCACTGAACCTTTTTGGGATCCCAGATATCAAACGGGTCACATCATAGATCAGGCATGTAGGAACTTGCCCTGGTTTCTGCTGATACCAGGCTAAAAAATTGCCAATGCCTTCACTTGCCCTGCAGGTTATGGTGACTCTGTCCCCTGGAGATACAGGCAGGGATGATGGAGATTGGGTCATCTGGATGTCACATCTGACACCTAATATTGGAATCAAAAGCAAATGGCCACAGAATTACACAGAATTATCTATTCTACCATGCGGCCTGCGCAATGATTTCATTAATGAGGTTCTAGGCATAAAGTTAGCTAGATGAGATCGAAATAAAACACACAGACTCAGTTACCTTACTTATATTGCTAGGTCCGAGACGGCTCCCCTCTCTGGTTCCCTCCTCTAACCGCCCAGCAGGGCAGCAAGGATTACTCAGGGCTACCAGGAGAGAGAGAGAGTGAACACGCCTGGAGTAGCCTTTTATGGGGGAACAAGAGATTCAGGGGAGAATTCCATCCAATGAAGGTTGAGGGGGAGCTGCACTCCAAGGTCAGGGTCAGTGATTGGGTCCCCGGGGTCAGTGGTCAGGCACACCCACACAGGGATGGGCTCTCTCATCAGGAAAGTTTGGGAAAGCTTCGACACAGCCAAAGCGCCTCAGACCCTTAATGGAGCCACCCAATCATGTGTCAGAATGGCTTCCCACAGTCTATGTTATTAGAGGACTGTCCTGAAGATCCAGGCAGCACTGACCACACTGTGATTAGTAAATCCCCAGTCCTTACCTGGGAGCCAGAGCATCAGGAGGCCCAGGAGCTGGGCAGGGGCCCTCATGTCCATGCTGTGTCCTGACAGGGACTGACTTCTGCACAAGGTGTGAGCAGCCTCTTAAGAAGTCCTCAGGGCAGTGGGCTGTGTTGTGGGCACATGCAAATCAGCAGGGCTGGGCAGCCTGGGCTCAGCTGCAGGGCTGGATCTTCTCAGTCCCTCAGCACAAGCTCCAGGTCATGAGTCCAAGATTAGACCAAGGAAGCTCAGAATTGCTGACAGATTAAGCTCTCCTCTCTGGGGCAAAATGAGGTATCTGTGTGGAATCATGCATGGAGCATGCTCTTTTGACAACCTCTACCTTTCACCCGTGATTTCTTCAATCTCTGACAGAGGCTGTAGGCTATGGCACAATCCCAGAGGCTTTAGAAATGCTTACTAGACACATTCATTCAGCACCTATGAAGATTCATGAGTCCAGAGTGGCTGTTTTCTCTGATTCCCTGATGGTCTAGGTGTGAAGGAGACAGGCAATAAGAAAAAATCTTGGGTCGTAATTTCTAAGAAGGCAAGATCTATCCACACTCATCTGTCCTCCTTTGATAATTTGAATATAGATTCAAACTTTAGAATTTAAATTCTGAGAGCTTCAATGTCATTTAAGACAAGGTAATTGGTTTTCTGTGGCTTGTCTGCCATCTATTGGTCATTTTTAGGCATAACATCATTAGGACTTTTAAGTCTGGGTCTCAGGGAGGCTTCACTGTTAATCCTGTTACTCATGAAGCTAACCGTATTGCATCCATCAATGGGACAGATTTTGTAAAAAACAGAAATTTTCCAATAATATTTCTTTAGGTTGAGAACAAATGACTAACAGACAACCAGGGATTCAAAAGAGACATTGTCATAAGAAAGTGAAGGGCTGGGCTTTGGTGCCTGTGAGGTGCCAAGGGTGTGGCTTCAGAGAGGCTCCTGAGGATTCATGTGTGAAGCCAGGGGTACAAGGACCTCAGGCCTCCTGGTCTCCATCTGTTAGTGCAGCCTCATTTCTTCCCTTTCAGAAATACACACTAGAAATACTCTAGACCACAGCACCTATGCCAGCTAGGAAGGACCTGAAGACACTCAGGCCCGTGACCTATAGCTGGGAGTTTTGTGTTCCTGGGTATAACAACAAAGATGGATAAAGTCAACTTTTAGAAAAAACATTGCCCAACAGAATATTCTGTTCCCACCAGCCACCAATGTGAATTGAGCAATGGAGATGTAGCAAGTGCATCTGGAAGATTCAATTTAAACTTTAATTTCAATTTAAGTTTATTAACTCTATGGTGAGTTAATAAACCACAGAGGCAAGGCTAGTTCTAAAAGTAACAGTCAGGAATGTCACCAAGACCCCCAGTGTGCCTGTTTATAAGCATGTGCTCTGCCCTGTGCCACCATCATAGTGATGGGCAGTGGTATCCTAGCCCCCAGGCTGCTGTGTTGAGGTGACATGGCTGTCAGATCCACTGCCACTAACACACTGAAACAGCCCCAGAGACCTGCAGGTGCAGATATCATGACCAGGGCTCTTTCTGGGAGCTTCACCCCTCCCAGCCAACAGGCAGAAGGCAGATGCCCACACCCACCAGGGCTGCCTGGCAACACTTTCCCAAGTGAAGTCCATACATCTGGACTCCTAAAGCATCATTCCTGGGTGAAATCTTGGGTATATCCACTTCCTTATCCACCTGAATCTTCCAGGCCCCTTAATGAAACCTAGGCAATTAAATAAAGGGGGTCATAAAGGGGCTTGTAACAATCACACCCAGTGTTAGACTCCACTAAGCATGATTTCTAAGGACCCATGGCCCCTCTCAGCCTTCACTTATGTACATTGGTCCCTTGAGAGGCCACATTCAGAGAAAAACCCTGAAGAGTCTCCAGTCTACAGAGTCATTTCTAGAGGAATATGTGCTTTCTTGAACTTTGAAAAGCATGCATTGTTGTTGTGCTTGTTTATTTTGTTAGATAATTAGTCTTAAGTTGATTTCAGGCACTCCCCTGAACTGTGGTTTGATACCTATTTTCCATTTAGATGTTAACAAGCACAGGTATTGGGACTCAGCCACCATGACTGGAACTCAGAAGCCACACAATATTCTGCTGCTCAACTTTCTCTAGATAGCAATTGAATCATGGTGCCTGGGTGAAGCAGTTCAGATTCTCTGTGATTGAAGCGCAGATTTGTTGACCATTACATCTAGATCTGTGGGGTGTAATATGCCAAAATGTCCTAAGTTTAATTACAAGGGCTGGAGGATGCAGGGGAGAGATACTTACCCCAAAACCAAAAACCACTGTTTCATATTCTTGAATATTTTTTTTGTGACCATAAAAAAGAAGACCAACAATGAGAGTGCTCAATCTGAATGACTGTGAAGCTCCTGTCCATTAACCCCAGTTCATCCCTTAGGAATGCCTGCTTATCCTGAAGATTGTTCCTATTTGTGCAATTTCAACATTTGTTCCAAAACCATTGTAGACTCCGTGTAAAGAATCTCTGCCTTCCCTTCTGGAGTTTCATTACTAAAATGCCCTTGACTTTCAGGGAAAGTGGACCTGTTTCTAGTTGATATGGAGCCTGGACACTGGCAGATTATTGAGTGTCCTGCTGAGCATCTGAACAGGCAGATGGTCCACTTCATATCAGAAAGACTAGAGTCTCCAGAGTTTTGGGTCGACACTGATCATTTTCCCTCCCTTGGGCATATGCTGGGTCCTTGGGATGCTCAGGAGGGCAGAGGTGATGGACACACAGAGAACTGGCCTCAAGCCCTCAATTCAGATCTCAACATCCATTAAAATGCCTCACAGGACCAGGCGGCCCATACAGGGATGGTGGATGGAAGGGGAGCCTCCCTATCTTTCTAAATCAAGTGCATCCTGTATTTTAAAAGCGTTCAAGCTGAACAAGAAGATTTCTTTAAAATTGCACTGAATTCAGTCTGAAGCCTAGGAAATGTTCTTTGTGCACTCCATAGTACAGTGTGATCCACAGTGAGGCTCCCAGACTCAGAAAATAGCAGCTGGCAGTGTGAATAATGTTGCTCTTTTAATTGTTTCTAATTCCTCAAATCTGAGATTTATTTATTTTTCTTTTAAAAAAGATCTTCTTTACAAAAGAAATTCAAGATCCATCTTGTGGATGAATTCATTTGACCTAGGAATGTCATTTTTAATAAACTGCTTAGGAGTGTGCATTGTCAGGAAATAAAGGTTTGGAGGGGATGATCACTCTTGCAGTGTTCTTGAGCCCTGCAGAGTGTTCTCAACAATCATGCTGCACCTGTGAGCAGACACAGGGACAGAGCACCTGCAGGAGCTGCTGACCTCACCACACCAGCTGGGAGGTGGGCTGTGCTCAGCTCAGGTCCTGGAGAAGCCGCAGGTCTTCTGTCCAGGGCTCCACTCCACACAAGTGCTTGACATGATCCCACCTGTGGTTGCCAAGGTCCAGTAATGGCTGTTCTTGAACAGGGAACCATGAGAGCCCTGGCTTTCTGTGAGCCATGCTGTTAACACCTACAGGAGCCTCAATGGAAAGGCTGGAAATGTAGCTGATGTGTCCTTGTGTTGGTCATGTTGATGACTGAGAGACCCTTGCTGAGCAGAGACCAGCTGATTTGAAATCATGCAGAATTTTATTATTTTCAATAATGGTCATTTTAAAAGGTCCGGTCATAGCTTTTAAAATAATTTAATCTCAAGACTTTCAGTTGTATTTACTCTGGGGTGTGACAACCTGTCAAAATGAGCCTTGAATGTCACTGAAGTACCCACTGCTTTTTGCAAAAATACAATAAAAAGCTGCCTCTGGAGATTCCCCCTGTGTGATCTGAATTCTTCCAGGGAATCTTTGACCCAGACTGTGGTGGGATTTACTCCAGAATAAGCATCTGACAAAGTCAAGGCAGACAGGATCCCAACCCTGAAGAATTCAGAAACAGAAAAATGTGCCTGGATTAGCCATGATATTCTGCCTCACCTCAGAATCAGAGGTATTGGAATACCTACAGTAGCTTCCTTTGTGCAGTTTGAATCAAAACAATGTCATTACCCCTCTCCTAGATTTAGCAAGCCATGTCCTTCATTAAACAAGGAGAAATATTTCCATGCCTGTCTGCTAGTGCTGAGGAGAGGAAAGAGAGGGACTCTGGTTTCTTATACCAAACCCTCCCAGTGACTTACAGAGCCTGTCTGCCTCTGAAATGCTCAGACAGAGGCAGCAGGAGGAGCAGCTGGGACAGCCCAGCCTCACACTTCTGTTTCCCTAGGAGGTTGATGTCATGGCCTGTATCACTGTGGGAGGGGAACCGTTACCTTGTTGACAGCAAAAAGTGGTGACATCTTCAGGTTTCAGGCTGCTAATGGTGAGAGTATAATCTGTCCCAGATTCACTGTCACTGAACCTTGAGGGGACCCCAGATTGGAAATTTGTTGCACTTTTGATGAGGAGCTTACGAGCCTGTCCTGGTGTGAGGATTGGCCTTAGGCCTGAGCCTAAGCAACTCCATTTTAAAAACTCCATTTTGAAACCTGCAGGCTTAGCAGTCACACCCACAGAGTTCTCCAGTATGGCCACAAACAAGTTACTTCCCCTAACTCTGATAAGCAGAGTGAAGCCCCTGGCAGGTTGTCCTTGCCTAATAAGAGGGAAAGGGAGAAGATCAAGGTAGAGTCCACCAGACCAGATGTTTCTGGCCCCATGGTAAATGATATTACTGAGAAATCTGGTGGTAGCTGATAAGGATTGAAAGGGGGGTCAACAGCCCCAAAATTTAGTATAAAAAATAGAGAAATTGAACAGGGATTCAGCCAGCTGAAACAAGGATGCACTCAAGCTGGAAGAGGACCTGACATCCCATCACTTGTCATCATTCCTGAGCCTCAGTGTGATCCTCACCACTCTCAGACTCTACCGCCTCATCTTGTTGAGAGCTGCAACATCTCCCTATGACCCCCTCCTCAACTGGTCATCCACTCCATGCCAGGAAAAGCCTACCTTGGTTCTGGACCTGATCACCACAGTCTGAGTGAGTGTGCATCTGCTGGACTCAAAGCCTAAGGCTTAAGACTTTTGAACTTAGGATGCAGAGGAAATGTCTGTGTGTTCGGAAATTAAGGAAATTAAGTGTGTTTGCAGTGCTTAGAATTAATCTAGAATTGTTTGCTGTGAATTAATTAATCTAGAATTGTTTGCTGTGAACTGATTATGTCTATTGCAATGTCTACCAGTAAAGATTTTCATTTTCTTGATTAAGAACCTATACAGTGAAATTGTCTGGAGTAATTTGAGTGAATAAAGCATTGAAAGAGGCAGAAGCACATGGACATTCTTTATTTCTCCCCTCGACTGCATACATAACTATTTTGCCCCCTCATGACACCTTGTTTCTGCTGATACCAGTATAAAATGGTACCAATGCTCTGACCTGCCTGACAAGTGACGATGACTGGGTCTCCTTGAGATTTAGACAAGGGAGATGGAGACTGGGTCATCATGATATCACATTGGAACCTGGCTTTGGAAATATAAAAATAAATATTCTTACAATTAAATACATTACAAGAGGACTTCATTAAAGAACCAGGCACTGACCACATTGTGCTGAGTAATTCCCAATACTGTCACTTACCTGGGAGGCAGGGCAATAGGAGCCCCAGGAGCTGAGAGGGGATCCTCATGTCCATGCTGCATCCTGACTGGGACTGATTCCTGCATAGGGTGTAACCAGCATTTTAAGATGTCCTTATGGCAGGGGGCTTTTTTGTGTGCAAATCAGAATTGAACATCTGCCAGGTTGGTACTTCTCATGATGTAGCACAGGACCAGTGTCCCCATTGATCCAGCTGCACTGTGGTAGTGCAGATTTATCTTCAAGGAAGGTGCTTCCCTGGGAACACCAGCTCAAATCAGTCCATTGACTATGAGTAGTGATCTAGTGAATTCTTCATGGTCCAGCAAACACTTCTCTTTCATTTCTTTGTCTCAATTTTATGTTTATGGCCCTTGGAAGAAGAAGAAATTATAGAAAGTAAGGCTAAATTTTGTGCTTTGATTTCAAAAAAGTAGTACAGTAAGAAAAAACATAGAATTTATGAACGAATTATATTGGTTTGAATTTCTCTGGACATTGAGGTAACATGACCAAGAAGCCAGGACAGGATGTAAACTACTATGGTTTGCAGCTTTTCATGCCCCAGTCTCCTCAAAACATCTACTTAAATCAATGATTTTGCCTGTCTTCTCCTGAGACATAGGCCTAAGGCCCTGGGAGGTAAGTCTTTGTTTGAATAATTTTAGAAGAAAGAAAAAGAACCTATAGCAAGACTTCCACAAATAAAAAATGTTCTAAAAGTTGGAGCATATGTGATTAGAGCAAGTTTATTGTAAATAGATTGTACCAAGATCCTTTCTAGCATATACATCACAGCACGTTTTCACAATTGATCATGTGTTCCACAGCCCCAAGAGGGCTGCAGTGACTCTGCCCATCACAACCTCTCACACGTGTTCCCCAAAGGAAATAAGAACAAACCCCTGCACATTCACTGT
The DNA here is from genome assembly GCF_964194105.1 of Spermophilus citellus. Classification (NCBI taxonomy): domain Eukaryota; kingdom Metazoa; phylum Chordata; class Mammalia; order Rodentia; family Sciuridae; genus Spermophilus; species Spermophilus citellus. The sequence continues at coordinate 21,829,638 of NC_138193.1, forward strand.
TATCCCCTCTTCACAGGTCCTCACAGGATTCTCCTTGATGCCTGGGAGGGAGAGAAATGGCTCCCTGGGTATGTCCTTAGAGGAGAGATTAGTCCCACCTGGATGGCCTCATTTATCCCCCATTCCCTTCTCACAGCTCCTTTCTCAAACAAACCCTCACTGGTTGGGAAGTCTGCATGTGACACTGTGGGACAAAATCCCACCTTAAGTGAGGACATTGGTGACTCAGAGAGACAAGGGTAGAGGCAAGGCCAGGCTTCCAGTCCCTGAGCACCAAGCACAGAGAGGGCTTTCCCACAGCCCAGCCCCTCCCACATGTCCCTGGTCACACCAGAGACCCCTCCAATCCTGCAGGGCTCCCTGTAGGTGCTGGACACTGTCAGCCATCACTCCCTAGTGTTTCTAAGATGAGGCTCTTTATTCCCTCACTGTGGGCCTGATGCCCTCTGCTGGTCACTCTGGGACAGTGCACCTCACAGGGCTCAGAGTCTGGCCCCAGGAGGCTTCACTGGGTCCCTTCACTATCCCTCATGGAGCTGATCCTATGCATCCATCTCCAGGACCCATCTGTAGAGAACACAGAGTGGATCCTCCTCCCAATAGTCCAGATTTAGAGTTGAGGAAAGACTAACAGACAATCCAGAACTCAGTAAAAATGTCAGTCACATGAGGCTAAGGACTGTCACCCACATGAGATGCCAAAGGTGCGGCCTTAGAGAGGCTCCTGAAGATGCAGGTGTAAGGCAGGAGTGGGGGTCCTCAGGGCTCCTGGTCTCCATCTGTCAGTGCATCCTCGTTCCTGCCATTCCAGAAGTTATCCCAGCCAACCCTGGACCACAGCAGCTGACCAGCCTGGGAAGGACCTGAAGCCACCCAGGCTGGTGACCAATTGCCAGGAGGTTTGTGCTCTGAGCTCCAACACCATGAATGATCTAGTTAACCTTTTAGACCAATACTGGCCAACTGAGCATTGTGCTGGGATGGAGACATCTGTATACACCTGTCCAGTGTGGTCACTGTTAGCAGCACCAGGCTACTGAGAAGTGAGATCAGCAAGTACAGCTGAAGTTTAAACTGTCTCTTCAGATGTCCCTTCTGCCCCTTCCTCGTAATCCTTGGAGATGGACATGAGGAGTTCATGACTCCATCTGTGTTCTCCTGTAACATTCTGGGCACCATCTCTTTTTCATTCACCCTTAGGTTTTCTACTGCTCAGACTCCAGCATTTAGATGAGCTGCTTCAGTTTGCTTGATTAGTTTCCCTGTTCCACTGAAGTATCCCATTGTTTAACATAGGGTGTCTTTCAATTCAAGAACATCTGGTTCTTTCTCGTTAATATGATTTACATCTCTTCAAAGATACTGCAGCTTTCCCACATAACATTTTTTCTGATTTCCTTCTGTTGTTCCCCTGCATTTCCCACTTCACGGTTGAGGCTTCTGTAGGGCAGATATTGGAAAGGTGATGTCCTGTCACTCTGATGCCTTTTTTCTGCTGGGATGATTTCTAAAGACTTTTGTTCCTCTGAATGGCTCATGTTTCCCTGCTCCTTTGTTTGCCTTGCCATCTTCTGTTGAAATGCAGCCTTTGAATTAAACATTCACCTGCCCCTTTCTTTGAATTCTGATGTGGAACCCCTTCACTTGTTGTCAAGGCTTTCTCTGATGACTGGGTTCTGCCTGGGTAAAGGCTTCAACTTTTCTGGGCATCCAGGTGCCTGACTGTGTGGCTCTGCTCCCAATTTCCCCAGAATCCATGGCTGTTTATAAATAAGCTGGTTATCTGGAGGGTCCTATAGAAGCTTCTTGCGGGCCTGGATGTGCTGTGTGCCACCTGATCACTTTTCTTTCATGCAAAGTTCCCACACAGTGGTGCCTACCATTGTCTTCCACAGTTTCCTCACCTGATACCTGAGCCCTGCACTTGTCCCTTTCTGGGTTCTGAGTCATTTAATAGAGAAAGCAGTCCACCAGGCATCCCACAGATGAGGTAGAAAGTCACAAGTAAGTGCTGTTGTATTTCTCCTGGGCCACTGGAGGGACTAGGGAATTGGGCCCTTTCTCTCAACCCTGTCTCTTTCCACAGGGATGGGGTCAGGAAAGGTGTACAAAGGTCCAGGGTGATTCCTGCTGTAACACACTTGGTCTTATATTAATCAGAATTTCACTTTTGGATTTCAGTAAAATTTGCAGTGTTATCAGAATTTTTATCAGGTTTTCTCTTTTAGTTTTCTTAATTTATTTCATTTTTATATTTCAATATGAAAAAAAAAAATTCCCATAAATCCTTATTTAAATAGTGTTACTCTGACCTTGTCATCAACTTTTAAAAAAATATTCACTGATGAAACTGATTTAAAATATAAAAATTCATTTGATGTGACTATTCTTTTCAATTTGAAGGACTGAGTTTCCTACCTCCTCTACAATATTTCCCTTAAGTCGCACTATCAAATTACATATTTTAATTTTAGTTATATTCTTCATGGGATATATTAAGTTGGAAGTGGAAACCTCAAACACAGTATATTTTTCTAAGTGATAGTAGTTTAATTTATTCATTTAGCACAAATCTTTTTATTTCTATCATTGTGTAATAAGAAATGTGATCATGGAAAACTATAGTTAGAAGAACACAGTTTGATACAGGTGAATGTCTAGCATAATGTCCTTTCCCTTACTCTGGAATATGGAGTTCTTCACTGTCAGTCATGGTGAGCTCTGCTTTGACTATCATTATTTCTTTAGGATTTTTATATTTTTAGCATTTTTATTCATGTAGTGTGATAGTAAAAGCAAATGTGACTCCATTTTGTTTTGTGACTCCATCCTGTAAAACAACCATGCCAAGGAGAAGGGTCATGACTGGGGCAAGGTGTTCTTTTCCTTTTGCTATAGAAACCTTTAAGAACAGGGAACTACCTAATGGGGCATTGTTTCTGTAACTAGGGTAAAGGGGCTCTGTTTCTGTAACTGGGGTTATTGGGCTAACTGTGATTGGTTAGGCGTCCCTCTGCCTGACTGCACTCTCCCGCTTCTGTAACTTGGCTTGCTTGCTTTGGCTTGACCCCCAAATGTCCCTTTTGCATTTTCAGGTTTATAAGGAGTGCCCTTGTAATTGTTTGGGCTGATCCGGAGAACAGCTGTTTGTTCTGGTCAGTTGCCACCGGTGTGCTTCAATAAAGGCTTGATTTGATTACATGTGAGTGGTTTGGAAGTCAGTTTATGAAATCCCAGGATGAAGCTTTAACTATAACAGTAGTACATAAGTTTTGCTGTGTCTAGATTTAGAGGTTTAATACTTAGTACCAAAACTGAAATGCATACATTATATTCAGTTTAAAAAAAATAAACTTCCACTTTCACTTATGGTGTAGTAGGCCCTAGCAGACCATCAAAATTACTGCATTAAGTATAGAATAAAAAAACATAAAATAATCACTTTACAATCAAGTTTGTCACAATCAGAAGCCATAGAAGAAATAAAAGTAAGACCTGCAATTTCTGAGACACATTAGGTCTTTTAGCTGCTCTGAAGTCCACCTATTTTTTGTTCCCACTTTAACATCTAAAACTTGACTTACCCCAGGACTAATGTGTGGCCCTGGCAGAGGGGATGACCTAGGGAAGAGGACTTGACTGGGCTTTGGGAGTTGCCTTGAGCTGTGAGGTTGACTGATATGGCTGAGTTCTCAACATCAGGCTGGGTTTCTCCTGTGGACATTTGCTAAGGTCAGGGATGGAAAAAGTGGCAGGATGCCAAGTCCTCATGGGGCCTTCTCTCCTTTATTCTGCACTGACCATCTCTGTGTATGTCAGGGATATGGCCTTGGGCTCCTGTATGTCTGCTCATCTTTGCAGCTCAGGTTTGCCTCCTGGTCAACCCCTTTCCATCTTGTCTACATGGACCCTCCTGAGTGACCATTCTCTCATCTGCCACACAATGTGGGCTGTGCCTGAACTCAGCACACACAGGGCCCAGGGGTGAGGGGGTTAGGGCTGCAAGTAGCCTGAACCAGCTCCTCCTGCCCCCTGATTCTGGTCCATAATCATCCCTTTGCTTAAAGAGCCAGGATGGCTTCTGTCATATTCAGGTGACACTATGACATCACAGTAAGGGGAAGGAAGGGAATGGACCCCATGATTCTCAGCCTCAGGCTCACCAGGAGTCCTTGGCTGGAGGTCATGTCTCCCTGTCTCTCTGAGCAGGTCATATAACCTGTGCCTCACGACGCTGCCTGGACCTGTGCTGGCTACCTCCTGCATCACCTGAAGCTCCATGTTGACAACTGCTCAACTGTCCTAGAAGTTGTCACCAGTGGCAATGTTATCAGGAGAAAAATTCCTGATGCTCTTCTACATACAACCAATACATTTTTCAACCATTTTCTTAAAATATGTAGATAGATTTCTCTTAGCTATTGATCACCAGGATCCATAATCCTAACCTTAAGAATGGAATCCTTTCTTCATAATTATTCCCTTGTCCTATGGGATCTGACGACTATGTGTTCATCATTTCACTTAGTTTAATGGAAGAGTAATTATGACAAACCTTTGGGTCCAGAACTTTTGACCAGAAAAGCAAAAGTTGAGCACATAGAATTTTCCAAGGTGCTTCATAGGCACAATAGAGAGGGTGGGGATGACACGGCAATTCTGAAGAAATAATATTCGATGTCAGAGAGAAACAGAACCACACAGGTTCAGTGTCTCTGAGCCTTCTCCACACCAAGCAGGACAGGGAATCACTCCATGGGCCCCAGGTCCAGCATAGCTTGATTTGTGTGGGTTTCTCTTCTGTTAACACCACTGCACCTGCATTTATGATAATATCATGGTCAAGTGCACTAGGTTGATTATTTTTCTGTAAATGAGTTGCTTGGTTGAATGGTGTATTATGTAAGAATTATAGCACCCATGAAAGCTCTCAGGAGATCTCCACATGTTTCTGGCTGACACAAGACTGAACCCAAAAGCACAGATGAGAACCTTTTCAGCTTTCCAGTGTCAGTCAGGTCCACTGTGGTCAAGTGGATGTCGGGTGTCAGTCTGGTCTCATGGTATGGATATAATAATGGGGGTCAACAGTGTCCAGCTCTCTTAGTGATTGGATACTTTCAAGTGGTCACATGAACTGGAGAGACTGATATTATGAGTCCACAGGGGGATCTCTATGACACTGGTTCATGAAGCTAAATGGGATAGTAGATGACTACCTAAAATCTATGTTTGTTCATGCTAATTATTGGCAGTCCCTGCTCAGTAATGACCTTTAAATGAGCATTTATTTGAAAAGTACTTATTTTAAATTCTGACCCATTTTTAAATTTCTTGCTATACCTCTTCCAAAAGGGAATTGTCCCTAATCCACCACTTTGTTTCTTCCAAGTCCTGATAATCTGTCAAAACAGGTTGTCAACAGCATTGCCTTGCCCATCTCTGTTTGGATCTCAGTCCATGAGGCAACAAACCTCAGAAGGAGATAGATCATGGTGCATTCCCAGTCCAGGTCTCCAGGTCTCTTAGTCCAAGAGAGGATAACAGGTGCAACTCCAGGTCCACAGTCCAAAAGCCTGCCCTTCCACAAATCCCCACTTCCCATTGGAACTCTGTGCCCCTTATAGGTGGAGAAGCAGGAATAGCAGAGGCATTCTCCATTTGCTGGACACAAAGCAAAAAAGCTGTGGTTGCATCAACATCCCCGGCTCAGAATGTGGGAGATCCCCCGTCTTACCCTGGCTTCAATGTGAGCAGGACCTGGGAGCACTTTCTGGAACCATTGTTGACAGTGTCTGTGCTTGGACAGATTTAACCACATACTGTTGAGGTCAAAATGAGGAGGGTAGAAATGTCTGGGAATCAAACCACACTTAGGGATTCACCTTTAACTGCCTGTGCTTAGGAGATTGTGGCTCTCCCTGAGACTCCATCCTCACCTGGTAAATAGAGAAATAACACCAAGTGTCCCCATTCTCTCTAATCACTCACATTTCTTCCAGGGAAGCAAAGAGGGTTTAGGAGACCATGAAACTTTCAGACCTGAATGAACCTTGGTTTCCCCTCTCACACAAACTTTCCAGATGCAGTGGGAAGAGAAAAGTGTGAAGGATCTGACTGGGGGGCTCTGGGGGCAGCTGCTGTACCCCAGGGGGGAGGGTGGCAGAGGGGACTGTGAGGTTTCTGTTGGGGACTGAAGCACTATGGTAACCTGTGTGACATTGCAGACAGTCACACACTGCAGCCTCCCCAGGCTCCTGGCTGTGATGGGAGGGTAAAGGCTGTCTCTGACCCACTGCCACTGAATTGGGCTGGGATGCCACTGGCCCTGCTGGATGCACCATAGATGAGGCATCTGGGAGCCTGCCCAGGCTTCTGCTGGTACCAGGAGAAGGAGCTGCCAACACTCTGACTGGCCCTGCACATGAGGGTGGATCTTTCCCCTTGAGACAAAGCCACAGAGGCTGGAGTCTGTGTCAGCACAATTTCTCCTGTGGTACCTGAGATGGAAAGAGAACAGAAAGGTCACCTGTGTAATCTGGGTCATACCACAGTCTTCACAGTAGAGCCAGGACCCAGCAGCACCCTGAGCTTGAATCACTGGGCTTGGTAATCAGAGGTGCCAGGACACAGGACCAAACTACAATGACAGAGTTTTCACAGGTGTGTAGAGCCATCCCATGATCACTCACCTGGGAGCCAGAGTAACAGGGCACAGAGGAGCTGACTGGGGGCTGCCATGGCTCCCTCTGGGTCCCACCCAAAGCAGACCTCCCCAGAGCCCTGCTCACCATGTCCAAGCAACATGAGGTTACCCACATTTCTGAGCTTTACTAAATGAGCAACTTTAGCCACCAGGGAAAACTTGTAAAGGACCCTATATGAACATCTATTGAAAGGAAAGGGGAATGTATCTGCAACAATGTTTTTCTAAGTTGAAAAGTGGCAGATGGTATAGAGGAAAATGTCATTCAGTGACCTGGTTCTACTCTGCTGGGGTGGGAGAGGCTTCAAGTACCAGCTGTGCCTGCAAAGCTCAGAAACAGAGTATGGTATAGCCAAGTGTCTCTGTTCAGACAGATACAGGGACTAGCTATAGGGCCCAGTCACACAGCAGACACTACCTGCCACAGACCTCTGGCTGAACTTTTAGTCTCCTGGAATCCACAGAAGCTCAGGCCTCAGACATGCAGAACCATCTGCAGCAGGCTTGGGCTGTGACCCAGGAGCCCTGCTGTGTGGCCATGGGGCCCAGCACATTGCTAGGGGAAGAAGGGTTTGTACTAGATGAGGACAGTGTGTGTGCCTCTGACAAGTCCCCAATAAACAGTCACAGCAGAGACCTGCAGAGCACTAGAGAAGAGCAGGCAATCCCCAGGAAGGAAAGAAGGAAGGAAAGATGGAAGGAAGGAAGGAAGGAAGGAAGGAAGGAAGGAAGGAAGGAAGGAAGGAAGGAAGGAAGTGAGTGGGAGGGGTGGAGTGAGGGAGGGAAGTAAGGAAGGAAGGAAGGAAAGAGAGAGGGAGGAAGAAAGACTATTGACTGTTATAAAAGTGGCTCTGAGGCATCCCTGAGCCCTGGCACCATGCCCTGTGCACTGAGTGACTGAGTGACTGAGCTGCTCACCACAGGGGAGTGTGGGACTCAGCACAGGGCAACACCAGCTGGGCCCACCTCTGCTTATATTAAAATAGAAGTGGTACATTAAGATTGGACTTCAGGAGATACAGAGGCTCTACTTAACACACACACACAGTGTCCCAGGGTTCCAAGAGCCTTACCTTTCCTATGGCATCACTTAACCCCTGTAACCTCATTGATTTTACACATATGTTAATGCCAGAGGGAAAGATGCTAGACTGTCCTCAAATGGCACAAAGAAGGGGCACTGCCTTCCCAGTGCAGCCATGGTAACAGGGACAACTGACATATTACTTGAGGTTAGCAGATGTCTGAGCAGAGCATATGGTCATAACCCTTAATGGGGACAGAGGAGTGATCTGAGACCAAGATGTGAGCATAGTTTTCTGGGGCCTGTGCAAGGCTGGTGAGCATGGCCCCTGTTAAGAGCAGCCACACTCCTGAGCTCCAGAGGCTGCAGTTTGTGCTGACCCCACCTGCCCACAGAAGCCAAGAAACTCCAGATTCAAAACTATTGCCATGATGGTCTCCTGCTCCTTAGTAGACGGCTAAGAGAAGTTCACCTGGGAGTGTATCAGGACCCAGGAAACTTGATGGACATGTGTCAAAAGCAGATGATAACTTGCCACCAGAGAAGGTAAGGTAAGATTGGGAGCCCTCAGAGGATGAGTAGGTAGAACTATTGTGGGTACTTCCCAGGCAAAGGGACTGCAGAGAGGAGGTGCTGGCACCTGTTGTGCGATGCCTGGGGAGGACAAGGGTTCAAGAATAAACAATGATACATAAAATTATAAGAGGTTATGAGGGGCAAGGGGGAGGGAAAAAGAGGGAGAGAATTGAACAACAGCAGGGGAGGTAGAAAGGGAAGATGGGAGGGGAGGGGAGGGGAGGGGGGATAGTAGGGGATAGGAAAGGTAGCAGAATACAACAGTCACTAATATGGCATTATGTAAAAATGTGAATATGTAACAGATGTGATTCTGCAATCTGTATTTGGGGTGAAAATGGGAGTTCAAAACACAATTTGAGTCAAATGTATGAAAGATGATATATCATGTACTATGTAATGCTTTAAATAATCAATAAAAAAATAAAAAAAGAATAAACCTGCACAGTGAGCTGATATTGCTGTTGCTGTTGGTACTAGAGATTGGTCCCAGGGGCACTTAACCACTGATCCACACCTCAGCACATTTTCTGTTTTATTTGCTGCATGTGGGAATCACAACAGTTATATGCACATTATTGTCTGTGCTATAGTTTGGGTGTCAGTGTTCCTGAGGAGCTCCTGGGCCACTGCTGGAATCTATCAGCTCCTCCTTCACTCAGAGGAGCTGTGGCTACTGGGGAGCAGGGGCCCTTCTCATGCACAGGTCCCAGGCTTTGAAAGCTGTGACTTAGACTGTGATTTCATGGATTTCAAAAAACAGCTGCTTGAATTGGTTAGAGTGTCTTTTAATTTGTGGTAGAAATCCAAAGTGACACAGAGAGCTGGGCTCCTCCCCTAAAGGGCAAAGTCACTCACCTGAAGGAAATTGTCATGACTCACCTGTTGGGACTGAGAAGAAAAGAGGGTGGGGTGCAGAGGAGCCTCCCTGACCCTTCCTACCAAAGTCTACTAGAGAACTCCAGAGCCTGGTGCTCATGAGCAGTGCTCTCAGCAGGGGGATGCAGCAGGAGGAGCAGCTGGGAAGCCTAGCCTCACATTTCTGCTCCCTGTGAGGTTTTTGTCAGTGTCTGTATCACTGTGGGCGGCCAACTGTTATACTGTTGACAGTAATAACTGGCGACATCTTCAGGCTCCAGGCTGCTGATGGTAAGAGTGTAATCTGTCCCAGATCCACTGCCACTGAACCTCGAGGGGACCCCGGATTGCAAACTGGATGCCTTATATATCAGGAGCTTAGGAGCTTGCCCTGGCTTCTGTTGATACCAAGCTAACCAACTGTTAACATTCTGACTGGCCCTGCAGGTGATGGTGACTCTGTCTCCTGGAGATGCAGATAGGGAGGATGGAGACTGGGTCATCGTGATGTCACATCTGGCACCTGACATTGGAAACATAACCATAAATATCCCTATAATTATTCATGTTTCAGGAGGACTTCCCTGAAGAGCCAGGCAGCACTGACCACATTTTGCTGAGCACATCCCCAGAGTTGTCCCTCCTTACCTGGGAGGCAGAGCAGCAGGAGCCCTAGGAGCTGAGAGGGGACCCTCATGTCCGTGCTGTGTCCTGATGGGGACTGACTCCTGGACAGGGTGTGATCAGCCTCTTAAGAAGTCTTCAGGGCAGTGGGCTGTGCTGTGGGCACATGCAAATCAACAGGGCTGGGAAGGGCTGAGCACAACTGCAGGGCAGTTCTTCTCAGTTACTCATCACTGGCGGAGCATCCCCAGTGATCTCAGCTCAGCCAGCATAGCACAAATGGGTATGCAGAGAACTTATTTCTCCCTGGGGTCATTTTGTAACAAAAGATATTTTAGAGACTATTTTCAAAATGAGAAATGCATGGAGAGGACTCTATAAATTAACCATTTTATGGTGGTTTTTAAATAGTGATGGAGAATTTACTTTTTTGTAGAGAACACACAGTGCACTCTTGGCAGAGGGCTGGTGGGGCTTTAACTTACTCCAAAATGACCCTGATTGGTAAGATCTCTCTGTTGTGCATGCATATTTGTGACTTTAAAGAGGTTTCTTCTCCTTAAATAAGAAAGATAATTTTTCAGAAACATGTTCAGAGCATCGCATCGAAAGCTATTTCAAATAGCTGTCAGTCATTGTGATTACCAGTGAAAGGTTTACCAGATGCACAAAAATGATCTTGGTATATCACTCACAGTCCCTGCCACCTGTAGCTGTAGGTTCTTTGGAGCTCAGAGGCTGAATGGCTGCAGCTCATCCTTGACTTGGGCTCTCCCCTATTCTGCCCCTTTCTGCCATTTGTCACTGTTCCCCAGAGATCATCAGCATGAAGGGCTGGTTTTTGAGGCCAGGCCTGGTGACTAACTAACAGCCACTGCAACCCAGTGCATTTCCCTGATATGCACCATGGATGCCCTCTTCGGCTCTTCCCTGCAGCAGTGAGTTGGCAGCTCATGCTGACCCAGGCTCCACCTCCTGCGGGCCTTTCCAGGAGAGTCTCAGCCTCTTGTGCAGCCAGCACAGATGCACATGGTAGAGAATTTGGACGCAGGTGAACTTGGGCACAGATTCAAACAGCTCCTATGTCACCTCTGTGCCTTTACTTTAGATGTCCATCCCAGCTCAGCATCAGGGGAAGTGGAGCCAGCTGTGCCTTCAGCATCCACACCCATGGCTGTGATGGAACCCTCCAGTGAGGGTGTGGCATGAGCACATCAGAGAAGGGACACATCGCTGCCATTAAATAACAGACTGACAATGTGGAGACAGAGGAGGAAATGTTCCTCAAATCTCAGAACAGCAGTACTTTCCCTTGACACTGGAGGTCAAATTGAAGATGAAGACTGCTGTCCTCGAAGGCTCTAGAGACAGATCAGAAGCCATCTTTGTTAAAGGAGGAAGGAGAGAATGAAACTCTCAGTTGTGTGGATTTACACCTTGTTATTTGATCGCTTTTAAATGTATGTCCTCATAGGTTGACTTTGCTTTTTATCCAATTTTATATTAGACTAATCAACTAATGCTTGGCTTTTGATTTGAGTTACAATTGTTTTCTCTTCTTTGGTGATTTTGTGGGTTTTTTTTCCCTTTTTTGACTTTCAATGCTTAGTTTTCTTGTTCACCAGACATACAGCCCTATCCCTAAAGTGATATGTATTTCCCATAAAAACACTGTAAGCAAGTACAAATGCACCCTTTTACCCTTTCCTAGCTCTTGTAAACTGACGGGTATACAAACTCATATGTGAATATATTGTTTGCTGGAATAAATTTTCTGAGTCACTTAGCAGTAATTGGCTGGTGAATATATGTTGCAAACATTACTTAACATAGTATAAAGCTGAAAAGTCAGTAAAATGTCTTCATACTCACTCCGTGTCTCATTGCTGAGAGAACAAGATGCCCTCTCCTCCCTTTCCATCCCTTCTCACTGTCTCCTTGTAGTGCTGCACAGTGCTTGGTCTATGGATTTGCATAGAGAAATTCTTTCAGATTGCCATTATCCCACATGCCCCTAACTTGCTGAAAGATGGGATGGAATTGCAAAGTCCATTTATAATGTACTACTGTGGTCAAAGCCAATGTGGACCATCCAGACCTACTCTGTCATGGCATGTCCTGATATAAAATGCAATCCAATGAAAACAGAAAGAAGCAGGGGGCTGCACCAGCCAGGGATCATCTGAGCCACCTGATTGCCCACTAGGGTTGTGGAGGTGACTGCTCTGGCTCTAAAACCTGGACCATGTGAATTAGATCAGAGCTGGCAAAAGAGTTTCCCAAGATACTGTAAATGGCCATATTTGTGGTTATTCTCTAGAGTGGACATTCGCTGCATACACCTGACAGACACTGGAAATGCAGCCAGCCTAACTAGCTTTAATTTAGCTTCAAATAGTCAGCAACAAATGTTATTTTATTCTCCAAAATATTACTTCCAAAAATTATGTGAATGCGATTTCAGAGGAAAACAAAAAAGCAAAACAAAACAAAACAAAAAAAGAAGCCAAAGAGCATAGCTGGGCTATGAGCTGAGACACTCAATGGATAATTTCTCACATCTCAGCTTTAGGTGGGATACTCATCACTAATAGAGGCCTGAGTGTTCTTTGTTCTGTAAAAACAGACCAGGTTTTTCTCTGTGCTTCTCTGCCTCTTGGTGGTGAGGAATGGAGGTAGCAGGATCAGGGACCTAGGAGGAAGGACAGCTGTAGGTTGTGGCACTAAGGCTACTGCCTGGGTGACCTCATGGAGCAGGGCCACTCACTTCAGGGCCACGTCCTCTCTCTGGACTGCAAGGTCAGACACACATGTTCATTCTACTGTACTTTGTGGTTCTTAGTAACAGGCCACGTGGCCCTATTCTGCGTCTCCCTGGAATCTCCATTCAGTTTTCTGGAACAACTCATTTTTTTATCATGTTGTTTAGAGAGGGCAGCCGGGACAGCCACACTGTTTCTGTCCATGTATCTGCCCACCTGGGTTGCCCTTATCTCCTGTCCTATCACAGTAGCAGCCCCAGGTCACTGGGCGTTGTCTGTCTCATGAGGGCTGAGGGGAACTCTGCAGGGCTGAACCCACTCTCTCCCTTCTCTGTGTCTTCCCCACATTCTCTAATTGCCAAGATCCATCTCTTAAAATGAAATCATCTCAAATACACCCACAAGATGGGAAGCTCCATCCCTCATAAAGGAGAGGCACCCACATCCCCTTAGAGGAGGGGCACCCCTGAGAAGGCGGTGACATCTCTAAAGGAAGTGCATCCCATCCCCTAGAGGAGGGGATTCCCTGGAGAGAGAGACCCCATTCCTAGGAGAGAGGCATACCAGTGAATAAAACAGGGGCACCCCTACTGGTGGACCACATCCTTCACAAAGGAGGGGCACCCCTGGAATGGGGACATCATCCCTAGTGGAGAGGCACCCTATTCCCTAGAGAGGGGGCACCCCTTTAGAGGGGACCCATCCCTAGAGGAGGGGCACCCCATGAGAGGTTGACCCCATCCCTCGGGGAGAATGGGTGCAGGCCTCCATAGCCTACAGGTGGGTCACTGTGGGAGGGGGACCACATCCCTAGATGAGGTCTGTCCCAATCCACTAGAGGGGAAGAACACCCCTAGAGGTGGACCTTATCCCTGAAGAGGTTAAGTGCTCACATTCCCTAGAGGACAGGCACACCTCCAGAGGGACACTCGTTCCTTAGAGGAGGGGCATCAATCAAGAGGGGGACCCTAACCCTAAAGGAGGGGCAACAAATCCCCTAGAAGGGGGGTAACCCCTGAGAGGGGGAGCCCCATCCTTTGAAGAGGAGGGCACCATATCCCATCCCCTTAGAGGAAGGGCAACCACCCAGAGGGCAACCCAGTCCCTAGAGGATGCGTATCCTCCAGGGAGGGACCCAGTCTGTAGAGGAAAGTTACCCCATTCCCTAAAGGAGGGACAACCCCTGAGATGTGTAGCCCCATCCCCTACAGAAGGGGCATCCCTTGGGAGGGGAACCCAGTCTGTAGATGTGGGGCACCCAATTTATTAGAACAGGGAACCATTCAAGATTAGAACCCAGTCCTGAGAGGAGGGGTACCTCTCCAGAGGGGAACCCAGTACCTAGAGGAGGGACACTCCATTCCATACAGGAGAGGCACCCATCAAGAAGGGCATCCTGTCCTTAGAGGAGGGGCAACAAATCCCCTAGAAGATGGGTAATCCCCGAGAGTGTGAGTCCTATTCCTCATGGAGGACATGGCCTGGCCCCATCCCCCTGGAGGAGGGGCAACCCTGAGAGTGTGAGCCACATCCCCTAGAAAATGGGCTCCCCTTGAGAGGCTACCAGTCTCTAGAGGAGGGACGCCCCATCCCCTATAGAGGCACACCCCCCAAGAAGGGGACCTCATCCCTCGAGGAGAATGGGGGCATCCATCACTAGAGGAGTGCCCCTCCCAATATGTTGACCCCATTGCTCAAGGAGGAAGGCTGCAGGCAATCATCCCCTGAGGTGGGTTACCCAGAGATGGGGCCCACAGCCATGAGTAGGGCTGCTGCAATCCCCTACAGGAGGAGAACACCCCAAGAGGGGGACCCCATCCCTAGAGGAGGAGGGACACTCACATCCCCTGGAAAAGGGGCACCTCATGAAAGGGGGAACCCATGCCTAGTGGAGGGACACCCCTTTCCCTAGAGGAGCAGCACCCATCAAGAGTGTAAACTTGACCCTCGAGGACGGGTAAGCCCTGAGGGAGAGCCCCATCCCCTAAAGAGAGGAAAATCAAGTCCCCAGAGGAGGGCCACCTCATTTATTAGTGCAGAGGCACCCCTTGGGATTGGGACCCAGTCACTAGAGGAGGGGTACCCTTCAGAGAGGGACCCAGTCCCTAGAGGAGGGGAATCCCTTCCCCTTTAGGAGGGCACCCACCGAGAGGGGTCTCTCATCCTTAGAGAAGGAGGGGCTCCCGCATTTCCTAGATGAGGAATACCTCTGGAGAGAGGGGGCACCATGCCTAAAGGAGAGGCACCCCATCCCCTTGAGGAAGGGATAGCCTTGAGTGAGAGACATCATTCCTAAGAAAGGGGTACCCCACCCCCTAAAAGAGGGGCAACCCTGAGTGGTGGACCCCATCCTTTGTGGATGAGGGGCACCCAAATCCCCTAGAGTAGGGGCACCCCTGGAAGGGGACACCATCCCCTGTAGGAGGGAATTCTCTCAAGTGGGGGACACATTCCCAGGGTAGGGGCACCCCACCCCCTAAAAGAAGGGCACTTCTGAATGCTGGACCTGATCCTTTGGGAAGGAAGGACTCCCCCATCCCCTAGAGGAGGGACACCTCTGGAAGTGGGTCACCATTCCTAGTGGAGGGACCCTCCATCTCCTAGAGAGGCACACCCCCCAAGAGGGGGAACACATCCCTCAAGGAGGAGGGGTGCATGTTCCCCCATTCCTAGAAGAGAGGAACCCCATGAGAGGTAAACCCCATCCCTTGAGGAGGAGGGTGCATCCATCCATAGAGGAGGGCACCCCAGGAGAGTTTGACCACATTCCTCGAGAAGAATGGATGCAGGCCCCATCACCTACAGGTGGGTCACCCCGAGAGGGGAGCCACATCTGTAGAAGAGTGCTGTCCCAATCCCATAGAGGAGGAACACACCCCAAGGGGTGGACCCTACCCCTAGAGGAGGTTAAGTGCTCATATAACCTAGAGGAGGGGACACCCCTTGAGAGGAGGACCCCACCCCTAGAGGAAGGGTAAGCAATCTAGAAAAAGAGGGGTAACCCCCACGAGGGGTAGCCCCATCCCTCCTGGATGAGGGGTGCCTGGCCCCATTGCCTTGGAGGAGCCCCGTCCCTGGTGGAGTAGGGGCACCCAGCCTCATTCCCCCTGGAGGAGAGGCAATCCTCAAGAAGGGGAGCTCCATCCCTCATGGACTAGGGGCTCCCCCATACCCCTGGAGGAGGACCAACCCCTGAGAGGGGAGCCCCATCCATCACAGAGATGCTCTTCTCTGTACCCTGGGTCCTGTGTGTCTGCTCCGCACACTGATGCTCCACAGCTGAGGGCAAGAAGTAAGCTCACCACACGTCCATCTCATGATGCAGACACTCAAACCAAGAGAGAAGCCCAGAAACCAGCTGTCACCTCTGGGAACCAGGGAAAGGCCAGAGCAGAAATGTCTACAGGGTCATTCACTGATTTCAGGCGGAGCTGAGGCCAAAACCTGCTGTCCAGGGTTAATCTCACTTCCATCCTCCTTCTCCAGTCCAGAGTCCAGAAAAACAGCAAGACAAAAGGTGTCCAACATACATTTATCAATACTATGATCTTATTTCAGTAGTTTGTTCGGGCTTTTTGGTTCCTCATCTGAAGTCTATGTGAAGTGAATAATACCTTCCAGGCTGGGATTGTGGCTCAGCGGTAGAGCACTCACCTAGTACAGGAGTGACCTGGGTTCGATTCTCAACACCACATAAAAATAAAGGCGTTGTGTTGTGTCCATCTACAAAAAAAGATTCATATTCTCTCTCTCTCTCTCTCTCTCTCTCTCTTAAAAAAAAGAAAAAAAGAAAAATACCTTCCTCTCTGCCAATGCTGTCTATTGAAGAGGTTTGAAACTGAGCTTCTAAGCTCTGTCTTTGTCTTATAGTAAATTACAAAACGTGTGCACTTTATTCTGTATACATGAGTGAACTTCAACATGAGACTTTTACCATGAAGCATTCAAGTTATAGGTCACACTACAAAGATGCTCCATGAGGTCAAGTGGATTCATGGTGCCAAATCTTACAAAACCCAGTGTGCTACAGCTTTTACCCATCCTAATGTGACAAGAGTAATAAAGAAATCTTCCCCTAATGGCAGCACCAGCAGTAAAACCAGTCTATAGCAGCATCCAGAGTCTACCAGGAGCAATGTCCAGTATCCCATGCACTCTCCAGCTCACAAGCATTGTCTGAACATGGTGCAGACACCTTTTCATGTAGGGTCTCAGACCTGCCTGCCCAGTTGGGGAATATGAAGTTGACCTTGAAGCCCTGGAGCTCACATCTGCCTCTGCCTCCCAGACTCTCACACTTCACTCTCCCTTTGAGGTCTCAGCAGCCTTCATCTTTCTGAGAACCTTCTGTGGAGCTGAGTCAAGCTGCAGAGCTGCCTCAGTGTCTCAGGGTACTGAGCTATGAAGAGCCGACCCCCCACTCGTCCTTTATTTGCATTCTTCCTGTAAGGAAGCAGGGCCACACAGAAAATGGGTATGCCAGGAACTGAGCTTTGTCCATCCATTGGGATTCCTAAGGCTCTTTCCTCATGGGAGACACACTCTCTACAGCCCACAGCAGACAATGCCACATGCAGGTGGCTCTATGCACTTCAACAGATTGCTGTCTGCTGCTCAGATGGTCTTTAACTAACATCTTACCCCTCCTCTCTCAACCTGCCTGCCTACTCCAGTTGGTGGCAGAAAAAATGAAAATTCACAGATGGAAGTATCTTTCAAATACAAATACCAAATTATTTCAGTACAAAACTTTCCACATTAATATATTTTTAAGCATATCATAGATCCCATATTCCATAAAATTCTGACTTTTTGCATATTGAAGTTTTTTGGATTCCTTTTAAGTTTTCAGTGTTGCATTAAAATATAATTCATGAAATAAGAACATGTGGGACCTCCTTAAGCTTGGTCCCCAAGGCAAATGCCTCCCTGGCCTCAGCCTAGTCTGCAGCATGTGCTAGGATGCAAAGAACAAAGTGAGTTCTAAAGAAGAGACCCTGTATTCATGAAGAGGTCTGAGAACAGCACTCTCCACACAGAAAGTTCAGGGCTTCCAGCTCCCCTAGAGGAGAGAAGGATGGTCCAACCCAGATTCCTCAGGAGAGAGCTCCAGAGCTCTAAGCTGGGCTAAAGCCACAGGGAAGGTAAAGGAAGGGAGGTAGTGCCAGGCTCTGAAGGAGGCTGAGGTCCTGAGAGGGGAAGAAACTCAGCAAACTGGCAGGTCACTGAGGAACCCCAAGCAGAAGGGTACAGGGACAGGGGACCTGCTAAGAAACACTACCAGGCAGCAGCAGGGGTCAGGCTGATCACTTCAGGCACCTGCAGAGCTCACCAAAATCCCAATTCTGAGGCTGAGGCCAGGGATAAGGCCTGCTTAGCATGTGGGAAACTCTGGCTTGAATCAGAACTGTACAAAAAAGGGGGGAGGGGAGTGTCATGCCCTCCCTCATCAGAGCAGTGCCTCTCTCTGTGGGTGGAGATCCAGACTACAGGGTTTACACAGCTACCCTTGGGTCTTCATACCCATAGTCCTAGTACGGGGCCCACAGATGTTGGCTGAGGACAAGGGCAATAAGCTTCTAAGCTCAGTTAAAAAGCTTTAAATAGTCACATAGGGTAGAAGGTGACTTGTTTGTTCTGTATTTATTTCTCCTTTGATAAGGTCTTCTATCTTGTGCAAGCTAGCCTCTAAATTGCAATCCTCCTGTCTCAGCACACAGAGGTACTGGTATCACAGGCTTGCATTACCAAGCTCAGTTGATTGGTTGTTTTAAATGACACTGGCTACTTTTTGAAGAAAAATAATACAGAAAACCCATTGACCATCAACCAGTTACCAGTACATATGCTTAACATGAAACTGGATTTAATCAACAAAAATTAGTGATTACTAAGAATATAGTGTGTGCCCAGGTACTAAGCTATATACAACTATACAAGTTTAGTTTCTCCTCAAATAACTTTAAAAAATAATTTTTTGGTTGTAAATGGATACAATTCCTTTATTCAATTTAATTTATGTGGTGCTGAGGATTAAACCCAGTGCCTCATACATACCATGCAATCACTCTGCTACTGAGCCACAAGCCCAGCTCCTCCTCAAGCAACTTTTTAAGAAAGATGTTAGTATTGATATTTTTTCAGATGTGAAACTGAGGTTTGCAGAAAGTGAAGTGACTTACCCAATGTCACACACACACTCCTTAAGGTGCACAGTCAAGATTCCAATCCTCTCTGGGTGGGGGTTACATCAACAATGCAATGCCTCCTCCAGCTTGGAAGAAACCCGGGGGACACAGAAGTACACTGGCCACCCTACGGAAAGGTTAGGAGTCCAGTTTCCCTAAAGACTGCATCATATGGCATTAGCATGTATCCAGAGGGATTTGAAATAACACCAAGGTTTGTGAGCTGCAGGTCTAAGATAGAAACCCATCCATGAATTTTCCAAAACTGATGACTGGGAGGTCAGCCTGGGAAGCCACAGCATGGCTTGTCCCCACATTCACAGGCTGCACACCAGCCTTGCTCAGGGCTGGGAGAGGGATGGGCTGGTCCTGTGGAAGGAAGACACAGAGTCTGTGTGTGGAGGCTGACAGGGCCTGAGGTTGGGAGGCCATGGAGCTCTGCCAGGGAGCCTGAGGCCTCTGCTGAGGGCAGTGAGCACCTGTGGGTCGAGGAGAGAAGCAGGGCATGTGTTCCTGAGTACTTAGTGCCTGGTGCAGCTGACACACAGGGAAGATGTGGAAAGTATTTTCATTCCTGTGCCAACTGCTGGGTTAGCCATTTATCCTCTCCTTATGTGGAATCAGCTTATCATAGAAGAACTGAAACTTTCAAACAATATCCATTTTTAAACATCCACAGGGATGGATGGTTAGTGATAATCAATGGGTCATATGTAGACAAAATTCTAAACACTTGGTGCAAAGACCCTGGCCCTGGTATCAACACCTTCCCAGGTATTCAAATATGAATTGTGAATAAAACTTGTAATGAAGAACTTTGGAGATGTGATCAAATAAGGTAACTTTAAGAGAGAGAGAGAGAGAGAGAGAGAGAGAGAGAGAGAGAGAGAGAGAGAGAATGAACCATACTGCACCTCACCTCCTTTTGGAGGCCTTTCACATCTGTATTTGGAGACAGAGGAAGGCAATCTCATGCCATGGAAGGTTAGATGTGGGGAGTTTCTCTAGTGTTGGTCTTGGGAGGCAGCAAGAGTCACAAAGAAAGTAATTATGGATGTTGTAAGTCGCCCGGCTCCAAAGACTAACTTCCCCATCCCCCAAGAAGAACCATCCAATGGTGAGCCCTGCTGGCTCACATGATCCTTACCCACTAATCAGAAAGCACCCCATGCCATCTGTCAACCCATTAAACTGTTAAAGTGTCATAACTGTCAAACCACCCCCGGCTCTATAAATATGCAGAGCTGTTCCTCAATAAATGAACATTTTCTTCGATGATGAGCCTTGTTCGTTCTTTCATTGGTGTTGAAACCTGGGGGGGGGAATGCCTCACTGCTTGAGGGCCCCCTCTCTCAAGGCTTGCCATCCTCATCCACTCTTTCAGGTGCTGCTACTACTCACACAACACTGGCTCTTCAGCAGGTGAGTTCCCCTATTGGGTATCCAACTTCAGATGGGCTACGAGGGGCTTTGATAATGATCGTCCAGCAAACCTCTGATGCTCAATCTGGAGGAGAGAATGCACCCCACCACGACCTTCACAGTCATGGTGGATTCAATTTCCAATTTCAGAACACAGTTTATGAGTGGGAGGTACTGAGGGTACCTGAGAGGCACTTCTCTCTCTCCCCCCCCTCTCTCTTAACCACCCTTGTCCCTCTCCTGACCTATTGGGGCCTCTTCTTCCCTCCCTGCAGACTCCCCTTTATTAAATTATATACACAAGATTGGCCTTACTATTAATTGGACAATCAAAGTCAATGGCCCCCAGGAGGATCCCTAGATCCCACAATTCTCAGAGATCTGTTTAACTTCTGTGAGCCCTTGAAAAACTGGAAGGAGATCCCCTATGTCGAGGCTTTTTCTCTTCTTTGTTCTCACCCCTACCTATCAGGCAGGAGGTTTCTGGACCTGAGGGCATTTTCCAGGTACATATCCCATTCTCTACTAATGACCTCACACAAATTAAGTGAAGGTTGGGCTCATTTACCACAGAAGAGAGTTTCAATGTGTCCTATAGGCTTATAGCCTCACTTATGTGTTATTGACTAATACTCTCCTTCTTGAGGAACATACCAGAGTCTGGGAACTTGCCAGAGCCCATGTGGATAAAACTTACCACATTATTCCCAATTGCTGCCCCAGATCAAACTCCCGACTGGGATTATACACAAGCTAGCATACAGAGTAGGGACTGATTCTCCACATGTATTATTGCTAGTCTCAAAAAAGGGGCACATAAGACCATCATTTTCCAAATATTACAAGAGACCCCATCAGAATTTCTGGATCAGCTTACAAAAGCCCTTCAGCAGTAACCTAAATCCTGAAACCCCAGATGTCTGTCATGTCCTTATGATATATTTCCTCTCGCGGAGCTACTCCAACATCTGGGCCAAACTAAAAAAGCTCAAACAAGGCCCTGCCACCCCCCATACTGAGATCTTGGTGGTAGCCTTTAAGGTTTGTATGCTTGTCCAGACCCTACAGGGTGTTTCCTCGGGTCAACCCCCCCTCCCCCAAGCACCTGCTTCAAGTGTGGCAAGGAGGGACATTGGACCAGGGCATGCCATGCACCATGCACTCTGATTACACCATGCCCTAAATGTCAACTACAAGGTCATTGTCCTAGATCTTATAGGAGGCCTATGGCCAGGGAACCCTCTGACCTTCTGGGCATGGCAATTGATTGATGGTGCCTTGGGTCTTGTCCCTGGCCATTACTATCAATAGACAGGAACCCAGGGTGCGGATTCAAGTGGATGGGTGCAAGGTTGACTTTCTCCTTGACACTGGGGCTACCTTCTCAGTCCTGACAGAATTCTGGGGGCAAACAGTGCCGCCAACCTCTCCTATTGTCGGGGTATGAGGAAAGACTATCTATCCAAGAAAGATTCCCCTATTACTCTGATCCATAGAAAGCTTCCCATTCTCTTAGACATTCCTAGTTATGTCCCAATGTTCAGATCTTTTGGTTGGCTGAGATATTCTCTCTAAATTCAATACAATAATCAATATCCGGGCTCCTGGCATCAGTCAGGCCCCAGAATTGGCCTGTTTATCTTTTCTGGCCCTTTTGCCAGAAGACTAGCCATACTTTTTCACTTGTGAGGCTGACATGAAACACCATACTAGAAAACAGTATGGATATTCCTGGGACAGCTGGGAATGGAACCACCATTTGACCCAGCTATTGCCCTTCTCAGACTATTCCCTGAAGACCTTAAAAGAGCATACTACAGGGATACTGCCACATTGATGTTCATAGCAGCACAATTCACAATAGCTAGACTGTGGAACCAACCCAACTGCCCTTCAATATATGAATGGATAAAAAAATGTGGCATTTATACACAATGGAGTATTACACAGCACTAAAAAATGACAAAATCATGGAATTTGCAGGGAAATGGATGGCACTAGAGAAGATTATGCTAAGTGAAGCTAGCCAATCCCTAAAAAACAAATGCCAAATGTCTTCTTTGATATAATGAGAGCAACTAAGAACAGAGCAGGGAGGAAGAGCAGGAGGAAAAGATTAACATTAAATAGAGACATGAGGTGGGAGGGAAAGGGAGAGAAAAGGGAAATTGCATGGAAATGGAAGGAGACCCTCATTGTTATACAAAATTACATATAAGAGGTTGTGAGGGGAATGGAAAAAAAACAAGGATAGAAATGAATTACAGTAGATGGGGTAGAGAGAGAAGGTGGGAGGGGGGATAGTAGAGGATAGGAAAGGTAGCAGAATACAACAGTTATTAATATGGCATTATGTAAAAATGTGGATGTGTATCCGATGTGATTCTGCAATCTGTATTTGGGGTAAAAATGGGAGTTCATAACCCACTTCAATCTAATGTATGAAATATGATATGTCAAGAGCTTTGTAATGTTTTGAACAACCAATTAAAAAAAGAAAAAAAAAGGAAAAAAAAGAAATTAAAAAAAATTACTATTGAAACAAAAAAAAATATTGGCTCTTGTTTTCAGGTTTATGAACAGGCAAAATTGAAATGCTAAGCAGAGAAACACTTGTTATAATCACCCCTTTGTTAATTCTGGCTTATTTCCTAAGGCTTAAATATTGAAACCCATATTTCAATGTATATTGAAGGTAACATTATCTATTATAGTCAACAGTCTGTTGATCTCCATTGTATCCAGACAATTTTTTATTGAATAAACTTTGATTTAATTTGAAAAAAAAAGGACCTCTTACCTATGAATCTGGTTGACCCAATTGTATGGGATACCCACACCCCCTCCACCGTTTCCTGTCCACCAGTTAACATTCATCTCAAAGATCCTAACACCTTCCCCAATCATGCTCAATACCCCTTGTCCACAAAAACTCTTCAAGGCCTACAACCTATTATTCAGGACCTTCTTAGCAAAGAGTACCTCCGTCCTACTCATTTCCCTTCCAAATGGGTCCTATCACTCAATACGGGACCTACGACTCATCAACACCTCTGTTAGGCCCATACATCCTTTGGTTCCCAACCCATACACACTACTGTCTCAGATCCCCCACACTGCCACCCACTTCTTGGTCATAGATTTAAAGGATGCTTTCTTCTCCATTCCCCTTGCCCCCAAATCACAAGATCATTTTTGCCTTTACCTGGACAGATTCCACCACCAGACAATCTCAATAACTAACCTGGACTGTCCTTCCTCAGGGATTTTGAGATAGTCCACCTCTATGGACAAACCATGGCCTCTGACCTCCAATCTTTTCACCCCAGTGCCCCAAATCCACCCTCTTGAAATATGTTGATTAAAGCACCCCACCACAGCCTTTAAGGCTATGGTGGCACTCTGGGACTCTTTCCTTGGGCAGATTCCTAAAGTCCTAGTCCTCTCACCTCTAAGACTCAGCCGCTAGAGAGACACTTACCCTCCCCTTCCTCTCTCTTGCCCTGGCTCTCCCCTCTTTCCAGCCCTGGGAGTATCTGGCCTCTCAAGGAGGGGTCCCTAAAAGCCTTGCCCAAGGTCTACCACAGCTCTGACTCCATCCAGGACAAGAGCTTCAACTGTCAGGATTTGATGACAAACAATCTCTGAAGCTCGAACCTGCCACTTAGGCACTTCTGATTTTTTACCTCTAGTGGGGATGCCCCTTTTGCCAATAAATCAGTTTCCTCCTTCTCTCTTACTACCACATTTGTGTCCTCTTCCCTCCTCCTTACATGGGTAATGTGTCCTCTCTGCCGGTCGACTCTCCCCTACAATGCCTCTTGGATCAAATATAGCACCCAGGCCTGACCCACTTATCCCTTAGACAACCAAAGCAGATGGACCCTTTTTGGGTCCCTGGATTCCTCCATTCTAAGGGATCTCTTCCAGGCTTTCTTCTTGCTTCAATCCAATCCTGCTCTCTGCACCTCTTGCAAACCTCTACAAATTCTTCTAGCCTGTCAAAAGGGCGCTCAACAGATGACAAAGTTCTTCTACTTAATTTCTTGGCCTTAAAGGGATATTGGGCCTCTCCACAAAAGGCCCAAAATAGCATGTAAAGAGGTCACATATCTAGGGTTCTCTATCTCTCAAGGAAAAAAGGCCATTACAGTAGACAGAAAACAGCTCATACTTCTTGGGTTTGGCTGGGTACTTCAGCCAAATTTCTCCCTCTTCACCAGGCCATTATATAATCTGGCCAAGGGCCTCCAAGATGAACCCCTACCCTCAGTGGTAGGGAAGCCCTTTCCGGGCACCTGCCCTGCATCTCCCAGACCTCTTTTGACCCTTCACCCTCTATCTACATAAAAACAGGGACAAAGTCTGGGCGTTCTGGGTCAGGAATATGGCCCCACATTTGCACCAGTGGCCTATCTATCCAACCCCACCGTCAGGGGCTGGCCCCCATGCCTCAGAGCCCTAGCAGCAGCCCATGACCTCCAGAAAGAAGCACACAAGCTTACCTTTGGATCCCTGCTAACCAGCTCATCTCCTCACCATCTAAAGGATTTCCTCACTTCTACAGTCACTTCCTCCTTCCAGGGTTCTATCCCTCCTTGCCTCATTCCTTGAAAATCCCTCCATCTCTTTTCAGCCCTGCTCTCTATTAAACCCTGCCTCCCTTCTCCCATTTTCTCCCTCACAAGATCCCATCCACAAACGCTTGGAGGTATTAGATATGATTTTACACTGCCCTACCACCATTTTTGAGGGACCCCTGCCCTCTTCGGACCTCATCTGGTTCTCAGATGGTAGCTCCTTTATACACAAAGGGGTTAAAGTGGTGGGGTATGCTGTCATTTTCCTCTCATCCATCATAGAGGCAAAACCTCTCCCACACAATACCAATAACCAACAAGCTGAACTCATAGCTACCACAAGGGCATATGAGCTAGCAGAGGAAAAAACCCTCTCCCTATATACAGATTCCAAATACATCTTCCATATCCTGATCTCCCACACAACCATTTGGAAAGAAAGGGGGCAATTAACCACCAGAGGGATGGCAGTCATTAATTCCACACTTATTTCTGGCTTACTATGAGCCTCCAGAGTATTGAGTCCACAGAGTCTCACTACTTTCCTTCACTCCTTTTTCACCCTTCCCAACTGGAAATGATCCATTGCAAGGCCCACCAAACTGACTCCTCCCTTACTACTATGGGGAATTTCAAGGCCGATCAAGGAGCTCGATCAGCCGCCCTAAAGAGCTTTACCTCCTCTCTGCTACTCTTCGTTACCACCAGGGATCAGCCCAAAGATCCCCAACAACTCTTCCAGTTTCTTCACTCTCTATTCCATTCTAGTCAACAGAGTCTCACTAATTTCCTTCACTCCTTTTTCACCCTTTCGCCACGTGATAAGACCCTCCTACAACAAATCACTTCCACTTGTCAGATCTGCCAGAGAACCAATATCAATACTCCATTAAAACCTAAACCTTTCCCTTCACATCAGGCCCAAGGTCATACCCCGGCTGCAGACTGGCAGATTGATTTCACCAACATGCCCCGAGTAAAAAACATAAAATATCTTCTTGTATTGGTATATTCTTTTTAGGGATGTGTTGAAGCCTTTCCCGCTTCTAACAAGTGGGCCTCTATGGTAGTTGATCTGTTCCTTACTCACATAATCCCCCCCGTTTTGGGATGCCCACTTCTATCCAATCAGACAATGGTCCAGAATTCACCTTGCAGATAACTCAGGGACTGGCTCACAGGCTATCACTCCCTTGGCATTTCCATTGCCCTTACCACCCCCAGGCTTCTGGAAAGGTTGAAAGGACCAATTGGTCCCTTAAAAAAACCCTCTCCAAGCTCACCATGGAATTAAGCCTGGACTGGGTAAAGGTGCTCCCCTTGGCTTTATTGTGCATTAGGGCCTTGCCAAAGAAGCCTTTTAATCTCTCACCTTTTGAAGTCATGTATGGCTGTCCCCTCATTCCTCCTGGGTTGCCTACAGAACCCCTACCCATCTCCGAAACCTATGCCCTGCCCCTCCTCTTCCATCTACACTCTGAACACTGGTGCTATCAAGACTGACTCCTTCCTGACCCCAGTCTCTTTCAAAACCCTACCTCCTTAACACCTGGTCAACTTGTTTACTATTGCCCACTGGGGGAAAAGGCCCCTCTATAACCAAAATGGGAGGGTCCTGCTCAGGTGATTATATGCACTCCCTTGGTGACCAAACTCAAGCTGTCTAACAACCAACTTACCCCATGGATTCATATTTCCAGGCTTAAGCCCAGCGCTCCTACACCTTCATCAGAAGAGCTAACGATCATCACCTGTCATCAAGTACTCCTGTCATCCCTCCCCACAAGATCCCCTCAAGCTCCGCCTCTCCCATGTCTCTGTTCTTAGTCCAATACCTAATGCTCCCCCTCATTTCTGGCCCCTCTTGGGTCCTCTCTTCACCCTATGTCTGGAGATTCAAAGCAAGTGACCCTAAGGGACCCCTCCAGCCAGACCCCCTTCTCCTCCTTACAGACCCCCCTACTTGCTTGGATCTGTCCGGTAGTGGGACTGTTGTGTGTTGTCCTTCTGACAAAACACTTAGATGTCCGGAGCATGATGACCCCTGAATAATTGTGAGCTACCTTTATCATAACAGAGCACTTTATCAGTTGCCTTCTGAGCCTAAGGAGGAACGTGTGTGTTTTGTTTACCCTCTCAGTTTCGTAAGAATTTCAAGTATCAGTATTTAAAGTTGAGGTGTTTCACATAAAACCTGGAGAGATCTGACTGCTCTCAAAGGGAAATCTGGTAACAATGGGCCACCGTCCTCCCTTGGCCACCTTTGTTCAGAGCATGAGAGAAGCTGCCTTCTTTATTACAAAGCCCATGCTTTCTTGGTGTGACTAGGGAAAGCTGTGAACAGTGATAAGTGAGGGAAGCAAGCTGGTTTGGAAAGCTGGGATATTTTGAAAAAGGTAAAGAGAGAAGCAAGCTGGTTTCAGAGACACCCAGGTAGGAGAGAGTTTGAAGAGCAGGCTTAATAGAGAGGGGAGGGAGCTATATGGGACTAGGATTGAAGAGTGGAATTGAGGGTGTTAGGTGCAGAACAGGCTGGTCTGCAGGGCATGCCAAGAAAAGTTAGCTGCAGGATGACCTGGCTTCTCAAAACCTCTGTCTGGTTCTTTATCAAATGTTTGCTTCAAGCCCGAATGCCCAAGCCCCCACTCAAGGCTGAACACTTAAGCCCCTGATCAAGGCTGAACACTTAACCCCCCTTGTGCCAACAAAGTAACTTGCAGACCCAGAGACCCTATTAGATTTGGGCTATAAATACTCCCTGTGCCTGTTCCTTCCTTTATCATAAAGTTCATTCAGATGCAGGTGGGTAAAAAATTACTAATCAAGCTTTAACCAGCTTCTCCTCAGGAATTACCAACTCCTGGCTACTGATGATACCGCCAGTTGAGACCTATGCCAAAAGGACTGACATCATCATGGATTGTGATGGCAAGAAATCTTCATTGATCTGGTTCCTGAAGTTATACCAGTCCTCTCTGCCCTCCTGTGGGGGCTCCCTACTTCCCTCCTATTCTCCCATGCTGCCCCATTTCAGCAGGAAGCAGCCAAAATGTGTGGACACTCACTCTCATTTAATAACAAAGAGGGAGGAATGTTGGGAGTCACCTGGGTCCAAAGACTAACTTCCCCATCCCCCAAGAAGAATCATCAAATGGTGAGCCCTGCTGACTCACATGATCCTTACCCACCATTCAGACTAGCCCTGCTGGCTCACATGATCCTTACCCATCAATCAGAAAGCACTCTGTGCCACCCATCAAAACATTAAACTGTTAAACTGTCATAACTGTCAAACCACCCCCGGCTCTATAAATATGCAGAGCTGTTCCTCAATAAACAGACATTTTCTCTGATGAGGAGGCTTGTTCGTTCTTTCAATGGAAGCTTCCAGGAGCTCTCTGATGATGGCCACAATGAAATTTGAACCTCACACTACAACTGTGGAAAGATGAGTCTTCCACAGACACCTGAGCTGCAGGAAGACCTTGAACATGAGCAAGGAGAGCTACCCACTGACTGCTTCATTTCAGTCTTGTCAGGCTGAGCTGAGGACCCATCCTGGACTGCTGAGGGACAGGCCTGGGAAGGAACACACTGCTCAACATGTGGGAATTTTTTGCTCAGCCATAGAAAACCAAGAGATACATACAGTTGCCACATGGCAACAGGAGGATCAGAAAACTCATCACAATAAGCTACCGTCCCACATGGCTCATGGCTGAGAAGACACTCATCTCTTTGCTCGCTCTGCTGTGCAGTCAGGTTTTGCCTTTTTCTGCCCCAGAGTTCCTCCTGACCTGTCCATACCCACACCATACAGGCTGAACTCAGGAAAATAAAATTATGAAATGACAGTGTTTGGTATTAAATGGATGGAAGTGGAGAACATCATGCTGTGTGAAAAAGGCCAGACTCAGAAATTCAAGGAGCAAATTTTATTTCTCCTAAGAAGAAACTAGAGTAAAAGATGGGCAAAGGTGGGGGATCAGATGTCATAAGGAGAAAGGAAAGTACAGTGGAGATGGCGACAGAAATGGAGGGGGAGAGGGGATTCTGGAGGGTGAGGAAACGTGGAGTTACACCATATGCAGGGATACAGGTAGTAAATAACCACACAGCAGAATCCAGCTGTATGGATACCTATCACACACTAATGAAAAACAGGTGGGTAAATAAACAGGAGGAAGACAGGGTAGAAGAGGAAGGGGAGAGGGAAAGGGAGAAAGGGGGAAAGTGTTGACACTGGGGACTAAACTGGAGAAAATTAAATTCCATGCTGGTAAGAGTATGTCCAATGAACCCAACCATCATGTAGAACTGTAACGCACCAATGGAAGCATTTAAAAATTAAGTAGGGCTCTGACTGAAGTAAAATATTGGCAAAGGGAAATCTAGTCACATAGAAAATAGCTTTATAAATAGATTCAGTAAAAATATACAAATAAATTCTTCTAATAAGATTTAAACAGCACCTCAGATGGCTAAGGGCCACGTCATGGGACTCTCACAGTACATGGTGTGAGGAAGTTCTTAGGGCAAGGAGAGAAAAAGTGGGTATATCTGCCCAAGCCTTTTCAGGAATGTGGCCTACACTCTTGACCTTCCTAAATTCTGAGCTTATTCTCTTCCTGCCCAGTGAGTTCAACCTCGTTTTCTTCATTCCATTTACTTCTGCTCATACAGAAAAAGCACATGAAGTATGGTATCTGAAAAATCTGCTAATAGGACTGCTTTCCAGTGTTTGGAGGGAAGCTCACACTCAGGAAAGGAGGACAGACATTGGTTTATTGGTAGTAAGAGAATCCATGACAGGGATTCCTGTCCCACACAGGAAGTTTCCACTCTGTAGAGACAGTGTGCCTGGTGGCCTGGACTGTGGTGCAAAGCAGCACAGCCTCAATGGCCACCACAAAATGGGTTAACTGTCACTCAGGTTTGGAGAAGAAAATCGGAAACTAGTGTCCTGTGCAGTAGACCCAGCACACTATCCCCAGTGACTCACTTGGATCAAGACCCAAGAGAAAGTCAATGCATATGGCATCTCCCTGAGACACTGAGAGGCTAGACACAGCCCGGCTATAACACGTGGAATCTATTTATAATTCTGCATTAGGAAAGCTGCTGCCCAATGTCCCTGACATGGAACAGCAGAGGGAGGAAGGAATTCTCTATCATCAATGAGAAGAAAGTAACATAGATTCCTCCCTTGTCCACTCTGTACAGGGGCCTCAAGGAGTTCTTCTCTTTGGAAATGTTGGGATGACTCTAAGTGTCACACACATAGAGATCTCAAGGGCAAGATGTGCACCAGTTTATAGATCTAGCTCCTGGGAATGTCCTACTCATGGCCTCAGGTGGACAGTCTCTGCTCCTCTTGCCTTTGAGCAGGGCTACTGGATCTCCAGCAGAAACATGGGTTCTTTTCCCCCAAGGTTCTTTTGGTCTTTGTGCTCATATTGCGATTACCAGGCCAGGAAAGCACATGTCTAATACTGTACCTGAAATCCTTGTACTTATCCTGGGAACACAGACACCAGAGGCTCCTGAACTGGCCAATGGCAGGCTGTCACTGGAAGAATATCCAAAGATTAATACTCGTGATGTGTCACCTGTCACTTTCTCTTCTTAGCTGAGAGGAGGCCAGGAGCATGCCCATTCGCACCCAGACCCAGAGGTTGACCTGCAGGCAACCTCCATATCTTTGGGACTATGTTGTCTTAGGAAGGCAGGCCATATGCTCATGACCCTTCACAGAGCCAGGTTTACAATGTGAGGCCTCCTACCCATGCCACAGGCATCCTGGGCTGTTCCTCCAGTGTGTTTTCTCCAACTATAGAAGGCATCTGATGTCCCTAGGCTCACAAGGCAGGCCCCACCCTCCCTCACTCTCCCCACCCACCCCACCAGGGCATTTGCATGCTGCTCCCTGGGGAGGGGACCTCCCTGCAAGGCTGATATAAAGCTCAGCTATAACCTGGCCTTGAATCACCAGGACTCCTCAGCTCAGCTTCTCAAAATGAGGCTCCCTGCTCAGCTCCTGGGGCTGCTGCTGCTCTGGATCCTTGGTGAGGACAGAGGGAATGGGGAGGGAGAAGGGGGAGGAAGGAGAGCCCTGGGTCCCCATTCTGCCCATGTGTGGGTCTGTCCACATGAGGGATGTGCAGTTCTGTTATCCAGAATTTTCCTGCACTCTTTAGTTCTGTGTGAGACAAGAACATCCCAGAATGAACAAGAACTTTGCTATGATAAAAATTGTCACAGGAAAATAGAGGGATGCTGGTAAGTTCTTCACAGTCACTTGTGGCTTAGAACACTTGATTCTTTTCTAAAAAATAAATATTTTGGCCACACAAATCAAAATCACAAACATTATTTTTATGGACATATACAAGGTAATATAAATGTGTCTCATAATACTTGACAAAAACTTTGTTTTTCTGCTTTTCCAGGAACAAGTGGGGATATTGTGATGACCCAGACTCCTCTCTCTCAGCCTATCACCCCTGGACAGTCAGTCTCCTTCTCCTGCAGGTCTAGTCAGAGCCTCCTATACAGTAACGGAAACACCTATTTGTATTGGGTTGTGCACAAGCCAGGCCAGGCTCCACAGGGCCTAATATATTTGGTTTCCAACCGGTTCACTGGGGTCCCAGACAGGTTCAGTGGCAGTGGGTCAGGGACAGATTTCACACTGAGAATCAGCAGGGTGGAGCCTGAGGATGCTGGAATATATTACTGCTATCAAACTAAAGAGTACCCTCCCACAGTGGTGCAGCCCTGAACAAAAACTTCCCTGCCTGGGTGGCCCAGCTGCCACATGAGCTGTTGGTCTGGGCATCAGCACAGCAGATTCTCTGCCCTGTGAGGGGAAGGTGCTGGGAACTCAGGGAACAGGTGCAGCTGAGGGCTGTGGACCATGACTCCCTGGGCCACAATTCAGGCCACACCCATGAATGGCCCTGTCAGCTGCAGCCAGCCTGGCCTGGCATTTGGAGGACAAGCACAGAGGTGTCCAGGGACCTTCTGAATGAGTAGACAGGATGAGTGTGAGCACTGCAGAAGGAGCAGGACCTGGGCCCTGGACAGGACTATGGCAAAGAATCAGAGGACTTTAAATGGAGTGGCAATTCATCTTTTTCCCAGAAATTTATTTTATGCAATTTTGTAATAAACTATGAAAATAAAAATAAATAAATAAATAAATAAATAAATAAATAAATAAATAAATAAAATATATGAGGACAGCTGACAGAAATTAGAGAAGATGACCACAAGAGGAAGGAGAGCAGGGAACCACTTACAGTGGACTTCCCCAGAAAGGCTCATCAGAAGGCAGGGTCTGATGAAGGATGAAGGGGAGTGGGGGAGAGACAGAGAGAGACAGAGGAAGAGAGAGAGGGACTTCTGTTTGAGGGGTTTGAACTGCCAAGTGAAGTGTCTAATACTGGAAGGGCTCAATTGGAAAGGGAATACTTGTCATACAGGAGACCCTGAAGGCAAAGAATAAAAATTGATATTTTATATATTTGCAAAGGCACAGGGAAATTATAATTATCAGAGTGTGGAAGTCACCAGATTTTCCTTTGAGGATGAAGACTAACAGTTAGCTCAGTTATGTGATCTGTCCATGGAATCATGCAGATCCCTGTCACCTGCAACCTCTTGTACTGTCCCCAGGAGACCTGCCAAGCCTTGTGCTTGGTGACCCCCAAGAGATGAACAAATAAATAAATACCAAAAAAGACCCCATTCCTTATCTTTTCCTGGGTCCTGCAAAACCTCCAAGGAATCAGTCAATAAGTGTGACCTGTCAGGAGAGAGGAGAAAGGAAAGCTGAGGGACTCAAAGGAGGAAACAACCAGGGCAACAAAGTCTTGCTGACCCTCAGCCTGGTGGAGGTTTGGTCTGAGGCTGAAGCTCTTGGGAGGAGCACTGTGGTGCTGCTATAGGAACAATCTGCCACATCCTCAGCCTGGAGATGCTGATGGGGAGAGTTAAATCTGTCAGTGATGCACTGTCCTCGTGGGACCCAAGTCTCCCAAGTTGATTCTCAGGAGATGAGCAGTCAGGGAGTCTGTCCTGGTTTCTGCTGGTGCTGGGCACAGTTGTCATTCTGGATGGATAAGAGACTCTGGCTGGAGTTGCAGCTAATGGGGACCAGATCTTCTGCAGATACATCCAGGGAGCCTGGGGAATGAGGCATCATGATGTCCCCACAGGCACCTGCAATAAGGAAAATCAGAAATGGACCATGGTCACACAGACAAACACACAGACACACACACACACACACACACACACACACACACACATATACACACACACTCAAACACATACAACCTTTTTCACATACACACTGGAACATTTCATTTGAATATCACTATCAGTATTAAAAATCAGCACAAAATTATGTTCATATTGGAAGTAGTCATTATTTCCCATCATATCTTAAAATTAGCTTGTCAACTCCACAAACCTATTAATTTGAATGAACTATCACCAGAGGCTCAGAGATATATGAACACCTGTGGCTGAGAAAATATCCTGCTTCCTCTGCCTGACTTTGAGCCCAGGTCTCATTGCAAAGTCCACATTTATAAAACATGGGCAACCGGACTGGCCTGGCAAGGGCCTCTGTAAAGCCATCAGCAAAGAAGTAAGCAAATAGCCTGGAGTCTGGGTGGGGGAAGTATGCGATGCCATTCAAGACCTGGAAACAGCAGAAAGTGTAGTTTGGGGAACAGAAAATACAGAACTCAACACAGAAGATCAAAGACAACAAACAATTCAATGGTGGAAGGATGGACTTAGTTTAAATCAAAGAGATGTTCATAGTTTTAATTATACAGAAATGTTAGAATGAGTACATGAATTGAAATATATATTATATAGATAGATATTTAGACAGAGAGAGTTCAGAAATGTGAGGAAATATATTCTAATATGGTGACTTACAGAAATGATAGGCTATATATACAGGCTGAAATACTAGATAGATAGATAGATAGATAGATAGATAGATAGATAGATAGATAGACAGGGTTCAAAAATGGTAGGAATTATATAGAAGTGAATTGAGTTTTTCAGAAGTGACATATAAAATCAAGAATTCTTGTGTAATAAAAAATGCTTGAACAACAACAAAACAAAGAAAAAATGAAGAGATGAAAGGAGGGAGGAAGACAGAGGAAAGGCTAAAAACACAGGCGACAAAGGGAAATGACAACCTTGGGGCCAGTTTCCATCCCCCATGACCAGGACAGGCCTGAGCTGGGGCCATCTTGGCCCCGAGGCTCTGACAGCACTGGTCACACCAGAGCTCAGGACCTGGCTCTACAGCCACAGCCAGAAGGCAGCCCAGAACCCACACTTGAGAGCCCTGCAGGGCCCCATTCAAGCCAGGGGTTGGGGCTCTCAGCTAGGGTCAGTGTGACCAGGACCCTGGACACCATCCTCCCAGGACCGCCAGGACTGCAGCAGGCTCTGAGGAAGCAGGAAGGGGAGGGAGAAGCAGGACCCCTGGGAAGTGGGCTGCCCCCCACCTGCTAAGGCTGCTATTCCAAGGTGCAGGTTGGAAAGAGACAGAGCCACCAGCCTGTCTCAGTTACAGCCTCACTGCTGAGCGGACACATGGAGCCTCTGAGGAGGCAGGGCCACCCCAAGCTTTCTGGACTCCTCACAAATGGTTTGGACTGCCTATGAGACCACAGAGCTGGAGGATTCTGCATCCAAAATCAGAAAGATAAGTCAAGAGGGAATGAAAAACAGAAATACTGGAGTGGAGAGTTCTGCCCAAATGTCAGGTTTGAAATTTTGAAAGCATATTGAAAAAACATTTTTTTTTTTCACAAGATGGGCCAGGACATGGAACTAAAAAAAGATAAAAGCACATCAATGAGCTAAATATTATTGACACTGAAATACATTTTATATCCAAAGAGAATTAGTTAACTTACTGGATAATTTTAGCATTAAGCCAATAATATTATTGACAACCAAATAAGTTTTTGTTTTCTCATTTCTTCTCTATTTTTTTTTACTGCCAACAAATACTGTGATGACAATGCTTTCTCAGTTATAAAGCATTAAAATAAATTCTTGTAATCACATTCACACTTCACCTGGGATTGCTCAGTACTGCAACATGAGACCACACAGCCCAAGGCTTGAGGAACTTCCTAATAACCCAGGGAAAGAATGTGAAAGATCAGCAAAACTCCCCCAACCACTTCCTATCCAGTCATCCTACCCTCTGGCCATGTCGAATTCAAAATATTTGCTTTATTTTTCCTCAAAAGAGCTCCAACTCATTTTGTTTCACTTCATTTACTTCTGCTCATTCAGATAAGGTAGATGGAGAACCAGGTCTGAAGAATTCAAATAGCACCAGGTAAGCACGCCTGCTCCTCACGGTGTTTAGAGCAAAGCTGCTCACTCAGAAAAATAGGGGGACAGCCACAGACATTTATTTATAAGAGAAACTACGGCTGCGACCATAGATTCTCATGGCCTGAACCCTAAGTGTCCACCCTGCGAAGAGGGTGTGTCAGATGACCAAGGCTCTCTGGAAAAACAGCTCAGCCTTGTTGGACAGAACAACACAGGCCCAGTCTCTCCCAGCTTGGGAGGAGGAAGTCTGAAACTAATGTCCCTGAGCAGTGACCCAGACACCTTGCTCAGTGGGACCCACTGGAGCAAGGCCCAGAAGAATCTCAGTGCAGATGGAATCACCTGGGGACATGAGGACTTTGAACCAGTCCTATCCTGGCATGGGGAATTTCCTGTTAAAACCAAAATGTGTGAAATGTGTTGTCCAGTGTTCTGATAAGAAACAGCTGATGGAAGAAGGAATTCTCTATCATGAAAGAGAAAGAACTAACATAGAACCCTCCCTCGTCCACTATGTCCATATCCAGGGACCCCGGGAGGTTCTTCTCTTGGGAAATATTGGGATGTCTCTGATGTGTCACATACATGGTGATGACTAAGACAGGATATCCACAAGTTTATTGACCAAGTTCCCAGGAGTTTCACACTCACTGTCTCAGGGGACACATCCCTTCTCCTCTTGCCTTGAGCCAGTCGACTGACTCTGCAGTGGAAACAAGATTCAGCTTCTTTTGACATTTGTGCTCTTATTTCTTTCACTAGGCCAGAAAAAGGTGACATTTAACATTGTCCCTGATGTTCTTGTATTTCTCCAGGTAACAGTAGACACCAAAAGCTCTGAAAGTAGCTCAACTGCAGGTGGGGCTGGAAGTAAATGCAAAGATCAACACTGGTGAGGTGGCATTTGTCAAATTCTCTTCTTGGCTGGCAGAGAGCCAGCAGGGTGGCTAGTCCCCTTTCAGAGGCTGAACTGCAGGCAACCTCCATATGCACAAGGTTACAGACTCTGGGCAGCATGACCTCAGAGCCAGGTTTCTATTGGGCTACTGCCAATGCCACAGTCAGCCTGGGCTGTTTCTCTAATGTATTTCCTCCAAATAGAGAAGACATCTGATGTCCCTGGGCTCACAAGGAGGCCCCTCCCTCTCTCACTCTCCTCACCCAGCACCCACCAGGCATTTGCATGCTGCTCCCTGGGGAGGGCCTTCCTGCAAGGCTGACATAAAAGCTCAGCTCTAACCTGGCCTTGACTCACCAGGACTCCTCAGCTCAGCTTCTCAAAATGAGGCTCCCTGCTCAGCTCCTGGGGCTGCTGCTGCTCTGGATCCCTGGTGAGGACAGAGGGAATGAAGAGAGAAAAGGGGGAGGGAGTGGAGCCCTGGGCCCCCATTCTGTCATGTGTGCTCTGTCCACATGAGGGATGTGCAGGTCTTATTCTCCAGGATGAGGCAGATACGGTTGATTAATGTGAGAAAGAAGATTCCAGAAAGAACAGGGACTTGGGATCTAATCAAGATTTTTATATACAGAAAGGAGATTGCTCTGGGTGAATTCTAGAAAGGCTCTTATACCTTATTAAATTTGACTCCTTAATAAAAATTGAATAACTTTGTTATAAAAATAAAAATCAAACAAAAATTCATTTGTAAATAAAAAATAAGATTAATACAAGTATGTCTCATAATACTTCTACATGACTTTGATTTCTCTGATATTATTTCAGGATCCAGTGGGGATATTGTGGTGACCCAAAGTCCTCTCTCAGAGCCCGTCACCTCTGGACAGCCACTCTCCATCTCCTGCAGGTCCAGTCAGAGCCTCCTACACAGTAATGGAATCACGTATTTGAACTGGGTTGTACAGAAGCCAGGCCAGTCTCCCCAGGGCCTAATATATCAGGTTTCCAACCGGTACACTGGGGTCTCAGACAGGTTCAGTGGCAGTGGGTCAGGGACAGATTTCACACTGAGAATCAGCAGGGTGGAGCCTGAGGATGCTGGGGTGTATTACTGTGTGCAAAGTCTACATGTTCCTCCCACAGTGGTGCAGCCCTGAACAAAAACCTCCCTGCCTGGGTGGCCCAGCTGCCACATGAGCTGCTTGTCTGGGCAGCAGCTCAGCAGATTCTCTGCCCTGTGAGAGGAAGGTGCTGGGAACTCAGAGAACAGGTTCAGCTGAGGGCTGTGGACCATGACTTCCTGGCCCACAGCTCACGCCACACCCATGAATGGCCCTGTCAGCTGCAGCAGCCTGGCCTGGCATGTGGAAGTCAATACAGAGGTGTCTAGTGACCTTCTGAATGAAACTTCTTTTCATTTTCTTCCAGGAATCTCTTATAGTACTGAGCTTAGATGGACTCAGATGGACTGCAAGATGCTGGTGAGTGTGAACATTGCAGAAGGAGCAGGACCTGGGCCCTGGGCAGGACTGTAGTGCAGGTATTGGGTGGCTATCAGGAACTTCTGGAGGTCCCTTATGCTTCAAATGCTATTCTTTGTAGTGTTAGGGTTCAATCATAATCACAAACACACAAAAGTGATTAATCTGAAATAATTATTATTAAAACTCATGACAATAGCTTATTAAGTTGGCACTCAATCTTGCATTTCTTTTATTATTCTAGGATCCAGAGGGATATATTAATGAGGCAGACCCCACTCTCCCTGCCTGTCAACCCTCAACCACCTGCTTCCATCTAGGGAAGGATAAGAGTTGAGAAAGTCACTCATAAATCACCCAAAGGGTAGAAGGTTTTGCCCTGGGGCTCTGCTAGTGCAGGTGAAGTGACATCATGCAGAATCTGCATCTCTACTGCTTCCATGAATCCTAAAGGTCGTGACTAGATGACCCTCAGGTCATCTCAATGTTCCCAGTGAGCCCACTGTGGCATAGGTAAGGTTTCAAAATAGGTTCTGTACTCCTCATATGCCTGGGCATGACTTGAGGGAGATGGCCACTCTGCAGAGCCCTTATGGTCAGGATGAAGGTGATGTTGATCCAAAGGCAGAGCTGGACTGGGAAGGTCAGTAGGAGATGCAGTGGGAGCCCAGGTGCAAACTGCAGGCCCCAGAAACCACAAGGAGGCAGCATCCTCAGGAGAGTTCCAGGGGAATGGAGGGGGTGTCCTCTGCTTCAAGATTCATGCCCTTTTCTTCCCAGACAAGTGAATGTGGTTGAAATCCAATGCATTATAATTATTCAATTCACTAGTATGTGGAAATATTTATATGGATAATAGAAAAGACTCAGTTGTTTGAATTAAAATATATTTCTGACAAAGAAAATTTAAAATATTAGAGTCACAGAGAAAGGAAAGACTATGGAGCAGAAGGAAATATTCCATGTAGTTTGTTTGTTTGCTTTTTCCTAAAAGGTCTTTAGAAATCAGTATTCTAAGAAAGAAATGCCAGAGTCTTGTGCAATGGAGAGAAGGAATCCCTATTGGAAACAGGAGGTGTTTTGTGGGAAGTCAATCTCACATGTGATTTGACGTATGATACCTGGATAACAGGGGAAAATGGCATTTACAAAACAAAGGAGAATAAATGTAATTAAAAATTACAGTCTCATAAAAGTGCTAAAATCAATATTTTAGAGTCCAGAAACTGTACAGGGCCCCTGCACACTAGGCACATGCTCCATCACTGACCTTAACAAACAACCATAATTTTTAAGATGTTCTAAGCCGTGGGAGTAATAGTGCCAGCTAGATTATAAACAAGTGAATGATTGACAAGTTAGCATGAGGAAAAAACAATACTTAAGAATTATTAATCCAAGGAAAATCCAAAAATTATCAAAATGGACCATAAAACTGATGCAAAATAGAAAAAATAAATGAAAAGATGCTAGATTTAGCTCTAGATTTACAAAAAAAATCATTATATATTTAAAGTAAAACTATAGAAATATAAAGTGATGGAAGTGAATAAAAATAAAAAAATGATTGACATCAAATCTGAATTCTAGTTAGAATATCCTTATTTCTGGTAAGAGTGTAAGCTGACTGTGAGAGTGAAGACCAAACCCCACACCATGCCCTGACCAGCTGAGGATACCAGCTTGGACATCATGCAGAAGACAACAGGGACATTTCATGATAGCAGAAGGTCAGGGTACCAGGAATCTCTTACAGTACTGACCCTAGATGTATCCATCTGGACTTCAAGTTGCTGGTAGAAAAGAGCAGAGCATACCAGCCAGCAGGTAAGAGCCACCTCCAGCAAAGCCTGAGCCAACTGAAAACTAAACACCTCTTCTGGAGCCCACCAGGGAAGTGAGGCCAGGGACAGCCACTGCCCAAGACTGGGGAGAAAGAGGGCAGATGCAGAGGAACACACTCATCAGAAAAAACAGGTGCAGGAAGGAGCCACTAAGAAACAGGTACAGAGGCAGGAAACCTGAACTGTAATTGACAAGTGGCCGGAGACTCAGCCTGGAAAATAGAATAGTTAAAAACCCCAGGTCACCCCATTACGGGGGAGCTCCTGTAAGCTCTACATCTAGGAGCTCAGAAGAATCTCTCAAAAAGAGCCCCATAATTTTATCAGGGGAAAGGAAAAGCACCAATTCTGAAATAGGCCACAGAATTCTGAAATGTCTGCCCTCAGGGGAAGTTGTTTAACCAAGCCCAGCTGAGGGGTCTATCACAACCTGCTGGCCTGGAACAAGGAAAACATCCCACTGTGCACACTGTTAGCCCTGAATGTGGGAGAAGACAGGCACCAACTTCAGCCACCCCAGCTAGACCCCCTGAACAAGGGAGGAAGCTGACAGCCTTCCTGAAGCTTGGAGCCCAAGCTGCATACTCAGTAATGAGCCCAGGGCTGGGGAGAACTCAGAGGAGGAGCACTGCCCAGCTCATGGGAGCCCTGAGCTCAATGCCAGCACCACAGAACAGGACAGAGACCAAGTCACAGGACCAGGGGGCATTTCCTCTCTTTACCACCACAGGATGAGATGCCTGGTCCCAGCAGCCACTCTTACCCAGTGGGTCATGTTCTGCTGTCAGGAAAACAGTGTGAGGTACATTGAAAGCGCAAGGAGCCCTGTGAAGAGACTGAGCAGCATCAGAACCAGAACCAGACCCACCAGGAATGATGGACCCTCACACAGAGGAGTCAAGACTCTGGGCAAAGCTCTATGAATGGGAAAAACTCATCACTGGACATTGCCCTTCACTATGGCCTGTCTCTGAGCTTCTCCAGAAAGATCCTGGAAATAGCTGTTCTTGGTCACTATGGTCAAAACTTGCATTCAGTTCTGTTTCAGGCTTCCCCTTTCAAGGTACTACCCCACGGTGTCACTGAAACTTCTGCCCAATATCACCTGAGACATCCTCACTGCCCAGTCCAGTGTCCACACCAATCCTCATACTACTAGACCCACCAATATCACTTAGCACCTCAGAACACCCCCCTCCTCCAGGCACTTTCTTCCTGAGCCTCAGGACATCACTCTCTCCTGCTGCTACCCATCCCATTGCCCCTTCCCAATCACCTTCCTGGTCCTCCCTCTCCTCCTGTCCCAGAACTCAGGCCCTGGGCCTCTGCTCTGTGCAGCCCTCCCTGCAGTGGTAATCAGAGCTCAGTCCCCAGGGCACACCTCACCCCTGAACCCCAGCCTCAAACACTCTGTGGGCGACTTGGCAACACACTGCCAGTCTAATGCACATGGCCAGCCCCAACATCTAGAGCCACATATCCATCTTGCTCCCAATGTCACTGTCCCCACTGTCTCCTCTGTCAGGACAAATAGCAACTCCACCCTGCTAGCTTCTCAAAGTAAGATCTCAGAGTCATCTTGAGACCCTTTCGCTCACATCCCTTGACCTAACCACAGCAGGTTGTTCACCTCCATCTCCAATATACACCCCTCACTGCTCCCTCCAGGTGCAAACCACAGGCCACAGAAAACACAAGCAGGCAACATCCTGGGGAGAGTCCTAAGGGAATGAGGGAGGTTTCTTCTTCTTTCTGACCCTCCCCCTGCCTGCCCACAGAACATGTCCAGGGAAAACCCCAGCCTGGCGTCCAGCACTCAGCTCCAGTCTGGTCTGTTAAGGGGTCTCCATGCTCGGTCCATGCTCAGCCTGATTCTCTTCTCTATGCTTCTCCATTGATGTTCACCTGCAACCCAACTTTGAAATACTTTCTTAACAAGTGTGAGGTATCAATG
The DNA here is from genome assembly GCF_964194105.1 of Spermophilus citellus. Taxonomy (NCBI): domain Eukaryota; kingdom Metazoa; phylum Chordata; class Mammalia; order Rodentia; family Sciuridae; genus Spermophilus; species Spermophilus citellus. The sequence goes on from NC_138193.1 coordinate 21,870,944, forward strand.
TCTACAAGATCAAAATGGGTGTATAATTAATGAGTTACCATTAGACACAACAATTATCAAGTAATGAATTAATATAAAAAATTGAAAAATGGGGAAATAGAACTGAAATCTCCAAACAATATCCACTTCCAAATGCCATCAGTGATCCATCAGTACTTGTTAGTGATAAACAAAGGTGGTATTGGACAAGATTTTGCATTGATGGCCCAAAAGCCCTGTCCCTGGTATCAACACATCGCAGGTATTCAAGGAGTAATTCAGTATCTTCCGTGAAGGATTTTGCAACTGTAATGAAATAGGGGCCTTTTAGAGAAGGAGAGAATACCTAACTGCACTCCCTATTTTGGAAGCCCTTGAAATCTGGGTAGAGTCAGAGGGAGGCAAATCTCATGCCAGGGAAGATTGGATGTGGGGAGATTCTCTAATGCTAGTCTTGAAGATGCAGGAGCCAGACTGTAAGTAATTAGGGCAGCTTCCAGGAGCTCTGTTCTGATGGCCACAGGGATATTGGGACCTCACACTACAACTGTGGAAGGATGACTCAGCCACAGGCACTGGAACTAGAAGAAGACCCTGAACTTCAGCAAGGAGAGCTGCCCACTGACTGCCCCATTTCAGTCTTCTCAGGCTGAGCTGAGGACCCAGCCTGGTATCCTGAGGGACAGGCCTGGGAAGGAACACACTGCTCAATATGTGGGAATTTGTAGTTCAGCCACAGAAAACTAGGAGAGATGTCAATGAACCAGGTATTACAAGGAGAATCAGAAATCTAAATACCAGCAGCAGTGATCCCATGTGGCTCATGGCTGAGGGATGCTCAGCCCTCTGCTTAATCGGCACTGTGGATGGTTCTATGAACTTTAGTTGTACTACTTATAAAAGCTGCTGTGCAGTTACTTCTGTGTACATGTGATGTGCATATTTATATGAGTAGATATGTGTATAAGTAGGGATTCCTAATATACATACATCAAGTATTACACATGTGTGTAAATTGTTTTCAAATTTTTTTCCGCCACAACTTCTTTTTCATCTAGGGGAACATCACAAGATACTTATGTGTAAGTGTAGATTTCTTAACTTTATAAGAGCTTTATTATAACCAAACTGATTACACTACGAATTTATCTTTTCACACCCCGTGAATATTTAGTATATACATTTTAAATAAATTACTAATAATATTAACAATAATGTCAGACAAGTCACTCCCAGAATATTAATTTCAAAACACAACTGAGAGGCAATGGCAGATGGTGGACCAGAGGAGTCTCTTCCCACTTGCTCTGCTGTTTGGACCTTGAATGACAGGGATACAGTTCATAGTGAGGTGGGTGCTCAAAGACAACCATTAACTATCACTAGTCAGAGACCCAGAGAAGTCCCAAGATAGAGGGCAGTGAACAGAGGATGGAAGCAAATCCACTGACCCCTGTATGGACAATGCTGTGGGTCAACACAGAGCCAGGCCAACACAAGGAAAGAGCAACACACACAAACACACACACACACACACACACATGCACACACACAAACACGACACAAACGTGAGCTCTGCGGTTCTCACTTTCTGAGTGAAGAACTGCAGTGCAGGTCCAGCTCCAGGTTTATGACCCTCTGGTCCCTAGGAGCACTCAAGAGGCCTAAACAGACACTTCCAGTCTGTCTCAGGAGTCTTACCATGTGACCTAAGCCACCTGGGGATTCACAATCATAAGATGATCAGAAAATAGCAGACCCAGGGGGATTCAGCTCAAAGGTACAGGGGGGACTGTGGTCTGCTCCTCCTTGAATCCTGTAGCAGGAGAATGACCTCCTAAAATAATGGGAGAAATTGTCCCTGCAGGTGTGATCACACTGTGGGCAGGAGAGTGACATTCAATCAACTTTGGAGCTCTGTGGTGTGACAACTCACTGAGAGGAATCAGGAAGTTGGACCAGAGGGACATGATTCCATTAGGGATGGAAATGTGGAGACACATTTTTGGTGTTGAGCAGGTAACAGGAAACCTGCATGCAGCTTCTACCCAGAGTGATCTCACAGCCCTCCCCAGAAACAGGACCATGGGGAGACACAAAAGCCCAGATCCCAGCTGAGACTGATATCTCCTCAGTCCCAGGAGTGCAGTGACATAAACACTCTGGAGCACACACACCAAGCATGGCTCTAAAGTTCCATGTAGAACAGTCCCCAGCAGCCAGAACTGCCCAAATGGATCTCTGCATTAAATCCACTCAGAAAAAGCAACAATCTAAGATATCAGGAAAAAATCCCCACAGAAGGCACCTCCAGTTCTGTACAGAGAACAGAGAACTAGAGAGACCTTTCAGCTGGCTCTGCCTGCAATCTCTTCAGCATGGGGAGGGAGAACATCAGAAATGGAGGTTTGGTTTAATATGGCCCAGCCCTGGCACACTCTACAAGGTGCACAGCCCAAGGAGAAGCGGACAGAAGGACAGTGTGGAGCAGATGTAAACACTCAACTCCAGCTACACCCCTGGAAACAGTTAAACATTTTCATTTAGAATCGTCCTTTTTTCATTGTCTTTTAAAATTATGAATGTTTTAACTGTTATTGTGGCTACATTTGCTGATTGATCCATCTATGTACACGTATAATATTGTTGTAGGGATGGACGAGGCTGGACACTGAGGAATAGCAGGAAGCAGGTTTATTGGCTGTGGGGCTCAGAGGTGGCTCTTGCCTAAGGATTCTTCCTAAACCCCGAGTTCAGAAATGTTCAGAACTCTCTGTCCAGTGCTTAGGGGGGGGTAGAAGTCCCCAAAGAAGTAGTGGTTTTTCTTTTTCCTACTGTCCTGGGCAGTTAACCCAGGCCTGGGCAAAACTAAATCAAGGACACTGTCTGAGAAAAGCAGTGCCCAGGAAGAGGAGAGGTGTTCTACCCTGTCCTTCCCTCTGGTTTTCAAGGACCCCCTGTTCTCTGAAGTGCAAAGGCCCCATGAAGCCTGGTTGCTCTTTCTTACCACACTTTGCTTTAGGAACGTGTGTCCTGACTGACAACTTTCTTCAGAATTTTTCCTGATGGTCTAAGAGCAGTCATGGTCATGGTCTCTGGAGGAGCTCAGTTAAGATTTTCTGTGGAGAGGGGGTTGCCACTTCAATATGTTTCCCAGGTTTTGTCCAAAGTGCATAATTTCTGTCCCTTCTGTAACCCTTTACTCTTTCTTTGTATTTTTCTTGTTTTTCATTGTTTTGTGGTTTGTTTGGGGTTTTTGTTTGGTTCTGTTGTTTTGCTTTTTGTGTTTTATTTCTCTTTTTTATGTTTTATAGTTATTTTCTGATCCTGGTTCTTGGGGTCCTTCGACTCTACTTGCTGGCTGATTCAGAGCCCTCACTATCTGCACCTTTTCCTCTAAGAGCACAGTGTCCTGTTCTGCCTCTGCTTCACTGCCTCCCTCTTCAGGGCCTCCCCACAGCCTTGCCTCCACCTCCTCTCCTCTCACCTTGAGCAGCCCAACTTCCCTTTACCCTTCCTTGCCCAACACCCTTACTCACAATGAGTGTGTTTCTAGCATCCATTTGCCCCAGGAGTCTACCCCTCTGGGGAATGGGGTAAGGTGGATCAGGAGAAGACACATGCTCACAGCAGCTCCCAAGGAGCAAATCACCTAGAGGTGGAAGGTTTTGCAGGTGCAAAGGAAGAAGGCATCATGCAGACTCCAGGTCTCTACTGTCTCCATGGTTTTCAAGGTCCAGCCTAGACACCCCCAGGTCATTTCACATGGTCCCAGTCAGACCACCAGGACACACATGAGCTTCCAAAAGGGAAATCTTCCCTCCTCAGATGACTGGACATGATTTGAGGGAGATGGTCACACAGAAGATCCCTTATGGTCAAGGTGAAGCTGATGTTGACCAAAAGGCAGAGCTGGGCTGCAAAGGTCAGCAGGAGATGCAGTGGGAGCCCAGGTGCAAACCACTGGCCCGCAGAACCCACAGGCAGGCAGCATCCTGGGGAGAGTCCCAAGGGAATGGGGGAAGATTTCTCTGCTTTCTGACCCAGCCCCTTTCCCCTCCCTGCCCTCAGCACATGTCCAGGGAGAATCCCAGTCTGGTGTCCAGGGCTTAGCTCCTGTAAGTCCACTGTACTCTGTTCTTCTATAGAATCCACTGCATAGAACAACAACCATCTCTGGGGACTATCAAATTTGGAAAATAGATCTGAAAAATATAATGAGAGTTGAGCAGCAACTGACCTACAATGGGCTGTTCCTTCTCTGGAACTTCTCCTCTTCACACCATCTACATCTCCCTGGGGTCACTATTATTATAAATCTGGTTTTACTTTGGTTCTCTGTTGAAGATGATGCAATGCCTGATTTAGGACCTACTCCTTTATAATTGAAAGTGGAAGTTTCTTTTAGTTTTAATTATAATATAATCTGGGGATGTAAGCTTTGGAATCAAAAACATAAAGGGCACATCAATCAATGAATGTACATCCCATGATCCCACCATGTTGAAAATTATTGAAAACTAAAAAGTGATAGCAACATTTTTAGGTCATAATATTAAACAATCAATGCAATTTCTATAAAATAATATTCATTGTAAGTGTATAGAATACTCTTTTTCAATATATTTCATTCACAACTCCTCTATTACATTTTTATTGTTCCAAAAACAGGGCATATCGGCATGGTATTATGCTGTGGGAACATATGTGAAGGTTTGCATTGGAAAATACAAAATCCTCCTGCTTCTGTGTAAAGAGAAAAATGGTATTTCAGGTGAAGTTGACTACAACATAATACGGCTCATAGTGAATGCCACTGAAATCCCAACATACTTTTTTTTACATATTTAATTTCATATGAGGATGTTTATTTATGTGAAAGAAAATGAAAACACAATTGTTTAAATTTTAAAAAAAATTCTCAGTAAGTAGTTTTAAAAATATTTGCAGTCCCAGAAGGTGAAGGAAAAGAAATCGTGGTGGAGGAAAACTTTGATTAAAACCAGACAGTTAGGTGGCCCTGCAGAATGCAGGAAATTCTAAACACTCTGCTCACAAAGGAACCAATCCCTAAACAGAGATATGGGGGGCTTAAAAGATGGACACAGGAAGGCATCAACTAAGGAATGGATGTGAGTTCATATTGGCTGCATGTCAACGAGACAGGACTTTGTGCAGACAGAGGTCCACATACACCAGGGGATGTTGGAAACAGTGCAGGCAAAAGAAGCAAAAAAAAAAAAATGTAATTAAAAGATTACACTGTTTCATAAAGTGAAAAAAATTCATTTCTATGGCTCAGGGGATGGAAAGCTCAGCTCCTGCCCCCAAGGCATCTGCTCCCCCACTGACTAACATCCCTCCAACATTCCCCAGACAAGCCCTGAGCCAGGCTCACCCAGGGAAGCCACTGTGGGATTCCTCAATCCCAGGAAGAGCAGGGAGAGTAAAATGCTCATAGTTTAGCTGCTGGGTTGGGCACTGTGCACGCAGTGCATGCACAGAAACAATAAGAAGTTGCATAAAGTATTGGCAGGACTATATCCTCTATTGGCTGCATGAATAAACAGCATGCCACAGTGTGGACATGCACACTGAAGTATCATGCATAATACTAACCCATACACAGGAGGGCATGGATTCTAGAATTGAACAGTTCCTGACATGTCCATGGAGTCTAACAGTGATCCTGGATATGATTTACTTCTGGAGAAATAAAGAGTTGTTCTTTTGTTTTCTCTTTCAAAGTTTGTCTTGTTGAAGAGTAATATTTAAAGAAACCAGTTTTCTCTAACAGCTAAAAATAACCTTCAATAAGCCACTCCCTTTCCAGGCCCCCTCTCCCACAGCTGCACCTAGAGGCCTCCATATGCTGCAAATACAAGAGGATGGAGCCTTCTCAGCCTGGGTGCCTTCATGGACTTTGTGGAGCAGCCCCTGCCTGGCCCAGGAGCACACAGCCTGAGCAAGATTCTTCAGTGCCAGGTACGACATGTGGGAATTGGGGACATTAACATTCCCTGAGTGATATGAAGGCACAACAGAAAACCTGCATGATAGCCATGAGAGGCCATGGTGTCCTTCTCATTTCCTATAATGGTGCTCTCTTATGAGTTAAAATAAATAATTTTTATACTTGAAAAATAGATCAGCATTTCCAGGGCTGAGGCTACGGTGTGTTTATTTGCAGGTTCATGTCACCCTCTGGTGGGCAAGAAGTGGAACATTCTAGCACAGAATTAAATTAGAAGAATCTGGAGTTGAGCCAGCTCTGTGTCCACACTGTGCCCTCTGCTCTCCACACTGATGTTCTGCAGCTCAAGGAAGACAGCTCAGCTACCTGTCCACCTCATGACATAGACACACTCAGAAAGAAGCCCAGAAAACAGCTGTTACTCCTGTGAACCCAGGAAGAGGTCAGAGCAGATAAATCTATCTAGGTCACTCACTGAGTTCAGGCACAGCTGAGGCCAAAACCAGGTGTCAAGGGCAAACCTTGGTTCCATGCTCCTTCTTCAGTCTGGAGTCAAGAAAAACAGCAGGGTAAAAGGTGTCTAACATAAACTACTGTAAATACTTTTATTTCATTTCATTAGATGATGAGGCTTCCTCTTTTTCCATATAACAACAGTGTAAAGTAAATAAATACCTTCTCTCCAACTGTTGCCTATTGGAGCAGTTTAAAGCTTAGCTTGTAAACTTTGTCTTTTTCTCATAGCAAATAAAGAAAAATCCATGCCTCTTGTCCTGTACCTGTGTGTGAACTTACACATAACACTTCTTCCATGAGACTTTCAATTATGAGGTCACTCCAGAGAGATGCTCCATGAGGTGGGGTGGCTTCCCAGTGCCCAGCTCACACCACCTAGTGAGCTACAGCTTTGCCCCCTCTAATATGAGAAGAGATATAAAGAAATCTCCCGCTAATGGCAGCACCAGCACCAGGACCAGAGTCTACAGCAGCATGCCAAGTTCACCTATGCTCTCTAGCTCACCAGCATGGTCCAGGTTTGTTCCAGAAACCTTTTCAGGCAGGGTCAGAGAGCTCCCTGAACAGCTGCAGGATCTGAAGGGGATCTTGAAAGATGAGTGCTCACTACTTCCATCAGCTGGCCACTCCTTCAAACTGCATGTTTCCCTAAAGGTAGCACATTTCCCAGGAAGGTTGCCTTCCTCTTTCTGAGGACTATGACTGTCAGCCAAGCTGTAGAACTGCTTCAGTATCTCAGGGTGTTGAGCTATGAAAGAGCCTGATCCCTTGCCTGTCCTTTGTCTTCATATTACATGCAGGAAGCAGGCTCACATAGAACATGTGTGTGTCAGGGCCAGGGCTTTGTTCATCCAACAGGATTCCTAGAGCTCTGGCCTCTGGGAGACCAACTCCTGACAGCCCATGGATCTGTGCACTGCAGCAGTGCTTTCTTCTGCTGAGATGGTCTTTAACTACAGGCTTACTACTCTTCCCTCACCTCCCATCTCCTGGTGACAGAGAAAAGATATTTCACAAATGGAAGTATCCTTCAAAACCAAAATGCCACAATCCAAAACTTTCATTATTGATATGTCTTTGTGCACAATATATATCTTGAGTTTCTTTACAATTTTACTTTTTTAAATATTGAAATGTTTTTAGATTAATTTTAGATGTTTCGTTATTGCATTAACATACAATTCATGCCAATACCAACATTGGGACCTCCTAAAAATTGGTCTCCAAGGCAAATGCCTCCCTGGCATCAGCATAATCTGGAGCATGTGTTAGGATGCCAAGAGCACAGGTGGGTTCTAAACACCAGAGACCCCAGTCTTCATTGAAGAAGAGTATGGCCAGGAAACAGCACCCTCCATGTGGAAGACGAAGGGATTCTTGCTCCCCCAAGGGAAAGACTGATGGTTCAAGCCCTCAAACTAGACTCCTCAGGAGACAGCTCCAGGGCTTTGAATAGGGCCAGAGCCACAGGGAACAGAGGGAAAGGTCAGTAGCACTGTGTTCTCCAAAGGAGCCTGAGGTTCTTAGAGGAGAAAGGAATCAGCACACCGCATGGCCAGAGAGGAGGTGGAGGCAAAAGGCTCAAAGGACAGTGGTTGCTGAGGAACACACACCACCAGGCAGTAGCAGGGGGCAGGCTGATCACTACAGCCACCTGTAGAGCTCACCAATATCCCAGTTCTCAGGCTGTGGTTGGTGTCCTGTCCTATTTACCATGTGGGAAACTCAGGGTTTGATCCTCAGAACTTTGAAGATAATAATAGTAATAATAATAAAGTGCCTTTCCCAACCTCATAGACCAGGCTCTTCTGACTCTGGGAGCTCAGATCCAGGCAACAGGAGTTGACAGAGTGCTCCATGAGGTTCGAAACCCAGAGGTCAAGTTTGTGGGAAACACAGATGTTGGCATAGGAGGACAGAAATCTCCTAAGCTCACTGAGAAACCCACAAAGAGCTTAGGTTAGATAGGTAACTTGTTTGGGTTTTATTACTTACTATTATCTTGATAAGGATCTGGCCAAGTTGCACAGGTTGGCATCTCACTTGCAATCCTGCGGCCTCAGCACCCTGAGTCAGTGGGGATCCAGGTGCATGACCAAGCTCAGCTGCTTTGTTATTTTAAGATTATGCTGATTACTGTATTAAGGACAATATTATGAAAAACCATGGACCATGGCAGTTGGGCTCTGAAGATTTTTCCTGAGGAGCTGTGTGGTTTGGTGTGTGTGTTCTAAAAATAAATTTTGTTTCTTTTGACAAGTGTCTCCTCAATTGTGCCCAGCCAGACTGCTGGTGACTGAGGGTAAGTGATAAGGTAAACTGCTTGCCCCTGAGGGCAGGGCAAGAGGATGGGTAGCAATTTTAAGATTCTTCTTTTGTTTTGCTTCACTTTTGTTTTAAGTTGCCTGTCCCTGGAGATGTGTAAGATGGAAGAAAAACCACTCACATCTGAGGAACAGATGGGGAGAAAAAACAGATGGACATTTCAGGAGGATAGAAAGGCTATAATGATCTTTTGTTGTTCCAATTTTGTTTCACTCTGTTTCAGTTTTGTTCGGTGTTATCTTCTTAGGTTGTATTATAGTTATAGTAGAAATATTCAAGTAAAAGAGAAGGTCTCTCGAGCTAGTCAGACAGAGAAAAGAAGTCAAGTAAAAAAGAAGGTCTCTCGAGCTAGTCAGAGGAAAAAAATCAGGTAAAAGAGAAGGTCTCTTGAACTAGTCAGACAGAGGAAAAAATTCAATTAAAAGAGAAGGTCTCTCGAACTAGTCAGACAGAGGAAAAAAATCAAGTAAAAAAGAAGGCCTCTCAAACTAGTCAGACAGAGAAAGAAAGTGTAGAGCAGAAAAAGCCATCAGGGGGAAAGTTACAACAGGAGACTGCTACTAACACCTTTCTATCACCAGAGGGCGTAAGTGTTCAACCAACAGTGCCACCTCTACAAGACACTGCTACTAACACCTTTCTATCACCAGAGGATGTAAGTGTCCAACCAACAAGGCCACTTCCATATGCTGGGAGGCCCCCAACCCCTGCAGTTGATAGTTGGGATCCTGAGACAGGATCTCAAATATTAACATGCTCTGTATTTGAGGCAGGAGGGCTGCAAATTCACAATGCTTTAAATTTCAAAACAGTGAAGCAGCTAAAAGAGGCTGTAACAACCTATGGTCCTCAAGCACTGTTCACTGTAAGCATGGTCGAATCCATTAACAACTTGAACATGACACCAGCAGATTGGGCTAGTATATGTAAATCTGTGCTAAGTGGAGGACAATATCTGTTATGGAAGGTTGCCAATGAGGAATTTTGCAAGGAGACAGCTAGGCAAAATGAAGCAGCTGGTTATCCTCAGAGAAATCTATATATGTTGTAAGGAAAGGGACCTTATGAGGATCAGCAGCAACAAATTGCATATGATCCAGGTGTATAAGCACAAATTGCTGCAGATGTGGTTAGGGCATGGAAGACTTTACAAGGACATGGAGGTTTACAAGGTCAATTATCTAAGGTAATACAAGGAGCTAATGAATCTTATGCTGAATTTGTAGATAAGCTTATTCAAACAGCTATCAGAGTTTTTGGGAATACAGAACAAGCAATGTCATTAATAAAACAACTGGCTTATGAGCAAGTGAATCGTTGGTGCAGAGAAGTCATTAGACCATGGAAACATGAAGATTTAAACACATATATTAAATTATGTAGAGACATTAATGAACAAGGGCAAGTCGTGGCAGCTGCAGTAAAACAGGCTTTAGATGCCAGGCCAAGAACATGCTACAATTGTGAACAAACAGGACATTTTAAAAGGAATTGTCCCATAGGAGGAGGGTTTAACAAAACTAGGTATCAAAGGAGTAGAATACCGGGTATTTACCCACGATGCCATAGAGGGAGACATTGAGCTAATGAATACCATTCTCAAACCACCATAGAGGGTACTCCATTATCAAAAAAATGAATAAGGACCAGGTGTTTATCCATGATATCATGGAGAAAAGCATCGGGCTCCATTGCCAAAAAATGGACAGGGGGGCCCAATGCTCCGGGGCCCAAGACAACAAATATACGGAGCACTGGAGGAACCCAGCAACCCCATCAGGGTACTGCCCAGGACACATTGTCCATTAAATCCCTCATCAGACAAACCAGAGGGAGTGCAGGGTTGGACATCTGCACCTTCACCAGATCAGTACTAACTGCAGAGATGGGAGTTCAAATCATTCCCACAGGGGTAAAAGGACCTCTTCCCAAAGGAACAGTAGGCTTATAATTGGGACACAGCTCTTCTATTCTAAAAGGACTTAGGATAAGTCCTGGGGTAATTGATCCTGATTTTGAAGGTGAAATAAAAATTATAGCCAGTTCTCCAAAGGGTATATCAGTAATTTCACCAGGAGATAGAATACCACAGTTACTAATGATACCCAGCCTACATGATAAATTTTCCATTCGTACTGTAGAAAGAGGTTCCAAGGGATTAGGCTCCACAGGTGTCGATTGGGCTATGCTTTCTTTAAATTTAGGTTCTCACCCCATGCTAAAACTAAATATTCAAGGACATGAATTTAATGGGCTACTGGATACAGGTGCAGACCTTAGCATCATCTCTCGTCAAGAATGGCCAAAACATTGTCCATTACAACAAGCCACTCAAATGCTTTGAGGCCTAGGAGTGGCAACTAATCCCCATAGAAGTGCAATGGTATTAGATTGGAAGGATCCTGAAGGATGTGAAGGAACTATACAGCCATATGTATTGGATCATCTTCCTATAAATTTATGGGGATGAGATGTCCTAGATCAATTAGGTTTGACATTAACAAACAACACCAACAAAAATGCACCCACTATTATGACTAGACAAGGTTTTAGGAAAGGAAAAAGATTAGAAAAACAAGAACAAGGTACAGCAGCACCAACACAAATAGATCAAGGAATGGACAGACATGGGTTGGATTTTCAGAAAGGGCCACTGAGACAATAAAAATTACTTGGAAATCAGAAAGACCAGTATGGTTCCTCAGTGGCCCCTGACTAAAGAAAAGATACAAGCAGCCCATGACCTGGTCAAACAACAATTAGCAGAAGGACATATACAACCTTCAGTATCTCCCCATAATACTCCCATTTTTGTCATCAAAAAGAAATCTGGTAAATGGAGATTATTGCAAGATTTAAGAGCCATTAATAATGAGATGGTTGTTATGGTACCTGCTCAATCGGGGATTCCTCAATTGTCTGCTTTGCCAAAACTTGGTATGTTTTAGTTATAGATATTAAAGATTGTTTTTTTTTTCAATTCCAATTCATCCTGAGGATAGTCCACGTTTTGCATTTACAATCCCTGCACAGAATCATGAAGGTCCTGATCAGAGATATGAGTGGAAAGTACTCCCTCAAGGGATGGCTAACAGCCCGAGTATGTGTCCAATTTATGTTAACAAAGTAATCCAGCCACTTAGAAATCAAAATCCTGAACTACAAATATTTCACTATATGGATGATGTATTATTAGCAAACAAATATAAAAACCCATTGCTAGAATGTTATGCCACACTTACAAACTTATTTAAAAAGTTATAATCTAGAGATAGCAATAGATAAAGTACAATTAAATTTTCCAAATAATTATTAAGTAGTTCTATTATCCTCAACCATAGTCTGTCCACCAAAAATTCAAATACGAGTAGATCAACTCAAATCACTTAATGACTTTCAAAAGTTATTAGGAGACATAAAATGGATAAGGCCTTATCTAGGTATACCTACAGGAGAGTTGGGACATTTATTTGATATTCTAAATGGTCCATCAGATCCAAACTCACCCCGAATGTTAATGCCTGAAGCAAGAAAGGCATTAAAAATCATTGAAACATATATGGAAAATATGCATTTGGATAGAATTGATACAAGTTTGCCTTTATTATTTATTGTACTACCAACAAAAAATATTCCTACAGGAGTATTTTGGCAAGAAGGTCCATTATTATGGATACATTTATCTTATTCTCCTAACACTATTCTTACTAGGTATCCTGAGGCTGTAGGACAATTAATACTCAAAGGAATAAAAGCAGCAAAGGGAGTGTTTGGAATTTCTCCCAATAAAATTATTACTCCACATACTATGATTTAAATTGATGAGTTAGCTAATGAGTTAAATAGTTGGGCAATAATCATGTGCAAATCTAATGTTTCATTTGATAACCACTTACCATCTCATCCTTTATTGTCTTTTTGGTCATCGCATCCTGTAATTTTTCCAAAAATGACAAGAAATACACCTATCATGAGTGCTCCAAATATATTCACTGATGGGTCAAATAATGGTACAGCAGCAGTAGTTACACCTGAGCAAACTTTTACATTTTTAGTACCCAAACAATCAGCTCAAAAGGTAGAGCTTAATGCAGTATTACAAGCTTTTGTGATGTTTAAAGATTCTGTATTTAATTTATTTTCTGATAGTCAGTATATAGTTAATGCTATAGTATCCCTTGAAGATGCTGGTAGGATTTCCCCTTCTTCTACTGTTTACTCTTTGCTTTCCACTATACAAAGTATAATCTGGGACAGAAAAGATCTGTTCTTTATAGGACATATCAGATCACATACAGGATTGCCTGGAGCCCTTAGTTTGGGCAATGATTTAGCAGTTAAAACTACACATGACATACATATTTTCTTTACACTAGAAGAAGCAACAAATTTTCATAAAACATTCCATGTCAATGCTAATACTTTACAAAAGCATTTTAAAATAACTAAGGTACAAGCTAGACCAATAATAAAACAATGTCAAAATTGTGTGACCTTTTTACCACAAGTTAATCTTGGAGTCAATCCTAGAGGACTGATACCTAACCATATTTGGCAGATGGACGTCACACACTTGCCAGAATTTGGAAAATTAAAATATTTGCATGTTACAGTTGATACTTCTTCTGGATTTTTGATGGGCTCCCTTCATGCGGGAGAAAAAAACTAAAGATATTATAGCTCATTGCTTACAAAATTTTGCCACTGTGGGAGTTACAAAACAGTTAAAAACAGATAATGCCCCTGGTTATACTTCTACCTCTTTTAAACAATTTTGCTCATCATTTGGCGTTACTCATATAACAGGAAACCAATAGAATCCACAGGGACAAGGCATAGTTGAAAGAGCTCATCAAACTATTAAAATGCACTTATTAAAGCAAAAAGACGGAATTGGGAAGGGGTATATATTCCCCAAAGATAAACTTAAAATAACCCTTTTTACTCTAAACTTTTTTAAATTTGGATTCATCAGTGCTTAGTGCTGCGGAAAGGCATATGTGTCCAAAAAATGTACATAAGCCCAAGGTATTTTGGAAGGATATTCTAACAGGACAATGGAAAGGTCCTGACCCAGTAATTGTCTGGAGTCGGGGGTCTGTTTGTGTGTTTCCACAGGGAGAACAGCAGCAGATTTGGATTCCAGAGAGATTAACTAAGGTCCTGACCCAGTGATTGTCTGGAGTTGGGGGTCTGTTTATGTGTTTCTACAGGGAGAACAGCAGCCAATTTGGATTCCAGAAAGATTTATTAAAGTGATTTCTACAGACCAAAAAGAAGATGATTTGGCTCAAATCCATAACAACTGATATTCAAAACTCCAGTTTGGCTATTCTTATATCTTCAATAGAACCAGGATGCTTTTTTTTCAATATCTATTTTATTATTACCCTTTCCCACATCATGAAGTTCTATTTTATTTTTTGAGCTCATACAGACCTATGTTTATGTTTTGCTGATCAGTTCTTTTTTTTGACCATAGAGTTTTTAAACATTGCAATGGAGATTTCACCTATAAAAAGTTATAAGGCCTTTACTATTATGTTATGTGTTGTGTGCACACTTGTGTTTTATGTTGTATGTTTGTATGTACATATGTCCATATATCACATATGATGAGCGCTCATGAAAAAATGGATCCAGATATCTTTTTTTATTCACGTGATTTAAATGGTTTAATTAAAATTGGGTAAACAGCTGTTGAGAATTGTTTTAATATGTGAACAAACAAAGGAATTTAACAGATCTGTTTGTTTACTTTCACCTTTCCTTTTCATTATATTTAATAATTCTGTTCAAGATAATGCAAATTGTTCAGAAAATTGTTTTGTTTTAGTGCCTTCTGGAATGTTACATAATTTTTTTCTTTAGCCATTATTGCCAGAATTCCTATCTTCATCCCTGTGCTGGTGAAGACAAAGATAAAAAACAATCTACAGCTTCTGCAATAGCCATCACTGAACTGCTTGCAGAACTTGCCTGGACTATGTATCACTTGTATGCATTGTGAACTCACTTGTATGCATTGTGAACTATCTGTTGGTGCAGCGACTTGTGGTAGTGTTGGGGTATTTTTGCTGATGGTGTCATAGGTGGTACAATTTTTCCAAAAGGAGCCGTCAATTGGCTTTTTATATCCTCTTCCCTTCTGCTTGTGATGGTCGTTCAGCTAAAATTTGGGGGCCAACAGAGGTGAGGCAAAGAACCTCACACCCCTGCTGGTACAAAGACCTATCCACAGGTGTGGCTGTATACTGGACTGTTAGTCAATGATGGGTAAGATCCAATTTCAATGGTACCAACATAAGACAGGAGGCTGATGTCTTGAGGTCAGCTCATCTGATGACGGGTAAGGACCATATATACCATTGGACAACATAAGGCAGGCACGGTCCCTAAGTCACATGCTTGTTGTTTAAACAGAGAGGGTGAGATGTTGAGAGCCACATTTGAAAGGGGCCCCAGCAAACTTCCAGCTGCCAGCAAACTTCCAGCTGCCAGCTGATGATTGGCTCACAGCGGCCCCAGCAAACTTCTAGCTGCCAACTGATTGGCTCCTCTATGGTGATGCTCATTGGACTGTTTCCCCGACCTTTCAGACCACGGATCTGCTCATTGGGGGACTTTTTTTGGCTCTGCCCACTTGACCCAGCCAATCAGCCTCAAGAGCAGGAGGAGTGGGGGAGGTGGAGAGGCTTGTGGGAAGCCGGTGGTGGCAGTTGGGCTATGAAGGTATTTCCTGAGGAGCTGTGTGGTTTGGTGTGTGTGTTCTAAAAATAAAGTTCTTTTATTTTGACAAGTGGCTCCTGAATTGTGCCCAGCCAGACTGCGGGAATCAACCATATATTTATTTGCTTTCCATGAAAAAGGATCTAACACACAAACCAGTGATTATTAAGAACTGTAGTATGTCCTGGGAGGCCATGGAGCTCTTCCAGGGAGCCTGAGGCCTCTACTGAGGGCAGGGAGAGCCTGTGGGTCCAGAAGAGAAGCAGGCCATGTGTTCCTGAGTACTTACTGCCTGGTGCAGCTGACACACAGGAAGATGGGGGAAGCCATTGTCATTCCTGTACCAACTGCAGGTTACCTCTTTATCCTCTGCTTACCTGAAATCACCTGATCTTATTAAAACTGATTCCTCCAAACAGCATCTGATTCTGAATATCCAACAGGGATCGAGTCATTATGATAAGTGAAAAAATGATGGTATGTGGACAGGATTACAAGTTGTTGGCCCCAAATCCCAAGCCTTGTACCATCCCATTTCCCAGGTACTCAAACAGATATTTCAAATGAAAGATTTTGGAGACATATTCAAATAAGTTGAATTTATGAGAGGGAGAGAGTACACATTAGATCTGTCTTCATCTTTGAAGCCCATCCATCTGCACATGGAGGCAGAAGAAGGAGGATCTTAGGCTATGAAGACTGGATAGGAGGAGAAGCTCTAAAGCTGCTCTTGGAGGTAGCAATTAGGACAGTGTCCAGGAAGTCTGTGCTGATGGCCACAGGGAAATTGGGACCTCACCCTACAACTGTGGAAAGATGACTCCATCAGGCCACAGGCACTGGACCTGGAAGAAGGCCCTGAACTTCAGCAAGGAGAACTGCCCACTGACAGCTGCATTTCAGTATTCTCAGGCTGAGCTGAGGACACAGCCTGGACTCCTAAGGGACAGGCCTGGGAAGGAACACACTGCTCAATAGAGGGGAATTTGTTGCTCAGTGGCAGAAAACTAGGAGAAACATCAAAGTGCCATATCTCATCAGAAGGATCAGAAAACTAAACACAAGAAGCAGTTGTCCCACAAAGCTCATGGCTGAGGGGACCCTGAGATCTCTGCTCCTCTGCAGTGTGGTCAGGTTCTGCCTTCTTCTGCAAACAGATCCTTCTGATCTGTCCACACCCACACAATCCAGGCTGAATTTGGGGCCTTAAAGAAGAAGGAAATGGTGGCATTTCAGGTAACTGGATGGAAGTGGAGAACATGATGGAAAGTGAAAGAGCCAGATTCTGGAAGGTGAGGGTCCCATGTCACCTACTGTGCAAAAGCTAGAGCAAAGGAAGTGCAGGACAGCCACAGAGGTTCACTTAAACTAAGAGACACATGGCAGGATCCTCAGCTGCTGGTGGCCCAAGGTCCACACAGTGGAGAGGGTGTGTCAGAGGTCCTGGGCTGGGGAGAAAAGCAGCACAGCCATGTCGGCCAATACAACACAGGCTCCCTCTGTCCCAAGGAGGGCTGACATCAATGTCCCTGTGCAGGGAAAAGGACCTTACCCCCAAGACACCTTGGGGCCAGTCCCAGGAGTACAGTAGTGCACATGAAACACCCTGAACATGGGGAGAGTGCTTGAGTGCAGTTCTGACCTAGGAAATGTACTTTAAAACTCAGGATGGTGGCACCTGATTCCTAGTGTCCCTGACAAGGAGGAGCATATGGGGCGGGATGTCTCTATCATCTATGAGAAGGAATTAATGCAGAATCCTTCTTGTCCACACTGTCCAGGGGGCTCAGGGGTGCATCTTCTGGGAAATGTTTGGTGGCTCTCAGTGTCAAATGCATGGAAATGACTAGGAAAGGATGGCCACCAGTTATAGATCTTGCCCCAGGAGCTTCACATTGACTACTTCAGGGGATAGGCTCCTTGTTCTCTTCCCTTGGGCAGGGCTGTTTGATCTTCAGCTGAAACATGATTTCCTTTCCCACCAGCTTCTTGTCACACTTGTGCTCTTATTTCAGTCACTGGGCCAGGAAAAGGTGACATCTACATTGTCCCTGATGCTCTTGTATTTCTGCAGGTAACATCAGATGCCAGAAGCCCTTCAACCTCTTCAAATACATGCTGTGGCTGGAAGAAATTTCAAACATCAACACTTGTGAGGTGGCACTTGTCACCTTCTCTTCTCAGCTGAGAGAAATACAGCAGTATGGTCATTTCCATACAGAGGCTGAACTGCAGGCCACCTTCCTATCTGTGCATCTGTGCTGTCTTAAGAGGGTAGGCCCTAGGCACCATAACCCCTCACAGAGTGAGGCTTTTATGATGAGGCCTCCTGCCCACACAACAGGCACCCAGGGTATATCTCTGCTCCATTTCCTCCAACTGTAGAATATATCTGATGTCCCTGGGTTCAAAATCAGGCCCCTCCATCCCTCACTCTTCCCACCCAGCACCCACCAGGGCATTTGCATGCTGCTTCCTGGGGAGGGCCTTCCTGCAAGGCTGACATAAAAGCTCAGCTCTAACCTGCCCTTGACTCACCAGGACTCCTCAGCTCAGCTTCTCAAAATGATGTTCCCTGCTCAGTTCCTGGGGCTGCTGCTGCTCTGGATCCCTGGTGAGGACAGAGGGGGATGGAGAGAAAGAGAATGCAGAGTGGGGTGAGCCATAAGCCCCCATTCTGTCCATGTGTGCTGTGTCTACATGAGGGATGTGCAGGTCTCTCCTGCAGGATGAGGCCACTGAGGTCAATCAATGTGAGGGAGTATTCCAGAAGAAGCAAGGGACTGGCTCTGATGAAAATTCTCACATAATATGAGGGGGATATTGAAGGGAATTTTAGAGACGTTCTTAGAGCTACTCAGTTAGACTTCTTTATATATATGAATACTTTTAATGTATATACATATAAAAATTAGTCAGAAATATACCAAAAAGAAAAAAGTGCAAAAAGTTTTCTTAAAGTCCCTACATATCCTTCCATTGCTCTGTGATTTTTCCAGGAACCACTGGGGATATTGTGATGACCCAGACTGCTCTCTCTGAGCCTGTCACCCCTGGACCGTCAGTGTCCATCTCCTGCAGGTCCAGTCAGAGCCTCCTAGACAGTAATGGAAGCACTTATTTGCACTGGGTTGTGCACAAGCCAGGCCAGGCTCCACAGGGCCTAATGTTTCGGGTTTCCAACCAGTTCACTGGGTTCTCAAACAGGTTCAGTGCAATGGGTCAGTGACAGATTTCACACTGAGAATCAGCAGGGTGGAGCCTGGGGATGCTGGGGTGTATTACTGCTGGCAAGGTACAGAGCTACCTCCCACAGTGGTGCAGCCCCGGAACAAAAACCTCCCTGCCTGGGTGGCCCAGCTGCCACATGAGCTGCTGGTCTGGGCAGCAGCTCAGCAGATTCTCTGATCTGTGAGAGGAGGGTGCTGGGAACTCAGGGAACAGGTGCAGCTGAGGGCTGTGGACCATGACTGCCTAGGCCACAGCTCAGGCCACACCCATGAGTGGCCCTGTCAGGGGCAGAAGCCTTGCCTGGCATGTGGAGGACAAGTACAGAGGTGTCCAGGGACCTTCTGAATGAGCAGACCAGATGAGCATGGACAATGCAGGAGGACAACCTGGGCCTTGGGAGGACGTGGCCAAGTTAGTGAAGAGATGAAGTGAAATAGTAGAGGTTCCTCTAAAATCTGCTCTGTGTGAAATTCAGATTCAAACCTAATAAAACAAACAAACAAATGAAACAGAAAAATGAATTTGCTTGCAATAACTAACAAAAGGAACTTCGTGACATTGACTTATTAATTTTGTATAAGATCTTGTATTTCTCTCATTATTACATGTCACTTTCAACAACTAGACACACGCAAGGTCACTCCAGGTGAACTGGGCTACACAAAATACCCAGAAACGAACAGAGTAATGCCTTTTTCTTTGGGTCCTGTGGTGGCTCCTCAAAGAGAGAAGAGCAAGTGTTGAACCCTTTTTTGGGGAATAAACCATTTAAATAAGGCAAGGTGTCAGGATTCAGGGGGTTGAGTCAGCTTTGTGGTTTCTGCTCTCAGCAGATTGACTGACATCTAGGAAGGCCACACCCAAAGGCAGAGCAAGAGAAGGGGACACACAAAGGGAGTTTCCATGGAACTTTCTATCCCTAACAGTCAAAGGGAAGGATTACAAAGGAAACAGGTGAGTGTAACTAAACCCTAGGGACACACCCCACAAAAAGAAAAGACCAAGTTAGGAGTCATGGCACTACGCCGCAAGACTACAGTGATCTTTCAGGCCCCAATGGTGCATCAGGACTGGGAGGCCTGGTCACTCAATATGGTCCTCACAATTACAGGATTCAGCAGAGGTACAGGGATGATACAGACTCTAGTCACCCTGCCTGGAACCCCTCGACTGCCTGCCTCCATGTGGGGAAGAATGAGAGTTGGTAAAGTCACTCATAAGTCTCTCAGAGGGTGGAAGGTTGTCCCTGGGACACTGCAGACTCTGGGTTTCTACTGTCTCAGTGACTCCTAAAGGTCCTGGGTAGATTCCCCTTAGGTCATCTCACAGTTTTCTAGGTGGGCCACCAGGGCTGCTGATGCTCTGGATCCCTGGTGAGGACAGAAGGGAGGAGAAACATAATGGGGAGGAGGATGAGCCCTGGGGTTCCCATTCTGCCCAAGGGTGGGGACCTGAGGGCATCTGCCCACCTCAGATGCCTGGGCATGACTGGAGGGAGATGGTCACTCAGGAGATCCATTATGGTCAAGGTGTATATGATGTTGACCCAAAGGCACAGCTGGGCTGGGAAGGTCAGCAGGAGATGCAGTGGGAGCCCAGGTGCCCTCCACTGGCCACAGAAACCACAGCAGGCAGGATCCTGGGAGAGTCCCCTGGGGATGGGGGAGGTGTCCTGTGCCTTCTGACCCAACCCTTTCCCCTCCCTGAGCACAGCACATGTCTAGGGAGAATCCCAGTCTGGCGTCCAGGGCTCAGCTCCTGTCCTGTCTGTCAAGGAGGCTCCATGCTACTTGCTAGGTCACCTGGGTTCTCTTCCCCACACTCAACCTGAAACATAGATTTGTAATATTTTTTTAAAGAAATGTGAGGTAACATTTCCTGAAAGATTATAAATTCATGCATAATTAACAAGTTACCATGAGGAAAATCAATAATAAAGAAATGATTAATGCAAAGAAAATCAAGAAATCAGGGAAATTCTCTGCTCTACTTTCAAGATGTTATATTTTGTCTTTATTGTCTGAGGGTCAGTCTTCCAAGTGGTCTCTGTGTTAGTGATGCCTTCTTCTGAATCTGAAATTTGGTTTATAGATTTCTTCATTTTCAGGATTTCTGCTTATATTTTTCTCACAATCTCTGACTCTTTATTGAAGTAATCTTTTTCTTTTTGTATTTTTTTCTTTGATTTCACTCCTTACACTATCCCTTACTTCACAGATCAAATTTCCTAGGTGTATTCTGAACTCCTTCTTGGACATTCATTCTATTGTGGTATCAGTGGGTTCTGTTGTTGGAGCATCTTGGTTTGCTTGGGCCACGTCTTTCCCTTGTTTTTTCATGTTATTCCTGTGTTTTCCCATCTAGCAGGATGGATCTAAGGCAGCACAAATTCTACCTGTAGACCTGAGATGTCCACACTGCCCATCCAGTGGCCATATCAGTCCTCATCCTGGTAGACCCACCAATGTCACTTAGCACCTCAGAACACCCTCCTCCTCCAGGAACTTTCTACCTGAGCCTCAGGACATCACTATCTCCTGCTGCTACCCATCCAACTGCCCCTTCCTAATCACCTCCCTGGTCCTCCCTTTCCACCTGTCCCAGAACTCAGGCCCTGGGCCTCTGCTCTGTGCAGCCCTCACTGCAGTGGTCATCAGAGATCAGTCCCCAGGGCAGACCTCACCTCTGAACCCCAGCCTCAATCACTCTGTGGGATACTGGGCAACACACTGCCAGTCTAATGCACATGGTCAGCCCTAATGTCCAGAACCACAGTCTGTATCTCCTCTCAAAGGCCACTCTCCCTACAGTTTGCTCTGTCAGGAAAAATGGCAACTCCACCATGCTAGCTTCTCAAAGCAAGATCTCAGAATCTTCTTGAGACTCCTTCTCCCTCATCTCTTGACCTAACCACAGAAGGCTGTTCACTTCCATCTTTAAAATGCACCCCTCACTGCTCCCCCAACTTTAATCTCTCTGCCCCAAGGAATCCTCCAGGCCCACCTGGGTGTTGGCAATGACCTCCTAACTCTGCCTTCTCCTTTCTTTGTCCTGAAAAGAGCCTATTCCTTTGTCCTGTAACCCACCAAGTGAGCCTCTGACTGTCTCCTCATAGACACTTTGAAGAATTCTGCAGTGATCATGGCAATGTGGTCATCTTTATCAGTTGGTGATCTGGTTCCTTTGAGTTAATGTCCAGCAGAGGGATAGTTGGGTCCCAGAGCAGTCCTGTTTTTCATTAGCTTAGGATCTAAAACAGGCACATTTTCTTAATTTTTCCTGGGCCCTGCAAACTAAGGAATAAATCAGAAACATGTGTCATCTCAGCAAGAAGGAGACTTGAATGTCCTCTGAGGAGGAAGCAGCTGGCAAAGACTCGCTAACCCTTGGCCTGGCAGGAGGTTCAGGTCTGAGACTGAAGCTCTGTGGGGGGAGCATGAGGTGGTTCTAAGAGTAATTCTCGGCCACACCCTGGAGCCTGTTGAGGAAAGCTGTCCCTGGCCCACTGCCACTAAACCTCATTGGGACCCCAGCTGCCCGTGGGGACACTCAGGAGAGAATCAGGCCAGAAGCCTGTCCTGGTTTCTACTGATTCCAGGTGTGTAACTTATGACAGTCAAATCATTGAGGACAGCACAGTTGACAACTGTTTCCTGCAGAATCCTGCTGCTAGGAAAGTTGAGAGGATCTTCCAGACAGGACGCCTCCAGGGGGAGAGTCAGGAATAGGCTCAGCCTCCAGGAGGCCCCAGTGCCCTGCCTCCTGAGTGCTCTCCAGGTGATCAACACTCTCCCCTCCACACAGGACAGGGCTGGCCTGTGACCAATTCAGGTCCAGGAAGTTGAGTGAGTGACTCCAGAGGCCAGGACACTGAGACTCTTGCCTGCTGACCTCTCTGGGAGGAGAACTGCTCCAGAGGAAGCCAGAGGACTCCTGGTGAAGACCCCCAGGCAGCCCAGGGCAGGGCCACAGTGAGAACCCCAGGCCCTTGCTATGGCAGCCTCAGCTGGCTGACATAGGGCAGACCCCTGGAGACCCACCAGAGAAGTCCTTTCATGGCTGTCTCTGAGGTTAACAGCCCACAACACCTGGGGACAAACCTTGAGCCAGAACCACCAGGGAAGCCCCTCCTGATTCCTCTCTCACAGAAAGATGGGGGAGAGTAAAATGCTAACACATTAAGTTGCTGGGTTTGGGCACTATTTTACACAGGAGAACATGGGGCACTGTCGGGGTTTAGTCCTCATTCTCTTCCGACCTGAAGGAGAGATAGGGAGAACACACCCCAACCAGGATGAGCCAAGAAAGGAGAGGGCTGACTGACTACCTGCACCCAGCCCTCCATCCCCGGAGGACAGTCAGATGCGTCAGGGATACCAGTCAAGGCTGGAGCTCACTTATTGAGGAAGTACACACAGCTAATATAAAGCACAGGAGCCAATCAGGATAAAGGTCAGAAGGGTAAAGAGAGTTCAAGTGTACACCCATTCTACAGGCAGTAAGGGAAGACACGAGCTTTCCACAAGGGTGGAAGGGTTCTGAACCTATCCTAGAGGTGGTCCGATTTTTCATCACAACCCACAGTAATGCCTTCTGGCTGATTGCCAGGCACCATCTTAACCATGTGCGGCCCCAAGACCAGGAAGTGAGCACCAGTCTGCAACTTAGGTTTCCTTTTTTTCCATCTCTGATATGACATTCCCTACATCTCCCCCTTTTTGTTTTATTGGCAGGTGTCTTTCACTCGAGAGTGTGCCTGTCTTAGGTTGTCCCCCTCTGGGGATCTTTCCCGTTATTGACTACCACTCTGGCTCTTCAGGCAGTTCACCTGCAGGGTCGGCAGACACAATGGGAAACCGCAAGTAAGGGAGGTGACTTAGGCCTATGAAGAAAAATTCTCTTGCCTCTGACTTACACCTGCACATCCTGGTAGGGGCCATGGCCAACCTCATAGGGTTCCTAGTCAGTATCTTGTAAAACAGCATATCACTGCCAGATCACCATCAACTGAACAGCTCTGGATCCATCCTTGAGAAACTGGAGGAGCCTGTTAATTACACAGGTCCAAATGTAAATACAAGAATTATAGTAACAAAGGGGCCTACAAAGGGGAGAAGGTAAGGGAGCCACCAGTTTAGCCCAGTCCATAGAAAGCTTGATTGCAGCTCATCCCAACAATTTTCAAGGTCCTCCTGTAACCTTTTAATCTTATATTGAACAATACCAGAGTGATTGGCATAGAAGCAGCACTCCTCCTGTAGAGACAGCATAATACTCCCTCTCTGGCGGTAAGCAGGTCCAGGCCACTTCGTTTTTTTGTGGAGTACTGCAGCCAAGGAATCGAGTTGAGATAGCAGGTCCAAGATAGTGATGGCAACATGGTGCTGGTTATCTTTCATCTGCTGAGAAAGCTTATTTTACATCTATAAAGAAGTACCGATGCCAGCAAGTCCAGTTCCCATCCCTGTGGCCACCCCCAGACTCAATAGCAAAGGAACATCATGAATGGCTCTTCAGGGGCTGGAAAGGGGATAATCAGTAGAAGGTATGGGCAGGGACTGGTTATTAGGGAGGACCCCAATGTCAGGGAGGAGGAGGACCACAATGCAGATCCCACTCCAATTACCCAGTAGGACACTGTACACCATATCCTCACAGAAAAGGCAGTACCGTTAGGAGGACAGAGCATACCACCTACTGATCCATCAGAGGATTGCCTCCACATCAGAGGTGATTCAACGTCCCCACATCTTTAGTGCCATTTCTAGTGAAACAGGTGATGTTAGGCATGGTCACCAAGGGCAAAAAAGACTTCTGAATGGGGTGAGAGGGAGTATAGCACATCTACTAGGAATAGGTGAGGTTATATTCCACCAAACAGGAATGGCAGTAGCCTTTGATGGTCTTTAAGCACAGCCAGCAGTCTTGAACAAGCTTAGGGCTGGTCACATTTAAAAGATCAAATAACTTTGTAGAATTCTTTGAGTCTCAGGGCCTAAATGGAGGGGCCCCCATTGCTTGGGTAGCATTATAGGATGGTATATAGGGGGGCCCAAGTTGAGCTCAGTAAGTTTTTGTACAACCTTGTTAATAGCAGCCTGCATGGCCAGATCTTGAGCTCCCCCCATTAGAGACCAAGGGGGGGGGGAGTATAAGGACCAATAAATTGGCTTACCACCGCTTCCAGGACACTGAAACCCAGAATGGGACCCCTCAGCGTGGCCCATCCAGTAAGTTACACCCTTGTGAGTACATTTAGATGCTGATTTATAACAAGCAGTGTGGACCACACCTGACTTGAATGTCATGCACGGGCATGTGGGGGGCCTTGGGGCTTAGAAGGAAGAACCACTGGTTTGGGCCAGCAGATGCAGTAGCAGAGAGTAGTGAGGAGACCTGAGCCAGTTTCACAAACTTCAAGATCTCAGATTACATATGGCCCCCATAAACCATTACCACAATCATATTTGGTCCCGTAGCATGGAGTATTGAGAAGGGCCTTAATGACACACTGCCTGCAGGGGGAGCAAGGATATGAAGTACAGCATCAAAGCATGCCTCCCCAAAGGGTGTCTCCCCCAACAAACATAGTAGGAGGGGAATCACTCTAAGGGCCGCAATACAGGCTGGAATAATCTGAATGAGTGGAATTAGAATGTTCCAAAGGAAGCTCTGAAATGGCCATGCTCATGATGAATGCCATGAGGAGACAATGAGGAGTTTGGTCACAACCAGGCAAAGCATCCAGAATGGTCTTTTCATTACAAATGAGAAAATAAAGAATCAAACCTCAAGAAGGGGTGCTCTTGGGTAATCATTATTGTTCTGGTGAACAGTATTTTAGATCTCTAGTGGGTACTCAAATTGGACTTGGCTCCCCAATCAGGAATACACACCCAAATCCCCTCCCTACAATAACGAGAGGATCAGGACAGCACCATGATCCAGTAAGGGGGTCCCTCCATCAGACTTCTACCTTCAAATAAGGTGTCTGATTAGACTGATGACTCTGGAAAGCAGTTAGAGGTTGGTCTTTGGAAAAATTTAAAATATTTAATGTAAGCATAGCTGTCCTTTATTGGTCATGGGGGTTGTTTCCCCCTTTTTAGTTTATTAGTAGGTCCTTTAAGGTCTTATTATGCCTCTCAATTATAGCTTGACCTTTTGGATTGTATAGTATTCCAGTGGTGTGTTTAATATTCCAAGTTTGGGAGAATTCTTGTCAAATCCTGAGGGATGGAGGGGATCCAGGGTAGCCTTCACAAAGGGGTACCAACAGGAATCATCTGCTCATTAATCTTTCTTAGGTCCTGTAACATTCTTCATTTCCCTGTAGCCTTCTGTATGACAAATACAGGACTATTCCAAGGGCTCAGAGACGGCCTAATATGCCCTAGGGTCAGTTGTTCTGATATTATCTCTTTTAACTTTTGTAGTTTATCTAGGGGAAGCAGCCCCTGTTCCACCCACACTGGAGGGTCTGGAAGCCATTGAATGGTGGGGTTGGTAGGAACATTGGCCTCTAGGATTGAGGGTGAGGCCATACACGGGGTGCAGGAGTATTCTACCTCGATGTCTCAAAAAGTGGATCCCCTGGTAATTGCTAAGGAGACCTGATAGACCAAACTGTTGCTTGTACTCCTCTTTCTATAGGATATTGACATTTATCCTTTTGTGATCTATGGTGATGAACACCTCAGTTTCCCCCAAAATATCCTTCCCCAGAAGATTAGCTGTCAGGCCAGATGTCCCCAGAGGGCAGAACTCTCCATGACTATCATCTACATCCTTCCAAGTAAGCCAATCCTTGGTTTCTTCAGACCTTGTATCATCCCCCACCCCCAATACCTGAGGTCTGGGAATCAGCTTCCATTGTGAAGGAACCTCCTCTTTCCTTAATACTCTCCAATCTGCTCCAGTGTCAATCAAGCAGAAGAACATTTTCCCTGCTATGAAGATATCCATTTTTGGCCTAATTGCCAGGATTATTGGGACTGTCCAGTGGGCCCTAGGTGGGTCACTAGGTGGGGTGCCTCCTTTGGATGACCGGGCTGGAGGGCACCCTGTTATTAGTTTAAAGGCTTATGTTAAATATCAAATTTGGACTTACAATCCTCCTCCGCCAGTGGAATCCCTTTCTACACCGGGGCAAAGTGTTTTAGGCAGAGTTTGCTCCTTGGCCAGGCCTGAGGGACATAAGAAAAGCCATTTGGGCCTGCAAGGCTGTGACCAATGACTGTGATTATTGGGCCTGAGTACCCATCCTTACTGGCCACTATCCACCTCCCCATAGATCTGTCTATCATCTCTGCACAGACTAGTTTGTGGTCTGTGGTCATCCCCTCCAAGACAGCATCTTGACAAACTGGTCCCAAAGGGGCCCTGGGGGTAATTTCCTTTGGAAGCTCTTTTCCACCCTCTAAATTAAAGTGGCAAGATCCTTGGTAGCCCTCTGAGTAATTCCTGCTACTGGGGGTCTGAGAGGCCTTCCTCCAACTTTCTCCATGCTGCCAATCCTAAAGCCCATACCTGCTCCTGGTAGGGGGCAGGGATAGCAGCCTGTTGAAGGCCTGTGGAAAATTGATCACTGGACCCCAACAGCATCCCATAAGTTAAAGGAACCAGGGGATTAACAGCCTGATTCATCTCAGCCTGAGCATGGCACTCCTCATTAAAAAAAAAAAAAAAAAAAAAAAAAAAAAAAAAAAAAAGCACACAATTTCAGGTACAGGGAACCAGGAAGCACAGCCTGGTTAAGTTTTTCCAGTCTTGGGTGGTACACTGTTGGTGGGCCAAACCCTGGAGGTTTTGGCACAGGACAAATTAGGTCCATCCTTGGAGATGGCCTTTTTGAGTTCTTTCAAATCTTGGGCCTCCCAGGGATACCGTAAGGCCAGTCTATTGCCCACAGGGTTATCATTTACCGGGAAAGCCATACACGATGGGGATAAGTCATCGTTGGTCTTACAAGATGGTGGCTTAACTGGCTTTTCAGGTTTCACAAGATGGGGTAGAATTCCTGTGAGGGGAGGGGTGACAATATGGCGGAGGCCGCTCCCCATCCCGATTGTCTACATGTGTTCCAACACAGGAGCACTTGGTACAGAACTCAGAGGACCAGGCCAAGGATCAAAAAGGTCTAGGAGATCATTATCAGAGTGAGGCTTTAAGCCTTTCTCCTCCTGGCCAGCAAGAGGACTGACTCACAGAGACCCAAGTTGTTCCTCAACAAGGGTTTCCCAAGCCAGGTTTCCCTTTGAGGTAGGAGAAGTAGGTGTCTTAAAAGGGTCTTTGCTGCCCTAGATGTTCCTTCTGAGGGGCCAGGGGAGAAACAGGCTTTGAGGACAGATAGGATCACGTATACCCCCAGAGGGTGGTCCTCTCCCAGGTTAATCTCCCTCTTCCTCACCAATTGTTCTGCATGGTCCCAGGTGGCCCAATAAAACAGATTGGCAGCCACAAACCAGGGTACAGCGTATGTCAAGGTTTCCCAGACCTTTTCGGCCTGGGCATCCAAGATCTCTAAACCTTGGCTTTTGAGAATGAATCTCAGTGCTTTAAGAGCTGGAGCATCATGCTTAGTGTGAGATTGCCCTATATCTTCAGGGAGACCCTTACCTTGGATCTCCCTTGGCTTGGACCGAAGATACTTTCACTTTTGGTGAACCAACTTCTTCATGTCCCTGTTCGGGTACCAGATATCAGGGTTTTTACACCTTGTTCCCTCCTGACCTGCAGGAGAGATAGGGAGAACATGCCCTGACTGACTGACCGCCCGCACTCAGCCCTCCCTCGCCAGAGGACAATCAGATGAGTCAGGGAGACCAGCCAAGGTTGGAGCTCATTTATTGAGGAAGCACACACAGCTAATACAAGGTACAGGATCCAGTCAGGATAAAGGTCAGCAGGGTGAGGAGAGTTCACGTGTACATTCTACACGTAAGGGAAGACACGAGCTGTCCACGAGGGTGGAAGGGCTGTGAACCTATCCTAGAGGTGGTCCAATTTTTCGTCACAACCCACAGTAATGCCTTCTGGCTGATCGCCAGGCACCATCTTAGCCATGTGCAGCCCCAAGACCAGGAAGTGAGCACCAGTCTACAAGTTAGTTTTCCTTTTCTCCATCATAGGTTTCTATTTCTCTGATGTGACATGCCCTACAGTGCACACAGAGAAATAGCCAGACTGTCAATTAAGTATTGGGAACTACACTTTCTGTCTGCTGTAGAGAGCAACAGTGCTGCACTGGGTGAAGCACTCTGAAGTACTGTGTTTACTATTAGCACCTTGCAGATGAGGTTAGCTCCAATAGTTTTCTTTTTTCTGGCAAACTACAGAGTTGTTCTTTGTTATGTTTTATATTATTTCTCTTGGGAAACCGCAAAGTTCTTTTTTTTTTTTTTTTTAAGAAAAGAGGTTTTGAAAGAGGTAAAATGGTCTTCAATAAGTCACTCACATTCCAGGCCTTGTTATCGAAGCAGCAGCCCTGGAGGCCATGGGCTCCACATGGTGCAAACACACAGGCTGGAGCTCCTCAGTCTGTGTTCCCATTGACTCTGTGGAGAAGCCACTGCCTGGCCCTAAAGGACAGGAAGGTGTCTGAGCTGTGACATGTAGGCATCGGTGACCTCCAACCTACCTGAGTACTATGAGTGGAAAAAAGAAAATCTAAGTGACAGTAGTGAGAGACCCTGGTGTCTCATTAATTTCCTATAATGCCCTCATCTGACCACTTAAAAGTGTAAAATTAAATTTATGCTTGAAAACTAGATCAGCCTCTCCAGGGCTGAGTCTCCAGTGAGTGTATTTGCAGGTTCATCTCGCCCTCTGGTAGGTAAGAATTGGAATATCCTAGAGCAGGATTCAGTGAGAGGAACCTGAGGTGAGCCTCGCCTATGTAAACAGGGTCCTGTGCCCTCTGCTCTCCACACTGATGTCCTTCAGCTTCAGGGAAGACAGCTCATGCACCTGTCTACCTCATGACTCAGACACTCACACACAGAGAGAAGCCCCCAAACCAGCTGTAACTCCTGGGAATTTGGGAAGAGGCCTGAGCAGATACGTCCACCCTGGTCACTAACTGAGGTCAGGCAGAGCTCAGGTCTAAACCAGGTGTAAAGGGCTAATGTTGTTTCCATCCTCTTCTCCAGTCCAGAGCCCAGCAAAAAGCAGGAGACAAGAGGCCCAGCATGGAAGAAGTATCTTAAATACTCTAAATATATCTCTTCAGATGGTTTAAGAGAGGGCTTCTGGTTTCTATATCTCAGCTCAGTGGGACATGAATGAATTAAATTATCTCTAGTTGTTGACAACCTGAGGGCTGTGCTGAGGGGATTTCTGATTGGATCCAGGTCTCTGACTCTGTTTCTCCATAGTTAAGGCAACATGTCAGTATGGAAGATAGGTAGATAGATAGATAGATAGGCAGATATACAGATGAAGTTCAGCAATCATTGGAAATATATTTCAGTTGAGTTTTTCCGAAGTGACACCTAAAATCAAGAATTGTTGTATAATAATTTAAAAGCTAAAAACACACAAGAAAATATAGAAAAAAAATGTGGAAATGAAGGGACAGAGGGAGGGAGGGACAAAGATAGAGGAAATGGTAAAAAAAAAAGAAAGAGAGAAAAAGGGAAGTGACAACCTTGGGGCCAGTTTCTGTCACCCATGACCAGGACAGGCCTGAGCTGTGGCCACCTTGGCCCTGAGGCTCTGACAGCACTGGCCACACCAGAGCTCAGAACCTGGCTCTGCAGCCACAGCAAGAAGGCAGCCCAGAACCCACTCCTGGGAGCCGTGCAGGTCTCCAGCTCTCAGCTAGGGTCAGTGTGACCAGAACCCTGGACACCATCCTTACAGGACTGCCAGGACTGCAGTAGGCTATGAGTAAGCAAGGAGGGGGAGGGAGAAGCAGGATCCCCTTGGAAGTGGAGGAGCCCCTCACCCGGCCAAGGCTGCTATTCCAAGGTGCATGTTGGAGAGGGGAAGGGCCACCAGCCTGCCTCAGTTACAGCCTCACTGCTGAGCAGCCACGTGGATCCTTTGAGGAGGCACAGCCACGCCAAGTCCTCTTGAATTCTCACACGTGGTCCTGTAAGGCCCAAGACCACAGAGTTGGAGGTTCTGCACCCAAAAGCAGAATGAAAGCTTGAGTAGGAATGAAAACAATAAACATGATGGAGTGGAGAGTCCTTCCAGATGTCAGATTTGGAGCTGTGAAATCACATTGAAAAAACGAATAATAGAATGGCATGATGGGCCAGGACATGGAACTAAAAACATAAAACACATTAATAAACTAAAGATTATTGACATCAGAGGACATTTCATATCCAAAGCAAACTGTTTAACATTTCATGAAATTTTAGCATTAAACCAGAAATGTTATTAACAAACAAGTAAATTTTAATATTTTCATTTATTCAATGTGGTCAATCACTTTTACCCAATAGAAATAATATGGTGACATCACTTTTTTTCTTTATAAAACATTTAAATCAATGCTTATAATCAATCAGATTCACACTTTACATGGTGACTGATGATTTAGCTCAGTTGGTAGAGTACTTGCCTCACATGCACAAGGTGCTGGGTAAAGAAAAGAAAAAGAGAGAGAAGAGAGAGAGAGAGAGAGAGAGAGAGAGAGAGAGAGAGAGAGAGAGAGAGAGAGAGAATTCAAAGTCCATCTGCTTCTGCAATATCAGTGCCCCACAGTCCAAGGCAGGAGGAAATCCCCATATTCCCAAGGAAAGAATCTGAAAGATGAGCTAATCTCCCCAACCTGCACACTTCCAACCAAGGTATTCAGCCCTCTGAACCCTGTCAAACTCAAAACTTTTGCTTTATTCCTCCTCAAAGGAACTCCGACCATTTTCTTTCATTTTACTTACTTCTCCTCATTAAGAAACACAGAGAACTTCACCTCCAAAATCCAGAAGTACCACTATGCAAACCCACTTGCTCCTCACAGTATTCTCAGGGAAGCTGTCACTAAGGACAAGAGGACAGCCCCAGGTGTTTATTAGTAGTAGAGAAATGATGACAGGGGCCTTGGCTGGTCATGGCCCACACACCAACTTCCCCGCTGTATGGAAGGAGTGTCAGAATCTGGGCTGTCTGGAAAAGCAGCATAGCCTTGTTGGCCAAAACAACACAGGCTCACTCTGTCCCAGCCAGGGAAGAAGGAGTCTTAAATCCATGTCCCAGTGCAGTGGGCTCAGAACCCTCTCACCAGTAACCCACTGGAGCAAGGCCCAGGAGATCATCAGTGCAGATGCAATCACCCTGACCTGAGGAGAACCTAGACTCAATCCTCTTCTACTAAGGAAAGCTCCTGTTCAACCCAGGACTTGTGACAGCTGCAGCCCAGTGACTCTGAAAAAATAGCTGCAGGGAAAATAAGTGCTCTCTCATCAGTGAGAAAGAACTAACATAGAATGTCCCCCCTTGTCCATTCTGTGCAGTGGCCACAAGGGGTTCTTCCCTGAGGAAATGATGGGAAGACTCTGAGTGTCACACACATGAAGATGACCAAGACAGAATGTCCACGACTTTGCAGACCTTGCTCCCAGGAATTTCACACCCACTGCCTCAGGTGGAAATGTCCCTTCTCCTCTTGCCTTCACAGGGCTGCTGGATCTCCAGCTGACACAAGTCTTCCTTCTTCCTTCCCCCACCACCTTCTTTTGACCCTTCTGCCCTTATTGCATTCACTAGGCCAGGAAAAGCTGCCATCTAACACTGTCCCTGACACTCCCCTGTTTCTCCAGGTAACAGCAGACACAGAAGCTCTGCAGCTGGCTAAACTGCCTGCAGTGGTTGGAAGATAATCTATTGAGCACTCCTTGTGAGGTGGCAGTTGTCACCTTCTCTCCTTAGCTCAGAGGTAGCCAGCCAGTTGGCATTCCTCACCTAGAGGCTGACCTGGAGACTATCTCCCTAGCTTAGGGTCAGTACTTTCCTAGGGTGGCAGCCCTGGACACCATGACCTCCACAGATCCCAGGCTTCCATGACAGGGCCTTCTGCCCAGGCCACAGAGAGCCTGGGCTGTTTCTCTATTGTATTGGCTCCAACTAAAGAAGACATCTGATGTCCCTGGGCTCACAGAGAGGCCCCTGCCTTTCTCCCTCTCCCCACCCAGCACCCACCATGCTGCTCCCTGGGGAGGCCCTTCCTGCAAGGCTGACATAAAAGCTCAGCTCTAACCTGCCCTTGACTCACCAGGACTCCTCAGCTCAGCTTCTCAAAATGAGGCTCCCTGCTCAGCTCCTGGGGCTGCTGCTGCTCTGGATCCCTGGTGGGGACAGAGGGGATGGGGAAGGAGAAGGGGGAGGGAGGGGAGCCCTGGGCTCATCTTCTGCCCATGGGTTCTCTCTCCTCATGAGAGAGGTACAAGTCTTGGCCTCTAGGATGTGTTTGTATTGGTTAGGTCTGTGTGAGAGAGGAACATTCCAGAATGAGCAAGGACCTGCCTGTGATGAAGATTGTCACATGTAAAGAGGGGAATGCTATAGGTGAATTCTCCAGAGTCACTTATGGCTTAGAAAACTTGATTCCTTTCTTAAAAACTGATATTTAGACCACATAAATCAAAATCACAAATATTACTTCTATGGAAATATACAAAGAAATACAAATATGTCTCATAATACTTGCCAATAATCATACTTTTCTCTCTTTTCAGGAACCAGTGAGGATATTGTGATGACCCAGACTCCTCTCTTTGAGCCCATCACCCTGGGACAGCCAGCCTCCATCTCCTGCAGGTCTATTCAGAGCCTCGTAGACAGTCGTGGAAACCAGGCCAGGCTCCACGGGCCTAATATATAAGGTTTCCAAATGGTTCACTGGGGTCTCAGACAGGTTCAGTGGCAGTGGTTCAGGGACAGATTTCACATTGAGAATCAGAAGGATGGAGGCTGAGGATGCTGGGGTGTATTACTGTGTGCAACTTACACAAACTCCTCTCACAGTGGTACAGCCCCGAACAAAAACCTCCCTGCCTGGGTGGCCCAGCTGCCACATGAACTGCTGGTCCAGCCAGCAGCTCAGCAGATTCTCTGACCTGTGAGAGGAAGGTGCGGGGAACTCAGGGAATAGGTTGCAGCTTAGGGCTCTGGATCATGACTGCCTGGGTCACAGCTCAGGCCACATCCATGAATGGACTTGTCAGCAGCAGCAGCCTGGCCGGGCATGTGGAGGACAACACAGAGGCCCCTTCTGAATGAGCAGACAGGATGAGAGTGCACACTGCAGAGGGAGCAGGATCTGGGGCCTGGGCAGGACTCTGGCATAGGAAGAGTGATGGTGTAGGGAACTTCTCAAGGTCTCCCTTGTGCTTGAAAATGCTGTTCTTTGTGAAATTGGGGTTCAAAACTAATCACAAACCTGCAAAAGTGATATATCCTATGATGATTGATGACTTGAAAATGTTTTCTTAAACTGGACCTCAATTTTGCATTTCTCTTAGTATTCCTGAATCCAGCAAAATACAGGGATGATACATCCTCCAGTAACCCTACATGTAACCCCCCGACTGCCTGCCATTATCTATGGAAGAATCAAAGTTGAATATTACATTTCTATGTCAGCTAGTTGGTCAAATCTGTGATCTGGGTCCCTGCAGGTGCAGGAGAAGTTGACATCATACACACTCTGTCTCTCTATTGCCTTCATGATTCCTAATGGTCCTAGCTAGATGCCCCTCTGGTCATCTCACATGATCCCAGGCAGGCTGGGAGGATATAGGTGATCTTCCAAAAGGGGATTCTGCCCTCCTAAAATGCCTGGGCATGACTTGAGGGAGAGTGTCACTCACTGGAGACTTTATGGTTAAGGTGAAGTTGATGTTGACCCAAAGGCAGAGCTGAACTGGAAAGGTCAGCAGGAGATGCAGTGGGAGTCCAGGTGCAAATCACTGACCCACAACAATCACAAGCAGGCAGCATTCTGGGAGAGTCCCAGGGGAATGGGGGAGGTAATCTTTGCTTTCTGACATATCCCCTCCCTCAGCACAGCACATGTACAGGGAGAATCCCAGGCTGGTGTTTAGGGGTCAGCTAGTGTCCCAACTGTTAAGGAGGTTCCATGCAACTGCCTGGGTCATCTGGACTCTATTTGACATGCTCTTCCTTTGGTCTACCCTTGCTACATAAATTCGAAATGTTTTTAAAAGAAATGTGAGTGAACAATCCCTACAAGATTATAAATGCATATTATTAACACGTTCACATGAGGAAAAACAATAATTTAGATACTGAATAATGCAGAAAAATCAAGAAAGCAGGAAAATGGATCTTAATACAAAAGAGCAAATCGATGTAATGATTGAAAGATGCCATATTTGGCCCCACCTTTCCAAGTAATTTTATAATATTTTAAGTAAAAATTTTAGAAATATAAAAAACATTGAAATCAAAACTGCATGCTGTTATAAAATACAAACACAGAATAAGAGTGTAAGCTGATTGAAATAGGGAATACCAAACACACATCTTGCAAGGATGAGCTAAGGACACTGGCCAGGAACACAACAGGAGACAAACTGGGACACCCCATGACAGCAGAAGGGTCTGAGCACCAGGAATCTCTTCCAGTGCTGACCCTAGATAGACCCAGATGGACCCTGATGCTGGCAGAAGAGAGCAGAGCTTTCCAGCCAGCAGGAAAGAGCCACATCCAGCAAAGCCGGAGCCAACTGAAAACTCAACACCTCCTCTGGAGCCCACCAGGGAAGTGAGGCCAGGGGCCAGCCACTGCTCAAGACTGGAGAGAAAGAGAGTATATGCAGATGATCACACACACCAGAACAAACAGGTGCAGGCAGGAGCCTCTAAGAAACAGGGACAGGGGCAGGAAACCTGAACTGTAATTCACAAGTGGCCCAAGACTCAGCCTGGAAAATAGAATAGTTACAAACCTCAGGTCACCCCATCATGGGGAAGTTCCTGTAAGTTCTACATCCAGGAGCTCAGAAGAATCTCTCAAAAAGAGTCTCATAATTTAGCAGGGGAAAGGAAAAGCACCAATTCCAAAATAGGCCAGTGCATTTTGAAATGTCTGCCATCAGGGGAAGTTGGTTAACCTAGCCCAACCTAAGCGGTCTATCAGAGCCTGCTGACCTGGAGCAAGGAAAACTTCCCACTCTGCCCACTGCTAGCCCTGCACGTGGGAGAAGACAGGCACCAACTTCAGCCACCCCAGGCAGACCCCCTGAACAAGGGAGGAAGCTGACAGCCTTCCTGAAGCTTGGAGCCCAAGCTGCACACTCAGTAATGAGCCCAGGGCTCAGCAGGAGCTCAGAGGAGCAGCACTGCCCAGACATGGGAGCCCTGAGATCAATGCTAGCACACAGAACAGGACAGAGACCAAGTCACAGGACCAGGAAGCATTTCCTCTCTTTACCATCACAGGATCAGAGGCCTTGTTCCAGCAGCCCCTCAGACCCAGTGGGTCATGTTCTGCTGTCAGTAAAACAATGTGAGGTACTGAAAGCCCAAGGAGCCCTGTGAGGAGACTGAGCAGCATTAGAACCAAAACCAGACCAAGCAGGAATGATGGACCCTCACACAGGGCAGTCAAGACTCTGTGTTAAAAGTTCTATGAATGGGAAAAAATCTTCACTGGACATTGCCCTTCACCGTGGCCTGTCTCTGAGCTTCACCATAAAGATACTGGAAATAGCTGTCCTTGGTTACCATGCTGAAAACTTGTACTCAGGTCTGTTTCAGGCTTCCCCATTCAAGGTGCTACCCCACGGTTCCACTGAAACTTCTGCTCAATATCACCCAAGATATCCACACTGCCGGGTCCAGTGTCCACACCAATTCTCATCCTACTAGACCCACCAATGTCACTTAACACCAAGAACACCCACCTCCTCCAGGAACTTTCTTCCTGAGCCTCAGGACATCACTCTCTCCTGCTGCTACCCATCCCACTGCCCCTTCCCAATCACTTTCCTGGTCCTCCCTCTCCACCTGTCCCAGATCTCAGGCCTTGGGCCTCTTCAGTGGTTATCAGAACTAAGTCCCCAGGGCAGACCTCACCCCTGAACCCCAGCCTCAAACAGTCTGTGGGCTACTTGGCAACACACTGCCAGTCTAATGCACATGGCCAGCTCCAATATCCAGAGCCACATGCCCCATCTTGCTCTGAATGTCACTGTCCCCACTGTCTCCTCTGTTAGGACAAATAGAAACTTCACCCTTCTGGCTTCTCAAAGCAAGAGTCATCTTGAGACTCCTTCTCTCATATCCTTTGACCTAACTACAGGAGGTTGTTCACCTCCATCTCCAAAATACACACCTCACTTCTCCCTCTAGGTGCAAACCACAGGCCACAGAAAACACAAGCAGGCAACAACCTGGGGAGAGTCCCACAGGAATGGGGGTGGTTTCTTCTTCTTTCTGACCCAGCACCTCCCCCTGCCTGCCCACAGCACATGTCCAGCTGAGCCTGGTGTCCAGCGCTAGTCTGTTAAGGGGGCTCCATTCTCGGCCCAGGCTTAGCATGATCTCTCCCTATGCTCCTCCATTGATGTTCCCATGCAACCCAGCTTTTAAATACTTTCTTAAAAAGTGTGAGGTATCAATGCCTACAAGATTATAAATGGGTGTATAATTAATGAGTTGCCATTAGACAAAATGATTATCAAGTAATTGATTAATATAGAAAATTAAGAAACGGTGTAATAGAACTGAAATCTCCAAACAATATACACTTCCAAGTGCCATCACTGATCCATCAGTACTTGTTAGTGATAACCAAAGGTCGTATCGGACAAAATTTTTCATTGATGGCCCAAAAGCCCTGTCCCTGGTATCAACAAATTAAAGGTATTCAAGGAGTAATTGAGTTTCTTCTGTGAAGGATTTTGAAGCTGTAATGAAATAGGGGCCTCTTATAGAAGAAGAGAGTATCAGACTGCACCCCCTCTCATGGAAGCCCTTTAAATATGGGTAGAGTCAGAGGGAGGCAAATCTCATGCCAGGGAAGATTGGATGTGGGGAGATTCTCTAATGCTAGTCTTGGACATGCAGGAGCCAGACTGAAAGTAATTAGGGCAGCTTACAGAAGCTCTGTGCTGATGGCCACAGGGAAATTGGGACCT
Source organism: Spermophilus citellus (assembly GCF_964194105.1). NCBI lineage: Eukaryota > Metazoa > Chordata > Mammalia > Rodentia > Sciuridae > Spermophilus > Spermophilus citellus. Next base: position 21,908,813 of record NC_138193.1, read on the forward strand.
CACCTACAACTATGGAAAGATGACTCAGCCATAGGCACTGGAGCTAGAAGACCTTGAACTTCAGCAAGGAGAGTTGCCTGCTGACTGCCCCATTTCAGTCTTGTCAGGCTGAGCTGAGGACATAGCCTGGGCTCCTGAGGGACAGACCTAGGAAGGAACACAGTGCTCAATACGTGGGAATTTATAGTTCAGCCACAGAAAACTAGGAGAGACATCAATGAACCATGTGTTAGAAGGAGAATCAGAAATTTAAATACCAGCAGCAGTGTTCCCACGTGGATCCTGGGTGAGGGATGCTCAGCACTCTGCTTAATCTCCACTGTGGATGGTTCTATGAACTTTAGTTGTACTACTTATAAAAGCTGCTGTGCAGCTACTTCTGTGTACATGTGATGTGCATATTTATATGAGTAGATATGTGTATAAGTAGGGATTCCTAATATATATACATCAAGTATTACACATGTGTGTAAAGTGTTTTCAAATTTTTTCCACCACAACTTCTTTTTCATATAGGGAAACATCACAGGCTGCTTATGTGTAAGTGTAGATTTCTTAATTTAATAAGAGCTTTATTATAACCAAACTGATTATACTACGAATCTATCTTTTCACACCCTGTGAATATTTAGTATATAAGTTTTAAATAAATTACTAATAATATTAAAAATCATATTAGACAGGTCACTCCCAGAATATTAATTTCAAAACACAATGACAGGCAATGGCAGATGGTGGACCAGAGAAGGCTCATGCTTCAGATGATCTGGAGTCTCAAGGAAGACATTAGACAGCAAAATCAGACAATGAAAGATCACTTTGACAATGAATTACATAAATAAATCTGAGAAGCAAAAGATCAACTCTACAGGGAGATAGAAGCTATAAAAAAAGCCAGAAGTCCGGGAAATGAAGGAAATAATAAACCAAATTAAAAACTCAAATGAGAGTATTACCAGCAGAGTAGAACACTTAGAAGATAGAACATCAGACATAGAAAACAAAGTATTTCACCTTGAAAAGAACATGGACAGCTCAGTGAGACTGTTAAGAAACCATGAACAGAACATCCAATAAATTGGATAACATAAAGAGACCAAACTTAGGAGTTATTGGGATACAGGAAGGTGTAGAGGTCCAAACCAAATAAATGAGCAATCTTTTCAAAGAAATAATACTATAAAACTTCCCAGACTTGAAGAATGAAAGTGCAGTCCAAATCCTAGAAACCTACAGGACACTGAATGTGCAAAATCACAAGAGTTCCACACCAAGACACATTATAATGAAGATGCCCAACATACAGAATAAGGAGAGAATATTAAATGCTACAAGAGAAAAGAAGCAGATTACATTTAGGGGTAAATCAATCAGGTTAATGGCTGATCTTTCAACACAGACTCTGAAAGCTAGAAGATCCTGGAACAACATATTTCAAATGCTAAAGAAAATGAGTTCCAACCAAGAATCATGTATCCAGTGAAATTAAGCTTCAGGATTGAAGATGAAATTAAAACATTCCACAATAAACAAAAGTTAAAAGAATTTGCAGCTAGAAAATCAGCACTTCAAAACATCCTTGGCAAAACATTAAATGAAGAGGAAATGAAAAATAACAATGAAAACCAACAGTGGGAGGTAGTACAGTAAAGTAAAAACTAATCAAAAAGGAAAAAAAAAACAATCAAGTTAAGTAACAAAAATAAACAAATATGGCTGGAAGTACAAACCATATCTCAATAGAAACCTTAAGTGTTAATGGCTTAAACTCAACAAACAAGAGACATAGGCTAGTATAATGGATCAAAAAAAAAAAAAAAGATCCAACAATATGCTGCCTACAGTAGACTCATCTGATAGGAAAAGACATACATAGTCTGAAGGTGAAAGGTTGGGAAAAATCATACCACTTTACATGGACCTCAGAAGAAAGCAGGAGTGTCCATACTCATATCAAATAAAATAGACTTCAAGTCAAAGTTAATCAAAAGGGATAAGAAAGACACTACATACTGCTCAAAGGAACCATACACCAAAAAGACATAACAATCATTAATATATATGCCCCAAACAATGCTACAACTACATTCATCAAACAAATTCTTCTCAAGTTCAAGAGTCAAATAGACCACAATACAATAATTATGGGTGACTTCAACACACCTCTCTCACCACTGGACAGATCTTCCAAACAAAAAAAAAAAAAAAGAAACTATAGAACTCAATAATACAATTAATAACTTAGTCTTAATTAACATATACAGAATATACCACCCAACATCAAGTGGTTCCACTTTTTTTCTCAGCAGCACATGGATCCTTCTCAAAAATAGACCATATATTATGTCACAGGGCAACTCTTAGAAATTATAAAGGAGTAGAGATAATGCCATGCATCTTACCTGATCAAAATGGAATGAAACTGGAAATCAACGATAAAAGAAGGAAGAAAAAATCCTATATCACTTGGAGAATGAACAGTATGTTACTGAATGATCAATGGGTCACATAAGACACCAAGGAGGAAATTAAAAAAAAAAAATAGAGATAAATGAAAACACAGACACAACATATTGGAATATATGGGACACAATGAAAGCAGTTCTAAGAGGAAAATTCATTGCTTACAGTTCGTTCCTCAAAAAAAGAAAAAAAAAACAACAAATAAATGATCTCATACTTCATCTAAAAACCCTAGGAAAAAAAAGAGCAAAAGAACAGCAAAAGTAGTAGAAGGCAAGAAATAATTAAAATCAGAGCTGAACTCAATTAAATTGAAACAAAAGAAACAATTGAAAAAAATGACAAAACTAAAAATTGGTTCTTTGAAAAAATAAATAAGATAGACAGACCCTTAGCCATGCTAATGAAGAGAAGAAGAGAGAGAACTCAAATTACTAGCATACAGATGAAAAAGGCAATATCACAACAGACACTACAGAAATACAGAAGACGATTAGAAATTATTTTGAAACCTTATACTTCAATAAAATAGAAGATAGTGAAGGCATCAATAAGTTTCTTAAGTCATATGATCTGCCCAGATTGAGTCAGGAGGATATACACAACTTAAACAGACCAATATTAATTGAGGAAATAGAAGAAGCCATCAAAAGAATACCAAACAAGAAAATCCCAGGACTGGATGGGTATATATCAGAGTTTTACAAAAACCTTTAAAAAAGAACTAATACCAATACTTTTCAAGGTATTTCAGGAAATAGAAAAAGAGGGAGCACTTCCAAATTCATTCTACAAGGCCAACATCACACTGATTCCTAAACCAGACAAAGACACTTCAAAAAAAGTAAACTACAGACCAATATCTCTAATGAACATAGATGCAAAAATCCTCAATAAACTTCTGGCAAATTGGATACAAAAACGTATCAAAAAGATCATGCATCATGATTAAGTAGGATTCATCCCTGGGATGCAAGGCTGGTTCAATATACAGAAATCAATAAATGTTATTCACCGCATCAATAGACTTAAAGATAAGAACCATATGATCATCTTGATAGATGCAGAAAAAGCATTTGACAAAGTACAGCATCTCTTTATGTTCAAAACACTAGAAAAACTAGGGATAACAGGAACTTACCTCAACATTGTAAAAGCTATCTATGATAAGCCTCAGGCTGGCATTATTATAAATGGAGAAAAACTGAAGGCATTCCCTCTAAAATCTGGAAAAAGACAGGGATGCCCTCTCTCACCACTTCTATTCAACATAGTTCTCGAAACACTGGCTGGAGCAATAAGACAGTTGAAAGAATTAAAGGCATAAAGATAGGAAAAGAACTTAAATAAGCACTATTTGCATATGACATGATCCTATACCTAGCATACCCAAAAAGTTCTACCAAAAAACTTCTAGAGCTAGTAAATGAATTCAGCAAAGTGGCAGGATATAAAATCAACACACATAAATCAAAGGCATCCCTGTATATGAGTGATAAATCCTCTGAAATAGAAATGAGAACAACCACCCCATTCACAACATCCTCAAAATAAAATAAAATAAAATACTTTGGAATAAACCTAACAAAAGAGGTGAAAGAACTATACAATGAAAACTACAGAACACTAAAGAGAGAAATAGAAGACCTTAGAAGATGGAATGATATACCTTGTTCATGGATAGGCAGAACTAATATTATTAAAATGGCCATATTATCTAAAGTACTCTCTAGGTTTAATGCAATGCCAATCAAAATCCCAATGGCATTCCTCGCAGAAATAGAAAAGCAATCATGAAATTCACCTGGAAAAATAAAAGACCCAGAATAGCAGAAGCAATTCTAAGCAGGAAGAGTGAAACTGGCGGTATAGTGATACCAGATTTTAAACTATACTACAGAGCAATAGTAACAAAAACAGCATGGTACTGGTACCAAAACAGATGGATAGACCAATGGTACAGAATAGAGGACACAGAGACTAATCCACAAAATTACAACTACCTTATATTAGACAAAGGTGCTAAAAGCATGCAATGGAGAAATGATAGCATCTTCAACAAATGGTGCTGGGATAACTGGAAATCCATATGCAACAAAATGAAATTGAATCCCTTTCTCTCACCTTGCACAAAATTTAACTCCAAAAGGATCAAGGAGCTAGGAATCAAACCAGAAACTCTGCATCTAATAGAAGAAAAGGTTGGCCCTAAACTCCATCTCGTGGGGTCGGGCTCCAAATTCCTTAATAGGACACCTATAGCACAAGAGTTAAAATCAAGAATCAACAAATGGGATGTATTCAAACTAAAAAGTTTTTCTCAGCAAGAGAAACAATAAGATAGGTAAATATGGAGTCTACATCCTGGGAACAAATATTTATCCCTCACACTTCAGATAGAGTTCTAATCTCCAGAGTATACAAAGAACTCAAAAAATAAAAAAAAAGAAAACAAATAACCCAATCAACAAATGTGACAAGGATCTGAAGAGACACTTCTTAGAGGAGGAACAAATACACACACAAAAAAATGCTTACCATCTCTAGCAATCAGAGAAATGCAAATTAAAACCACTGTAAGATACAATCTCACTCCAGTAAGAATGGCAGCCATTATAAAGTCAAATAATAACAAGTGCTAGAGAGGATGTGGGGAAAAGGGTTCACTTGTGCATTGCTAGTGGGACTACAAATTGGTGTAGCCAATTTGGAAATCAGTATGGAGATTCCTTGGATAGCTGGGAACGGAACCACCATTTGACCCAGCTATTCCCCTTCTCGGACTATACCCAAAAGACCTAAAAAGAGCATACTATAGGGACACAGCTACATCAATGTCCATAGCAGCACAATTCACAATAGCTAGACTGTGGAACCAACCCAGATGCCCTTCAATAGATGAATGGATTAAAAAACTGTGGCATTTATACACATTGAATATTACTCAGCACTAAAAAATAACAAAATCATGACATTTGCAGGGAAATGGATGGCATTAGAGCAGATTATGCTACGTGAAGCTAGCCATTCCCTAAAAAAACAAATGCCAAATGTCTTCTTTCATATAAGGGGGACAACTCAAAACAGCAGGGAGGAAGAGCATATAAGAAGATTACCATTAAATAGGGATGAGAGGTGCAAGGGAATGGGAGAGAGACGGGGAATTGCATGAAAGATGGAAGGAGACCCTCATTGTTGTGCAAAGTTACATATAAGATCATGTGAGGGGGAAGAAAAAAAGAGAGATAAATATGTCACTGTAGATTGGGTAGAGAGAGGTGATGGGAGGGGAGGGAAGAGGATGGGGAATAGGAAGGGTAGAAGAATACAACAGACACAGTATGGCTGTAGTATGGCTGTACGTATAAACGTGGCTGTATAATAAATGTGATCCTGCAATCTGTACACACGGAAAAATAAAAATTCATACCCCATTTGAATCAAATGTATGATATGTCAAGATCATTGTAATGTTTTGAGCAACTAATAAAAAAAGAGAGAAAAGAGACAAATTACTTGTAATTCAAAGTAGGCCAGTAGGTGGCAGCATCAGACTCATTAAGATTATTAGAAATGGAGAGCAGCAGATAGTCCTGCACAACTAGGAGGAACAACTGCCTTTAACAAGCTGCAGGTGTGCTCATCAGCTTCCCACCACTGTGAGAACTCACCTCCGCACATCACCTTGTGGGGAAAAGGCTGATCTTGATTCTTGGTTTCAGAGGTTTCATGCCAGACCATGGCACCTTGGCTGGATCTGTGTGCAGGCAGGAAAATATAGCAGGGCTTCTGTGGCAGGGCAGAGCTGCTCACCTCAGGAAGCCAGAAAGAGGGGAGACAGAGAAAGAGAGAGAGAGAGAGAGGGAGAGAGAGAGAGAGAGAGAGAGAGAGAGAGAGAGAGAGATTTCAAGGACAAGGCACACCTTCCTGTCATGCCTCAGATGCTTTTCAGGGACTGTCATAGGGAGATATATCTCCCTGGTCTCAGTGGTTCAGATAGTAAAGATGTGTCTTCTCAATGTTCTGCAGATTGAAGGTCCAAAGTCAAGGGGAAGCATATGACCCCTCTGTCCTTGTCTCTCTTCCTAGGGCTCCCTTCTTGTCTGTCCTCACAGGCTTCTCCTTGTGGCCTGAGTTGGATGGAGAGAGCTCCCTGGACAGAGAGTTCCCTGGACGTCTATTCAGGAGGACATGGGAACAGCCTCACCTGGATGACCTAGTTTAACCTCCATTCCTTCTTATAGAGCACATCAGCATACACACCAACAATGAGGTGAGGTGTAAACATATGAATGGGGGCAGTTTTAATAGTACTAAAGAAGTGGCCTTAGTAACTAGGTGGAGGGGTGCAAAGGCAGGGCTGGGCATCCAGTCTCAGAGGACCAACATAGAGAGCTTTGAACACACCGCGGCCCCCAGGAAGGTCCTCCACATGCTCCTGGCCACCCAGCGTCCCCATTCAAGCCTGGGGATCTCCCTGTCTGTAAAGGACAGTATCATTCTATTACTTACCTAGCATTTCCAAGATCAAGCTTCCCTTTGCAAATTGTGGTTTGTTCTGACACCTATTGGTTGATGATTGTTACTGCATCTTACAGGGCCAGAAATTATACCAAGGAGGCTTCCTGGAGTCCCTTCTTCTTCCTGATGGAGCTCATTCTATTCCATCAGTCACCAGAGGGATTCTGTAGAGAACAGAAAATGATCCCTCCTCTGATGTAGACACCAACTTGAGGGCACAAGACAAACAGATAATTTCATATTCATTAAAGAAAATAGTCCTAGGACAGTAGGGCACATCTGGACACTGTGATCCAGGTGAGATGCCACAGGTGTGGATTTACAAAGGCTCCTGAGGGCTGCAGGGCATAATGTCAGAGGTGGCTGGAATCCTGTTCTCCTGGTCTAGATCTGTCCATGCAGCTCCATTACCATCATCCCAGGAGCCATCCAGAGCCTATTCTAGGCCACCAACTGGGCAAGGACCTGAGGCCACCCAGTGACTGGGAAGGTTTGTGTTTTGAGCTGCAGCACCATGAAATAAATTGTGAATCTTTTAGACCAACACTGGCCAACAGAATCTCCTGCCATGATGAAGAGATCTGCATCTGAGCTGTCCCCTGTGGCAACTATTAGCCACACAGGGCCTGTGAGATGAAGCGTGAGAAAGAACCAAGTGCCAAGGAAATGTTCATTGTAAAATTTAACTGAATCTAAGTTTGTAGAGTCACTGTGGCTAGTGTGCTCCATGTGAGACAGCACAGTTCTAAAAGCAGCATCAGCACAATTTCTTCTTCCACAAGATGCTAACAAAAGGGCACACAGTCTGCCTCATGCTGTGGCAATAGTTATGTACAGTGGCATACCCAGTATCCAAGCTGCCTCTGTAAGGCAGACATTGGAAAGGTGATTTCCTGTCACTCTGATGTCTTTTTCTTCTGGGGTGGTTTCTAATGATTCTTTATTCTTTGTATGGCTCATGTTTCCCTGCTCCTTTGTGTGCCTTGCCATCTTCTGTTGAACTGCAGACTTTGAATTAAACATTCACCTGCCCCAGTCTTTGAATTCCGGTGTGGAACCCCTTCACTGATGATCAGGGCTTGCTCTGAGGACTGGTATCTTCCTGGCTGAAGGCTTTGATCTTTCCTGGGAATGCAGGTGCCTGAGTATGTGCTTCCCCTCCAAATTTCCCCGGAACCCATGGCTGTTTATAAATGAGCTGGTTATACAGAGGATCCCATGGAAGCTTCTTTAGGGCCTGGCTGTGCTGTGTATTTACTGATCCCTTTTTCTTCATGCAATGCTCACACACACTGACACCCATCACTGCTGTCCACAATTTCCTCACCTGAGACCTGAGCCCTGCACTTGTCCCTGTCTGAGTTCTGAGTCATGTGATAGACAGAGCAGTCCACCAGGCAGCCCACAGAGGAGGTAGAAAGTCACAAGGTAAGTGCTGCTCTATTCCTCCTGGGCCACGGGAGGGATCAAGAAATTGAGTCCTTTGTTCTCTATCCTGCCTCTTCCCTCAGGGCTTTTTATGTTTCAATAGGGAAAAAATTCCCAGAAATCCTTATTTAAGTAGTGTTGCTCTAACCTTGTCATCAATTAAAAAATTCATTGATGAAATTGATTTAAATTTAAAAAAAATATTTAATGGGACCATTCTTTTAAATTTGAAGGATTGAGTTTTCTAACTGCTATGCAATATTTTCTTTATATTACACTAACAAATTACTTATTTTAATTTTAGTTGTATTCTTGATGGAATATATTAAGTTGGAATCTAAATCTTAAGCACAGTATATTTTCCTAAGTAGGATAATTTGTTCGTTTAGTTCAATTTTTTTTAATTTTCTGTTATACAATATTAAAACACTTTTTCATGGATCACTGTAGTTAGTAGAACAGAGTTTGAAACAGATGAAATTAAGCATCATGGCCCTGCCAATACCCTGCAATATGGAGCCCCTACTTGTCAGTCATGTGAGCTTGGCTTCAACTATCATCATTTTTTTTTAGGCTTCTCTTTATTTTCACCATTTTTGTCCATGTAGGATACAAGTTTTGCTGTCTCTAGATCTAGATGTTTAAAACTCAGTAACAAAGCTGGAACCCATACATTATATTCAGTTTACAAAATGAACTTCCACTTTCACTTAGGATGTAGCAGGCCTCAGCAGACCATCAAAATCACTGCACTAAGGACAGAAGAAAATAACCATAAAATAACCACTTTACACTCAAGCTTGTCACACTTGGAAGAAATGAAAAGAGAACTACAACTCCTGAGACAGATTGGACCTTTTAGGTAAGCTAAAGTTTCATTGATTTTTGTGTTTCCTCTTTAACATCTTGATTATCCCCAGCACTCTGATGTTTCTCTGGCAGAGGGCCTTCCCTAGGAAAGAGGACCTGGCTGGGCTTTGGGCATTACCTTGAGCTGCGAGGTTGATTGACATGGGTGAGTCCTCAATAGCAGGCTGGGTTTCTCATTTGGGCATTTGCTAATTCTGAGGTGGCAAAAGTGGTAGGATGCCAAGTCCTCGTGGGGCCTCCTCTCCAGTGATTCTGCACTGACCATCTCTGTGTGTGTGTCTGGGACATGGCCTTGGGCTCCTGTATGTCAGTTCATCTTCCCAGCTCAGCTTTGCCTCCTGGTCAACTTCTTATCCATCTTGTCCCCATGGTCCCTCCTGAGTGACCATGCTCTCTGGACTCACCCCAGGTCTATCTTGTGGGAAGGTTCACCTGGTGGGAACTCTCCTCTGCCCCACTGGGTGGACTAGGATTGTGTGATGTGAGATAAGCACATTAGGACAGGAGCTTCACTGAACCTTGTGTCACTGGGCTCCTGGAGAGTGCAGGACACACCACGTTTCCTTGAGGCTTGCAGTGGGCAAGCACAACCTTGAGGGCCAGGCAGGGTCTGTGACATTTGTTATTCTCTCTGAGAAAGAGAAGAGATTCCATCTAGTTGTCTATGTTAAGCCCAACCCCAGCAGTGTGCCCACCCTAGCCAACGAGGACCATGGTTGTGTGCTGAACAAGACTTGACCTTTACCACCTCCCATTCACCTTCTCATTCAGTGCCACGGCCCTAAGAATAATAGTATTTTTTCTCCATTTGAGCAAGTATTGCCTTACAGATTCTTAAACTCACCCATAGTTTTGGGAATGTGGCATCTACTTTAAGTTCTGTAATTTTTTTCACACTTGGCTCATTATTTAAAAATATATCCATGGATTCATAACACTTCCTTGCTACTTCAGAACCTGTGACTGAATCTGGTCAAAGGTATCCACATTAGGCCTCCCTGGGAGAGTGGTGTAAAATGCTGAGCACGACCACATGCTGACACCTACTCGACTGTTCTACCAGCTGTCACCAGTGGCAATATCATTAGGAGGACCACTCCTGAAGCTCTTCCAGAATTGACACATTTTCCAGTCACTTTCTTAAAACGTGTAGATAGATTCCTATTTGCCATTGATCATTAGGATCTATAGCCCTAGCCTCAAAAATGGGATCCTTTCTTCACAATTATTCCCTTGTCCTGTGGGATCTGACGACCATGTGTTCATCATTTCACTCAGTTTAATGGCAGAGTGACTATGACAATCCTTTGGGTAAAAAACTTTTGACCAGAAAACCCAAGTGAGCAGATAGAAGATTCCAAGGTGCTCCATGGGCACAATAGAGAGGGGGGGATGACCCCGTGTTTCTGAAGAGCAAATATTCGATGTCTGAGAGAAACAGAACCACACAGGGTCAGTGTCTCTGAGCCTTCTCCTCCACACCAGGTAGGACAAGAAATCAACTTCATGGGGCCCAGGGCCAGCATAGCTCGATTTGTGTGGGTTTCTCTTCTGTTAACACCACTGCACCTGCGTTTATGATAATATCATGGTCAAGTGCACTAGACTAATTATTTTTCTGTAAATGAGTTGCTTGTTGAATGGTGTATTTTGTAAGAATTATAGAACCCATGAAAGCTCTTGGGCATCTCCACATGTTTCTGACTGACACAGGACTGAACCCAAAGGCACAGAGGAGAACTTTTCCAGGCTTCCAGTGTCAGCCAGGCACACTGTGGTCAGGTGGATGTCGGGTGTCAGACTGCTCTCATGAATAGAATAATGGGGGTCAACTGTGTCCAGCCCTCTTGGTGAGTTGGATGCCTTAAAGTGCCAGTATTCATATGAACTGGGTGAAAAGAGACAGATATTGTAGGAGTCCAGGGACAGACCTCCTTGACATTGGTTGATGAGCCTAAATGGGGGAGTAGATGACTATGTAGAATCTTTGTTGGTTCTAGATAATTATTGGCCATCCCTGGTCAGTAATGACCTTTAGATGATCATTTATTTGGAAAGGACTTATTTTAAATCCTCACCATTTTTTTTTTAATATCTGGCCATACCTCTTCCAAAAGGGAATTGTTCCTAATTCATCCACTTTGTTTCCTCCAAGGCCTGATAATCTGTCAAAACAGGTTGTCAACAGCATTGCCTTGCCCATCTCTGTTTGGATCTCAGTCCAAGAGGTCACAAACCTCAGAAGGAGAAAGACCATGGTGCATTCCCAGTACAGGTTTCCAGGTCTCTTAGCTCAAGAGAGGACAGCAGGTGCAACTCCAGGTCCACAGGCCAAAAAACTCAGTATTGGTGTCCATGCTACCTAGCAAGGACCTAAAAACTTAGAGAGATCCTGCTGAAAAAGATAGATAGATACATAGATAGACAGATAGATACATAGATAGATAGATGGATAGATAGATAGATGTACAAATGTGACCATGAATATAGCTGAGTGGTAGTGCATGTCTGGATTTAAAACCAAGTTTGAATAAAAATTTGAAAAAATAAAAATAAAAAGGAAACACCTCTCTATGCTGTAGTAAAAACCCCTTGAGGATGTTTGTGTGCACAGCACTCAGGGTTACAGGCCAGGCTGAACATTGTCCATGCTGTGAGTGCCAGGCAGGTGTCACTCAGCCCAGGTGAGGGTCTACAAAGAAAATGCTAGAGTTAATAAATAAATTCAGCAAAGTGGCAGGATATAGAATCAACATGCATAAATCAAAGGCATTCCTGTATATCAGCAACAAAACTTCTAAAATGGAAATGAGGAAAACCACTTCCATTCACAATATCCTCAAAGAAAATAAGATAGTTGGGAATCAACCTAACAAAAGAGGTGAAAGATTTATACAGTGAAAACTACAGAACCCTAAAGAGAGAGATAGAAGAAGATCTTAGAAGATGGAAAAACGTACCCTGTTCATGGATAGGCAGAACTAACATCATCAAAATGGTGATATTACCCAAAGTTCTCTACAGGTTTAATGCGATGCCAATTAAAATCCCAACGGCATTTCTTGAAGAACTAGATAAAGCAATCATGAAATTCATATGGAAAAACAAAAGACCCAGAATAGCAAAAGCAAATTCTAAGCAGTAAGTGTGAATCAGGAGGTATAGCGATACCAGATTTCAAACTATATTACAGAGCAATAGTAACAAAAACAGCATGGTACTGGTACCAAAACAGGCAGGTGGACCAATGGTACAGAATAGAGGACACAGAGACCAATCCACAAAATTACAACTTTCTTATATTCGATAAAGGGGCTAAAAGCATGCAATGGAGGAAGGGTAGCATCTTCAACAAATGGTGCTGGGCAAACTGGAAATCCATATGCAACAAAATGAAGCTAAACCCCTCTCTCTCGCAGTGTACAAAAGTTAACTCAAAATGGATCAAAGAGCTTGATATCAAATCAGAGACTCTGCGCCTGATAGAAGAAAAATTTGGCTCTGATCTACATATTGTGGGGTTGGGCTCCAAATTCCTTAATAGGACACCCATAGCACAAGAGTTAATAACAAGAATCAACAAATGGGACTTACTTAAACTAAACAGTTTTTTCTCAGCAAGAGAAACCATAGGAGAGGTAAATAGGGAGCCTACATCCTGGGAACAAATTTTTACCCCTCACATTTCAGATAGAGCCCTAATATCCAGAGTATACAAAGAACTCAAAAAATTAAACAATAAGATAACAAATAACCCAATCAACAAATGGGCCAAGGACCTGAACAGACACTTCTCAGAGGAGGACATACAATCAATCAACAAGTACATGAAAAAATGCTCACCATCTCTAGCAGTCAGAGAAATGAAAATAAAAATCACCCTAAGATACCATCTTACTCCAGTAAGATTGGCAGCCATTATGAAGTCAAACAACAACAAGTGCTGGCGGGAATGTGGGGAAAGGGGTACACTTGTACATTGCTGGTGGGACTGCAAATTGGTGCGGCCAATTTGGAAAGCAGTATGGAGATTCCTGGGAAAGCTTGGAATGGAACCACCATTTGACCCAGCTATCGCCCTTCTCGGACTATTCCCTGAGGATCTTAAAAGAGCGTACTATAGGGATACTGCCACATCAATGATCATAGCAACACAATTCACAATAGCTGGACTGTGGAACCAACCTAGATGCCCTTCAATAGATGAATGGATAAAAAAAATGTATCATTTATACACAATGGAGTATTATGCAGCACTAAAAAATGACAAAATCATGGAATTTGCAGGGAAATGGATGGCATTAGAGCAGATTATGCTAAGCGAAGCTAGCCAATCCTTAAAGAACAAATGAATGCCAAATTTCTTCTTTGATATAAAGAGAGCAACTAAGAACAGAACAGGGAGGAAGAGCATGAGGAAAAGATTAACATTAAACAGAGATGAGTGGGGGGAGAGAAAGGGAGAGAGAAGGGAAATCATATGGAAATGGTAGGAAGCCCTCAATGTTACACAAAATTACATATAAGAGGTTGTGAGGGGAAGGGGGGAAGGGAGAGAATTGAACAACAGCAGATGAGGTAGAGAGGGAAGATGGGAGGGTAGTGGATGGGGGATAGTAGGGGATAGGAAAGGTAGCAGAACACGACAGTCACTAATATGCCATTATGTAAAAATGTGAATGTGTAACCGATGTGATTCTGCAATTTGTATTTGGGGTAAAAATTGGAGTTCATAATCCACTTGAGTCAAATGTATGAAAGATGATATGTCATGAGCTTTGTAATGTTTTGAACAACCAATAAAAATATCATTAATGTTTATTTTAATAAGCCAATTACCCTTTCAAAAAAAATCATGAAGGTCCACAGCAGAGAGGGGGGGTGAGGAGCAGCTGGAGCTCAGAGAGTGTGACTGTGCCAGGCCACACTGCTGGACACATGTCACTGTCCACTTGTCTACTTCCACAGAATGCACAATGTGACCCTGGTGTGACTGGTAGATTTGGGCAGAGGTTGATGAATTGTAATAGAAGCAACAGAGTCTTGGGTGGTAGTGGAGGGGCTCTTGGACCAGGGGTGACACAGCAGAACTCTGTACTTCAGCCAGTTTTGATGGGAAATTAAACTACACTGAAAATCAAAGTCTTAAAATATTCCCATGTGGAATAAATGGAAAGGGCTGTCTTTGTTGCATGACACCAACTGTTGCCTGTTTCAGGCCTTTGAGGTCTAAATTCTCTCCTGTAACATGTCATTGAGGCTGTTGTCATGGTTGCTCCCTGAGGCTGAGCTGTAAGAAAGAGTCAGGGTACAGCGGAGTCCCCCTGTATTATTCCACAAACCCTCCCTGTGGCTCTGGGACCCCGGTGCCTTTGAGCAGTGCCCTCAGCAGTTGAAGGGAGCAGGAGGAGCAGCTGGGACAGCCCAACCTCTCACTTCTGCTCCCTGGGAGGTTTTTGTCATGGCCTGTGTCACTGTGGGAGGGAGACTGTTATACTATAGACAGTAATAAGTACCAACATCTTCAGGCTCCAGGCTGCTGATGGTGAGAGTGTAATCTATCCCAGATCCACTGCCACTGAACCTCAAGGGGACCCCAAATTTTAAACTGGTTGCATAATAGATGAGGAGTTTAGGAGGTTGCCTGGTTTCTAATGATACCATTTTAAATTATTGCTAATACCCTGACTGGCCCTGCAGGTGATGGTGACTCTCTCTTCATGAGACACAGGCAAGGAGGATGGAGACTGGGTCATCGTGATGTCACATCTGACACCTGCCATTGGAAACATAAACATAAATATCCTTGTAATTAATGATGTTACAAGAGGACTTTCCTGAGTAGCCAGGCAGCACTGGTCACACTGTGATTAGCAAATCCCCAGTGCTGTCCCTCCTTACCTGGGAGGCAGAGCAGCAGGAGCCTCAGAAGCTGAGCAGGAGCCCTCATGGCCATGCTGTGTCCTGACAGGGACTGACTCCTGCACAGGGTATGAGCAGCCTCTTAAGGAGTCCTCAGGGCAGGGGGTTGTGCTGTGGGCACATGCAAATCAGCTCGGCTTGGCAGGCTGGGCACAGCTGCAGGGCGGGCTCCTACTGGTCAATCAACACAGGCTCAGTGTGTCCAGATGTTCCAGGTCAGACCAGGGAAGCTCAGATTTGCTTGGGGGAACATGGTTCCTGGGGCCACAGGATGCATTCAGCCCCCAGAGCTGTGAGAAGGGATCTGTAGTATTTTCTGGTTGAGGACAGGCTGTTCCTGTGTGTTAAGTGTTAAAGTGAGATTGCAATAAATCACTCAGTGGATCATAGAGCAGGAGACAGAAACGTCATTCACCAGTTGGTAGTCTAGACCCACCAGCTGGGGGGGCAAAGGGGGAGGCTGCAAGTCTACACCCTTTGACCCCCTCCTGGGGTTTGAGTACACCTTTTATAGTCCAAAACCACATTAAAACAAAAGTGGATTTTTCTATGATTCAAAATCATGAACAGACATCATGAGATCTAAAATTATAAGCAGAAAAGTGAGTGGGCCCAAACCTCCCTCGTGAGTACAAGTTAACAAAATGTTAGTAACATCTAGACAATTAATCTGACAGGGTACTTAATCCAATAAAAATGGGAACAGATGAAAGAACATTTTTACATTTTATGAAAATTGTCATTTTGTGTTGCCAAAGTGCTGTGCCAGCCACTCTTGAGGGGCACAGAGGCAGGGGTTCCCTGGGAGAAGCATTTGTTACATGATGTGGAGTCTCAGGGCAAAATGGAATCTGTGTGGTCATGGACCATGTAGCCTGGCCAATGACATAAGCACAGTTCTGTGTTACTGACCCTTGGAGGATGAGGAGGAGGCATGAAAGAAACAAGGGGATAGTTTAGGCTTTGGAAGTAAAAACAAAAAGAGAAAGCGAGGAAGATGTGTAAACTCACTGAGGTGTTTGGGGTTTCTGGACATTGTCACAGCATGGGTAAGAGGTGGGAAGGAGGGACCCACCCATGGACCCAGCCCTCCCTGCCTCAGAGTCCCACAGAGCACACTCATACCCATCATGGTGCCCATCTTCTCCAGAACAGCGTGTCTAAGGCCAGCTAGGCTCTTCCTTTTAACTCTCTATTAGGAGAAGAATAATTTTACAAACAATAAAAGTACTGAAACAGTTGAAGTTTGGAGAATGTAGGGCAGGTCAGCATCTTAATAACAGCAGCAAAGATCCAGATTCTTTATATAATTCTACTTTACCAGTATGACCACAGGAGTTTTACAGTCTTGGTCTTAATGCCTCATGGACTCAAGAAGGCTGCAGTGTCTCGAAACATCATGTCTTTTATCAGGTCCTCTTGTAATTTTTTCAGGAATAAAGCAAGTCAAAGTTAGTAACCCTTGCTCTTCTTAGAGTTTTCAAAAAATTATCCTGTAATTGTCCATGATCATTTTTTTCTTTTCTTTTTTTTCTTTTTCCTTTCATTTCCCTCTTTGGTTCTGATGACTGAACCCAAGGCATTTTGCATGCTACACAATATCTCTACCTCTGAGTCAGAGCCCCAGGCCCTCCTCCTTCACTTACATATCATTTCTGAGATGATCAATTGTGCCCTTTGATACTTCCTCCTACCCAGGTCTGGGAGGGCTCACCTGTTCTTACCACAAACAGCAGGACAGAGCTGGTGATCAGTAAATTAAAGAAAAGGGAAGGTGTTTTATAAGCTTTACTCTATTTTAAATATTCCTGTGCTTGTGTTAAGTTCCTTAGGGAAGAGAGACGACAATAAAATCTTTACTGTGCAGGCTGGGAAAAGTACATTTAGGTCAAATTTCTCCTTAGCAAGGTGACAACCTGCAGGTGAATAATTGTGGAAATGTGTCCTGAGCTTTAGAGGAAGGAAGGACTTTGCTTGTGTAGTAGTATCATGGTGAGATTGCAATAAATCAACAAATTTAAGATAAATCCTGATCTTAAAGCAGGAGAAGAAACACTTATTCACCAGCTAGTGGTCAGGATTCACCAGCCAGCAGGCCAAGGGGCAGACTACAAGTGTACACCTTTAGACCTCCCCCTGCCCCAGAGTTTAAGCACAGCTTTTATACCGTAAATAAAGAATGGACGTACATTAATCACAAGTGGCTGTTGCTGGTTCAAAACCACAAACAAACATCACAACATCTAAAATCATAAGCAGCAGGGAAGTGGGTCAAAATCACTCTAGTTGAGCAAAAGTTAAAGAATGGTCACCAACATCTAGACGACCCTTCTCTGACAGGATGCATGGCCCTGGAAACGTGGGGACCACAAACAGAACAACTTTACATTGTATAAGAATTGCCATTTTGTGTTGCCAAACTGCTGTGCCAGCCCCTGTGGATGGGCACAGAGACTGGGGTTCCCATGGGAGAAGCATTTCTTACAGGAGGTGGAGTCTCAGGGTAAAATGGAATCTGTGTGGTCACTGCCCATGTAGCCTGGCCCATAGCTGTAGATGGGAGAGGCTGGGCAGGGGCTCAGCCAGGCTGAGCTCAGGTGGGGCTGGGCCAGAGCTGGCCCTGAACTATGAGGATTAGAGAAAATGTTCAGCCTTTTTTTTTTTTTTTTGAGTCAGCTTATTTCACTTAGCATGATATTCTCCAACTCCAACCATTTACTGGCAAATGCCATAATTTTACTTTTCTTTAAAGCTGAGTAATATTCCATTGAGTATACATACTACATTTTATTTTTCCATTTATCTATTAAGGAACACCTAGGTTGGTTCCATAGTCTAGCTGTTGTGAATTGAGCTGCTATAAACATTGATGCAGCTGCATCACTGTAGCATGCTGATTTTAAGTCTTTTGGGTATAAACCAAAAGACTTTTGGGTCAAATGGTGGCTCCATTCCCAATTTTCTGAGGAATATCCATACTACTTTCCATAGTGGTTGCACCAATTTGCAGTCCCACCAGCAATGTATGAGTGTGGCTTTTTATTTTATTTATATAGAGCGTTCCTATAATTTTCCTGGTGTGGCCCTAAACCTGGACTCCTCCTCCCTTAGTCTCTAAGGTAGATGGGCTGACAGGCATGAGCCACCCTACCCATTGTACATTAAGTTTTGAAGCAGTGAGCTTGGATATTAAAAGTTGGTATCTCTTTCCTAGACTATGGCTGCTACTCCACTCAGAGGGACTGAGCATGAGCATCATGGAGTTCATGACCTGCTCCTGTGTGCCTCTGTGTCAACATTAACCTTTCCATTGCTGAGGACACTGGGTGACCTGAAGGGCTCTGGTTACAGAGAGAAGCAGGTGTCATACACATGGGCAGTTGTTCTGGGCCCGAAGAGGACAGAAGTTTTTGGTCCAGAGCTGGGCATGGGCAGCTTCTCCCTTGTGTTTTCCCCTGGGCATGGGCAGCTTCTCCCTTGTGTTTTCCCCACAGGTCACAGAACAGCTGGCTCAGTGACTACATGGACACAGGACAAACCCATTCATAGCTGATGGTGGGCACATTCTGTCTGGAGAAACAGGGGTGCCTCAGCAGGTCACAGCTGACATGATGCAGGGACTCTGCTCACAGTGGACCATGTCGGCCACACGTTCAGCCCTGAATACCTACTGCTCTCCTTCCTAGTCTCTAAAGATCACCAGGCACCACCTTTGACTCTCCCATGAGAGTCCAAGGGGTGGAGCCAGAGGCAGGCCAAGGGCCAGGACATGCAGGAGAACAGGGTTGTGACCCACATAGGACAGCCATGTGGGGAGTGAGGATTGACAAGTGTGAACTCAGAGTAAGAGGGGACAGAACAGTCCAAACTCCAGGGAGCTAGTCCTCATTCCTAGTCCTTCACTACATCTCTCAAGTGCAGTTACCCAGCGAGGCATCTGCTCAGACCCACATAGCTGCTGCTCCTCCCTGGCTGTGTTAGAAGTATTGGTTTTCACCAATTACCATTAAGTACTCTGAGTCTTTCCTGGGTGCTCATTGCCCTGTAGACAGAGAGTCTATTGGAACAACAGGCAGTGAGAGGAGGTTGAATGACTCCCCAAAAGTTTGAGTGTGACAGGGGGTGGTGAAGTGGTGACAGCTACAACCCCAGGGTCCTTCTGAACTCTGATTTCGAGGGACACCATTGAGGGCTGTCTGCCATCCCTGCTGTGCACTGGCGCCCTTGTGTAGCCATGTGTGGAGAGGCACCCTGTGGTTTTCCTGTCCATCTGGTGGTTTTAGAGTGCCGTGTACTGTCTTGCACATTTGAAACACGTTCTGCTACTGTTGTGCTTGTTTAGAGAGAAAAATCACCTGTGACTTTTGAATTATCTCACTGCAGGAGCTAATTCAAGGATATGGTACTGTCCATAGAAGGACCTGAACCCTGAAGGACTGTGGTTACATTTGTAAATGATTCCTAGTGAGATGTTAGCCACCCAGGAATTGGGATCCAGCACCACATCTGAAGTTCAGATGCCACACAATATTTTGCTAGTCAACACGCTCTAGGAGGCAGTGGAGGGACCATAGAGTCACGTTGCTTGGAGGCCAAGCAATTGGATGAATCTTTGTTTGAAGCACATATTTTGTGACCTCTTCCAGTCTTGATCTGTGGGGTAAGATCAATGGAAATTGTGAGATGTCATCAATTTTATTATCAAGGTGCAGGATGCAGGGGAGATGAGGGAGTCATCGGTTAACAGCTACTGGACACAACCAGCAAAAGCCTCTTCTGTATCCTTCAGTGATTGCTGAAATCATGAACACACCCTCAGGGGGACCTGGACACTGAGTCCCACTCACCAGGAACCTTCTTGACTGCTCACCCCACACAATCCATAAGGAGCAAGTGCTTGTTATGAGGGCCACCCTGTACCCAAGGGCTCTCCATCCTATGTAGTGTCACCCTCTAATTCATAGTCCTGTGGGCTCAGGCAAACGATTGACCCTTCCCTTCCCCAATTTCCATTACAACAGTACCATATCCACTGGACGTGTTTCCTGCTGCCATGGAGCTTTGTCCCTGGTCACTGCAGGAGCTAATTCAAGGACATGGTTCTGTACATAGAAGGTGTGCAAGTCCAATGCCCTTCATTTCAGTGAAACCCAGGTCTCCAGCACTTTGCTGTCACAGGCAGTGGCCCTTTTCCCTGCCTCAGCATCTGCAGAACCCTTGGACTATATCAGGATGACAGGGGTGAGGGTCACATGGAGAATGGCCCTCATGTCCACAGTTCTGGCTGAGTCTCACTTTAGTCCACTGAATATCTTCCTGGGACCAGGTTGAGCCTGTAGGTATTGTGGAGGGAGGGACAGTCTCTCCTCTCTTTCTACATCAATCACACCCTGGATATTATGAGCACTTCAGCCAATATTTATGGGAAAATCTACCTACATTCTTAAAATTCTGTTGAATTCTGTGACTGAGACCATAATCTCACCATCAGGTGAACTGACATCTCCCCAATTCAATCAGTAGATGCATTGTCAGGTTAGTGCCTCTGGGGCTGATGAGGAAAAAAGAGAATGAGGGTGGAAGGGAGCTCCCTGAGCCCTTTCACCAAACTCCCCAGTGACCTTCAGACCCTGGTGCCCCTGAACAGTGCCCTCAGCAGGTGGAGGCAGCAGGAGGAGCAGCTGGGGCAGCACAGCCTCACACTTCTGCTCCCTGGGAGGTTTTTGTCATGGACTGTGTCACTGTGTTTGGCCAACTGCTACCCTGTTGACAGTAATAAGTGGCAACATCTTCAGGCTCCAGGCTGCTGATGGTGAGAGTGAAATCTGTCCCAGATCCACTGCCACTGAACCTAGAGGGGACTCCAGATTGCAAAGTGTTTGCATTTCTGATGAGGAGCTTAGGAGCTTGGCCTTGTTTCTGCTGATACCAGTGTAAATAACTGCTGATGCCCTGACTGGCCCTGCAGGTGATGGTGACTCTGTCTCCAAGAGACACAGACAAGGAGGATGGAGACTGGGTCATTGTGATGTCACATCTGACACCTGCCATTGGAAACATAAAAAGAAATATCCTTGTAAGTAGTGATGGTTCAAGAGGACTCTCCTGAGTAGCCAGGCAGCACTGATCACACTGTGATAGTAAACCCCCAGTACTGTCCCTCCTTACCTGGAATGCAGAGCAGCAGGAGCCCCAGGATATGAGTAGGGGCCCTCATGTTCATGCTGTGTCCTGAAGGGGACTGACTCCTGCACAAGGTGTGAGCAGCCTCTTAAAAAGTCCTCAGTGCAGTGGGCTTTGCTGTGGGCACATGCAAATCAGCAGGGCTGGGCAGGCTGAGCAAGCATGAGCCCAGCTGCAGGGCTGGCTTCTCTCATTCCCTCAATACTGACCAAGTGTCCCCTTGTGTTCCAGGTCAGACCAGGGCAGCACCAATTTGCCTTTTAGAGAGTCTGTTTCTCTCTGGTGACATTGTGTTACTAAGGATATTTTCAGAAGAACTGTCATATGTTGAAGAAGGCTTAAGGTCTGGATTGAGCAAAGTATTTCATACATAATATGAGTATTAGTAGGAGAAGTTTCTTGTAGAGAATGCATACTGAAGTGTTACAGAGGAGAACATCAGGCCATTAATATGCTCTTGCATGTTCCTGGTAGGAGGATACCTTGGATTTTATTTGAAATTATGTGGATGTGAAATAATATTTTAAAGTCAAAAAATGCATTAGAAGAACTTGGATTTATTCAAAAGCATTTGAAGCAGAACTACATTTATATCGGGCAAGGTCCTGCAGAAGCACAAATACCAAGTTTTCTTGGTGATTGTGACCTTGGAGATCCCCCTGGATGTCTTCATACAAGGGACTCAGTGGTCCTGGTTTGGTTTGGGGACCCCCATACCAGCCCCCTTTGCTGCCACTTCGTCACATTCCCATGGCCATCAGCATGGGGGCTGACTAGTGGTGTCAACCTGATGACTTCACAATTTTCTGCTTCTTCCTCCAGCTCCAGCAGCTGCCTTAACACAGCCTGAGCCCAGGAGGAGTCCAGCTCACAAGGAAGCAGACAGAGCACATGGCCTGGGCCTGATGGGAGCTGTGCCCCTGCTGCTGGCTCCTGCAGGGACACTAAGCTTCATGTGTCCCCAGCCACTCCAGGGAGGAAGGCAGAGCAAATCCCTCCACATTCCCTCATCCCAAGGGTCAAGACTGTGCCCAGAGCTGCCTGTTCCTTTACCCTCTTGTGTCTCATCTCTGAGCTGGTGGCAGGTGCCCTCTAACCCCTGCTCCTGTCCTGGACTGGAAGAGGCTCTCCTGTACTTACCATGCACAGCAGGAAACAACAGGTGCTCAGTGAATCAGACCTCAGGATGACAGTGACTGCAGACCCTGGTTTCAGGTGACCATCTTGGGTTACCATGGTGGGAATGGGGCCCTGCATTTTCATGCAGAGCAGACTCAGGAACTGGACTAACTGGGAGAGGCTGGAACAGGGGCTCCCACAGGACTGAGCTCAGGCAGGAATTGCCTGAGGGCTGGGCTTTGGCCCTGGGCTGGGAGAAAGTAGCTCTCCTGGGCAGTGGGGCTGAGGGCCTGGAGAAGCAGAGCCCTGAGCATGAGCTGCCAGGCAGGGGAGCCAGGGGGGAAATCCCTCCACAGCTCTAGGTGCTGAGTGGAGCTCTGAGCCCCTAGCCAAGGTGAGAGTCCAAGACCAGGAGCTCAGCCCTGGGCCTGGCTCTGTGGGGAGCTGAGCTCAGCACATGCTCCATGGTCCTGGGGACTGACACCAAGAAGAAGGTAAAGAAACTTTCTGTCTCAAATATTTGTCAGAGCCAGAGCCCATGATGGTTAGAAAGATAAGGAGCACCTGTCATACACATGTATAAAATGTCTGTTGGCATGTTAGATATGATTACTAAATCAACATATTATTAACTTATATTTTTTAATTCATAGCATGAAGTAAATGCATACTATGTTAACTGTAACTTCTTAACCACTTTTTAAAACTACAATGACAATGCTGTTGTTGTGGCTCAGTGGTAGAGCACTTTCCTAGCAAGCGTGAACATTGGGTTAGATTCTCAGCATCATATAAAAATAAAATAAAGGTATTGTGTCCACCTACAACTAAAAATGTCAAAGAAAAAAATAGAGGTAATAAGACAAGTGCAGTGATGTACACCTGTCACCTAGCAACATGTAAGCCTGAAGAGGAGGATCAGAAGTTCAAGATCAGCCTCCACAAGTTAGCAAAGCCCTGTCTCAAAATAAAAAATAAAAAGGGCAGCAGATATTGCTCTGTAGTTATCCATAAGTTTCAATCCTCAGTACAAAAAAATTAAAAATACAGATAATAGAGTATATTAAAAGGTTAAATTTTAGCATTTTAAGATACACTAAAAAGAGACAAACTCATGTAGTGCCCTAACAGGACATAGTTCATTATATAGAAAAAGGACAGCATCAATAGTTCACAAGGAGCACCTCAAAGCAATAATAAAAATAAACAAATCAAATAGAATGGGTCATGATCAAGAATGCACAAATCACAGAAGGAAAATTAAAATATACAATAAATATATGAAAAGCCATTATAAATTATAAAAATAACAAATAAGATAAAATGTTATTTTGACATGAATTTGAGGGCAGATTTTTAAGAAGAATCTGGCATGGACCAGTGTTGGGGAGAGTAACTCTCTACTGGTGGTGACAGTTGTTCCTGGTGGAATGACCTTTGTCTTGCATGGTCTGCTGATGGGATACAAATGGGAGTTTTTCTGGATGCAGAGGCTATTAGCACACAAACTCACCCTGCAGAGGTATCCAGGGCTGAGACCTGTATACTCAACACTGACCACTGTGGCATGTTTGAGTGGTTGAATACCTGGGAACAATCCAAATGTCCCTCAAGGAGACAGACACTGGCCTGGGGATGCTGCTCAGAGGTGGAGGCCCTGTCCTGCAGACACAGGCCCTGGGTTCAGTCCACACAGAGGGTGAAGAGAGAGAGGTCCCCATCTCCTTCATGTTTGTCTTTCCTGGAACTCCAGCCTCCTGGTGAGGATCTGTGTTCCTGCCTGTCTTCCAGGACCTGGAACAATGCAGCAGGGCCATGGGCCTAGAGCGCTGGAGTGAAGGCCTGTCCATGAGAGTCCTGGCTCAAAGCCACTGTTCCTATGTCTGGAGCAGCTGATCCTCCTCAGATGGGCTCCCTCTCTAGCAGTGTTGCCTCCTGTGGGGGCTCCAGGTGCACTCGGGTCACCTGAGCCCCTGTGGAGTGAGCAGTGACCACACATTGCTTAGCACCCTGGGGACAGCCTGAGGGCAGCACTGATTGCTGCTTCTCCTCCCCCGCCCTTCCCCTCTTCCATGTGATGTCCCCAGTGTCTGCTCTACATTACAGTGGAGCCTGCAGTGGGCTTTGTCCCCGCATGGTAATTTATGAGGACAACTCAGCCACTGCACACGTGGCTGCACCATCTTCAGAGCTGTGGCTGTGTCCTCTCACTCAAACAGGCCCACTGATGACCCTTAGTTCTGACCCCACTCCATGAGTCCTCAGAGAAGGACATTTTTCTCAGGTTGCGATGATCATAGGTTATAAAACAAAATAGAAAATATTCAGGAACTTGACTGTGAGGAGACTTGGCCCACTGTCCACAGAGCCCCAGCGGTCATGAGCCTGGGCACTGGGCACAGTTCCCAAGCCTGAGGGCTCCTCTTAGAAAGGGATCTCTGATGCTTTTCCAGGGCCTCTGAGGTTAGACTCCTAGACTGGGTTCTTTATGGTGTTTCTTCACCATCTAGTGGCAGAGTTGATGCATAGCAACTTGGGAGATTTTTGGGTGTGGATTCCCAGATTCATGAAAATGATCCTCCTCCATCCATCACTAGGGTAGATTCTGTAGGAAACTCAAATGACCCCTCTTCTCAGTAAGTTGTCCAACTAGTTAAGTATAGAAGACCAACACTGCATCAGGGATTCAGAAAACGTACTGGTCTTGAGGGAACTGGCTTCTAGGTGAGTAACTTTCAGGTTATGCAAAAGCTGGGGTTTTGCCAGAGAAGAGAAGGGGCCTGAGAGACCCCGAGGAGGTCAGTTTTAAAGGTACAGTAGGCTGAGGGCTCCTGGTCTAGAGAGGCCAACCCAGCCTCAAGCTTCCCATGCAAAAACCCTTCCAGAGCTGCTGAGGGTCTCCCAGGGCTCCCAGGAAGAGCTTCCATGCTCAGCAGTTGGGCCAGGGCAGCTGAGGCAGCTGAGGAGCATTGCAGAGTGTTCCAGAGGTTCCCAGGCTCCAGGCTCCACTGCCACACTTGGCTCTTCCTCCCATCCTCTGCAGGGTGCTGAGGAAGGAAAGGGTCCTGCCCTTGCAGCCCCAGCATGCCCAGCTTCCCACACTGCATCTTTCCTTAAATGAGTCCCAGATCACCACATGCACACAGGACATCTGACACCCTCTCAGGGAGCAGGTGGGGTGGATTTTTTATCTAAACCATGAACTTGGGCAGGAGCAGGAGGTGGAAGACCTTCGTTTGGTGGGTCAGGAGCTCAGTTCCTGGCTAAGATCTTGGGTCTGCACAGCAGGTGCTCAGCACAGGATATCACAAGTGCTGTGCTTATGAACAATGGAAAAACAGGCTTGGGGACATCTCAGTAAATGGCAAGGTCACACCCATGTCAGGCTAAAGGGTGTAAAAGTTGAATTTCCTTTGAGAAGAGATCATGGGACACCCTGCTTGTTTGGGGTGTCCTAGAAAGTAGTTTCCTGTGCTCATTCACCCAGGCACTCAGAGAATGGAATATCTGAGGTCCCAGAAAGCTTGGTGACAGCTCAAGATGGTGGTAATCATGGGCCTCATCCACGTGGAACTGGTTGTGCAGGAATGCAGGATGCAGGACTCGGGGGTCATGAGGTTCCACTGAAATTTCAAAGGAGGCCCTGAAGACCAGGCGGGGTGCATCAGGGCTGAATCCCTGCAGCAGCCCCTGAGAAGACAGGTGTGAAGATATGAGAATGGAGGTGGCGTTGCAGTGGAGACTCTGGGACTGAGAGATGCCAACAGCAAGGACATCTGCTGAGGGAAACTCTGAATCCAGCAGAAACAAGTGGGAAGGGAGGCCATGTGGGCTGCAGCCAGCAAGTCCACAGAGGCAGAGCCTGGTGTTAACCCTTTGGACAGAACTTCACTGTGCCACATGCCCAGGTGCTGGATAGGGGCTGCAGGGTGGATTTGCCCAACTGGATTTTACAGTCCAGCTTTGGCACCATCCCTTCTTTCTGTGGTCCTGTTCCTCCCCTTTGAAATGGGAATGGTGTCATTCAGCCACTGGACGATGAACATATGTAACTTGCTTTAGACTGTTACAGGGCTCACCATCCTGAGTTTTCCTTGGGTCCCAGAGAATTTGAACTTGGACTTTAAGGTAATGCTAAATTGTGAAGACTATGGGATTCTCAAAGATGGACTAAATGCACTTTGCATTGTGATATGGACATGAGATTTTCGAGGTCAGGAGTAGATTGATGTGGATGTGAAATGTCTCCGAAAAGCCTCTGTTAACTCAGAAATTTTCAGAGATAAAATATTCAAGTTACAAGAACTGTGACATCATCAGTTCATTTTAGTCTGAATGGACTGGGTCAGTGATAACTGAAAGCAGGTGGAGCAGGGCTAGAGGGGGTGGGCCACTGGGGGTGTGCCCTGGTGGCGCCTTCCTCTTTCTCCCCATTCCCCTCCTGGTTGACACATCATAAGCTGCTTCTCTTTGCCACGTCCTCCACCATGATGTCCTGCCTCTTGCACCCAGAGCTTAGAGCCAATTGATGATGAACCTTTTAATCATGAGCCAAAATAACCCAAAATTGTTCATGTCTGGTTTTTTAGTCACAGAGACAATGAGCTCACTAAAACATACACTTTGACCCAGTTCTTATATGATTGCATTATCTTTCCTCATATTTGTGAATTTTTCAGTTCAGTTTCAGCTGTTAATTTGTGAACTTCATACCATTGTCATCAGAGGAGATAATATGCATGTTCTATATTCTAAACCTTTTAAATTTATTGAGATGTTTATTAAATTATTTTTATTTGTTTTAGTTATATGTGATAGTATAATGCATTTATGCACTTTGATATATCATTTATCTGAATATACATGTTGTACAATCATATTGGTCCTGCAGTCACAAATATACATAAAGTAATAATGTCTGTTTTATTCTACTATCTTAAGATTTGTTTTGTGACCTAACATACAGGATCTTGAAGAACATTCCATGTGCACTTGAGCAATCATGTAACATGCCCTTGTGGGTGGAATCCTCCTACATGTCTGTTAGGTGGGTGGCATTGTTGCAGGTCTCTGTCTCCTGATTGTCCTCTGTCTGGTTGTTGCAGGGACTATTGAAAGTACAATAGTGGGGTCCCTTCTGTTACTCTATTGTGGTCTGTTTGTCCCTCAAATGTGTCACTGTATTAAAATGTGTTTTGGAGCCTTGATTTTTTGGTGCATGATTGTTTGTAACACTTATCATCTTGGAGAATGGACCCCATTATCATTGTATAATTTACTCCTTTGTTTCTCTAATCAAATCTGACAAAATTATGTATTTCTGATAATAGCACGACTACTTTTCCTGGTTTCAGCTCACTATTTGCATGTGATCTTTTTTTCATGTTTTTACCATCAAGTTCTGCTTGTTCTAAGACCTAAGGTGAGGTTACTAGATGGACATGTACATATACAATTTCAATTCGTTTGCCAATCTACACATTTTGTTTAGATGTTCATCTATTTACATTCAGCAAAATTACAAACAGGGAGCAACTTCCCTTTGCCATTCTTTGCTTTCTCTCTGCCTCACGTCTTTTTGCTCCCTGAATCTCCTCCATTACAACCTCCTTTGTCTGTAGTTTACTTTGGGAGTACAGTGTTTCAATTCCCTTCCCATTTTTTTTTTCTGTTTCTATAATAGCTTTTCTTCCTTTATTTTGGTTATTTTGGTGTGAATCATAGCATACTAAATTTCTAAAACTTTAACATGATAAATTGGTGACAATTTGATTTCCACTTCCTTAAAATACTACTCTCCCTTACCCCTCAGCACCCCTGGGTATTACTAATGTCATCATTTGCATCTTTTTGTGCATGCTTTAACATAACAGGATGATTTCCACTAATGCATATTTTAAAATCTACTGTGGAAAAACAAAGATTAGATTTATAATGAAAATTATAATAATGATTTAAATAATATTTCCTGTGTTTGTTTTGACAGGAGAACTCTGTGTTTTTGCTTGGCCCTTAGGGCCTCCTCAGCTGACTTATTTTCCTCAGGGACATTTCAAATTTTTTCCCCAGGGTCTCCCTTCTGCTAGTGCCATGTAAGGGCTTCTGCAGTTGGTGGGATCTTAACAGGAGGTGACTGAACTGAGGCCATGGCACTCAAGGTCCAGAGCCCTCAGCTGCAGCTACTTCCTCTCAAACAATGTGATGAGCTATTGCCCAGAGCAGCAGCACAGGTGGCAGCTGGGCCACCCAGGCAGGGAGGTTTTTGTTTGGGGCTGTACCACTGTGGGAGGAATCCATGTACCTTGAAAGCAGTAATACACCCCAGTATCCTCAGCCTCCATCCTGCTGATTCTCAGTGTGAACTCTGTCCCTGACCCACTGCCACTGAACCTGTCTGAGGCCCCAGAGAAGCATTTGCAAACCTCATAGATCAAAAGCTTTGGAGCCTGGCCTGGCTTCTGCTGATACCAACTCAAATAGGTGTTTCCATCATTGTGTAGGAGGCTCTGACTAGATCTGCAGGAGACAGAGGTTGGCTCTCCAGGGATGACAGATAGGGAGAGGGGAGTTTGGGTCATCACAGTGTCCCCACTGGATCCTGAAATAATGACAGAAATGAAGTATATCCATAATATTATGAAACATTTTAATTATTTCTCTTTTGTTCCTTTCTCAGTTAAATTATTTTTGCATTCTTGAGTATATAGTTTGTGTTTCTATCCAGAAATACCCAATGTCATATAAGATAGAGTTTTACGTGTACAATGCTTGTCTAGAGGTTGACCAGACTACTCTCCTCTTTCTATGTCCAGTCTTCACCAGAAGATGACTTGGTTTTCCTCTAGAAACTTCCTCCCTTTCATGGATCTGAACATCACATGCACCATCCTATGCAGTGACACCCACACAACTGACATGTACAGAGCTCACATGTAGGAAGCACTGAGCTCACCCCCTACCCCTTCTCCCTCCTCATCCCCTCTGTCCTCACCAGGGATCCAGAGCAGCTGCAGCCCCAGGAGCTGAGCAGGGAGCCTCATTTTGAGAAGCTGAGCTGAGGAGTCCTGGTGAGTCAAGGCCAGGTTAGAGCTGAGCATTTATATCAGCATTGCAGGAAGGCCCTCCCCAGGGAAAAGCATGCAAGTGCCCTGGTGGGTGCAGCTGGGTGGAAAGATCCAATGGCAGTTGTGGACTGTCCTCAGAATAAATAAATCGTCTTTTGTCATTGGAGGGAAACTAAGTAGATAAAGTCCATGCTGCCTGTAGTAGTGGGCAGAGGATCTCCTGGTGAAGATATTTAGTAAAAACACACAGAGTTCAGTAGGAAGCACCTCCCCAAAATGGAGAGGTGGACAGTGTGTGCAGGGCAATGTCTTTGGAGTGAATGGCCAGGGTGTTTCACTTCCTGCCAGCTAAGCTAGAGAAGAAAATCATCCCACACCCACTAGAACTGACAGGAAATTTCCTACTGACAAACCCACCTGCTTCTGGTCCTTCAAGACTCCTATGGTAGCTCATGTTACCATGTTAACAAGTGCTAGAAATGGTATCTCCCTGGGTCCTTGCAAAAGTCAAAAGAACCTGACAGGGAGAAAGAAATCTTTCTCTCACATTCAAAATCAATAGCTGATTCTTAATTTCCCATGGTTCTTGGGAAAATATCTTCCCACAGAAGTCTTCTCACTCTGTAGAATCATGTCTTCTCAGGGATCCTGTTCCTTTCTTGCCTTGGATGAGAATCAATCTCTCTCTCTCTCTCTCTCTCTCTCTCTCTCTCTCTCTCTCTCTCTCTCTCTCTCTCTCTCTCTCTCCTGGCCTGTGTGTGGGGTGGCCACAGCCATGAGTCCACAGCTCAGAAGGACACAAAGTACATGAGTGGCAAAAAACAGAATACTCAGCTGTCAGGGCAGAGGTTCCTGGGCCTCTCCCTTGCATCTCCTGAGCCTGCATCTAATAATGGTCACCCTGGAGCAGGATACTTGAGCTAGAGCTGCTCAATGTCAGTCCAAAGGTCACTATTATGTTTATAGGCAACAGCTGGATAAATCCTCAGGTGATCAACTGACAACCTGCTATTGATCACCTGCAGATTGGTTCCAGTGTCTAATTACTTTGGTCCTGAACTCAGAATCCTGCAGCTATTGAAAGAATAAGTCACACTGTTCCACAAAATTTGAGGTTATAGACACTCAGTTTCATAATAAACAGTCCAAGGAATCTAACAGCATATAGATTATAGAGCAAGTTTAACCTGGAGCTTGATTTGTATAAGCTCTGGGAAACCCCAATAGGACATGTTAGACAGGTTGGAGGAGAAAGTGAAGTGACCTTGACCTTCCCCCTGATTTAAACTGGCTGACAAACATTTGAGGAGGGTGTGAATCTAACATATCACCATTACCTGGCTGACATTTCATTCACCCTCATGGTTTACTCCATTCTGTAAATTTGGTGTTGTTCCATCTGATATGTGATGTGCGACCATGCCATTCTGGGTCCTCCTCCTGACTATGGGCCTCCTAATCAGCCATGCTGGTGACAGATGGAAAAGAAAGGGGAAGAGAACCAACATCAAGGAGAGTGTGCACAGTTATCAATGTCATGGCTCTTTTTAAAGAACTGTCCTAATGAGTGTCAAATGAGAGATTAGGTTGCTTCCATTCCATGGTTTCATTGTTTTGTCCCTAAAACGTGGTGACAGTCTATCACTCAGTGGCTCACAATGTGACATGACATGGCAGTGTGGGGCTGCTGGAGGTGGGTGGTTAAGGAAAGGTCATCCTGGAGCATGGGGGACAACTGAAGGCCACTGCTGACATGACAGGAGGACACAGGGCACAATCAGAAGCCCTCAGGGAGAAGGAGAGCACAGGGACCCTGGGTAGACACTGGGGTTCAGCTGCTACCAGGCAAGCAGGGCCTGGGCCAGCAGAGCCTGGAAGGGGCAGGGAAGGGGCCCATCTTCAACTGCAGAGAGAGCTTGGCCTCCTGCCCCTGGACTCCAGACTTGAGCCTCCAGAGCTGGGAGAGAACTCCTCTGAGTCAGGCCAGGTGTGTGGTGCCTATTGAGCAGCCCTGGGAAACTCACAGTGCCCATTCCAACTGTGGAAACCTGGATTGTGGGAAAACCAGGAGCGTAAGAAATCTGTAGCATCTGATTAGTAATAAATCAGGTTTAGAAAAATTTGTCTTCACAAAGTATTCTTTAATATAATAAAGTTTCAGGAAATCCTGCCATTTCTTAAATGAACATAAAATATTTAAAAGCCTCCATTCTGATAATCTTTTTTTTTAATTTTAAAAATTGATGTCAATATTTTAGAAGTTCCTTTTTGATTAGAAAAGTTTTCCTATATTGCCGTAGAAAGAAAAGAACAGGCAGCATTTCTAAGGCAGACTCTCAAGCTCCTATGGTCAGCTCACCATGCTCTGTGTGGACATCAAACCTGAGCAGTGGACACAGCTCATCCCTCTCCCCTGGGCACACATCACCAGGGTTTATCAGGGTGGGTGAGACTAACTTTCCTGGACCCTGGAGGGGAGGGGACTGTGGGTCTCTAGGATGACCCAGGCTCAACTGAAAGAGCTGGGAGTGAACTCCTCTGAGTTGGGTTCCTTGTGGTTTTGACTCTGATGCCAGGGGCTGTCAGTTGGGTCCATGAAACTCCAAGCCTGTGTGTGACCCCTGGGAGCTGGGAGGCTGCTGGGCACTGGACCTGTGTGGGTGGGTCGGGTCAGAGTGCTGAGTGCAGAGTTGGCACTGTCACTCCAGCCCCAGGCTGTGCTCTGAGGACCCTGAATCCCAGTGGCACATCCCCACTGTGTGACCAGGAGGAGAGACACAGCCCTCTGCTCCTGCTTGGGCCCAAAGTGAGGTCTCTTCAGTGTGAGCTGAGAGTGGGTCCCTGGTGACACTAAAGATCCATCCTCCAGAAGGGCTTCTCCAAACCCAGATGTCAGGGTGGATCCTGAGCCCAGAGGACCCTGAGGGAAGCAGGCCACCTTTTCTAAGCTACTGCCTATCACCACTCACTGGAGGATCAATTCATGGACATGCCAGGTGCAGGGAGCCAGGGACTGCTGTGCCCCAAACACTGAGGGACACTTGACTGTTTACACTCTTAGTTCTCAGGATTCTCAAGACTGATTGCACTAAAATTAATATCATGAGCATATAGGGAAATTTCCAGAACTTGTATGTTTTGTACACTTTTATTCAATTATTACATACTTTACATTTTTCTTAACTCCTTAATGACTTGATTGCTGTTTGTATCAAAACTGAATATTTTTTAAAAATATTTTCGTTCCATAGGCACACAATACCTTTATTTTATTTATTTATTTTTATGTGGTGCTGAGGATTGAACCCAGTGCCTCATGTGGGCAAGGCAAGCCCTCCACCACTGAGCCACAACTCCAGCCCCTAAAACTGAATTTAATACTATTTTAATTAAATAGGTAGGTTAAAATATTACATAATGTAGCATTCCAAGAATAAGGGACTTGAACTTTACTGGTGCCAGTGCATTCTGAGCACACACAGCAGTGAGGTGTTGGATGTCACAAGCACAGCACACATTGTGCCTAGTCTCCTGCCCAGTCCTTTCCCACCCGCTTCCTCTCCTTCCCTGATCCAGCTGCTCTGCCCTCCTGGTCTCCCCCTGTGGTTATTTTACTGTGCGCTTTACCATGATGTGTAAGTGTAACCTTCATTGTGGCACAAGAATGATGCAGGACATCCACAGAATTCTCATGAAGGAGTGCAGGAGCACACCATGGGAGCAAACCAGCAGGACAGGCAAGTAGTGGATGGAGGTATGAGAAATGCCTGTCCCCTTGATGCTCTGCTAAAGGGCAATAATGCTAACATGTTTCAAGTTCATTACATCATAATGGAAATGTAAAATGGGGGTTTCTCAGATTCCTAATTGGTTTCCAGTAAGTGCTCAGGTGCTGGAGGTTTGGTTCCAGGGGGGCCAAGATGAGAGATAATTGGTCCTTGAAGAGGTGGGGCCTGGTAGGAAAGGGTCAGATCTGGAGCTGCTGCCCTGGAAGGACAGTGCTGTTCTCACACACTGAGGGCATCCTCAGCAGAGTGGGTTGTCATGAGGCCACATCACAGGCCTGGCCTTGCAATGTGCAGATGGTTTCCTGTCCACTTTCACACCACTGTGACACAGGCCAGGGGCCTCACCAGAGGACAGTGGAACTGCCCAGCCTTGGAACCTCAGCTTTGAACAGTGTCAGTTAAACCAACCGCTTTACACAGTACTTGCTAACTCAGATGTTTTGCTCTAGCAACATATAAAGGACCAATATGCGCTTCTTTTTATTATGGTTTTAGGTGGGAATTTCCATAAAGAGCTGCATTGGAAATTAAGAAAATCTATCTGAAATAACTGTGTCCCAGAGTTAGACTCTCAGATCTCCTGGATATGAACTAATCAGCAGTGTAAGATGCTGATTCTCATGCAGCAGGTGCTTCTGGGATTCTGCACTGGAACAGCTCTTAATGAGCTGATGATGCTGTTCAGCCTGAACATTTTGAATAGGATGTGAGTCTCAATGAGTTGTGTAGTGCCTCACTTTTGCTGAGGGTGGCTTTGAACTTGGGATCCTCCTGTCTCAGCCTCGCAAGCTGCTGTGATTACAGGCCTGCAGCACTGTGCCAGACTAGGGAGCCTCATTTTATGAAGTTGAGTTGAGGATTCCTGGTTAGTTAAGGCCAGGTATAGCTAAGCTTTTATCTCAGGTGCCACTGTCAGCAGGGCACCAAGAGGACATGGGTTATGTCCTTTGAGCAAAGTCACTTAAAATATCTTGTATGTTTGGAGAAAAAACAATGAGAAAAAGTCCATGCTGCTGCCTGCAGTAGAAGATGAGATCTGACTGTGGATGTTTAAATCCATGCGGAAGATATGTTGAGATGAGAGGACCCCCTAAAAAGATTCAGGAAACTGACACTGTGTTGCAGGAAGTCTCTGTTTTTCCATGTCTCTCAGCTGACATGTGGGGACCAGGAGAGTTTCATATTTCAGCGGTTTTCACATTTTAGAAACTTTGAGTCAACTTTCCCAGCTAAGCATCCCCATCAAGAATTCAAAACTCTCTGGAATGATACAAAATGTTCAGACTTTGGAGCACTTTGGATGGATGTTTGGAGAAGGGGTCTCACCTTGCCCTAGAGTAGAGTGACACAGACTGAAAAGCACAGGGAAAGCCCTGTAGAGGAAGGTTTCACTAATGGTGTGTGTGTGTGAGTGGGTGTGTGTGTATGTGTGTCTGTTTGTGTGAGTTTGTGTATGTGGGTGTGTGTGTGAGTGTGTGCATATGTGTGTCTGTGTGTGTGCATATGTGTATGTGTGTGTCTGTGTGGTATGAGTGTATCTGTGTGTGTGTGTTTATATGTCTGTGTGTGTCTGTGTGTCTGTGTGTGTAAGTGTGTGTGTGTGAGTATGTTTGTGAGTGTGTGTGTGTGCCTGTGTATGAGTGTGTGTGAGTATGTATGCATGTATGTGTCTCTGTGTGTGTGTGGCTCTCTGTGTGACTGTGTGTTTGTGTGTCTGTGTGTGAATGTGTGAGAGTGTATGTGTGTGTGTGTGTGTGTGTGTTTGTGTCTGTGAATGTGTGTATGTCTGTGTCAGTGTGTCTGTGTGTGTGTGAGTGTGTGTGTGCCTAAGGAGTGGTGACCAATACCTAAGGGTCCCACCCCCAGCAGGCCTGGAGCCCACCTGCTCTCACCTGATGGGCAGAGGCTGTTCTTTAACTGCTGGGCTCCCCTAACCCCACCTGTCTGAGATCCACGCAGGAGAATCCTGAGGTGAAGGCCTCAGACCCCACTCCTGGCTGGGCTGTGCCTCTGGGAGGAGAGCAGGTGGGCAGAGCAGCTTGCAGCTTCACAGACACATCTGCCTCACATGTGGCTGTGTCTCCTGACCTCAACACACACAGGCCCAGGGGTGAGTGGATTAGGGCTGCAAGTAGCCTGAATGTGTTCCTCTTGCCTCCTGATCCTAGTCCATGGCCATGATCCTTGGCTATGCAGCCAGGTTGGCCTCTGTCATATCCAGGTGGCACTATGACATCACAGTGAGGAAGGAAGGGACTGGATCCCATGATTCTCAGCCTCAGGCTGACCAAGTGTCTTTGGCTGGAGGTCACATCTTCCTGTCTCTCTGTGCAGGTCACATTCCCTGAGTCTCAGGAGGCTTCCTGGACTTGTGCTGGTCACCTCCTGGATCATCTGATGTTCCATGCTGACACCTGCTCAACTGTCCTACCAGCAGTCACCAGTGGCAATGTCATCAGGAGGACCATTCCTGAAGCTCTTCCAGAATTGACAAATTTTCCAGTCACTTTCTTAAAACACGTACATAGATTCCTATTAGCCATTGATCACCAGGATATATAGTCCTTGCCTCGATAATGGGACCCTTTTTTTCACAATTAGTCCTTTGTCCTACGGGATCTGTTGACCGTGTGTTCATCATTTCACTCAGTTTAATGGAAGAGTCACCATGACAGACCTTTGGGTCAAGAACTTTGACCAGAAAAACCAAAGTGAGCAGATAGAAGTTTTCAAGGTACTCCATGGGCACAATAGAAAGGGTGGGGATGACCCTGTGATTCTGAAGAACAAATATTCAATGTCTGAGAGAAACAGAAGACAGTGTGACAAAGGACAGTGTGACAGATTCTGATAACACTAGACATTCTGCTATGAAACTAAAGATTATATAAATACACTTCTAAAAAAATATACAAATAAAAACTCATAGGAACTGTGTTCAGCATTGAAACCTTGGAAGAAATAAGCCTGCCCTTCTCTAGGGGAAAGGAGCAATACTGTCCAAGAGCCAGAAAGCAGAATGTTACTCAGCACTGAATCTTTTCTATCAAGCTGGGTGCTGTGATGCTCACCTGTAATCTCAGCAACTAGGAGGCTGAGGCAGGAGGATCACAAGTTTGATGTCAGGATCAGCAACTTAGCAAGAAAAAATAAAATAAAAATGCAACTGAAAAATGACAAAATAATGAAATTTTCAGGGAAATGGATGGCACTAGAGCAGATTATGCTAAGTGAAGCTAGCCAATCCCTAAAAAACAAATGCCAAATGTCATCTTTGATATAAGGAGATCAACTAAGAACAGAATAGGGAGGAAGAGCATGAGAAGATCACCATTAAACAGGGATGAGAGGCGGGAAGGAAAGAGAGAGAGAAGGGAAATTGCATGGTAAAGAAAGGAGACTCTCATTGTTATACAAAATTACATATAAGAGGAAGTGAGGGGAAAGGGGAAAAAAACAAGAGAGAGAAATGAATTACAGAAGTTGGGGTAGAGAGAGAAAATGGGAGGAGAGGGGAGGGGGGATTGTAGAGGATAGGAAGGGCAGCAGAATACAACTAGTATGGCAGTATGTAAAAAAGTGGATGTGTAACCAATGTGAATCTGCAATATGTTTACAGGGTAAAAATGGGAGTTCATAATCTGCTTGAATCAAATGTATGAAATATGATATGTCAAGAGCTTTGTAATGTTTTGAACAATTAATAATAAAAAAATGCAACTGTGAAAATTTTGAAATATAACAAAGGAAACAACTCTCTATGCTGTAGTGAAACCCCTGGAGGAGGTTTGGGTGCAAAGCACTCAGGGTGACAGTCCAGTCTGAACATCGTCCATGCTGTAAATTCCAGGCCTGTCACTCAGTCCAGGTGAAACTGCAGGATGGAAAATCATAAAGGTCCACAGCAGAGAGGGGGGGGTGAGTAGCAGCTGGAGCTCAAAGAGTATGAGGGCGGGACCTGCACTGTGCCAGGCCACACTGTTGGACACATGTCAGTGTCCACTTGTCTAGTTCCACCAAATGCACAAACTAACCCTAGTGTGACCTGTAGTCATTGGCAGAGGTTGACAAATTGTAACAATAGCAACAGAATCTGGGGTGGCGACAGAGGGGCTGTGGGAGCAGGAGGGACACAGGAGACCTCTGCACTACACCCAGTTTTGCTGAGAACTTAAACTACACTAAAAATCAAAGTATTAAAATATTCCCATGTGGAGTATGTGGAGAGGACTGTCTTTGCTGCAAGACACCAACTATTGCCATTAGAGTCTCTCGAAGTCTAAATATTGGCCTGTAACATGTCATTGAGGCTGTTATCATGGTCACCTGATGGGCTGAGCTGAAGGAAAGAGAAGGTGCAGAGAAGCACCCCTGATTCTTCCAAAAACCCTCCCTGTGGCCCTGGGATCCTGGCTGCCTCTGAGCTGTGCCCTCAGCAGGTGGAAGCAGTAGGACGAGCAGCTGGGGCAGCCCAGCCTCACACTTCTGCTGCCTGGGAGGTTTTAGTCATGGCCTGTATCACATGGGTGGGGCACTGTAGCCTTGTAGACAGAAGTAAGTGGCAGCATCTTCAGGCTCCAGGCTGAAGATGGTGAGAGTGAAATCTGTCCCAGATCCACTGCCACTGAACCTCGAGGAGACCCCAGATTCCACACTGGTCACATAATAGATGAGGAGCTTATCAGCTTGGCCTGGTTTCTGCTGATATCAGTATAAATAATTGCTAATGCCCTGACTGGCCCTGCAGGTGATGGTGACTCTGTCTCCACTAGACACAGGCAAGGAGGATGGAGACTGGGTTATCGTGATGTCACACCTGACACCTTCCATTGGAAACATAAAAAGAAATATCCTTGTATGTAGTGATGTTGCAAGAGGACTTTCCTAAGTAGCCAGGCAGCCCTGACCACACTGTGACTAGTAAATCCCTAGGAATTTCCCTTCTTACCAGGGAAGCAGAGAAGCAGGAGACCCAGGAGCTGAGCAGGGGCCCTCATGCCATGCTGTGTCTTGACTGGGACTGACTCCTGCACAGGGTGTGATCAGCCTCTTAAGAAGTCCTCAGGGCAGTGGGCTGTGCTGTGGGCACATGCAAATCAGCAGGGCTGGGCAGGCTGGGCACAGCTGTAGGGAGGCCCCTCCTGGTCAATTAAGACAGGCTCAGTATGTCCAGGTGTCCCAGGTCGGACCAGGGAGCTCAGATTTGCTTGGGGGAACATGGTTCCCTGTGGCCACAGGACACAGTCTGCCCCCTGAATTGTGAGAGGTGATCTGTAGTCACTTTCTGGTTCTGGACAGGCTGTCCTTGTGTCCTAAGCACAGTTCTGTGTTGGTGACCCTTGGAGGACAAGGAGACATAACAGAAGCAAGAGGATAGTTTATGCTTTGGGAGTAAAAACAGAAATAAGACAGAAAGAGAGGAAGATGTGTACACTCACTGAGGTTTTTGGGGTTTCTGGACATTGGCACAGCATGGGTAAGAGGTGGGAAGGAGGGACCCACCCCTGGACCCAGCCCTCCCTGCCTCAGAGTCCCACAGAGCACACTCATACCCATCATGATGTCCGTCTTCTCCAGTCCAGCAAGTCTAAGGCCAGCCAGGTTCTTCAACTTAACTATCTCTTAGAAGAAGTAAGAATAATTTTACAAACTAGTGAAAGTACTTTAGAGATTGAAGTTTGGAGAATATAGGTCATGGTTAGCATCTTAGTAAACACTGTAAAGATGCAGATTCTGTATATAATTCTGCTTTACCAGTATTACCACACGTTTTTAAGTCCTAGTAATGCCTCAT
The DNA here is from genome assembly GCF_964194105.1 of Spermophilus citellus. Taxonomy (NCBI): domain Eukaryota; kingdom Metazoa; phylum Chordata; class Mammalia; order Rodentia; family Sciuridae; genus Spermophilus; species Spermophilus citellus. The sequence continues at coordinate 21,947,965 of NC_138193.1, forward strand.
GACCTCAAGAGGGCGGCAGTTTCTCTAAACATCATGTCCTCCATCAGGTCCTCTTGTAACTTTTCCAGAAATAAAGCAGGACAAAGTCTTCACCTCTGCTCTTCTCAGAGTTATCAAAAAACTTTCTCAAAAACTGTTCACAATCTTTTTTTTTTTCTTTTCTTTCTATTTTTACTTTTCTTGCTTTCTTTTTTTTCCCTTTAATTTTCCCCTTTGGTGCTGATGGCTGAACCCAAGGCCTTGTGCATGCTGCACAATTCTCTACCTCTGAGTCAGAGGTCTAGAGAGAAGTTTCACCATGCTCACCTGCCCACACACTCAGAGGCTGCTGCAGACAGGGACATGGTTCCTGGAGTCTTGGCTGCTCATAAAGATGGTGACAGTCCTTGGGGTCAGCATGTCATGCTGCTTCTAAAGGAATGCAGGATGTTGAAGATCAGGGTTTGTGGAGGCTTTCACTGATATTTTGAAGAAAGTCTGCCCTCCCTGGGGGCTAGTGCTATGGGCTGCTGCACCTGCAGGGCCTGGTGAGCATCCTACTCAGAAGCGTGGGCGGCAGCTCCAGGACACACCGGGGCATGTGCAGGTGACATCCATACAATCAACACAAAGTGAAAACACACAGAGTCTGCCCATGGACTGGGAAGTAAGAGTGGAGTCTGAAGCCCTATGTGCAGGTGAAGGAGGTGATTGTGCCTCTTCACAGGAACATGGTCCTTTGGGGGCAGTTATCATGTACTGCATGTGAGATAGAGAGTTTGAGACTTTGAAAGTTCCTTGGCCAGAACAGCTGGCATTTTCTTGCATTTTCGCTGATGGAAAACCATAGCAAAGTGACTTTGAATGGATTCGGGAGGTTTTACCAGACAACTCCCTCAGTGGTTGACTATTAAAGAAAGTCATGTCCAGGTGTGTTGATCTAAAACTGGATTCACACTCTTTCCCATTCAGGGTCAGACACCAGGAGGCAGGATTGTGACAGGATTTTTCTTTTGAAAGGTAGGACAGATCACTCAGATGTCAGCTCCATGGGTTTGTCCTAGGAAAGCCACCCTTCCACAAATTCCCACCTCCTTGGAACACTGGGCCCTCTCTCTGTGGAGAATCAGGAATAGCAGTGAGAGCCTCTTTGTGCTGTGCACAAAGCAAAAAAAGCTGTGGTTGCATCCACATCCCAGGGTCAGAATGAGGGAGGTCCCACACTCTTACCCTGGCTTAAATGTGAGCAGGACCTGGGAGCAATTTCTGGAACCATTGTTGACAGTGTCTGTGCTTGGACAGATTTAACCACATACTGTTGAGGAAAAATGAGGAGGATATAAATGTCTGGGAATCAAACTACACTGAGGGATTCACCTTTAACTGCCTGTGCTTGGGATATTATGGCTCTTCCAGAGACTCCATCCTCACCTGGTAAATAGGGAAATAACACCAAGTGTCCCCATCCTCTCTAATCACTCACATTTCTTCCAGGGAAGCAAAGAGGGTTTAGGAGACCATGAAACTTTCAGACCTGAATGAACCTTGGTTTTCACTCAACCTTTCCAGATGCAGTGGGAAGAGAAAAGTGCAAAGGGTCTGACTGGGGGCCTATGGGGAAAGCAGTTGTGCCCCAGTGGGAGGGTGGCAGAAGGGACTGTGAGGTTTCTATGGGGGACTGAACCACTGTTGTAAACTGTGTGGCCTTGCAGACAATCACACACTGCAGCCTCCCCAGTCTCCAGACTGTGATGGGAGGATGTAGTCTGTCCCTTACCCACTGCCAATGAACCGGGCTGGGACTCCACTGGCCCTGCTAGATGCACTATAGATGAGGCATCTGAGAGCCTGCCCAGGCCTCTGCTCATACCAGGAGAAGGAGCTGCCAACACTCAGACTGGGCCTACAGGTTAGGGTGGCTCGTTCCCCTGGAGACAAAGCCATAGAGGCTGGAGTCTGTGTCAGCACAATTTCTCCTGTGGCACCTGAGATGGAAAGAGAACAGAAAGGTCACCTGTGCAGTCTAGGTAATATCCCAGTCTTCACAGTAGAGCCAGGACCCAGCAGCACCCTGAGCTTGAATCACTGGGCTTGCTAAACAGAGGTGCCAGGACACAGGACCCAACCACACTGAAAGAGTTTTTACAGACATGCAGAACCATCCCATAGTCCCTCATCTGGGAGCTGGAGTAGCAGGAGGCAGAGGAGCTGACTGGGGGCTGCCATAGCTCCCTCTGGGTCCCACCTGAGGCAGAGCTTCCCAGACCCCTGGTCACCATGTCCCAGCAACATGAAGTAATCCAAGTTTCTGAGCTTTACTAAATGAGCAACTTTAGCCACCAGGGAAAACTTGTAAAGGACCCTATATGTACATCTATTGAAAGGAAAGGGGAATGTATCTGTGACAATGTTTTTCTAGTTTGAAGTGACAGATGGTACAGATGACAATGTCGTGAAGTGACCTGGTTCAGCTCTGCTGGGGTGGGAGAGGCTTCAAGTACCAGCTGTGCCTTCAAAGCTCAGAAACAGAGTATGGTGTAACAAAGTGTCTCTGTTCAGACAGAAACAGGGACCAGCTACAGGGCCCAGTCACAGAGCAGATACTACCTGCCACAGACCTCTGGCTGAACTTCTAGTCTTGTGGAATCCACAGCAGCTCAGGCCTCAGACCTGAGCTTAGGCAAAGATAACCCTCTTGCTCTAGTTCACAGCACAGTCTGAAGTAACTGTAGCCATGCGGACACCAGGCAACACCACCCCACTTGACTCTGTATGGATGGCCTCATGTCGCTTGGACATGATGAGCAGGAAATGGCAAGAACTCTGGTGTCCAGAGAAAACCATGCTGTCCAGAAGGTGGGCTGCAGACCTACAGCAACTGACAGGCCTCTCACATTGGAAAGATGTTGCGGCCCAGATGTGTGAAGCCTTCTACCTCTTCCCCTTCAGAAGAAGGACAAGACATTGCTCCTTGCTCCTCTAATCACTGAGAAGGACGCTCAGTGCTGGCTCGGCTCTGGGCAGAGCTGGGATGGCAGCCTCCATGCTGGGTGAGCTGACCAACCACTCATAAGCTACCTGGGATGCCTGTCTGTGCTGAGGGGTCCAGAGCAGGACACTGTGCAGCAGGCTTGTGCTGTGACTCAGGAGCCCTCCTGAGTGGCCATGGGGCCCAGAACATTACTAGGGGAAGAAGGGTTTGTACTAGATGAGGACAGTGTGTGTGCCTCTGACAAGTCCCCAATAAGAGTCACAGCAGAGACATGCAGAGCATTAGAGAAAAGCAGGCCATCCCCAGGAAATAAAACAGAAGGAAAGAAAAGAAGGAAGGAAGGAAGGAAGGAAGGAAGGAAGGAAGGAAAGAGGGAAGGAGGAAGAAAGACTACTGACTGTTCTAAAAGCAGCTCCAAGGCATCTCTGAGCCCTGGCCCCATGCCCTGGGCACTGAGTGACTGGGTGACTGAGCTGCTCACCACAGGGGAGTGTGGGACTGAGCACAGGGCAGCACCAGCTGGGCCCAGCTCTGCTTACATTAAGATGGAAGTGGTACATTGAGATTGAAATTGAGAAGATTCAGAGGGTCCACTTAACAAACACACAGTGTCCCAGGATCCCAAGAGCCTTCCCTTTCCTTATGGCATCACTTGACCCCTGTGACCTCATTGATTTTTCACATATGTTAATTCCAGAGGGAAGGAAGTTAGACTGTCCTCAAATGGCACAAAGAAGGTGTACTGCCTTCCCAGTTCAGCCATGGTAATGGGGACAACTGACATATTACTTGAGGTTAGCAGATGTCTGAGCAGAGCATATGGTCATAACCTTCATGGGTCAGAGGAGTGATCTGAGTCCAAGATGTGAGCATAGTTTTTTGGGGTCTGTGCAAGGCTGGTGAGCATGGCCTCTATTAAGAGCAGCCACACTCCCAAACTCCAGAGGCTGCAGCTTGCATGGACCCCACCTGCCCGCAGAAGCCAGGAAACTCCAATTTCAAAATTAGTGCCATGATGGTCTCCTGCTCCTTACTAGATGGTTCAGAAAAGTTCACCTGGGAGTGTATCAGGACTGAGGAAACATGATGGACACGTGTCAAAAGCAGATGATAACTTGCCACCAGAGGAGGTAAGATTAGATTGGGAGCCATCAGAGAGTGAGTAGGTAGAACAGTTGTGGGTTCTGCCCAGGCAAGGGCACCATAGAGAGGAGGTGCTGGCACTCACTATGGGATACCTGTGAGGAGGAGGGTTCAAGGATAAACCAGCACAGTGAGCTGATATTGCTGTTGCTGTTGGCACCAGGTATTGGTCCCAGGGGCACTTAACCACTGATCCACATCCCAGCACCTTTTCTGTTTTATTTGCTGCATGTGGGAATCACAACAGTTATGTGCACATTACTGTCTGTGCTATACTTTGGGTGTCAGTATCCCTGAGGATTTCCTGGGCCACTGCAGGAATCTGCAGGATCCACCTTCACTCAGATGATCTGTGACTTCTGGGGAGCAGGGGCCCTTCTCATGCAGAGATCCCAGGTTTTGAAAGCATTGACTTAGACTGTGATTCCATGAATTTCAAAAAATGCAACTTGAAATGGCTACAGTGTCTCGTAATTTTGCTATGAATCCAAAGTGACACAGAGAGCCAACTCCTCCCATGAAGTGACAAAGTCACTAAACCTGGAGGAAATGGTCATGTCTCACTTGTTGGGGCTGAGAAGGAAAGCAGATGGGGTTCAGAGGACCCTCCCTGGCCCTTCCTACCACAGTCTACTAGAGACCTCCAGAGCCTGGTGCCCCAGAGCAGTGCCCTCACCAGGTGGAGACAGCAGGAGGAGCATCTGGGGCAGCCCAGCCTCACACTTATGCTCCTGGGAGGTTTTTGTCATGAACTATATCACTGTGGGAGGGTAACTGCTATCTTGTTGACAGTAATAAGTGGCAACATCTTCAGGCTCCATGCTGCTGATGGTAAGAGTGTAATCTGTCCCAGATCCACTGCCACTGAACCTCGAGGGGACCCCAGATTGCAAATTGGATGCCTTATATATCAGGAGCTTAGGAGCTTGCCCTGGCTTCTGTTGATACCAAGCTAACCAACTGTTAATATTCTGACTGGCCCTGCAGGTGATGGTGACTCTGTCTCCTGGAGATGCAGACAGGGAGGATGGAGACTGGGTCATCGTGATGTCACATCTGGCACCTGCCATTGGAAACATAAACATAAATATCCTTATAATTAATCATGTTTCAAGAAGACTTTCCTGAGTAGCCAGGCAGCACTGACCACACTGTGATTAGTACATCCCCAGTACTGTCCCTCCTTACCTGGGAGGCAGAGGAGCAGGAGCCCCAGGAGCTGAGCAGGGGCCCTCATGACCATGCTGTGTCCTGTCAGGGACTGCCTCTTGCACAGGGTGTGTGCAGCCAATTAAGAAGTCCTCAGGGCAGTGGGCTGTACTGTGGGCACATGCAAATCAGCTGGGCTAGGCAGGATGGGCACAGCTGCAAGGCTGGTCCATATGTCACTCAGCACAGGGCAGGTGCCCATTGTCCCAGTTAGTTGAGAGCAGCATAGATGTGCAGGAGCAGGATATGATTCACCTGGAAAACACAGGACACAACCAGAATACTCTCCTTGAGGAGTGACTTATTGCTTTCTTCATGATCCAGGGAAGGCTTTTCTTGTGTCTCCTGTGAACATTTCTTTATCAATGACCATAGGAACAGGAAGGAATTAAGAGACAAATTGACAATTCATGCTTAGGATGTGAAAAGTACACTGAAGACAGAAAGAAATCACAATTGGTAAACTCTGTGATGTGGTTCAGATTTCTTTACTCATTGGCCTTGCTGGACCAGGAGGCCAGGGTGGGATGGAACCCAGTGTGACTGTGCCCTTCCTGCCTCAGTGTCCCCAAGACATACTTAGACATGTGGTGGTTTTTCCCGTCCTGAGAAGAGCAGGCAAAGCCTACACAGGCACCTTCCTAACTTAGAGTGATTTTAGAAGCAAGTTTTAGTTTCTTTCATTGCTCTAGTGAAGATGGAGCTCAGGCCACCCTGGGACCCTGTGCACTGAATAGTGACCTGCTCCTAGCTGAGGACTACAGGCACATCCTGGAGACACAAGTGGAATTGCAACCCTCCCCCCCCCCCACTTCTGTGTTCTCCTTCGTGGATATATCCAGGGTCTGGTCACAATCACTGAAAGGGTTTTTAGTGTGTTCTGTCACTTTTCTTAAGTTCACAAGGGAAAATCATCCTCACTCCCCACCTGGGGCACCTTCAGAGCAGGGACTCTTGTCCTCCCACCAGCCTGGTCCACTTGCTGACCTGTATTCTGACTCCACTTCATGAATCACTAAGGAAATGGTCTCTTTGATTATTATGATTCCAGATCACAAAGTAAAATGTAAAAAGTTTCTGAATTTGCATCTGGGGAGACACAGCTGATGTGCAGAGCCCCAGCAGCCCTGTGGGTCTGAGTGCAGGGCAGAGCTCCCAAGTCTTAGTGTCCCCCATGGGACAGGATCACTGCTTCTGTCCCTGGGTTTTTAGATCAGGTTCTTGGGGTTGTTTATTTTGTACTGTTTGCTCTCTAGTGACAGGTCTATGGAGCATCAACAGGCAGGATTTGTAGTTTGGGATCCCAGAGCCTTGATCAAGGATCTTTTTTACCCAATTCATAAGGCTTCCACTTCCTCCATCACTAGGAGAGATTCTGTAGGAAATTCAAGTGACCACTCTCCCCAAGAAATTGTCCTATTATTTAAGGACAAAGAATTAACAGTTCATTAGGAATTAATAAACCATTCTGGTCTCAGGACTGTTGACATCTTGGCTTTGTGACCCAAATGAGATGTGGTTTTGTCAAATAGATGTGGCCTGAGGATCCCTGTGTGGTGCAGGCATAGGAGTGGAGGCTGTGGGGGCTCCTGGTGTGGAGCTGCCAACATGCCTAATGCTTCCCACCCAATTCCTTCAGGAGCCTCTATAAGACCCTCAGGAGCTCCCAGGTGTTCTCAGGCCCAGGCCAGCACTCAGCAATTGGGTGGGGTCACCCAGGGCCCAGGGGAGTAGCAGGGAAGGTCCCAGAGGTGCTGCAATTCCAAGTGCCACCAGACACTGGGCCTCTCCCCACAGCCTCTGCAGGTGGAGAGCAAGGGAAGGACCTACTCAGGCCCTCTGAGGACCCCTGCTCAGATGCCCATCTTCCCTGGAGGAATCCTGGGGCTCCAGGGTCATGTATGACTGGGGTATCCTCTGCCCAGGTGAGAGCAGCTTTGATTTTTCTTTTTTAATCAAGTTTTCTCACACTATTTTGGTATCAAGAACAAACCCACTTGGAGGTGGGCCAGGAGGAAGGTGACCTTGGGCTCTGCAGGGGAGGATGTGTCAGGAGCTTGGTCCCTGGATGAGGTCTGGAGTCTGCTGTGACCAGGGAGGTTAAGCACATCACAGATGTGACTCATCCCAGCCACTAACACAGGGACAGAGGACATGGAAACGGGAGGGGGAAGGGAAAGTGTCCAAGGTCATCTACACAGGAACTCTCTTGGGACAGACACTGTGGAGGTCAAGTTGAAAGAGAAAACGGTTTCCCAGCCCTGGGTACAGATCAGAAAGTCCCATGTGAGGGGGAAGAAGAGGATGGAAATTAAAGAAAATCATGCACAGTTATGTCTTCACAGCACTGTTGAAAGTCGGCTCATCCAGGATGTAGGTTGTGGTCAATTAACTAGTGATTTTTATTTGAAATATTTTGAAAAGGTTATTGATTGCTATAGACCTTGGTTGATTTTGCGCACTACAGAAGTAAAAATATATATCTACATATATGTATATATATATATATACATATATATTTATAAAATATATATGTATATATATATATATATATATATATATATATATATATATTAATGAACAATGTTCTTTTGAGTTCTTGAGGTCCCTGCTTTTCCCAAGTGCCCCTCCTGGTCTTGCTGTTGCTGTCCCCCATGATCATGGGGCTCCTTCTTCCCTTCTCAGATGCATCCCCATATGCCCCTGGGCCTTCCCTGATCCACACAGAGGAACAGCCCCACACACCACACACCACACATCACAGCAGACTCCACACAGAATTCAACAGGGATTGAAATGATTCTGCTCACTTTCCCTCCTGCAGTCACTCTTTCCTGCATGCCTTGGTCCCCATGATCATGAGGACAGCAGCGCCTGTGTCACACACTGGCTCAGGTGCACCTGTCCTGTGTGAGGGCTGTTACTTATTCCTGCAAACTCTGCCATTCAGCTGAAAACCTTCAAGCACAAGAGTATGTCATGGCTTTTCTATTATATAAAAATATGGCACACTCCACTAAACTTCAGGTACAACTTTCACAGTTGAAAAAGATAAATTGGGCAATGAAAAGGAAACTTACAAGAGCAACAAGGATCATTTGAAATGATACAAAGACAGCTTGTATGTAAAATGTCAGCTAAGGTTTATTGTTGCCCACAAAGGAGGACAGAGAGACCCCAGTAGGGTGGTGCTTGATGGGAAGGTCCATCTTGGGAAGGAGGTTGGGGTCTCAGGACAGACTCATGAAGCCATCTGACATCAGGACCAGGTGGCTATTTACAACTGTGTATCTTAAGCTCTGACCCTAGAAAGAGAGGGTAAGGTCTGAGCATGTTCCTAGAGTAAGTGGAGCAGACATTGAAAACAGCATCTTCACATCCAGCACATAGAGCTCACACACAGGCAGCCCTGAGTGCCCAACAGAAGGTCCCCTCTCACTAAGGCTGTTTAACATTTGGTCTCAACAATCATGCCACACAATTCCAGAGTATAACATATGATGATCTCCAATATGAATTTTTTTGTGGAGATAATTTATGAGTGTGTCTGGCAGGAGGCACACTGTAGAAATATCATCATCAATAATGTATTTTGCTCTATTTGGGATTAAATCTGTGCTATACTGAATATTGTTCAAAAATGATTTTCATATATAGTAATTAGTGAAAGTCATTAATGAAATGCCCTTAACTGAGATCTATATCTGAATTTTTGATGCTGATATTTTTATGCCAAAAATCATTGTTGGAAGAGTGAACAAGTAGATAGATTATGTTAAGATGCAGATAATACTGTCATCGATCAGCAGATTTATGTCAAGTTATAATTCATGGACAATATCCTGATGTCCACTACCAATTTTCTGTCTTTCCCTGTCACCTCTGCATGAGCTCACTCCTGGAATCACAGGGATTCTCCCACAGTTAATGTCAAGGGGGTTGGGGGGGGTAATCTAGACTTTGACTTGAATGGATTAGGATTAAAAAATGGCACAGGTTAGGTGACTGATCCCAGAATGTAGTCAGAATAATGGCTCCTCAGGGGTGACATCAAATGTCTTATTGAAGGGTTCCTCTTCATGCTGAGGAGGGTGTAAGTCACCTGAAAACTTAAACTCTAAAATAATTTGTGAAGAACAAAGGACAAATTTTCAGAAATATAGATACAAAAACGGAGCCCCTGATGCACCCAGTCCACACAAGAGCTGGAATTAGACAAAGGAAAGATGGCTCTGGTGGTTTATTTAAGGGGGTGCATCAAAGGCAGGGGTAATATCTCAAGGGGGAGCCTTGCTTCCTGTTGTATTGCAGTTAGCAGGTTTATTGGCACCTTGGCAGGTCACATCCATCTCAGGTGCTGTGTGGGCCATGGTAAAATGGGATAGAAATTTACAATATCTCTGGGCAATTGACATGATACAATGTCCACTGGTTATTCACAGATACCAGATGTTCCTATGCACCAGGCTTCCATGTACAGTCACCCACACACAACCCATGAATAGCTCATGACAATGGTGCATCTTGTATATTACATCAAGCTAGTAGATGTTTAGGAAGAGCATATGGTGTGTGGACAGGGGGTGCCCTGGTCAAAGATCTGTGCCTGGACTCTTAGACAGCTGCTTGGCTGAGGACCTGGAGGAGAAAACAGGAAATCAGACACAGTGATCCTGAGAGATGCAGCAGATGGGCTCGTGGAGGGGGTTCTGCATGTCCAGAATTTATGGATTCTGTGGAATGGAAGAGAAGGTGCTACAGAAGAGAGTCAAGTGACCATGTGTGCTAGAAGCCTCTCTCTCCTCTTGGAATATTGTCTGTTCTCTGTGTCCCCTTCACTACCACCATATTTGCACAATAGATCCTTGATTAAGTGGAGGCAGGGATGGGGGGGGTCATGACAAGTTCCACGTCTCACCACTCCATCTCTACTGTGCTGTTGGTACTACAGCCACCTCAGGGAATCTGATTTCTCTGTAGGAGAACCAAATGTCACCAGCCACCTGTGGGTAGCTGGAGTTTAATCAGTGTCCCCTGGAGGGCTGTGGTGCCTTCCTCCTGGAACATACCTGTGCTGTGGTCATGTGAACCTTCCCTGCCCACTCTGAAGAGTGTCAGTGTCCAGGCACTCAGAGAGCATGTGGTCGACTGAGATGGGAATCTTCACACCTGGACCTACTGTGTGCTGCAGGAAAAGGAACACTAAGTGCATGATGGTGACTTCCACTGGTCCTCCTAATACAGCATCAACCACAACCCACTTGGGGAGGACCTACTGCAGACTAGAGGAATCTCCTTTGAGATTTGCTTCATCTTCATTTCATAACCCTGATGGCAGAAAGAAATGTCTTAGAGAGCTAAGGGGCAAGTGACTTCTAGTCTCATGACTGTAAATTCTGCTGGGAACAATCCTCATCTCAGCAGTAAAATTTCTCCTGGGAACACGAAGAATACTTTAAGGTATATTCTAATTTTTATTAACTCAGGATCCTTCAAACAGGAGACAAAGAGACATCTAAGATACTTATTGTTGTGCAGGTTGTACAATTCAACTGTAATAATAGGTTTCTAATTCTCACTTGGTGGTTGAGACAAGTATGTTGGAGGATGTCCTCAAATGAAGGTGATGTAACATCAGCAACCAGCAGAAGGAGGCAGAGCATGGCATTGAATTTAAGCCCTCACCTGCTCACACAGGTCTCCACAGAGGCTGCAGCTGTGCTATGGAGGCCTGGGGTGGAGGGGGATGAGCAGATGCATGAGGACTTCTTGGTTTTCTCCCATGGCAGGCTTCCTTCACAATCATGGACCATGAGTGCTGTTTGTTTCCAGGCCTGGAGCCCTGAGTGAGCCTCTGTTTTAAGACAAAATTACTGCAAGAGAGGATAAAGAGAATTTTTTTTTTTAAAGTGACTGTTTGTGTACTTCTGTAGACTGTGTTACAGTTTGATTTAAGGTTCCCCCTAAACCTTCTGAGTTAATGCAGGGATATTCAGAGGGGAGATGATTGGTCTAAAAGAGCTGAGCCTAGTCAGTCCCTCAAGTGGGAGTGAGCTAACTGAATGGGAACTGTAGGCAGGTAAGTGTGGCAGGAGGACATGTGACACCAGGGGTGAGCCCTGGAAGGGTGCATCTTCCCTGAAGCCCCTCCCCATCTCTTCTTACACTTATGATCCCCATGGGTGAAGCAGCTGTCCCCACCACACCCTTCCGCCCTGATGTTCTGCCCACCTGGGCACAGAGAAATAGGGTCAGCTGAACATGACTGGACTTCTGAACTCATGAGCCCAAATAAATTCTCCTGCACTATGTTAGACTTGTGCTGAATTATTGGCAAAACAATGTAAACTGACCAACACAAATTGGAGATTAAAAGGATTTGCCTTGAATTCAGGTATCTGTGGCTACTAAGTCCCTCCAAGGAGGTTCCTAGGCCTAGCAGGATAAGAAAACTTTTATCTGGTGGGTCCTGCCCTCTGTGAAGTCACAGACTTGGCATGAACTAGGAAATGATTACCCATTCATAATTTCCAGCCCTGTGATGTGAGCCAATTCCAGGAATGTACAGGTTGCAAAGAAAACACTCAACATCATAAAAACCTTTACAACCTCCTAAAATGAGAAAATTCAGTCAGTTCACATAAACATCTAGTTGAAAAGTATCTAAGGATTATCTGAACAGAATTTTAAATTAGCCACAAGAAAAGTGCATTATCCAGCAATTGCAAATGTGTTTGAAATAAATGAAGAACAAACAAAAGCATCAGTCGGGGAACAGAAATTATGCAAGGACAAAAAAAGGAAAATTCCAGAACTGAAAACTGCATTCACCATAATAAGAGCCCAGTAGGAACCTGAGCAGGTGAATGGAGGAGACAGAGGAAGGAGGCAGCAGGAGGGACAGCCATGGTCACACCCAGCTAGAGAACCCTGGAGACAGCCTAGTGGGCCAGGGAACAGGGACTTAGAAGACAAGGAGGTGCCTGCCAGCCCACCCCACAGCCACACTGCCACCTTCTGAAGACAGAGACAGAGACCTTAAAAGCTGGGAGGGAAAAGAGACTCCTTAGCTTTATGGGAGAAGCAACTGGAATGAACAGAGAATTTCTCCCCTGGAAACAGGGAGGACAAAGGAAAGGACACACTTTCAAGTGTTGAAGGAAAAGACTGTGGACCCAGAACTCTAGATCCAGGAATGTTCCTCAGGAATCATGGTAAACTCAAGAGTGCTCAGTTGTAGAAACATGAAGAGAGTGTGTAGCTGACCCCAAAGTGACTGTGAGGTGCTCTATAAAGAATAGAGACATGACAGGAGCAGGAACCTTGGAACACAGGATGGGGAAGGACCATAAAGAATGGACAAATGACAAGCATTTGATAGCTGTATCTGACCATTGCACATTGTGGAAATTTGTCCAAACCTCACTGTGACATCCCAGTGGAAAATTTTAATGAAAATTAAAACACATGAGAAAACAGCCCCCCTGAGGAATGGCCAAATCCAGGAGGGAGCACCAACAGGCAGCAGGAGGGGAAACCAGGCCCCATCCCTGCTGCTGAGCTGGTCCTGGCTGCAGTCACAAGCCACTCCCAGCAGTTGAGTATTCTGAGAAGTGTCCAAAAGCTGTCTCCAAGATGGAGACAGGACGTGCAAGACTGTGTAACAGATTCTGATAACACTAGGCATTCTGCTATGAAACTAAAGATGGTGAACATACATATTTAAAAATAAATAAAAATCTACAAATGAAAAATTATAAAAACTGTGTTCAGCATCGAAAACTTGGAGGACACAAGCCTGCCCTTCTCTAGGGAAATGAATTGATACTGTCAAAGAGCCAGAGAGTAGCATATTACTCAGCAATGAAAAGAATACAGCTATCATGGTGGCTGTGGTTTTCACCTGTACCCTCACCAACCAGGAGGCTGAGCTAACAGGATCACAAGTTTAAGGCCAGATTCAACAACTTAGCAAGGACCTAACAACTTAGAGGATACTGCCTCAAAAAAAAATTGAAGAAATTTTTGAAAAAAAAAGAAAACAACTCTCTATGCTATAGTGAAAACCCCTGGAGGTTTGTGTGTACAGCACTCAGGGTGACCAGCCAGTCTGAACATCATCATGCTGTGAGTGCCAGGCAGGTGTCACTCAGCCCAGGTGAAACTACAGGATGGAAAATCATGAAGGTCAGAAGCAGAGATGGGGGTGAGGAGCAGCTGGAGCTTAGACAGTGTGAGGGGGACCTGCACTGAGCCAGGCCACACTGTTGGACACACGTCACTGTCCACTTGTCTAGTTCCACAGAATGCACAAAGCTGAAAGAAAGAGTCTGGGTGCAGTGGAGCTCCCTGGATCCTTCCACAAACCCTCCCAGTAACCTCAGAGTCTGGCTGCCTCTGAGCAGTGCCCTCAGCAGGTGGAGGCAACAGGAGGAGCAGCTGGGGCAGCCCAGTCTCACACTTCTCCTCCCTGGGAGGTTTCTGTCATGGCCTTTGTCACTGTGGGAGGGGAACTCTTACTTTGTTGACAGTAATAATCAGCAACATCTTCAGGCTCCAGGCTGCTGATAGTGAGAGTGAAATCTGTCCGAGATCCACTGCCACTGAACCTGGAGGGGACCCCAGATTCCAAAGTGTTTGCATATTTGATGAGGAGCTTAGGAGCTTGCCCTTGTTTCTGCTGATACCAGTTTAAATAATTGCTAATGCCCTGACTAGCCCTGCAGGTGATGGTTACTCTGTCTCCATGAGACACAGGCAAGGAGGATGGAGACTGGGTCATCGTGATGTCACATCTGACACCTGCCATTGAAAACATAAAAATAAATATTCTTATGAGCGTTATGTTACAAGAGAACTTTCCTGAGTAGCCAGACAGCACTGACCACACTGTGATTAGTAAATCCCCAGTGCTGCTCCTCCTTACCTGGGACGCAGAGCAGTAGGAGCCCCCAGGAGCTGAGAAGGGGCCCTCATGGCCATGCTGTGTCCTGACTGAGACTGACTCCTGAACAGGATGTGAACAGCCTCTTATGAAGTCCTCAGGACAATGTGCTGTGCTGTGGGCACATGCAAATCAGCAGGGCTGGGCAGGCTGGGCACAGCTGCATGGCTGCTCCTCTCAGTCACTCAGCATAGAACCATCATCCCCCCATGTTCCAGGGCAACACAGATATTCTGCTTCTCTCTTGGGCCCAAGACCACCTGTGTCCAGTACCCCTGAATAGCTTGTTATCTTGATCTCTTCTAAGTTCAGTGCTTGCTTTCTCCCATCTATGGTAGGGGCTGTCAATGATGGCACAATCCCAGACAATGCAGGACAGTTTACCAGCTACTTTCCATTGCACTTACAGAAACTGCTGATACAGATAAGCTTTCTCTTTGCTCTTATTCCCCAATACTTATGATTTAAAGATGAGAGGCAATAAGAAAAAATGGGGAGTAAAACTTTATAATGGAGGGTGTCATTTGCTTTTATTCAATCTCATGACTACAGCTAAGAAAGTTGTCTTCCTCCATTTATGAATGCTCTGCCCAACTTCTTCCACCCAAAGCCAGGGAGTATCTTTCCTCCCATCTGAGGAGCATGGGCTTCCTCTCTAGCTCAGCTCAAGATGATATATGTACATGACCTACCTGTGTTCCCTGGCTGCTTAGAGCATTGCTCCTATTCTCTGTCCTCTGGCAACCTGAGTCATTGCCATTAGAAGTATGGATCCTATGTCCACCAAGTGCCACTGATATTCTTCTGTGTTCCCTAAACTGCATATTCCACATCTCAAATGTCAGTCAGCTCCTAATAGAACTTGATTATCAGTGCCTGGTTTAGAACAGTGGGGACCAGGCAGGGAGCAAAGGAAGCATGTGGGTGTGTAAAGCCCTGCATGGGGACTTGCAGTCTCAGTGGGGTCCTGAGGGTGTCCCCACATGGAGGAGTGGTAGTGTTATCCAGGTGTGGGTGTCCAAGAGGGGTGAGACAAGGAGGTCACTTGGAGGGATAGGAGTCCCCTGCATAGGAGACAGCCCAGGCGTGATGAGAAAGACACCCATGCAGGGAGACAAAGTTTATGGTGGCCAAAGAGGGATGTCAGAGTGGAGCAAGTGCTGGGTATGTTAGAGAGAGTGGATGCAAGAAGGGGTTGGTGAAGATGATAGCTGGGGATTGCGTTTAAACAGGGGGACTGTGATGATTTGAATGTGAGGTGTTTACCAAAAGCTCATGTGTGAGACAATGCAAGAAGGTTTAGAGGAGAAATGGTTAGGTTGTGAGGCTCTTAAGCCAACCTGTGAAATAATCCTCTGTTGGGATTAAATGAGTGGTAACTCTAGGCTGCTAGGGAGTGGGTGGAGAAGGTGGGTCATTGAGGACGTGTCTTTAGGATATATATTTTATATCTGGCAAGTGAAGTCTCTCTCTCTCTCTCTCTCTCTCTCTCTCTCTCTCCTTGATGATCATCATTCGAGCTGCTTCCCTTTGCCACTCTCCTCCCAAGCTGTTTTTCCTTTCCTCAAGTCCAAAGGAATGTGGCTGTTTGAGACCTCTGAAACCATGAGCCCTTAGGTAAAATCTTCCTCCCATAAAATTGTTCTGGTCAGATCCTTTGGTCACAGCAGCAAAAAAGGTGATAAGATAGGAATTGATCAAAATTCCAATTCATTTATTATAACTATATCCAAGAACTCAGTGTTACAGAAAGGAGTTACTTACTTGAAAGGAGACTAATTGAATAAAACCCACAATTTTTAGACCATAATCAAAGATATCACAGTATACTCACAACTCAGGTAGAGTAAGACATGAACAACTTGCATAATTAAATATATATTTCTCTGTTAATACAGGCTTAAATAGATAATTTCCCTAGTCTAGAATAAATAGTCCTTTAGTCTCAAAAACACCAATGGTTTCTAAATACAATTATTCATTTGTAAAAAGAATCATCAATCATTGAAAAAATGTCTATTACAGAATCTACAATAGGAAACAGACATGGAGCCTATCCATTTGGGAACACTAAAGGAACAAGGTGGTCATAGCCTATCAAAACAGAAACCAATTTCAATGGGACTCCAACTAGTTACACCGGAAATATTTGAGCATCAAAAGAATCAATGAAGAATATATGTTATAAACCACTGAATAAAATACAAATCTATGAATTGATACTTCTATCTTAATGAAAAAAGGGATATTCATGAAGTATCGAGGATATTGTCCACAAATCCCTTCTAATTGTGAAAGAGGAAGGTCAATATGCATCAGAGAATTCAGGTGACACCACCTGAATCAGGTTCACAGTTTTGCCTCTGGACATTCCTGGATAGTATAGGCTGAAATGTTGGGGTTGTGACCCCAGTGACACAGGGCATGACAGATTGGAGACAGGGTGCTTGAAGGGGTAATTATTTAAAGGGAGGTCTTCTGTCTGGTTTAATTCAATGTGCCTGGTGGCCTCATAGAAAGAGGAACTTAGATCTAAGATGCACCTTGGGAAGACCATGTGACACACAGAAGGACCCTGGAACTCAGGGAGAGGCCTCTGAGAAGAACAGCCTGCTAGTGCCTTCCTCTTTACCTATGGATCCCATGACTGCTAGACAATACATTTTTGCTGTTCAAACCCCCGGTCAGTGGTCCTTTTTCATATCAGCACAGCATCTCTGTGCTGGTCCCATGGCCAGATGTGTCAGGGAGTGGGCAGGTTGGCCTGCATAAGCCATCCTCCTGGGAACTAGCTGTGGTCACATGAGAAGGGCCTTCATTCCTTCTGAGTGCAGTGCCCCCACTGATCTAGGGACCTTCCAGTAGGTCCAGATTCTAAAAGTTCTACCACCTCCTAATATCACCATTTTGGGGACCAAACTGGTACACTACCACAGACTGATTAGTGAAATGTAATCAAGAGGGGACAGGAACTCCTACAGGGTGGATGTTCTATAAGGCAATTGGTGTGTCCTCTTCAAAAGTGACAAGGTCTTGATGTTCAGGGGAACATCGAAAGTGTTCCTGACTGAAAGAGTCTAGAGACCTGCCACTGAGGACTGCATGTGAACTGGTACAGCAGCAAGTCCTGACCAAAGGTAGATGGGGACAGGTGATGGGATTTGAGGTGAAATTGATATCTGGAGGCACAATGTGCTAAGGCTGATCTCTAGATTCCTCGTGGTGTTGGCTTGTGTAGGAGGACCTCATCTGGAGGAGGCACATAGTAAAGTATGGTGGGCCTTCAGATCTAAGCTAACTCTCAATGGTTTCTGTGAGAAAGTAGAACTTTGTGCTGTTCATAAATGTCTGTAAGTTTGAATTTTCCTCAAAAATTTTCAAAGATGAAAAGAAACATCTATTCTTGAAAGAGAGAATGTTTTTTCTTATCACTTTGCAATAAGCCTGACCAGTTTTTATTGCCATCTGCTATTGTCTGTTCGCAAGGGATGGAGCTGGAGTCTTGGTCCCCAAACTGGTGATATTAGGAGGTGGTAGAACTTTTAGAATCTGGACCTACTGGAAGGTCCCTAGATCAGTGGGGGCACTGTACTCAGAAGGAATGAAGCCCTTCTCGTGTGACCACAGTTAGTTCCCAAGAGGATGGCTTATGCAGGCCAGCCTGCCCACACCCTGACCCATCTGGCCATGGGACCAGCACAGAGATGGCCTCTCTGACAGGTGAAACTTCTGCCCCCCCCATTGCATCTTTGGAATTAGATTAGAGTGAGTGTCCCCCAGACCTATAATTCTGCAAACAGAAATTGAGTGCTTTGGAAGGGGAATTCAGTGACTTGGAACAAGAGAGAACATTTTGGCTCTCCCACCTCTAACTGGGACTCTGAATGGAAGAACCCACAAGGAGAAGATCAGTGTTTAAGGAGTTCTGAGTAGAGATCAGGAGACACAATGAAAATGATCACTCCCCACCCCCTTGTCTGGAAAAATCTTATGTTTTGTTAAAAAAATAAAGAGGAAAGATTAAGGAAGAACAGAGTGATCTCCACCAAAAAATAACTATTACACATAGTAAAAGGTGCTCTGCTTAAAGTGGGTCCAGTTTGTCCTCCTAGATGGTGACAGAGCACAGATTCTGGGCACTGGCCTGTGTGCTTTGTGTACTCATGAAGCAGGAGCAGGATGGAGTGAAAGACAATGTCCTCCATAAACAGATGGGTCAAGGGACAAAGGCCCATTAATGATGCTGCATGTGACTTTGTTTCCCAGGAAGCACAGGAGTTCAACTGCACTGGCTTTTCCTCTCTTCCTCTGAGTCTGTCCATGCTGAAGGACAGGACCTGGACACTCAGTGCCCCACTTGTGCTGAGGGAGGTCAGTGCTCTAGGGCAGGGTGTCAAAGCAGCAGTGTAAAAACGCTGTTTGCAATTTTAGTGCCTGCCCATGACATTAAAATAAAAATCCCATGAGGCCAGGGTTTCTACCTGATGTATTCAAGTCTCTGGGCCCAGCACTGGTCATGAGGCTGTGGGTGCACAATGTTATAAACAATTTTCATCTTGGGTTGGGGTAAGTGAAGACCTGTCCTACCAGAGGTTGGGACCTGAAGTTGTCACTGTTACCCCAGGAGGAGTCATTGGCACCTGAGATCCATCAATGACAGAGAGACTGTGGAAGACACAAGATGCGATTGAGAAGCCAGGTGACCTGAAGAGCAGTGACAAGGATGATTGTCATTCAGGTGGTGACTCCTGTTCCGAGAAGTATCTGTGCTGAGGGAAGCACCAGAGGGCTGGGTGGAGGTGTCTGGGTGCTTTCTAGTGGCCAAAGAGGACATTGAAGTGTGTATTTGAAGTCCAGAAGAGATTTGGGATGGAGACAGAGATTGTGCTCTCTGTCCTCATTGTGTCCAGTGACAGGAGCATATTCCATGCACCGACACCACATGTAAATGTTTCAATAACATTGGAAGTTTGTTCTCACCTGCAGTGAGAGTATGATGTAAAATGACTCATTTCTCCCAACTGCAGCTGAGTTGAAAGCAGACAGTTGATAAGAACATGTCATTGGGCAGGTTGATGAAAACTGCAGCTGCACTTGAATTTCTGGTGATTTCCTTGGCACGGTGGTCCCTTCTCCTTTGGCTCTGGCCTTCTTTTGTCCTCTCTGACACCTGTTCTCTGGCCTCTGTGCACATGGGCTTTGCTTTGACACTCTGGTGTTTGGAAGGGCCTGGGGGCTCAAGGCCAGCTGCTCAGAGCTCTATAAATACACTTTCCCTGGAGATGGGGACTGAGCACAGATAGTGAGCACCAGCAAGATGGTGACACAGCCCACATCCTCCTCTGCATGGTGCTCTGGGGCTCAGCTAAGAGGTTCACACAAGTGTGATCCTTACCAAAGTACACGGTGACTGCAATGTGCACAAAGAAAAATCGTATAAGCCAACCAATTCTTTGTTAAGAATCAGAAAATATACATTTGAGAAATATTTTAATACACTGGTATTGGGTGTGTTGTCCTTGTACATTGTTGATTGCAAGGACCTGTGGGGACCTTGCGATGATCAGTCTCCAGGCTCCCTGGATGTATCTTCCAGAGAGGGGGTCACCATCAGCAGCAAGTCCAGCCAGTATTTTTATTTTTAATATTTATTTTTAGTTACAGATGGACACATGTCTTTATTTTGTTTTATTTGGTGCTGAGGATCAATCCCAGTGCCTCAAGCATGCTAGGTGAGTGCTCACCTCTGAGCCACAAGCCCAGCCCCTCCAGCAAGGGTTGTGTCCAATCAGAAAGAAGCCTTGGACTAGGAAAAGCAGAAATCTGACCCTAACTACTGACACCCACCCAGGGCCCTAGGGCCCAATGCAGGTTCAGTGGCAGATGGTCAGGGACAGATTCCACTCTCACCACCAGCAGCCCCAGGCTGAGGACCTGGATGGTTCCTGTTGTCTCCTGTGCTCTCTGCTCCTGCCACAGTGCTTTGGCCTCCCACACACATCCTCCCCAGGGCCTTGGTCAGCGAGTCTCGGTTGCACACACTGCTTCCTTCCTGCTCATCCCTGTTTCTCGTCATCGTCTCAAAGCCTTGTCCCCAGCATGGTTGTGGGAGAATGTTCAACTCTGGGGAATATTGAGTAGAGTAGCCACCCTGAGTGTGGAGCACCAGGAAGCCATGGCCTGCATCTTTGTGGTGACTGTCGGGAACTTGCTCTTAGGTGTCCAGGACATCTGCCTCCCTGACATCTCCATACAGTTGGATTCACATTTCTGGTAAATGTGAGGCTCCCACTGCATCTCATTGCCCAGGGCCAGGGTGCTCAGGCCCTTGTTAGACAGGATGAAGAAAAGACCACTGACTCCAATTAAAATCAAATTAAAGCAAGCTTATTATTTTGACTGGCAGGGCTGCCTCTCCCACCAAGAAGCACGGGAACAAGACAGCCCCACAGCTTCCTTGCAGCCCAGCTTTATATCCCAGAAAGTTACAAAAAGGGGGGATATGTTAACAAAACTCTGAGGAGCATAACATGAAGGCTAGTTTACATTTTTTGTGGTCCTGACATCAGAATTTATGAAGGTCATTACAGCCTCAGAGAGGGTTATTATCTGGCCAGGGAAGGCCAAGATTTATGAGGTGTCACTAAAGTTTCAGAGAGGGCTGCTATCTGGTCAGAGAGCCAGGCATGAGTGATTTCAAGGCATGGGCAGTCATTCCAAGCTAGGTCAGAATTTGCAGTAATTTATAGGAAAGCCCAAGTTATCTTTTCATGGCTTTGTGGCAAGATGGCTCCCAATTTTAAGAGAATGTCAGGCTGGGTCTATCACCCTGACAGAGCAATTCCTCTCCTTGCCTGATGATGCTGCACCAGGCCATCCCTTGCTTTTACAAAACCCACCTGTATTCTCTATCTGGCAGGGATGCCAACTTCACGTCCATTATTGGTTGGGATGGTAGAGAACCCTAACACTAAGGGATGGAAATCACTCCCCAAATGACCTACATCCCTACAGTAGGACAGCCACAGAACCCTTCTCCACACAGCATCTCACACAGAGAGGAAATTCAACATAAGAGGTCACAAAGACCCTTGGGAAGTGCTTTAGGTTAGCCAGGCAATGTGTGGCCAGCCCCAATTGTCACTGGGTGAGGCAAGAGCAGGTGTCTTGTTAGAGCAACAACAGCCCAAGCCATTTTCTTTGGTTCACAAGTTGCATCATTTGGGGACCCAGGTCGTCTGGAGCATCTGAAAGCCAACATTCTAGGACATGTGAGGATCAGCCTGTAGGTCAGCTCTCAGAGATGGGGACAGGGGCTCTCCTGCATAGGTATTGCTGCTCTAGGATCCAGTTGAGGCATGCAGAGGACCATGGGCCACTCTCACTAGCCATGATGATTCTCAGTATCTCTGGGTTCTTGGTCACTGATAAAGTTTGTTGTGGACATCATGATTTTCTGTCACATTTTTCTTTCTGGTTACTCAGAGCAATACCTATAATGGAGGTTACACTTCCAGTGAGCAGCAGGGCTGACACTATGTAAGTGTTGTTGTTAGGCCTGCTCCTCAATGTCGGGTCCCACTGAGTGTCCCACCCACAGAAGTTCTGTGCAGCACCCCCAGGCTCCTCACTGGGGTTGGGAGTCATGACACAGCCCCCGACCCACTGCCACTGACCTGGGAACCAGGGACGTGAGCAATGAAGCTTCATGTGAAAGGATATTTACTTTAACCAAAGTGACCATGTTACTCATAATTTAGGAATGTCTTTCATCCCTAGAACTAGGATATGCCCAGAAAATACATTCTTAAGTTTCTCCAAAACAACCCATTAACTTGACCAAGGGGAACACTACCATGGTTTGGGAAATTTACTCACATCCTTCAACCCTCACCCACTCCATTATCCACAGTGAGCTGAAGGGTTAGGATGGAAAGCACAGGTGGATCCTGTTTGAGCCAAGACCATACAAACCCTCTCTGAGTCCTGGGGGACACATAGCCATGGAAGTTCCAAGTGTCTGTAGAGAACAAAACTGGCCTCCAGAGAGACAGCTGATCCTCAGGTGGGTAAGGGCCACTTCAGATCTGTACTTCCTTCTGCCTGATGATTGTGACAGAGCAGGTGCTTAAGTCAATCCCAAGCAAGGTCCTCCTGTGTGAGCCTGAGTGTGCACAGTGGGGTGGATACACTAGGAAGGAAGGGACTTTCCTCCTAAGGGCAGGGGTGGAGCAGGGAAATCCAGGGGGAGGGAGGAGTGGAGGCTGTGTATGCACATCGGTGTTGGTTTTGAGTGGGTTGTGATTAAGTGTGGTTTCCATGGTATCAGGTCCTACTTCATGAAGGTGTATAAACACCTTATATGGGAAAAGTGCCTTTGCAAATGGAAATTATGGCTATTTAAATATTAGAGATTATCCTGTGTTAACCAGGCATGCCCCAAATGCAGGCCCAATGTCCTCATAAAAATCAGGTAAAAAACGTAAAGAGACACTTAACATAGATGGAAGGATGAAAGTCAAGGGTGATAAAGGGTGAGACAGAATCATGGGGCTGCAGCCACCAGAACTGGAGATGGAAGAACAGACTGTCCCCTGTCTCCTATACACCTGGTGTTGGCCACTGGGACTCTGGCCCGCAGCACTGTGGGGCATGGTGTAATGCTGTTGTAACCACCAATTTCTGGTGAATGTTTGCAGCCCATGTTGGGAACTCACCCCACGGGGCCCAGGGGATACCAGACTATGGCTGCTGGTGTCCTCATCAATATCCTAATGCTCCACAGGAATGGATGCTGGATGTTTCTCTGGTAGGATATACAGCATGTGGAATCCCAAAGTGCAGAGAAGCATCTGCTTTCTGTAGAATGAAAAGTGGTTGTGGCCATTGAGGAAGACATCTCACTACTGGGACATCACACAGTGTCCTCGTTTTGAGATATTCAAAGGCACTTAATGCACACTCTGTGACTGTGTGTTTACAGCATCATATTTCAAAGTGAGTCATTTGGTTTATCCCAGGACCCCCTCTGATATTTTTGCTGTGCCTTTTTACAGAGGAAGGAACCAGTCATCCCAGCACAGTGGGGTCAACAATCTCAGGTGGACTATGAGGGCTGGGGCTGGCTCTAAAGCCAGGTCTGTCTGAATTTAGATGAATTTCTTCCATGTGGCCATAGTCTTCCTAAAGGTGCAGCATGGCCTGTGAGGTGGGAGGATGTTAGAATCTGTAAACAAGTCAGGATGGTGCCTGGAACTTTGCCAGAGAAATGTTAGAGTCCATAAACAAGTCTGGATGGCGCCTGACAAAATGCCAGAGGGAGTGATTTATGAAGTAACGCCAGCGAGCCATTAAGTATGGAGATTCCTTATTGGTTGACTGCTGTATCTAGTTTATGTTAATTAGATAAGCTGTGTGGAATGTATAAATACCCCTCCTGTCCTACAATAAATGGCTCCCACTCCTGCTGTATCAATCTACACAAGTTGTTCTTCACCCCCGTCTATTTTGCTGCAGCCGGACTGCGGCAGGAGGAGAGGATCCAAACTGAATGCAGGGAATCTCAACTCTTGCTGCCTCTGCCCACCCCAAGCTGACCTGACCTGAAACTCAGGCCTCTGCAGGTTCTTCTGCAAAACACAGACCTGCAGCCCTCCCTGCCCTACCCGCCTTCATTCTAGATGTGGGCAGGGGTGTGCCTTGCACTGCCCTAACCCTCCCTCTTTCCCTCTGCCCCAAATGCTGACTCAGTCCTCCCCTTTTACTCTCCCCTGTGAATCTAATCCATACCCATGTCATGGAGACCAATGAGCAGAGAGCAAGCAAAACCCTCCTCTCTCCTTAGGTGCTGTGAGATGACCCCACATGGGGGAGACTTATCTAGGTATTTCTACTTCAGAAGAGCTCTAGAAAGATCCATTCTTAGAGTAAATGGTTTTCTGCCTCATATCAAAGTAAAAACCAAATGACAGTAATGTGACAGTGTTTGGTGGGGCAGTGGATGGCCACTGTCAGGGGATCTCTGTCCCTTCCCCTGCCTCAGTCCCTACAGCTGCCCCCACAGACCACCATCAACTTCTGGGCTTAGAGCGGCACAGGCTGGTATCTTAGGGTCCTGGAGCTCAGATTCCCAGTGAGCTGAAACCAGGGCAGGAGGGCTGGGTGCCTTCTGCAGGCTCCTGAGGAAAGAATCCAGCTCCAGACTTTTCAGCTCCTAGGCTCTCTCACTTCCTTCTCCTGGCCCTTCCTTCATCTCTCAAGACCTCTCACCATTGTCCCATCCCCTGACTGTGATGGTCCTTCCTTCCCACTCTAAGGACCCTAGTAATTATATTGATATCCTGCAGAATATTCCGGAAAATCTCCAGGTCGTGAATCTTTAACATAATCCCACCTCCCTTTGTTGATATAAGGTAATATTCCTAGAATATCAGGATCAGAACATGAGTGTTTATTAATTTCCTATAGAATGTCTCAGTGGAGGCAATACCTTGACATTGGGAAGTCATAAAAGTGCATCATTCATTTTCTCCTGCAGGTGATACATAGAGGCAGGGGAAGGGGAGAATCACCTGGTGAGTACTAGAGTTCATGGGCAGCTTCAGAACACAACCTCAGGCCTTCTTCATTGCTCTGAGGACCCCAGGGTTGGGCATTCTTTAATTTCAGTAGAATATTCTCTGTATTCTGAGTGAGCAGCAGGGATCCCTGTTTCTTCTGTCACCTTCTCTGACTACCAGACCCCAGGACATTACAGGGTGGATTAGATGTCTGTTTTTTATCACCTAGAAAATCCCCACTTGGGACACCATTAGGGGCATGCATTTTGATATATGAATCCAATGGAAACCATAACCAAATTCTCCGTGTCTAACAAATGCTTTCATTGATTTCAGTGGAGCATAGTCATGTCTTTTTCCCTTGGGCTGAGGAGGAGCAATGAGCGGGGGTACAAAGAATCCTCTTTGGCTCTTTCTACCAAAAGCTCCCAGTGACCCTTAGAGCCTGGTGCCTCTGGGAAGTGCCCTCAGCAGGTGGAGGCAGGAAGAGGAGCAGCTGGGGCAGCCCAGCCTCACACTTCTGCTCCCTGGGAGGTTTTTGTCATGGCCTGTGTCACTGTTGGAGGATAACCTTTATACTGCTGACAGTATATGTGCCAAAATCTTCAAGCCCAAGGCTGCTGATGGTGAAAGTGAAATATGTCCAAGATTCACTCCACTGAACCTCAAGGAGACCCCAGATTGTAAACTAGTTGCATAATAGATGGGGAGCTTAGGAGCTTTCCCTGATTTCTGTTGGTACCAATTAAACCGATGCCAATGCTCTGACTGTCCCTGCAGGTGATGGTGACTCTGTCTCCTCGAGATGAAGACAGGGAGGAGGTAGGCTGTGTCATCTGGATGTCACATCTCACACCTGACATTGAAAACATGAACAACAAAAAAATTATTCAAATTAAAGGGCACTTCTATGTTTGGCCAGCAAACATGAATCCAGTAGGCTGATGAACTCCTCAGTACTGTCCCTCCTTACCTGGGAGCTAGAGCAGCAGGATACCCAGGAGCTGAGCAGGGGCCCTCATAATCATGCTGTGTCTTGTCTCAGACTGATTATTTCACAGGATGTGATTGGCATATTAAGAAGTTCTCAGGGAAGTGGGCTGTGCTGTGGGCATGAGCAAATCAGCAGGGCTGGGCAGGGCTGGGCACAGCTGCAGAGTGGGCTCCTGCCAGTCACTCAGAACAGGTCCAGGGTGCCCAAGTGTCTCTAGAGTAAATAGGTCACCATGGACTTGGCTGTGGATAATGTGTTCCTTTTTGGTGACAAAGGACAGCATCCTCCTTGTGCCCTGAGTGTAGAGGATTACTTGATCTCTTGAAGGTGGCCAAGTGCATCCTTGGTCTCCATTTCATCCTGACAGGGGCTGTCAGTCAGGACATAAATCCATTAACTGCAAGTAAGTTAAATGAGGGTTGCTTGAGCACCTGCAGATATTAGTGAGATGAGACCAGGTCCTCTTTGGTCCATTTCCCTGGTGCCTTTACTGTGAATGGAAAGTCAATGTAAATATGCGGGGGTACAATTTATAAGAATAAGCAGGATCTGTCCTCACTCTTACTGGCTTCTCCAGCTAACCAAGAGATTGTCCATAAATGCTGTGTCCCTCTACATACATCCAAGTGATCCAAGGTCAGGAGGTGTCTTTCCACCAGAGGAATAAGAGTGAACTTCTTATCTCTGCTTGTGATTATCTATATCCACATATAATCTTCCTTGGATTTACAGATTATAGCTCCTCCTCTGTATTATATAGTAATCAGATCAAAGTCTTCAGAAGGGGATATTCCCTCTCTGCAATGTTCCTCATTGACACCTCTGAATCTACAAAGTTCCCAAAACCTGCGTATTCTAACCTTTTCCATCTCTTCTAGTTCAGAATGGAGCAGAGTTATTAATGGCTGCCCACAGGGCCCCTGTATTTAAGCAAGATAAAGAGATAAAGAAGCATGTAAGTAATCAAAAAAGAGTTCAGCAGAGAATGAAGGGAAATATGGGTTCTGGAGGTTGTCCCCACTCCTCCCAACACACCCACACATCTGCTGCCCTCTGACACCACTTCTCAGCCATCTCCACTTTGTGCCTCATAGAGTGTCCCCCTCACCATGCCTGAACTCTGTTCCTTACATAGTCACCTCATCCCTCTGAGTACTGTGCCCTTCCCTCTTTCTTGGATGCCCACAGTGAGCCAAAGGTACAACAAACCCCAATTTGGGGCACCCTCAGGACCAATGATACTGCACTCATACATGTTTCTTCCTCGCCCTGCTTGGGTCCTGCAGTCCTAAAATAGCCATTAGAATTGAGTTCTTTAAGGAACTGATAGGTACTTGGTGATGACAGAAATTCACACTTAGGAATCACAGGACATTCAAGGGCATCAAAAAGCACTTGGTAGAGGAAGGACCTCCATCTTTGAAGACAGTGACTGGAGTTATGGGACTATAGCAAGCAAAAGCATGAACCTGAGCATCCAAGGACAGCAGGCATGGACATGTGTAATCACAAGCAGCTAGGACAGAAGATCATAGTGCTCAGATGGGAAGGGAGAGATCCCTGATCTTGGATGGCTTTGATGGAAGCAGTGGGACCAACCAAGCCTTCAGAGATGGAGGATGAAAGATGCTTAGCTGTACATGACAGCTGGGTCAGGTAGGTGACACTCTTCAAAATCGATTATGGCTCCCCATGCTTTCCTATTGCTTCCCTGAATGAACCACACTGTCAGGGAATCAGAGTAGAGAGGAAGCTGCTCTGGCCTCAGAGATATTCATGGGTACCAAGAAAGGAAGCTAGAACACTCATGCATATGATGGAATTGTGTCATAATGGACAGTTCCTGTCATAGATGGAATCTAGCAAGCTTAGAGTGTGCTGAAGCTGGAGGAGATGGAACTAACAGGCCATACAGAGGACACAAGACTGAGACTGTTTGTTGTCCCCCCCCCAAATTAGAAAACACTCTATAGGAAAATATGTGATGATTGAGGAAAAGGGCAGACATTGAATTTCTGCTGAATGAATGAGAAGAGCTAGTCCTGCATCTGTGCCGAGCCCTGCCAAGCCCTGTGGATTTGCATGTGCCCAGAGTACAGCCCACTCCCTGAGGACTTCTTCTTTGGGTAGTAACAGTCTGTGCAGATATCAGTTGCAGTCAGGACACAGCATGGACATAAGGGTGCCCATACAACTCCTGGGGACCCTACTAATTTTATTTTAAAGCAGGAAATTTCAACACTTGGGGATTTGCCCAGCACAATGGGGTCCGATGTACTTGGTCCGAAAACGCATTCTCTCATAACAAGATTCAGTATGTGGATATTGGTTTTTATGTTTCCAATCTCAGATGCCAGATGTGACATCCAGATGACACAGTATTCATAAATGGAAGAAGAATGTAGTAGGAATTCTTTATAAATGGAAGAAAATAATTGTAGATCAAAGGCTGTCATTGAGGAGTTTTGGCAGAGAGGAGACCTCTCTTTCTGAAGACATTGATCTGATTTCTAAAGAATACAGAGGAAGAGCTATAGTCTGTAAATACATGGAACACCAAATGTGAATATAGATAATCACAAGCCAGGTCTACATCTTAAGGAGACCTAATCACAATGTCCCACCAGGCACGTCAGAGCCTTAGTTATTGATACTGATATCAATAGGAAGCAGGGAAAGCTCCAATTTTCTGATACATTCTGCAACCTTTTTCCAATAAGAGGTCCCATCCAGGGTCAGGGGCAGAGGATCCGGAACAGATTTAACATCCAGCATGAGCAGCCTGGAGCCTGAAGATGTTGCCATTATTACTGTCAACAGCATAGCAGTTTGCTACCCAAAGTGACACTGGCCATGACATCAACATCCCTGGAAAAGAGAACTGTGAGGCTGGGCTGCCCCAGATGCTCCTCCTGCTGCCTCCACCAGCTGAGGGCACTGCTCAGAGGCAACCAGGCTCTGAAGCTCATTGCCTGGAAGGGGAGAGGGTACCTCTTTGTGTATTCACCATCTTTCCTTCCCCTCAGCTCCACTGGAGCAGACCAGAGTGTGTCTCTCTTGATTTCCTAAATGACCAGAGTAGTGAAGGTTGGGAGTCCACATAGTGGTATCGCATGTGATTTATACAGCTAACAGATATTCATAGAAGGACAGGCTTTAATACAGGGATTGAAGTTCTCTCTACAGATATTAATTGTATTAGCAGTTCTGCCTGTTAGGGATATTGGTCTTAGAAATAGGGAATTCTCTGATTTTCCCCAAAATCCTGAACTCATCTGTTGGTGTAGATAAAGAATGCCTAATTCTGTATTCTCAGAATGTTTTAGGGAGCTCCAGACTGGAGGTGGTTCTCTTAGCCTCCTATCCCACATAAACTGGTCATTCTGCTGATATCTTGTCTGTCTATAAAAACTGCCTAATTTGAGCTGGGCATGGTAGCCCATGCCTGTAATCCCAGTGGCTTGGGAGGCTGAGGCAGGAGGATTGCAAGTTCAAAGTAGCCTCAAGAAAAAGCAAGGTGCTAAGCATCTCAGTGAGACTCTGCCTCTAAATAAAATACAAAAATAGGGCTGGGATGTGGCTCATTAGTTGAGTGCATCTGACTTCAATCCCTGGCACCAAAAAAAAAAAAAAGACTGCCTAATTTTGTATTCTCAGAGTCCTCCAGAGAGGTTCAGACTGCAGATGGTCCTCTCAGCCTCCTGTACTTCATCACCTGGTGATTGTACTGATATCTCCTCTGTCTATTTCTTTGACAATAGGTGCTTGTGGGTGTAGAATTAGTCATTTTGGCTTGTGAATCACAAGAGTGCCCCAGTTGAGCAATTCTATAGGAACTCATAAAAGAAAAATGGATTCTGTGATCTGTACTTCCCTAAGTGATGGTGATCATGGACAGCTGCCAAGAGACAACAGTACCCTCTTATGACCACTATTATCCCAACTCTCATTATGTTTTCACAAAAGGATTGATTCATGATATGTGGAGATGATATTTCAAGTATTAACCATGAATCTGAGATCAGGGGGAATTTTTCATAGAGCAAACAGAAAATGATGAGAATAATTCAATATGCAAAAATAATTGTTATTTTTTTACAGTGGGATTAGCAGAAGCCAAGGCAAAAGCATGGAGCGCATTAAAGAGAAACAAGTATAGGTTACAACAAACCTTTCCCTTAAGAGACAAATGACATGTAATTCACAAATAGGCCAAGAGGTGGCAGCACAAGACACATTGAGATTATTAGAAATGGAGAGCAGCTGACTGTCCTGACCATTTAGGAGGAACAGCTGCTTTAACAAGGTGCAGGGTGTACTCATCAGCTTCCCATCACTGTGAGCAAACACCTCGACACAGCCACTTCATGGGGAAAAGGCTGATCTTGATTCTTGGTTTCAGAGGTTTCATGCCACAGACTGTGGCATCTTGGCTGGGGTCTGTGTGCAAGCAGAAGAACATGGCAGGGCTTCTGTGGCAGGGCAGAGCTGCTAACCTCAGGAAGCCAGGGGGAGGGGAGAGAGAGAGAGAGAGAGAGAGAGAGAGAGAGAGAGAGAGAGAGAGAGGTGTCAATGACAAGGCTCACCTTCCTGTCATGCCTCAGTCACTTTTCAGTGACTGTCATAGGGATGCACATCTCCCTGGTCTCAGTGGCTCAGATAGTAAAGATGAAGGTCCAAAGTCAAGGGCAGCAGATGTCGTAGGCTCTCTTCCTAGGGCTCCCTTCTTGTCATCACAGGCTTCTCCTTGTGGCCTGAGAGGGATGGAGAGCCTCCCTGGACAGAGAGCTCCCTGGATGTCTATTCAGAAGGACAGGACTGCTGTGGGATCAGCCTCACCAGGAGGACTTTGTTTAACCTCCATTCCTTCTTATAGTCCACTTCTGCAAACACACCAACAATGAGGTGAGGCATCAACATATGAATGGGGGCAGTTTTACTAATAATAAAGAAGTGGCCTTAGTGACTAGGTGGAAGGGTGCAAAGGCAGGGCTGTGCATCCAGTCTCAGAGCACTAATACAGAGAGGTTTGTCCACACCTCAGCCCCCAGGCAGGTCCTCCACATGCTCCAGGCCACACAGAGTCCCCATTCAAGCCTGGGAATATCCCTGTAGGTAAAAGAAAATATTACTCTATTACTTACCTAGCATTTCCAAGAGCAAGCTTCCCTTTGCAAATTGTGGTCTGTTCTGACACCTACCGGTTGATTATTGGCATTGTATCTTGCAGGGTCAGGATTGGTACCAAGGTGGCTTCCTGGAGTCCCTTCTCTCTTCCTGATGGAGCTCTTTCTATTGCATCAGTCACCAGAGGGATTCTGTAAAGAACAAAAAAATGATCCCTCCTCTGATGCAGACATCAACTTGAGGGCACAAGACAAACAGATAATTTTATATTTAGAAAATAAAATCATCCTAGGACAGTAGGGCACATCTGGGCACTGTGATCCAGGTGAGATTCCACAGGTGTGGATTTACAAAGGCTCCTGAGGGCTGCAGGGCATACTTTCAGAGGTAGCTGGAACCCTGTTCTCCTGGTCTAGATCTGTCCATGCAGCTCCATTTTCTATTCTAGGCCACATTAGCTACACCAACTGGGGTAGGACCTGAGGCCACTCAGTAGATGAGAAGGTTTGTGTTGTGAGCTGCAGCACCATGAAAGACCCTGTGAATCTTTTAGATAAACACTGGCCAGCAAGTCTTCTGCCATGATGAAGAGATATGTATCTGAGCTGTCCAATGCAGCAGTTCTTAGCCACACATGGCCTTTGAGATGAAGCACAGAAAAGAACAAAGTGCCAATGAAATGCTCATTGTAAAATTTAACTGAATCTAAGTTTATAGAGTCAATGTTGCTAGTGTGCTCCACGTGAGACAGCACAGTTCTAAAAGCAGTATCAGCACAATTTCTTCTGCCACCAGGATTCTAATTGACAGGCACACCATCTGCCCCCTGCCATGGCAATAGTGATTGTCAGTGGCATCCCCAGTCTCCAAGCTGCCTCTGTAAGGCAGACATTGGAAAGGTGATGTCCTGTCACTCTGATGACGTTTTCTGCTGGGATGATTTCTAAAGATTTGTGTTCCTTTGAATAGCTAATGTTTCCCTGGTCCTTTATGTGTCTTGCCATCTTCTGTTGAACTGCGGACTTTGAATTAAAAGTCTGCCCAGTCTTTGAATTCTGATATTGAACCCCTTCACTGATGATCAGGGCTTGCTCTGAGAACTGGGGTTTGCCTGGGTAAAGGCTTTGATCATTCCTGGGCATCCATGTGCCTGAGTATATGCTTCCCCTCCCAATTTCCCAGAATCCATGTCTGTTTAGAAATGAGCTGGTTATCCAGAGGGTCCCATGGAAGCTTCTTTAGGGCCTGTGTGTGCTGTGTTTTTTCTGATCCCTTTTCTTGCATGCAATGGTCACACACAGTGGTGCCTACCCCTGCTATCCACAGTTCCCTCACCTGAGCCCTGAGCTCTGCACTTGTCCCTGTCTGAGTTCTGAGTCATGTAATAGAGCAGTCCACCAAGCAGCCCACAGATGAAGTACAAAGTCACAAGTAAGTGCTGCTCTGTTCCTCCTGGGCCACTGGAGGGATCAGGGAATTGGGTACGTTGTTCTCCATCCTACCTCTTCCCTCAGGGATGGGATAGGGAAAGGTGTACAAAGATTCAGATGATTCTTGCTGTGACTCAAGTGGTCTTTTCTTGACCAGGCTTTGACTTTTGTGTTTCAGAAGAATTTGGACTGTAATCAGAATTTGTATCACATTTCCCCACTTAGTTTTTAGTTTTCTTAATTTATTTCATTTTTATGTTTTAATAGGGAAAAAATTCCCAGAAATTCTTTTTTTTTTATTCTTGGTTGTTCAAAACATTACATAGTTCTTGATATATCATATTTCACACATTGATTCAAGTGGATTATGAACGCCCATTTTTATCCCATATACAGATTGCAGAATCACATCAGTTACACTTACATTGATTTACATATTGCCATACTAGTGTCTGTTGTATTCTGCTGCCTTTCCTATCCTCTACTATCCCCCTCTCCTCCCCTCCCCTCCCCTCTTCTCTCTCTACCTCCTCTACTGTAATTCATTTCTCCCCCTTGTATTATTTTTCCCTTTCCTCTCACTTCCTCTTGTATGTAATTTTGTATAACCCTGAAGGTCTCCTTCCATTTCCATGCAATTTCCCTTCTCTCTCCCTTTCCCTCCCACCTCTCATCCCTGTTTAATGTTAATCTTCTTCTCCTGCTCTTAGTCCCTACTCTGTTTGTAGTTACTCTCATTATATCAAAGAAGATATTTGGCATTTGTTTTTTAGGGATTGGCTAGCTTCACTTAGCATAATCTGCTCTAATGCCATCCATTTCCCTCCAAATTCTATGATTTTGTCATTTTTTAATGCAGAGTAATACTCCATTGTGTATAAATGCCACATTTTTTTATCCATTCATCTATTGAAGGGCATCTAGGTTGCTTCCCAGTCTTGCTATTGTGAATTGTGCTGCTATGAACATCGATGTAGCAGTGTCCCTGTAGCATGCTCTTTTTAGGTCTTTAGGGAATAGACCGAGAAGGGGAATAGCTGGGTCCAATGGTGGTTCCATTCCCAGCTTTCCAAGAAATCTCCATACTGCTTTCCAAATTGGCTGCACCAATTTGCAGTCCCACCAACAATGTACAAGTGTACCCTTTCCCCCACATCCTCACCAGCACTTGTTGTTGTTTGACTTCATAATGGCTGCCAATCTTACTGGAGTGAGATGGTATCTTAGAGTGGTTTTGATTTGCATTTCTCTGACTGCTAGCGATGGTGAGCATTTTTTCATGTACTTGTTGATTGATTGTATGTCCTCCTCTGAGAAGTGTCTGTTCAGGTCCTTGGCCCATTTGTTGATTAGGTTATTTGTTATCTTATTGTCTAATTTTTTGAGTTCTTTGTATACTCTGGATATTAGGGCTCTATCTGAATTGTGAGGAGTAAAGATTTGTTCCCAGGATGTAGGCTCCCTATTTACCTCTCTTATTGTTTCTTTTGTTGAGAAAAAAACTTTTTAGTTTGAGTAAGTCCCATTTGTTGATTCTAGTTATTAACTCTTGTGCTATGGGTGTCCTATTGAGGAATTTGGAGCCCAACCCCACAATATGTAGATCGTAGCCAACTTTTTCTTCTATCAGATGCCGTGTCTCTGATTTGATATCAAGCTCCTTGATCCATTCTGAGTTAACTTTTGTGCATGGCAAGAGAAAGGGATTCAGTTTCATTTTGTTGCATATGGATTTCCAGTTTCCCCAGCACCACTTGTTGAAGATGCTATCCCTCCTCCATTGCATGCTTTTAGCAACTTTATCAAATATAAGATAGTTGTAGTTTTGTGGATTGGTTTCTGTGTCCTGTATTCTGTACCATTGGTCCACCCGCCTGTTTTGGTACCAGTACCATGCTGTTTTTGTTACTATTGCTCTGTAGTATAGTTTGAAGTCTGGTATTGCTATACCTCCTGATTCACACTTCCTGCTTAACATTGTTTTTGCTATTCTGGGTCTTTTATTTTTCCATATGAATTTCATGATTGCTTTCTCTATTTCTACAAGAAATGCCCTTGGGATTTTGATTGGCATTGCATTAAACCTATAGAGAACTTTTGGTAATATCACCATTTTGATGATATTAGTTCTGCCTATCCATGAACAGGGTATATTTTTCCGTCTTCTAAGATCTTCTTCTATTTCTCTCTTTAGGGTTCTGTAGTTTTCATTGTATAAGACTTTCACCTCTTTTGTTAGGTTGATTCCCAAGTATTTTTTTTTTTTGAGGATATTGTGAATGGAGTGGTTTTCCTCATTTCCATTTCAGAGGATTTGTCGCTGATATACAGGAATGCCTTTGATTTATGCGTGTTGATTTTATATCCTGCCACTTTGCTGAATTCATTTATTAGCTCTAATAGTTTCTTGTAGACCCATTTAGGTGTGCTAGGTATAGAATCATGTCATCTGCAAATAGTGATAATTTAAGTTCTTCTTTTCCTATTTTTATGCCTTTAATTTCTTTTGTCTGTCTAATTGCTCTGGCCAGTGTTTCGAGAACTATGTTGAACAGAAGTGGTGAGAGAGGGCATCCCTGTCTTGTTCCAGATTTTAGAGGGAATGCCTTCAATTTTTCTCCATTCAGAATGATGCTATCCTGAGGCTTAGCATAGATTGCTTTTACAATGTTGAGGTATGTTCCTGTTATCCCTAGTTTTTCTAGAGTTTTGAACATAAAGGGATGCTGTACTTTGTCGAATGCTTTTTCCGCATCTATGGAGATGATCATATGGTTCTTATTTTTAAGTCTATTGATGTGGTGAATAACATTTAATTTCCGTATATTGAACCAGCCTTTCATCCCAGGGATAAATCCTACTTGATCATGGTGCACAATTTTTTTGATATGTTTTTGAATCCGCCTCTCTCACCACTGGACAGATCTTCCAAACAAAAGTTGAATAAGGAAACTATAGAACTCAATAACACAATTAATAACCTACACTTTATTGACATATATAGAATATACCACCCAACATCAAGCAGTTACACTTTTTTATCAGCAGCACACGGATCCTTCTCAAAAATAGATCATATATTATGTCACAGGGCAACTCTTAGACAATATAAAGGAGTAGAGATAATACCATGCATCTTATCTGATCATAATGGAATGAAACTGAAAATCAACGATAAAAGAAGGAAGGAAAAATCCTATATCACTTGGAGAATGCACAATAGGTTACTGAATGATCAATGGATTATAGAAGACATCAAGGAGGTAATTAAAAAATTCTCAGAGATAAATGAAAACACAGACACAACATATCGGAATCTATGGGACACATTGAGAGCAGTTCTAAGAGGAAAATTCATTGCTTGGAGTTCATTCCTTAAAAAAAGAAAAAAAAAACAAATAAATGATCTCATACTTCATCTCAAAATCCTAGAAAAAGAAGAGCAAAACAACAGCAAAAGAAGTAGAAGGCAAGGAATATTTAAAGTCAGAGCTGAAATTAATGAAATCGAAACAAAAGAAACAATTGAAAAAATTGACAAAACTAAAAGTTGGTTTTTTGAAAAAATAAATAAAATCGACAGACCCTTAGCCATGCTAACGAAGAGAAGAAGAGAGAGAACTCAAATTACTAGCATACAGGATGAAAAAGGCAATATCACAACAGACACTTCAGAAATACAGAAGATAATCAGAAATTATTTTGAATCCTTATACTCCAATAAAATAGAAGATAGTGAAGGCATCGATACATTTCTTAAGTCATATGATCTGGCTGGATTGAGTCAGGAGGATATAGACAACCTAAACAGACCAATATCAATTGAGGAAATAGAAGAAACCATCAAAAGACTACCAACTAAGAAAAGCCCAGGACCGGATGGGTATACAGCAGAGTTTTACAAAACCTTTAAAGAGGAACTAATACCAATACTTTTCAAGCTGTTTCAGGAAATATAATTTTTAAAAAATAATGAGACCATTCTTTTCAATCTGAAGGATTGAGGTGTATAATCATTCTGCAATATTTTCTTTACATTACACTAACAAATTACTTATTTTAACTTTAGTTGTATTCTTGATGGAATATATTAAGTTGGAAGTCTAAACCTTAAGCACAGTATATTTTCCTAAGTAGGATAATTTGTTCATTTAGTTCAATTTTTAAAATTTCTACTATACAATATTAAAACACTTGTTTCAAACTGATGAAATGAAGCATCATGGCCTCGCCCTTACCCTGGAATATAGAGTCCCTCCCTGTCAGTCATGTGAGCTCAGCTTTGACCTTCATCATTTCTTTAGGCTTTTCTTTATTTTCACCATTAGTATCCATGTAGGATACAGGTTTTGCTGTCTCTAGATCTAGATGTTTAAAAATCAGTAAAAAAGCTGAAACCCACACATTTTATTCAGTTTACAAAATGACCTTCCACTTTCACTTAGGATGTATCAGGCCTCAGCAGACCAAAAAAATCACTGCACTAAGGACAGAAGAAAATAACTATAAAATAACCACATTACACTCAGAAGCCTTGGAAGAAATGGAAAGCAGACCTACAACTACTGAGACA
Organism: Spermophilus citellus; assembly: GCF_964194105.1. Classification (NCBI taxonomy): domain Eukaryota; kingdom Metazoa; phylum Chordata; class Mammalia; order Rodentia; family Sciuridae; genus Spermophilus; species Spermophilus citellus. The sequence goes on from NC_138193.1 coordinate 21,984,915, forward strand.
GGTTAGACCTTTTAGGTGAGCTGAAGTTTACCTGTTTTTTGTGTTTCCTCTTTAACATCTTGAGTGTCCCCAGCACTCTGGCATGGCCCTGGAAGAGCGGCTGCCCTAGAGAAGAGGACTCACTTCGGAGTTGCCTTGAGCTGCGAAGTTGATTGACATGGCTGAGTCCTCAACAGCAGGCTGCGTTTCTCCTTCTGGCATTTGTTAAGGACACGGGTGAAAAAATGGCAGGATGCCAAGTCCTCATGGGGCCTCCTGTCCTGTGATTCTGCACTGACCGACTCTGTGTGTGTCAGGGACATGGACTTGGGTTCTGTATGTCTGCTCATCTTCCCAGCTCAGCTTTGCCTCCTGGTCAACCTCCTATCCACCTTGTCCCCATGGTCCCTCCTGAGTGACCATTATTTCTGGACTCACCCAGGTCTATCTTGTGGGAAGAGTCACCTGGTGGGAACTCTTCTCTGCCCCACTGTGTGGACTAGGATTGTGTGATGTGAGAGGAGCACATTTGGACAGGAGCTTCACTGACCCTTGAGACACTGGGCCCCTGGAGAGTGCAGGACACATCACATTTCCATGAGGCTTGCAGTGGGCAAGCACAACCTTGAGGGCCAGGCAGGGTCTGTGACATTTGGTATTCTCTCTGAGAAAGAGAAGAGATTCCATCTAGCTTTCTAAGTAAAGCCCAACCCAAGCAGTGTTCCCACCCCAGCCAACGAGGGCCACAGTTGTGTGCTGAACAAGACTAGACCTTTACCACCCCCCTTCACCTTCTCATTCAGTTCTAAGGCCCTAAGAGTAAGAGTATTTTTCTCCATTTGAGCAAGTATTGCCTTACAGATTCTTACACCCACCCATAGTTTTTGGAATGTGGCATCTATTTTAAGTTCTCTAATTCTTTCACACTTGGCTGATTGTTTAAAAATATATCCATGAATTCATACCACTCCCTTGTTATTTCAGAACCCATGACTGAATCTGGTCCAAGGTATCAACATGAGGCCTTCCGGGGAGAGTGGTGTAAAATGTTGAGCCCAACACTGAACTGGAGAGGGACTTGGGCCTAGAGATACAGTAGGTACAAAGAAGAGTGAGGGAGGAGGTCATCACAGCCCTGCTCAAGTCAAGCCATGTGCAGACAAGGTTTACACCAAAATAAGCACTAAAGAAAACACATAATTTTGTGTTTCCCACAACCACCAGATTCTAGGCCTGGTCCTGGTGAAGGCACCTGATGAGAGGGATCCCGAGCCTGAGTGGTCATTCAGCTCCCCTTCCTTCTTGCTGGTTTGATCAGCAAGATCTGAAGACCCTTCACCCTCCCTTGTGCTCCTGCCCTGCCCCTCTGACAAGGTCTTAAAAAGAGCTTGAACTCTAAGCTAGGTACATGGTCAGAGTCCTTGACTATGCTCTGTGTCCCTGAGATCCCAGGATCTTTCTCTCCAACAGACAGAGATTCTTTGGTACTTCTCCCCTGACAAGCAGCACATGTGGCAGCTGGCCCACCCAGCAGGGAGGTTTGCATAGATTTTATACTTTAGTATTTTATAGTTAATTTTTATAGCTTGCACCCAGCAATAACACCAGCCTCTTCACCCTCCACTGTCCTGAGGTCCAGCATGAAATCTTTCCATAACCCTCTGCCACTCAAGTTGCCTGAGACCCAGAGACAACTGGAAGCCCAAAAGTTCAGAAGCCACATAGACTCTTCTGCCTTCTGCAAGAATCAATGTATCCATCTAACTGTAGAATGCTCTGTGTGGACCTGCAGGAGGTATATGGCTGAGATGCAGGAGGGAGGAGTCTGGGTCATCACAGTAGCACCTGTGGGTCCTCAAATGAGAGAGAAATGGAAGGTTATGCTACCATTATAAGCCATGTTCATGATTTATCTCCCAACCTTAATCTCAGGCTACTGTGGTGTGTGTGTATGTGTGTGTGTGTGTGTGGGTGTGAATGCCTATGTGTGTGTGTCAGTGTGTGTGATTGTGTGTGTAAGTGTGTATGTGTCTGTGTGTGTATGTGTGTGTGTGTGTTGAGTGTATGTACAAGTGTGGGTTTGTTTTTGTGTGTGCGTGAGTGTGAGTGTGTGTGTGTGTGTGCCCCAGCAGTGGTGACCAATACCTAAGGGTCCCACCCCCAGCAGACCTGCTCTCCTTGGAGCCCACTTGCTCTCCCTGATGGGCAGGGGCTGCTCTTTCACTGCTGGGCTCCCCTAACTCCACCTGTCTGAGATCAATGCAGGAGGATCCTGAGGTGAAGGCCTCAGAGCCCACCCCTGGCTGGGCTGGGCTGCTGGGAGGAGAACAGGTGGGCAGAGCAGCTTCACAGACACACCTGCCACACATGTGGCTGTGTCTCCTGACCTCAGCACACACAGGCCCAGGGTGAGAGGGTTTGGGCTGCAAGTAGCCTGAACCTGCTCCTCCTGCCTTGTTTTCCTGGTCCATGACCATAATCAGACCTTGACTTAAGCAGCCAGGATGGCTTCTGTCATATCCAGATGACACTGTGACATCACAGTGAGGAAGGAAGAGACTGGACACCATGATTCTCAGCCTCAGGCTGACCAGGAGGCTGTGGCTGCAGGTCACATCTCCCTGTCTCTCTCTGCAGGTCACATTCCCAGTGTCTCACAATTCTGCCTGGACCTGTGCTGGCCACCTCCTGCATTACCTGAAGCTTCATGCTGACACCTTCTCAACTGTCCTACAAGGTATTACCAGTGGCAATGTCATCAGGAGGACCACTCCTGAAGCTCTTCCAGAATTGACACATTTTCCAGGCACTTTCTTAAAATGCGTAGATAGATTCCTATTAGCCATTGATCACCAGGATCTATAGTCCTAGCCTCAAAAATGGAACCCTTTCTTCACAATTAGTCCTTTGTCCTAAGGGATCTGACGACCATGTGTTCATAATTTCACTCAGTTTAATGGCAGAGCGACCATGACAAACCTTTGGGTCAAGAACTTTTGACCAGAAAACCAAAGTGAGGAGATACAAGTTCTCAAGTTGCTCAATGGGCACAATAGAGAGGGTGGGGATGACACCATGATTCTGAAGAGCGAATATTCAAAGTCTGAGAGAAACAGAACCACACAGGTCAGTGCCTCTGAGCCTTTTCCACACCAGGCAGGAAAGGGAATCAACTCCCCGGGGCCCAGGGCCAGCATAGCTTGATTTGTGTGGGCTTCTCTTAACACCACTGCACCTGCATTCATGATAATATCATGGTCAAGTGCACTGGGTTGATTATTTGTCTGTAAATGAGTTGCTTGGTTGAATGGTGTATTATGTAAGAATTATAGCACCCATGAAAACTCTCAGGAGATCTTCACATGTTTCTGGCTGACACAGGACTGAAAGCAAAGGCACAGAGGAGCACCTTCCCAGCCTTCCAGTGTCAGTCAGGTCCACTGTAGTCAGGTGGATGTCAAGTGTCAGTCTGGTCTCATAGTGTGGATAGAATAATGGGGGTAAAAAGAGAGAGCCCTCTTGGTGAGTTGGATGCCTTCAAGTGCCAGCGGTCACATGAACTGGGTGAAGAGACTGATATTAGAGGAGTCCAAGGAGGGACCTCCATGACATTGGTTCATGAGCCTAAATGGGGGAGTAGATGACTATGTAGAATCTTTGTTTGTTTATGCTAATTATTGGCAATCCCTGCTCAGTAATGACCTTTAGATGATCATTTATCATTTAAATTCTGATCCATTTTCAAATACTTGGCCATACCTATTCCAAAGGGAATTGTCCCTAATGCACCCACTTCGTTTCTTCCAAGGCATGATAATCTGTCAAAACAGGTTATCAACAGCATTGCCTTGCCCATTTCTGTTTGGATCTCAGTCCAAGAAGCAACAAATCTCAGAAGGAGAGAGACCAGGTGCATTCCCATTTCAGGTCTCCAGGTCTCTTAGCCCAAGAGAGGACAGCAGGTGCAACTCCAGGTCCACAGGCCAAAAGACTCAGGGTTGATGTCCATGCAACCTAGCAAGGACCTAAAAACTTAGAGAGACCCTGTCCCCCCAAAAATAGATAGATAGATAGATAGATAGATAGATACAAATATGACCATGAATGTAGCTAACTGGTAGTGTGTGTGTGTGTGTGTGTGTGTGTGTGTGTGTGTGTTTGTGTGTGTGTGTGGACTTAATACCAAGTTTGAAGAAAATTTTGAAAAAAAGGAAACAACTCTCTATGCTCCAGTAAAAACCCCTGGAGGAGGTTTGTGTGCACAGCACTCAGGATGGAAGGCCAGGCTGAACATTGTCCATGCTGTGAGTGCCAGGCAGGGGTCACTCAGCCCAGGTGAAACTAAAAGTTGGAAAATCATGAAGGTCTGCAGCAGAGAGGGGAGTGAAGAGCAGCTAGAGCTCAGACAGTGTGAGGGTGGGACCTACACTGTGCCAGGCCACATTGCTGGACACACATTATTGTCCACTTGTCTAGTTCCACAGAATGCACAAAGTAACCCTGGTGGCAACTGTAGACATGGGCAGAGGGTGATGAATTGTAACAGAAGCAACAGAGTCTGAGGGTGGTGGTGGAGGGACTGTGGGAGCAGGGGGGACACATGAGAACCCTGTACTTCACCCAGTTTTGCTGAGAACTTAAACTACACTGAAAATCAAAGTCTTAAAATATTCCCATGAGGAATACGTGGAGAGGCCTGTCTTTGCTGCACAACACCAACTATTGCCTCTTTCAGGCTCTTGAGGTCTAAATTCTGTCCTGTACCATGTCATTGAGGCTGTTATCATGGTCACCTGCTCTGGCTGAGCTGAAGAAAAGAGTCAGAGTGCAGAGGAGACAACGTGGATCCTTCCACCAACCCTCCCTGTGGCCCTGGGACCCTGGTGCCCCTGAGTAGTGCTCTTAGCAAGTGGTAGCAGCAGGAGGAGAAGCTGGGGCAGCCCAGCTCACACTTCTGCTCCCTGGGAGGTTTTTGTCATGGCCTGTGTCACTGTGGGCAGGTAACTGCTACCTTGTTGACAGTAATAAGTGACAGCATCTTCAGGCTCCAGGCTGCTGATGGCGAGAGTGAAATCTGTCCCAGATCCATTGCCACTGAACCTCAAGGGGACTCCAGATTCCACACTGTTTGCAGAATAGATGAGGGGCTTAGGAGCTTGCGCTAGTTTCTGCTAATACTAGTGTAAATTATAGCTAATACCCTGACTGGACCTGCAGGTGATGGTGACTCTCTCTCCATGAGACACAGGCAAGGAGGGTGGAGACTGGGTCATTTTGATGTCACATCTGGCACCTGACATTGGAAACATAAACATAAATATCCTTAAAATTAATCATGTTTCAAAAAGACTTTCCTGAGTAGCCAGGCAGCACTGGCCACACTATGCTGAGGACATCCCCAGTGATGTCCATCCTTACCTGGGAGGCAGAGCAACAGGAGCTGAGAAGGGGCCCTCATGGCCATGCTTTATCCTGACGGGACTGACCCCTGCACAGGGCGTGAGCAGCCTCTTAAGGAGTCCTCAGGGCAGTGGGCTGTGCTGTGGGCACATGCAAATTAGCAGGGCTTGGCAGGCTGGGCACAGCTGCAGGGAAGGCTCCTCCTGCTCAGTCAACGCAGGCTCAGTGTGTCCAGATGTCTGAGGTCAGACCAGGGCAGCTCAGATTTGCTTGAGGAACATAGTTCCCTGGGGCCACAGGACACAGTCAACCCCCTGAGCTGTGGGGGGGGGGGGGTGAGCTGTAGTCACTTTCTGGTTCAGGATAGGCTGTCCTTGTGTCTTAAGCACAGTTCTGTGTTGGTGACCCTGGGAGGAGGAGGAGGCATTACAGAAGCAAGGGGATATTTTCTGCTTTGGAGGTAAAACAGAAATAAAGACAGAAAGAGAGGAAGATGTATAAACTCACTGAGGTGTTTGGGGTTTCTCGACATTGGCACAGCATGGGTAAGAGGCAAGAAAGGAGGTAACTGTTAGAGTCTGTAAACAAGTCAGGATGGTGCCTGGAATTTTGCTAGAGGGAGTGGTTTGCGAAGTGACACCAGTGAGCCATTGAGTGTGGAGATTCCTTATTGTTTGACTGCTGTATCTAGTTTATGTTAATTAGATAAGCTGTGTGGAATGTATAAATACCACTCAGGTCCTACAATAAATGGCTCTCTCTCTCCTGCTGTATCAATGTACACAAGTTGTTCGTCATCCCCCGGTTACCTTGCTGCAGTTGAACTGCAGCAGGGAACTACTCATGGACCAGCCCTCCTTGCCTCAGAGTCCCTCAGAGCACACTCATACCCATCATGGTGCCCATCTTCTCCAGACCAGCAGGTCTAAGGCCAGCCAGGCTCTTCCTCTTAACCGTTCTTTATAAGAAGAATAATTTTACAAACAAGTGAAAGTACTATAGAAGACTAGAGAATATAGGGCTGATCCTGCATCTTGGTAAAAACAGCAAAGTTCCTGAATCCTTACATATCTCTGCTTTTCCAGTATTACCACAGGGCCTTTTTATTCTTAGTAATGCCTCAGAACCTCAAGAAGGCTGCATTCTCTCTAAACATTGTGTCCTGCATGAGGACCTCTAGAAACTTTTCCAGGAATAAAACAGGAAAAAGTTCTTCACTTTTGTTCTTCTTAGAGTTACCAGCAACCTTTCTTACTTTTCTCTTTCTTTCTTCCTTCCTTTCTTTCTCTCTCTCATTCTTTTAGTCCTTTCTTCCTCCCTTTGGTGCTGATGCCTGAACCCAAGGCCTGGTGCATGAGGCACAGTTCTCTACTTCTGAGTCAGCCTCTCCCTACCTCCCTCCCTTACATATCATTTCTGGGATCATCAGTTGTCTCCTGATACTTCCTCATGCCTTGGTCTGAGAGGGTCACCTGTTCCTACCACATAGAGGAGGACAGAGCTGGTGAGCAGTAAACAAAAGAATGGGAAGATGTTTTGTAAGCTTTACTCTATTTTAAATATCCCTGTGCTTGTGCTAAGAACCTTAGGGAAGAGAGACGACAATGAAATCTTTACTGTGGGGATGGGAAGAGTACATTCAGGTCAAGTTTCTCCTTAGCACCTGTAGGTGGATAATTGTGGCAATGTGGTCTGAGCTTTAGAGGAAGGAAGGACTTTGCTTGTGTAGTAGTGTCATGGTGAGATTGCAATAAATCACCCTGTAAGTTTTAAAGCAGTGGACAAGACATTTATTCAGGAGCTGGTGGGCCAAGGGGCAGGCAGCAAGTGTAAACTCTTGGGCCCCCTCCAGGGTTTGAGTCTACTTTTTATAGTATAAGTAAAGAATGGCAGCACATTAATCACAAGTGGCTGTTGCTGGTTCAAAAACACAAACAAACATCACAGGATTTAAAATCATAAGCAGCAGGGAAGTGGGTCAAAATCACTCTAGTTGAGCACAGGTTAAAGAATGGTCACCAACATCTAGATGACCATTCTCTGGCAGGAAGTATGGCCCTGGAAACACGGGGACCTCAGAGAGAACAACTTTACATTGTATAAGAATTGCCATTTTGTGTTGCCAAACTGCTGTGCCAGCCCCTTTTGATGGGCACAGAGGCCAGGGTTCCCATGGGAGAAGCACTTCGTACAGGAGTTGGAGTCTCAGGGTAAAATGGAGTCTGTGGTCACTGCCCATGTAGTCTGGCCCATAGCTGTAGATCAGAGAGGCTGGGCAGGGGCTTAGCCAGGCTGAGCTCAGGAGGGGCTGCCCCAGAGCTGCAGGCTCTGGCCCTGGGCTGTGAGGACCCAGCTCTCCTGGGCAGTGGGGCTGAGAACCTGGGGAAGCAGAGGACCTGCCCTCAGGCTGTGGGCAACAGGTCCAGGGAAGGAAGGTGTTCCACACTCTCGGCTGAGCCTACCTGAGAGGCCATGTCCAGGGGAGTTTCAGAGACCAGGACTCAGTGGTGGGCCTAGCCCTGTGGGGTGGCTGAACTCTCTGCTGAGCCCACTGTCCTGGGCAGAGACCCTGCTGGACATTAGAGGAGGGTCAGCAAAGACCCACAAGAGCCACATCTCTGCCAGAGTCCAAAATGCTTAGAAATGAATGAAAGGAATATTATGCCACATATGTAATATTTAGGAGATAAATTATGTGGATCTACCTGTGTTTACTATGTAAGGGTCCGGCGAAACATCGGAGTAAGAGACCACAAGAGACTGTCTTATGCAACAGCAGAAGGGTGGGTTTATTTGGAGACCAGCTTGCTGGGGCCCGAGCTCTCTATAGCAAAGAGAGATGGAGCCCTGAGAACAGCTTGAGCAGAGCTTATATACTTTCCCTGGAGAGGGCAGCGAGAGAAGTTACATTTTGTAGTTTGGCAGTTGGGGACAGCTCATTCTGGGAACAAGATTAGCAGACAGTCCACAGTTAGGCACAGCACATTCTGGGAACAAGATTAGCAAACAGTTCTTAAGACTTCAACAGTGTTTTGTTAAGCATATAGAGAAACGGAGTGACAAGTACCTATTTTATTAACCTTTCAACTCTGCATCTCTAGTATGAGTATATGTCTGCACATAGATATGTCTTGACTTTTGGTTTAATGTGTGATTTTAAGGTTGTTTTCAGTATTTTGTCAGTTCTGGTGATCTGTACAGAGTCTCTCACATGGTAGGCCAGCAATGAACTACATCCAAATCGGTTTCAATTTATTTATATACAATCCCAGGAACCTGATCTAGAAACCCTGAAACAGGATCAGTCGGTCCCTGCTGAATTAGTCTTCTTAGGATGATGATGAGCATTGTCACCATGGAGACCACAATCAACAGAATCCAGAGCCCCACAGGTACTGTGTTAGATGCTGTAGGAAGGCCTGAACTGTTTAGATTGAAGCCACAACTACCAGGAAGAGCTGTTGGTGTAATGGTGTTGGGACATTTTACCTCCCTTGGAACCGCGGCCATTACTGAGTGTTGGCTGAGGCGGCCTCATGGGTTAGCATTTCCATATATGTGACCTGGCCGGATTGGCATTTGTGTGGGCTTTTGACCTTAATCCCACCTAGCCTATTGATTTAATCTGAAATCTGCCTAGGCCCCTTAGTGACAGTGACTTAACTGCTCCTTATTGGTTCTTGTTACTGTCTCTTCTTACTCCTTCCTATCACTATATAACCTTGTCCCTGACACAATAAAGTTGGGATTATTGCACCTTCAAGGTTTACTCATCTCCCAACTCGGTGTGATTGTGTGGGACAGGTTGGGTGGCGGGCCGGGTTTTGATACTTACCCTCTTGCTCAGCCCAGGAGACACTAGCTGGTCTAGTGCACTTCACTACCTCTGTCGGAGGGTGGTTCCTACAGCTGGTGCTTGGTGCTTCAGAGATGACAGGCTGGTCTCCCATGTACCATTATGGGGGGGGAGGGGGTGACATTGCCGCGTCCGGCTAATGGCCCGAGTCCGGCGAGAGGCGGCGGGATTAAAAAAGACACAGGAGTCCGAGGTTCTTCATCCAGGGGGAATCTCATCTTTATTAGCTCAGCACATACTTATATATTCTTTTGCAAAGGGCAGGGAAAGTTACTAGTAGGCGGGAGAAAAGGGCGGGAGGAAAAACAAAGGAGCCTTCAACCAGGAACCTTATCGGACCCAAGCAGGTCAGGACTTTCCCACATGGCCATTATCGGCTGAATGATATGAAAACAGACACCACAAATCCTCCAAGGCCTTGTGAGCTCCTTCAAGGCCCCGTGAGCTGGCCTCCTTGACGTGCACAAAAATCAGGGCTGGATCCAGGCCCTGGGGGCCGGGGGGAGTCCGTGCCAGCAGTTCCCCCCCTTTTGTTTGTTGCACGTCAAAGGGAATCAAGTAGCCCCTGTCTTAGGTCGTTCACTGTCCTTACAGTGCTTACCCGTCTCTGGGGAGGCCCCATTCCCCTGTCTTGGGTTGCAGTGCAAGCGTGAAAGTTGCCCGTCTCTGGGTACTACAAGATCAGCTCGTTGTTGCCAAGGTGTTTAATGGTATCTACTCAGCCAGTCATTATTAGGTCTCTAATTGTTTCCGGTTCAACAAGGCATAAAGTCAGAGGAGAGGAATAATAAAATAAAGAAGAAAGAGGGTGAAAGGAGGAAGGCATGAAGCAGGGATTATTGTAGAAAAAATCATCTTCGAATTGGTCGGAGACAAACTTCAGCAAAATCATCCTTGGTTTGTAGGCGTTGATAATGAACCTGTATTGGCTTAGAAGTCAGAATGTTAATTTGATCTTTAATAAATTGTGTCACTCTCTTGACAAGGCAGGGGCCTATAGCAGCTATAAGGAGGAGACCGAAAAGCGGTCCCATTACAGTGGATATCAAAGGAGTCAGCCATGGGGTATTTTTAAACCATTGTTCAAACCATCCTTGTTGTGCTTCAAACTCCTTTTGTCTTTTAGCCAATCTTTCCGTGACCTTTTCCATAGTTTCACGGACTACCCCAGTATGATCTGCATAAAAACAACACTGTTCCTTTAAGGCTACACATAGTTCTCCTTCCCTTAGGAACAATAAATCTAGTCCCCTCCTATTTTGTAGCACAACTTCTGAGAGGGAGGTGAGGGACTTTTCCAAAGCAGTAATTGACTTGGCCATGGCTGTTAAATCCTCATTCATAGCCGTTTGTAAATTTAACAATTGACCTCCCTGGACATAGGCGGCTGTCCCGGTTCCTATTCCAGTTGCTATTCCGCCTATGCCCAATAGGAGGGCAATAGTCATAGTTATGGGTTCTCTGGAGAGCCGAACATGCCCCTCAAGGTGTCCCAGGACATAGTCTGACCCATGATAAGATATCCGTGGCCATAACTGTATTAGCACACAGAAATCAGTGGTTGCATTTAGGACTGCCATGGAAACACAGGGAGTTAACCCAGTATTGCAAGCAAAATAGGATCCTTTGGGACCCCACAAATAGTCAGATTGGGATTGATTTATAGATCGGGTGATATTGCAGAGACGTTGGCGTGAAGGCGGTACCTTTCCCAAGCAAACCCCTTGTCCCATGACCTCCGTGATAGTCAACTTATAACTGGGCAGAGAATAACATTTAGGGTCTGCGATGGTATTAG